>NW_004955442.1:17708888-17718472 GCF_000276665.1 Chinchilla lanigera | reverse complement strand
GACCTCGTGCTTGCCAGGCAGGCACTGTGCCACTGAGCTAAATCCCCAGCCCTCTTGGTGCTTTCAAAAATGGCATTTTGGCCAGGCATGGTGGCGCACACCTGTAATCCCAGTATTCAGGAGGCTGAGGCAGGAGGATCATTTTAAGTTTGAGATCAGCCTGGGCTACAAAGTGAGCTCAAGGCCAGCCTGAACTGCATAGCGAGACTGTCTCAAAAAGACCAAGGGGCTGGGGATTTCGCTCAGTGGCATAGTGCCTGCCTGGCAAGCCCAAGGTCCTGAGTTCGATTCCCAGTATCAGCAAAAAAAAAACAACAAAAAAAAAAACCACAAAGGTGATCAAAACTGCATGCCTATTGCAAGTTGACCTTTAGATATTTACTACCTCTCCATTTGGTCAAGGATGGATGGGAGAGTGCCCTTTTTGTGTGTGGCACGGGATGGGAGACACAAGAAGGAGAAGTGGCGTTAAGGAAAAAAATGTGGACAGAGGCCCCGGGGTACATAACCCCCAGAGGCTGTGCAGAACTCACAGTGAGGCTGTAGTTTATCCTGGATCGGGGATACTAGGAGTATCTTTCTTTTTCACTCTGGGAGGTAAAAACTATGAGGCTAATGTTCATCTTTCTTTTTCCAGTACTAAGAATTAAACCTTGAACCCAGCGCCTTCACGCTGAGATGTATCCCCATCCATAGATGTATTTTTAATTTTTTTTTAAATTTTGAGACAGAGTCTCACTGAGTTGTCCAGGCTAGGTTTGAACTTTCAATGCTCTTGCCTCAGCCTCCCAGAGCGTTGGAATTACAGGTGTACACCTTCCTGCCCGGTTTATTTCTTCATTTTCACCAGTATGTGCTAACACAGAACATGTTTTCTCCTGTGCTAATTCAGTGCCTCCTTCTCCTTTACAGAACTCTCTGTGACTGTAACTTCCCACAATTTCCAGAAACCTTACGTTATCTCTACAAGATCTTAGTGCAAGGCCCTAGGAGGTCAGAAGAGCATATCATCATAGTAACATTCTTCATCAAAGTGAGTTTTAATAGGAAACTATGAATAACACAGTTCTCATTTTCTTATCTAAGCTTAACACTCTAGCCTCTTGTATCCCCTTCAGAATATTTGTTTTGCAGGGCGCGGTGGCACATGCCTGTAATCCCAGCCCTTGGGAGGCTGAGACAGGAGGATCAATGTAAGTTCCAGGCCAGCCTGGGCTACAAAATGAGCTCAAGGCCAGCCTGAACTACACAGCGAGACCCTGTCTCAAAACAACCAAAAAAAAAAAAAAAAACCAGAATATTTGTTTTGACCAAGAATTAAAAGAAAATAAAAAGACATCTAAAGGTGGGGAAGGGGCAGTGGGATGAGTTACATCTGGATTATGGGAGAGTTTCTTCTTTAGTTTGCTGTCAGAATTGGCTTTTATCTTCTCCTGGAGAGTGTATTTGTACAAATACTAACAATTTTTATAGTATCAGTTCATATGTTTTGCAAGCCTGCATATCAAGAATATTTGGGTTTTCCAAAGGTAGTAAGTGACACCTGGTCTACATGATAACTGAGATTCTCTTTGTAATAAATAGGAACTGTCCAAACAACCATATAAAATGAAGATGTGGAAGCATAATACTTTGAATATGAATATTATACCATATATTACAATGTCATAGTGAAGTCAAGCATACTGAGGAAGCCCTTTAGCGTAAAAGCAAGGTTGTATAAATTGAAATTGAGTCAAATGTAATTTTTCCATAAAAGTCATAATGTAAAGGTGTGATGCCCCATATTCTTAAAAAATATTAAGTGACTTCAAACATAGCAAAATAGTTTATTGAAGATCTTATACACTAAATGATGCACTTCTAATGCTTTCTGAAGTATATGTGAATCAATTTACCTGAACACTTCTCAAAGGTGCTTAATCCTTTTGCTTCTCTTATTAGTTTTATTTTGTTATTCAATATTTTCATTATATTGATATGTAAGTATGTATAAATATTAAATAAGTTTAAGTGGTACATAAATAAAATCTCCCATGAAATGATACATCCAAAAGAAATTTACAAACTACGTAAGATTTATAGCGCAAGGTCCTGAGTTCGATTCCCAGTATCAAAAAAAAAAAAGTTATTGGGCTGGGGATTTAGCTCAGCACCACAGCACCTGCCTGACAAGCACAAGGTCGTGAGTTCGATTCCCAGTACCAGAAAAAAAAAAAAAGATTTATATTAGCATCATCAATGTGACAGATGAAGCGTGGAGAGATCTAATTGCCTCTCATGAATATTAGTGTCTTTTGCTATCAGAGATTCATACGCCTCCCAGGTCCTCAGCCAGGATCACATTCTTCCTCACCTTCTGAGAATTTTTGACATGTTTGTCAAATTCTTTTTCTTCATCTGTTGAGAAGATCAGGAGTTTTATCCTGAATTCTTGCCTTGGTTACTTTTCTCTCGATGCTGAGACAAAATACCTGACACCCAGAATCAAGGAAGGAAAGGTTTGTTTAGCTCATAGCTTGTGGAGGTTTCAGTCCATACTCGGCTGGCTCCAAGGCAGGGTGGCACATGGCAGAAGGCAACCGTTCGTGGCAGCGGAAGACAACAACAGCAGCAAGAGCCAAAGGGAGGTATGGCGGCAAGCAGCCTCTTTCCCTCCCTTACATATGCAAAACTACCCACCCCAGGCTGGTGTAGCACTCACACCCACAATCCCAGCATTGGATAATGGATCGGTCATAAACTCTACAAGCTGCCCCATGACTGCATGAGGCTTTGGGGGGACACCCAGACACAAATCATAACAATTCTGTTAATATGATATATCACAGTTTTAATCTGCATATGTCATATGGGCACTTATTTCTTTATTAAACTTCGCATTTTGTTTACATATTGTTTTTCAAATTTTATTTAGTTATCTTTGTTGTTTTGTTTTTTGTTTTTTTTTTCCTCCGGTACCGGGAACCAAACTCATGACCTTGCGCTTGCCAGGCAGGCGCTTTTGCTGCTGAGCTAAATCCCCAGCCCCTCTTTGTTGTTTTGTTTTGAATTCTGTCAGGGAGTTCCTACATACCTTTTGTGTTTGTTTCTGTTTTTGCTTTGGCGGGGTACTAGAGCTTTATTAGTTTTCTTCGGCAGAGTCATGCTTGCCTATGCGTCACTACACGGGCATCTGTGTGTTTGAAATAGCAAATAGCCCCTTCCGGCATTTCCACACTAGCTTGTGCAGATAAAGACCTTCTCTTCGGGGCATGTTTTTATGAATTTTGTCAGTCCATGGGTGCAAAGAACTGCTTCCAGAACCTTGGTTAGTAGGGTTGGCACTGGAATGAGGGTTTGTTTGCTTCAGGGTCCACAGATGGCAGACCTCTTACGGAGTTTGTACACGAGAGTGGCTCTCTCTGTGTTCATGGGAAGATTCCAGCTGTCACATTGGGTGGGTCCCTGATCAAGACAGACCCCATACCATGGTGAGTGATACTGAAGTGAGTCCTCTGCTTCAAAGTCCACAGACCATGGTCTGCAGGCCTGCCTCAGGGTGCATAGATAGGCATGTCCGCCACTGGGTCCCTGGGAAGGCAGGACTTCTCCCAAACTGCAGCTGAGACTAGAGCCAAGTTGCTGTGCTGTTCCAGGACCTGCGAGGGGAACCAAGGCTAGCAGGCCTACCTACGGGGCCACAGATGGGCAGGCCTCAGGCAGCTCCCTAAGCAGGCGAGACTGCCGAGAGCATAGAGCTGCCTCTTAGGGTCACTTCACTGTCCCTAGTCGGGACCAAGTTTGGCAAGCCTGTTATCTGAGGCATAAGTGGACATGACTCCTCCTGGATTCCTTGCTGGGTGGTTCTGTGGTAGAATCAAGCCCAAGCAGAGCTGTAGTCAAGTCCATAGGAAAATAGGGCCTTTCTGAATCTGAAGTTATGGCCATGGTTGCTGAGCCTGCCACCAGAATGCAAAGCTGGCCCCTCAAAAACATGGTCTTCAATTTTGATCTCCAGTAGGGTTTTTGACTTTTTAAGTAATGCCAAAGAACCCCACAAAGGGACTTTTGGCCATGGTGGCTGTGAAACTATTGCTGCTGTGGGGATGAGTAGAAGACCTATAAGGACTTCTTAGACAAGGAGCTGGGGATTAAACTCAGTGGCAAAGCGCCTGCCTGGCAAGCGCAAGGTCGTGAGTTCGATTCCTGGTACCGGAAGAAAAACAAAAAAACAAACAAACAAACAAAAAGGGACTTCTTGGACAATTCTCAATAATCACAGAGATAGGACTACTTTCTCATTTCATTATGCATTTTAGTGGAGAGGCTTTTTCTGCTTTACAGTTGACATAGTTAACTTTTATTGGAAACTGTCATCAGTTCACCAGTGTTTTGTCCATGGTTGTAATTGAAGTTGAACTTTATTAACTCTCTTTTAATAGCTAAAATGTGATGTTTTTCTTACATAACATTAATGATATATTCATAAAATTTAAAACATCATTGCAATATTTACTCTGAAAACTAGCTGGGCATTGTGGCTCAGGACTGTAATCCCGGGACTCAGGAGGCTGAAGCAGGAGGATCACTGGGAGTTCAAGGCCAGCCTGGGCTACAAAGTGAGCTCAAGGCCAGCCTGAACTGCATAGTGAGACCCTATCTCAAAAAGAAAAAAAAAAAAAAACCTAGATATAGCTGGAAATTGATTTGTTACAATTTTGTTAAGAATTTAAACATCTGTGCTGAGGGTAGAGCTGATGGGTAGTATGTCCCTAGCATGTATAAAGCCCCAGCACATGTGCCTTTTTTCTTTCTTTCTTTCTTTCTTTCTTTCTTTCTTTCTTTCTTTCTTTCTTTCCTTCTTTTTTCTTCTTTCTTTTATTCCTTTGTTCCTTTGTCTCCCTGACCCTCCCCGTCTCTGTATCTCTCTGGAATTGAACCCAAAACTTCTGCATAGAGCTGCATTTCTAAGGCCTTTATTTTTTTGAGACAGTCTTGCTAAGTTGACCTTTCTTCCTCTTCCTTTCTTCTTTTCTTTCATTTTGTTTTTAAAACAGGATCCACCCCCTCTGGTTCCCTCTCCCCGCTTCACTGGTGTTTGTGCCCTCTGCCCCAGAGCCTTGTACATCCGTGGTCACCCCCTTGGAGGTATTCTCTCCAAACACTTTATCTAGCTAATGGCAACTCTGCTTTCAAGTCCAAACCTAAATATCACTGTTTGTTCCAAATTCAATGTGTACCATACAGTCTCCACTCAGTGCTCCTGCGGATGTCCTTGCGGCATCTTGTAGCTTTTCTGCCCAGTGCTGGTCACAGTGAATGGCTGTTTTCTTTAGAATCGTGCAGAGCAGCGTCTTGTGCTGCCTCAGTCTCATTAGCTGCTCTATAAGCACCACAAGCTCATGAGCTGTGACTGTTCTCACCACTATATCCCCCACTTACCAGCACAGTGCCTGGGCCAAAGGAGGCATTCTCTTTTCACATACACAAAATACCTTATCAAAAAACTCAGCCATCTGACTATAATCCAAAGAGGAGTATTATTTATTTATTTAGAGGCAGGGTCTGCCTTGTACCCCCAAATGGCCTTCAACTCACTATGTAGCCCAGGCTGGCCCGGAACTCCTGGAGATCCTTCTGCCTCAGCCTCCCAAGGGCTAGAACTGCAGGCATGCACCACCATCCCTGGCAAAGAGAGTAATTTAAAGTGGGTCATTTAGTTTCCAGCAATGGAAAGAAATTATCAAAAGAGAACAAAGCAAAGCGTCTCTTCCTTATCTGATTCTTGGCTCCCCCTTCTGTGAGCACAGGGTTATAGGTAGGAATGCAAGTAAGTACTTGGGAGGTTTGCATGACTCAGCCCAGTTTCAACTTTCATGAAACCGTGCCCTTTGGCCTGATTCCACTCATTCAGTGTTTTTGTTTTGTTTTTATTTTTTTCAGATTCTGGATAAGTTCTTCAAGGACCCACTCCCAGAATTATTTTTGGTCTTCCTCAGAAACTGGATCAGTGATTCCAATCCTGAAATTAGCAAATTAAGCCTTCAGAAAATCACCAGCATGGCCCCGGTTGTCAATAAGGTTTGTGCCTCACAGCACTGTCAGAGCCATGACCTGATATTTTGACATTGCGCAGTATCTTTATGATAAAGCATTGATTTTTCTTTAGTTTCTGTACAACTAAAACCATATCCAAACCTGATGTTTTTGCAATAAGAAAACTTTTAAATGGAAAAGGTATAAATCACTGTAGTGGCTTCTTCACCTTATGTATAAGTTTTTCCATGAAATCATTCATTGTACTCAGAATTCACTTATCATCACTGCCTACATAAGCACTTTTCTTACCGCTCGAACCATTGGCTAGTGGGTTAAGCTCCCGCCCAGCGTACACACGCACGCACGCACGCACACACGCACGCACGCACTGTTCCCCACCCCCAAGCCCTCACTCCCGCCTTCTCCTCCGATTGTAGCGCTTCCCTCTGTCAGCAGTACAAGCACACATTCTTCTCTTTCTTCAGTGATCAGCCCAAGTCAAACTTCACTGACTATACTGATTTCTAGGAGCCTCACCCCTCTCAGAGCCATGACAACTCACTTATGTTATAGTTTATATCGGTGACCCTCAGAATATGGTTCTTGACTACCAATATCGACAGCACCTGGACACTTAGAAATGTAGCTGTTGGCCCACTCCCCGCAGAGGCAGCAGTGTGTGTTTTAAAAGGTCCTCAGGTGACCTCGAGTTGAGAATCAATGTTTTACATTGTTTCCCTCTGAATCATGTGATTTCTTCTTGTCTTCCAAATCAATTAAACATAAGCACACCCCTACTTTGTATTATTGTTGTTGGGGAGGGTTGTTTTATTTTGTTTTGTTTTGAGACAGGGTCTTGCTTTGCAGTGTAGGCTGGCCTTGAATTCACTACATAGCACAGGCTGGTCTCAAACTCTTGGGGATCATCCTGCCTCAGCCTCACGAGTGCTGGGATTACAGGTGTGCGCCACCATGCCCGAATCAGTTTAAAGCTATTATTTTGGCAAATAATGTTTATTTCATTTTCTTCTTTGGTGTATCCTGTTTCCATTTTCCCTTGCCTTCTCTTGGCTCTAATCTGCACATGGCTTCTGTGATCTGCCTCGGCTCACCTCCAAACCAGTCCCTGTCGTCCAACTTAGAGGCCGTGCTGCCAGCAGTGTGTTGGTAAAGGCCCGCCAACCAGCCCTCTGGATAGGCAGGCCTTTTTCTGGTGTAAATGTTCCTGTCCTGGCAAATTTGAAGCTATTCAGAGAGTGTCACTAAACATGGGTGTTGTGGTTGATATATTGTGTCAACTTGGGGAGACTAGAGGATTGGCTAAGTGACTCAGCAGTTCTGCATCCTGGGGTGAAAAGGACATGCTGTTACCCTCTGGGATGTTGTTCATTGTGTCAACTTGAGAAGTTCAGAAGGTCAACTAAGCACCTCAGCAGGGAGTCAGGGTCCTTCCTTTGTATTCATCCTGAGCCTGTGCAAGAGGAGGGCATGGGGATTATGTGAGTGCTACATGCCCCTGGGTGGGGGGGTCGCTTGCTTACAATATAAGGGAGGAAAAGAGGCTTGTTCTTGCCCCCGTTGTGCTGTTGTTGTTTTTGCTGTTTTCTGCCTCCATGAACCGTAGCCCTCTGCCATGTGCCACCTGCCTCGGAGCCAGCCAAGTACGGATTGAAACCTCCACAAACTATGAGCCAAATAAACCTTTCCTTCCTTAACTTTGGGTGTCAGGTATTTTGTCTCAGCAACCAGAGAAAACAATGGGCTTGGACAGCTGTGCACAATGACACATTATTTAATCTTCCCACCATGCAAAACAATACTCATAAATAACCTCAAGTGTAGAAAATTGGCAAATGTCCCAAAAGAATTAGGAAGTATTTCTTTCTGAGTATTACCTTGGTTTTATTTTATTATAAATTTATATAATTAGTTTTTCATAAAAAATCTTTTTTTTTTTTTTTTTTTTTGAGACAAGGTCTCGATATGCAGCTCAGGCTGGCCTTGAATTCACTTTCTAGCCCAGGCTGGCCTCGAACTTGCATTGATCGTCCTGCCTCAGCCTCCCGAGTGCTGGGATTACAGGAATGCGCCACTATGCCCGGCCTCATAACAACTCTTTTAACAACCAATTTACAACATTTTCAACATTTTGTAAGTGACCTTTGTGAGCCAGTGCCAGGATGTCAGAGTCAGAAGTGAACAAACTAAATGCCAACCAGGGACGGGTAACTGAACGCAAGGCTGAGTCCAGGGCACCCGCATGCTGGCTCCTCAGAGGTACAAGGCGTGAGCATCTGCCCCAGGACTGAGGCCTTGCAGGGGCAGGGCACCTCCTTAGTGCTTCCTTCCGTCAACATGAACTGTGGATACACGGCTGGCTAAAGAGATCCAAAACCTACAGAACAGCACAAACCTCTTGCTAAAGACGATACCCTTCTGCCACGTGGCAAGAGAAATACCTGCCAAACTCACCCGTGATGTCGACTTCAGCTGGCGAGTCCAGGCCTTGTTGGCCTCTTAGGGAACCGTGGGAGACCACCAAATTGCACTCTCCTGAGAAATGAAGCCCCTTTCCTCGATCTTGCCCTGACCTCTCCTTTAACCCTATTCACTGAGACATACAGAGCTGTGTATATGAAACAGATGTTCCCTTAATTGGCTAAAACTACGTGATCGAATCTGGCTGAGATGCCAGCTTGTCTCACTGCAGCACGTGGGCAAGAATTGCACCCCCTGCTGATGGGTGAAATGGGAGCTGGAGCAGGAGCCTGTGAGATTCCTCAGCCAAGACATGAGATAATATCTCAGCTGGGGGGATTGACTCAACAAGATGATACCTTCCTGGCAGTAAAGGTGGCAGCCTTACATACATCAAACTATCCATTGTATTGCTAATTGGAGAGCCTTTATGCCTGGCACAAAATTGCTCTGTTTCTCCTTACAGCCAATCCCTGCAACGTTTCTTTTCCCTAGCACTTTGCTGAAAGTTTCTTTTCCCTAGAGCTTTGCTGAGACCGCCACCCACCTCCTTGATTGATACCAATAAAAGCCATGTGCTTTTGAACTCATGGCCTTTTGTTCCACAGAGAACATTGGCCATCCCAGAGCTCCTCCTCTGCCGAACTTTCTCTCTTTGTCTGTCTTTGTTTTGTATCCATGTGTCATATTGCCGGGTGGGAGATGGGAACCTCCTTGGGAGTTTGGGTAAGGAATAGCAGAAGCATTGTTAGTTCACCTCCTCGAGGATGGACACCTCCTTACACACTGGCCAAGTCCTCTCTTCCTCGAGGACGTGCAGTCAGTAGCTGAGGCTGCAGTACCCGATGACTTCTGGACTCTGGAGCCAGTCCTAGATCCAGTGGCATCTAAGGTACTTCCTGGACTCTGCTGCCTCTGAGTAGTGTGAGCAGGCCTGTTGCCTCTGAAATTTTCTTTTGTTTTTTGTTTTTGGTTTTTTGTTTTTGGTTTTTGAGGCAGGGTCTCACTATGTAGTTCAGGCTGGTCTTGAACTCACTTTGTAGCCCAGGCTGGCCTCCAACTTGCAACAATCCTCCTGCCTCAGC
>NW_004955442.1:17691981-17708780 GCF_000276665.1 Chinchilla lanigera | reverse complement strand
GTTCGGTTCCCGGTACCGGAGAAAAAAAAAACGAAAAAAAACAAAAAAAAAAAAAACAGGTGTGCAGCACTACATCTGGCTGAAATTTTCTTTATGAAGAAGGCTGGCTGGGCATGGTGGTGTAGCCTGTAATCCCAGCACTGGGGAGGCTGAGGCAGGAGGATTGTTGCAAGTTTGAGAACAGCCTGGGCTACAAAGTGAGCTCAAGGCCAGCCTGAAATGCAGTGAGACCCTGTCTCAAAAAAGACCAAAAAAAAAAAAGAGATGTCACATGACAGCCAATAGAGGTACAAAGACCTGCAAAATATTTGCAGATAAAAGGTTACTGTCATTTTTGGTTTGTGAATTATTCATAAGATTGTTTAAGGATTTTGAAGAATCAAATCTGCTGTGTTATGGAAGAAGAATATTTACTTCTTACTTTAGATCGTTTTGTACTATAAGCATTTTTTTACCATATGTAAATTTGTACTTTTATTTAAAATATAAAAGAAAAAATAAAGCACATTTCAATTACCTGCATGGGATGGCTGGCCAGGCACTCCTAGCATAGAAATCTCTTACCTTGGATTAATCTCAACATTAGTGCCTGCCAACAAATGTGTACTTTTTCAAAACAAGATGGGTGTGGCGGTGCACACCTGTAATTCCAGCAGTCGGGAGCTGGAGGCAGGAGGATGCCATGAGTTTGAGGCTAGCCTGGGCTACATTGTGAGTTCAAGGCCAGCCTCCGTTACATAGCGAGACCAGTCTCAAAGAAAAGCAAACAAACAAAATAATTTAATTACATTAAAACAGAAAATTGGTTTCTCTTCCTTTCCTTTGCTCTGGGATCAACCAGAAGGCCTTGTACATGCTAAACATGTGCTTTACCATGGAGCTACACCCCAGGCCTGAAATGAAAAAAAAATCTTTAAATCTTTGGTTTCTCATAGTAAATTCCTATCAAAATATCAAAATCATTCAGGAATCTTGATTCATAGAACTTAACATTTTAGCTTTACCTGTAAATCACAGAAGATGTATCATATCAGCCCAGAATTTTGAAGTGCTTTTTCAATGTTTTTACTGTTTTTACAGATATTTTTATACCTCCCTTTGCTTTTTGGGTTTTTTGTTTGTTTGTTTGTTTGTTTTGTCTTTTTGAGACAGGGTCTTGCTATGCACTTCAGGCTAGCCTTGAACTCACTTTGTAGCCCAGGCTGGTCTCAAACTCACAACGATCCACCTGCCTCAGCGATCCACCTGCCTCAGCCTCCCGAGTGCTGGGATTACAGGGGTGCGCCACCATGCCTGACGCCATACCTTCTTTTGGAGAAATAATAAAAATAATTCTTTAATGAAAAAATTAAATGAAATTACTGTTGTGCTGAGACCCACACAGTCTTGAGAGGAAGCAACAGAAGATTAAAAAAACTATAGACACATACTAAGAGGAAAGCTGAGACCAGGTGGGACCTGACCTATCTGATGGAGAGGCAGTGACAAGCCAGCACGGTCTGCCTCTTTATTTATACACTGTAAAAAGCAGGAGAAGCACGTGACAGGACCAAAATTACAAGGTCTTAGTGTTTTGCTGAGAACACTGAAAGCAAAACATAATGTTTCAGTGTTCTCAGCGAAACACTCTCAGAGCTATCTGTGCTGTAGTTAACAGGGAAGAACACCAAGTGCAGACACCTGCTGGGCTAGCGTCGCTCCAGTCCCAACAATGTGTTTACGTGGTGGCCCTCTGGAGCTCTGTGTTCTCCGCGCTGGCCTTGCTCTAGCCCCAGATGTGTGGTCCATCTCCAGCTCAGCCACTCTCCACAGAGATTATACTGTTTTTTTGTATGTTAACACTAAGTCCTTTGGGTTCTATCCCCAGCATTACCAAAAACATTTTACAAGGCTGAAGTACCCCTTTAGTACAGTTTGTAAACAGCCATAACTTTAAAAACAGAAAATTGAAGGATGCACGCTGCTTCTGATGGAGCCACAGATACAAACCTTGCCCTTGTGCTATCACTGAAACCAGCGTAAGAGATTTCCAGAGAAATGTGCAGGGCCACGCAAAGATCTGAGAGGTGTATCTGGGGAAAACAAGCAGTGAGTGCAG
This sequence comes from Chinchilla lanigera, assembly GCF_000276665.1. Lineage (NCBI taxonomy): Eukaryota > Metazoa > Chordata > Mammalia > Rodentia > Chinchillidae > Chinchilla > Chinchilla lanigera. The sequence continues at coordinate 17,706,682 of NW_004955442.1, read as the reverse complement.
CCTACAAATAATGCTGTTAGTCAACTAAATTCAGAGGCAAACCAAAGGGAAGCAATGAGTTTTACAGTTTGATAAATTTTAATCCTTTAGAAAAACTTCTTTTTTGACATCAAGTCATATTTACATGCAGATGTTCACACAAAGCTTACCTATCCATAAATATATTTAAAAGAAAACTAAATGTTGACTCAAGTCCCTTTCAGTTCCAAATTCCCATCGTTTTCCTCTTTTCATACGTAGATAGAAAATGTCTCCAGCTTATTAACATCCATCCTGGATGCCTTCGTATCCAGAGAGGACACTGTTGTGATTCAAGCCTTGCTCACCCTCCGAAAACTTGTAGACAAACTGGACAAGGTGACCTACTCCTCGCTGTGCACTAGAATTGCTTCCAGCTACTTCTGTCTGATGGATCATGTGAGTCACACTGTTAGATGCATGAGATCCTTAGGTCTGAGGGTTCAACAGGAGCCCCAGTTGACGCAATGATCTTTTTTTGTTTGTTTGTTTGTTTTCTGGTACCAGGAATTGAACTCACGACCTTGCGCTTGCCAGGCAGGCATTGTGCTGCTGAGCTAAATCCCCAGCCCTGACGCAATGATCTTATTATTTCTGAGAATAAGTTAACAGAGGCCAGATGTTTTCTTCAGAGCTACCCTTGTTTTCCAGAGACGATAATATAGGAGGCTTCTTTTTAAAAACAACATTGACAGTCTGAAAAGTCTGTCAGTGAGAAAGTAGGATCAAAAAACAGCTCCTGTTCTTGGATGAGAGGAATTGTAGCTTAGTGGCTACTTTTTTTTTTTTTTTTTTTTTGTCTTTTTGAGACAGGCTCTCACTATGCAGTTCAGGCTGGCCTTGAGTTCACTTTGTAGTCCAGGCTGGCCTAGAACTTGCAATGATCCTCCTGCCTCAGCCTCCTAAGTGCTGGGATTATAGGCATGTGCCACCACACCCGGCTGGTGGCTACATATTGATCATCTGGACTCTGTAGGTTTACGTTCCCAGTGCTGCTCTCTTGAGCTGTGATGTCATAAGCAAGTTCCTTCTTCAGTTTCGATGCATCAGTTTCCTCATCTGTAGAACTGACAACAGGCAATTCATTATGAGGTTAAGAGTTGATACGTGTGATGCCACAAATAAAATTTTTTTTTTGGTACCAGGAATCAAATTCAAAACCTTGCGCTCGCAAGGGAGGTGCTTGTGCCTCTGTCCCCAGCCCTCTCAAACAAATGTTTATTATTATCATATAAGACTTAAATTCAAAAGTATTTCACTAGAAAGTTGTACCTTTTAAAAATGCTTATTTTATATGATAGACATATTCCAGAAAAGTTGAACAATAGTAATATATTTGGATAAATGTGAACACAGGTATGCCATGGAAAGTCTGTTTTTAAAGAATTCTCTGAGTTGTTTGTGAATCAGAGAATGTTTATAGTAAATTGCTTTGCCAAAAGTTTTAAGTTCTTAATTATTCATATTTTAATAAAGAGGGAACAATATTATTAAGTTACAGAAAAAAAGAGTTTTGTGGCAACATAGTTTTCATAAATACATAATAATAATAGTGACTACAGCCAGGGACATAGTTCAGTGGCACAGGAGCCTGCCTGGCAAGCGCAAGGTGCTGAGTTCAATTCCTGGTACCAAAAGAAAAATTAGTGACTACAGTTTATTGAACATTTACTATATGCCAAGCACTCTTCTAAAGGATTTACATGCTTTATTATGTACAATCATCTAAGCAACTCTATATTAATATCTTGTATAAGGAAATCGAGGTTAACACAGGCAACATTTGGTCATACAGCTGATACATTGGCATGTTTATGTAAAAAAAATTTCATGATGAGATCATAAACATTTTCCTTACAAATAGAAGATACTATATTTTTTAAATGAGTTTCTTCTGCCAGGCATGGTGGCACACACTTCTCATTCTAGCACTGGGGAAACTGAGGCAAGTGGATTGCCGTGAGTTCAAGGCCAGCCTGAGTGAGACCCTGTCTCAAAAAATAAACAAGTAAATAAACCTCTTCCTCTGGCTTGTAATATTCCTCTTCTGCAATCTTTATAGTACAACCCCATCCCATTAGGCAGAAGTAGCCCTTGGAAATCCAATCATACAGCTGCATGCAAAGAGCTCCCAATGGTATTCACTGGCAGTTCTTCAAAGTCCTCTAGCACTTGGACAAAGCATGATGACTTTTCCATAAGTATCTTTATAGAAAGTATCCTCAGATTGTAGGGACTTTTCTAGTTAATATTTTAGGATGTTGTTAAATACTAACCATCTTCCTGAATTTAAGAAACACATTTCACAGGAGTTTTTTTAATGCAATATAAATTTTGTAAGTAAATCTTTAGCTGGTTGCAGTATTTTCCCAGCTTCTTTACAGTATAATTTACAGCTTAAAAATTCTCAGGGCTAGGGATTTAGCTCAGTGGCACAGCGCCTGCCTGGCAAGTGCGACGTCGTGAGTTTGATTCCTGGTACCGAAAAAAAAAAAATCTCTATGTTATTGTTGTCCAGTTTGATGTCTTAATGTATGTATGCATCATGAAATGATAGGCTCACACTAATTAATATATCCATCACCTCATGTGTCATAATATGTCACGTTTGTGGTGACAACATTTAAGATCTAATTTCCTAGCAATTTTCAAGTACAAATGACTTTACCACTAGCTATAGCCAGGGATACAGCTCAGTGGCACAAGCACCCGCCTAGCAAGCATAAGGTCCTGAGTTTGATTCCCGGTACCAATAAATAAATAAATAAATAAATAAAATAAACTGCAAACTATAGTCACCGTGCTCTACACCAGATCCCCAAAATTTACCCATTCTAGCTGAAACTGCGTATACTAAAATCAACCGCTCCTCCATTCCTCCATCTCCAGGCCCTGGCAAACGTGGTTCTACTCTGTGCTTCTGCCAGTTCAATTAAAAAAAAAAAAAAAAAGGTTGTGCATATAAGTTAGATCATGCAGTATTTCTCTATGCTTGGCTGATTTTACTTACCATAATGCTTTCCACTTAGCATAAACTCTCTCCTGGGATTTTCTTCTTTATTATGACTAGAAGGATTTGTGTGTGTGTGTTCTTTACCCATTCTTACACTAATGAGCACATAGGTCAATTTTTTTTTTTTTACATAGGTCAATTTTATATTGTCCCTATTATGAATAATGGGTAAGCAAATATGATGTTTTTTTGGTTTGGTTTGGTTTGGTTTGGTTTGGTTTGATTTTTGTCTTTTTGAGACAGGGTGTTGCTATACAGTTCAGGCTGGCCTTGAACTCACTTTGTAGCCCAGGCTGGACTCGAACTCACAATGATCCTTCTGCCTCAGCCTCCCATGTGCTGGGATTACAGGCGTGCGCCACCATGCCTGGTGCAAATATGATGTTAAAATCAAAAGAAAAGGGCCGGGGATATAGCTCAGCGGCACAAGCACCAGCCTGGCAAGCGCGAGGTCATAAGTTTGATTCCTGGTACAAAAAAAAAAAAATCAAAAGAAGAGCTGACTACTTAGACCCAATCTCTCCTAAAAATAAATGATAATTTCACACATATGTGTGCATAGAGATATGCAGTATATGTACTTATATGATATATATTCTGATATTATTCTCATGGGAGGTCTTTTTCTTTTCTGTGGACACACTGCAGTTTTCTGGGAGTGTCCGGAGCTTGGCTATCAGGCACTTGGCGGACTTACTCAAGGACGTGGGTCAGCAAACATCAACTCTCAAACACATCATGAGAGGACTCGCACCCCTCCTTCTCTGTCTGGAGGACAGCGATGGTAGAGTAGTGAGTGTAAGTACAAGCAAGTGAAAGTAAAGGCCTTTGCTCATGCATTTCTTAATTTTGCAGACGATCACAATGTTTAATGTCACAGCAGACAAACAGATCCTCACCGTCCTTATCCTGTCTCTCAGGCATGTAAATATACATTAAAAATCTGTGACTCCGAACTAGAATGGTCAATAGCAAATCTGCTTAAAGATGAAAATTACAATTTTGAGCTGGTAGTTCTCTACACCTGCAACCATCTGGTAAGTAGCCCTTCCATGTTCACTACCAAGAATTAAAGACAAAATGTAAAGGGTATCCGACGTGACAGAAGGGGGTAGAGGAAAGGTTGATTTAGGGAAAGAATGTGAATAAGATGTGAGATTACAGCCAGGGACTGAGCTGAGAAAAAAAAATTAGAATTCTTCACTTCTTCATCCACTTTGATCATCCAGCTTGCCCTCTTCCTCCAGAAAATGAGGGAGGAAGAGTACGGACGGCAGCCGGGCGTGGTGGCACACACCTGTAATCCCAGCACTCAGGAGGCTGAGGCAGAAGGATGGTTGAGAGTTTGAGAGCAGCCTGGGCTACAAAGTGAGCTCAAGGCCAGCCTGAACTGCATAGCGAGACCCTGTCTCAAAAAGACCAAAAAAAAAAAAAGAAAGAAAAAAGAAAAAAAAAGAAAGAAAGCTGACTGCAAGTTGAAACCAAAGTTGAACTGGGAAGGTGAAGTTGAGTCTGGGAATAACAAGCTACTTCTGCAAGCAGCCAGAAGAGCAGAGTTCATGTGTAAAAATCCCCAAGTTTTTAATTGGTCCTGATTTTGTATAAGCAGTCAGGTTATTATGTCTTGAAGCTTCCCTGGAGAAATCATATGCATTGTTTCACCAGTTTAGAGAGGCATTTTCTTTCCCTTTTATCCCCAGATCCTTTCTCACGAGAGTTGCACTACGTATTTAATATGTGATGCCTTACGGTTCCTGGGGAATCCCCAGGTGCATCTGAGGAGAGCAGCAGTTATTTTACTAGGTAAGTATACTTAATTCTTACTTCTTAATTTACCTTTAAAGGTACAGAATAGCAGCTAGGAGTCTTTATTAACAGTGTATAGAGCCAGGTGAGGTGGCCATGCCTGTAATCCCAGCACTCAAAAGGCTTGAGGCAGGAGAATCACCTAGAGTTCAAGGCCAGCCTGGGTTACACAATGAGTCCAGGCCAGCCTGAACTACATAGTGAGACCCTGTCTCAAAAAAATTATAAACTGCCTTTGTTCATGATGGACATCACCTGTCATGAAATTAATATGTGTGATGAGAATAGAATTCTATTTTATAATACAAAGTGTATCTGTAAAATTAAATTATTACCTAAAATGTGCTCAGCAAGATGGATTTCTAATTAGCATGTCACAGCTCATCTTTCCCCTTCACTTTTTAAAAATCACTCTCCAAGGGATAAAACAATTTAAAAATACAAACACCTTCTTCAACAAAATTGGAAAATCTATGACCATAAACTACAGTACAACAAATGAAGAAGAGCTACAAAATCCGGTAAAATTTAAAAACAAGACAAAACAGAGACAGGAGGAGTCAAGGAAGATTAAGGGAAGGCGACTAAAGATGTGATCTCCATCTCACACAGACCTGATACAGGTATTTTTCCCATGAGCTGCGCACCGTGAAGATCAACACTAATAATCCCTTGGGTTGGCCTTCCGGCTGGGTCGCGGGCTCCCAGCGAGGCAGTAGGCTTTTCCTGGACCCTCTTTGGCACCACCGACTAACAGGAGCAGCCGAAGTGGAAGTCCACACGCACGCCCCTCCACACAGAGCGGTCTGGCAGAAGGGCAAGGACAGCGGGCACCGGGCTCTGACCGTGTTCGTGGGAGGGGTTCGAAGGATCATACGTGCACACTCAGACAGAAAAGCCCGGCTCGTGAGAACTTTATTTCAGACCAGTAACAATTCCTGCTGTCCTCAAATCTACCCTGGAGCTTTTCAAAACTTCTGAACATAACAACTGAGATCCAAAATTAAGTGATTCTTTTTTTAAAAAAAACAAAGGAAACAGCATTTTCTCACTATAGAGATACTTCAAGGGGAAAAAAAGGAAAACCAAGTTCAGAAAGTGTTTCTACAGAGCAGAGGAACTTCATCGTAAATATTTTCCATGAACCCAGGACTTTTAGAAATAAAGATTAAGAAGCAGTGGTGGCAAACCTATGGCACGCATGCTGCAGCCGGCCATTTGTTAGTATCAAACGCTCTAAAAGGTTCGCCATCATTGATATAAAGCATGTGCAAGAACACAGGGGATGTGCGGCAGGGCAGAGGAGTACATGAGAAATAAGCTTCCAAAGTCGAGCGGGAAGTGTGAGAAGAGATTTGGAGCCAGCGCAGAAAAGGACAACTGTGTTTCAACCAAGAAAAGAGACAAGGAATACAAAGGTAAGAAACTTTTTTTTTAAAATCAGTACTGGGGATTGAACCCAGCACCTTCACTACATTCCCAGCCTCCATTGTTGTTTTTTTCTTGTCTTGACATGCTCTCACTCAGTCACCTCATTTCCTAGGCTGGGCTTGAACTTGCAATCCTCCTGCCTCAGCCTCCCAGGGTACTGGAATGATAGATGTCCACCACCACACCACACCTGGCAAAGGTGAGAAATACTAGCAAAGTGAAATGAAAATCAGCAAGGAACAGTTTTAAAAATTAACCAGTAATGATAGAGAGATAAAAAAAAAAAAAGAATGGACATAAACGATACTGTTGCTGAAGAAGAGAAATAATTACAACTAGAAAGTACTCACCGATGTAATTTAACAAATGAGAAAAGACATACATTGAGAGGATGAATCATTTTTTACAAATCATTTATACAGAGTGCAACATAAGGCATTTCCTAATTATTCACCTCAGAGTTTAAGAAGTGTTTTGAGCATGGAGGGGTGGCTATAAATTTGAAAAAGTTTGGCACTAGACTCCAATTGAATATTCAACATAAATGAAAATAGAATACTGTCAACAAAACCCAGACTGGGGAGAAAATTGTGACTTATCCAACTATGAAGCAACTACAAAAACATTTTCAAAAACAAAAGAAGTCAGGGAAGAATTATGATTCGTTCTTAAAGAAATTATGAAAGGACTGAATTCATCCAGTTAAAGAACAAGTGAATGAACTATTATTAAAAAGCCACAAGTGTGTACTTAAGTGTAGGACCCAGTCTACTCTCTACTTTGGCTTTTTTGTTTTTGATTTTCTCTATGCCCTAGTCCGCCCTCTTGAGGGCCTCCCTGCCACAAACCCCTCGGCCACCTTGCCTCCAGCAGGGGGCAGCACTAAACGCTCATTAAGGCATTCACCAGGCTTAATATTCAGTAGTAAGGATGACAGTGCCAGCCACAAAAAAGCTGTCCCATCTGGAATCTTTACTGAGCCCCTGTTAAGAAATACTGATCATCAGAGTCAATGCAAGTGAACTGAATATATCTGCAGCTAATCCCACTGATCTTGACTAGCTGATTCTAAATGTAGCTGGGTGTGGTGGCACATACCTGTGATCCCAGCACTGAGGCTGAGGCAGGAATGTGAGTTCAAGGCCAGCCGGGGCTAATAGTGAGTGCAAGGCCAACCTGGACTACATAGTAAGACATTGTTTCCAAAAAATTAAAAAATAAAAAAGAGGAGGAGGATTCTAAAGTTTTTTTGTTTTTCTTCCGGTACCAGGAATCGAACTCATGACCTTATGCTTGCCAGGCAGGTGCTGTGCCACTGAGCTAAATCTCCAGCCCCTCTAAATGTATTTGGAAGAGCAAAAGCCCAAGATACTCTTGGCAGGAGGAGTAGCTACTAATTCCACCACATATAAAAATTTCTTATCGAGCTGTAGAACTTTAGACAGTCTGTTACTCAAGGAAACATGAGCAGACCTGTGGAAGAGTATACAAGGCCTAGAAACAGACCCACCCGTATATATAAAATATAATCAGAACTAGGGGGGATCTGTCAGATCAGAAAATGATAGGCTGCCAGGCATGGTGGCGCACACCTGTAATCCCAGTACCCTGGAGGCTGAGGCAGGAGGATCATTGCAAGTTCGAGACCAGCCTGGGCTACAAAGTGAGCTCAAGACCAGCCTGAACTGCATAGCGAGACCCTGTCTCAAAAAGACCAAAAAAAAAAAAAAAGAAAGAAAGAAAGAAAGAAAGAAAGAAAGAAAAAGGTGGTAACTGGCACAAGGTGACTCCGAAAAGGATATCTAAATGGCCAATAAACATATCAAGAGGTATGTGACTCCATCAGTCACAATGAAAAAGCAAAGTAAAAACCACAATAAGATACCATTATGAATCCAACAGAATGTCTACAGTAGAGACCGACAGTACCACGTGCTGTCAAGGATTTGGGGCAATCAGAACTCTCTTACACGCGTTGGAAATGAAAATCCAGAAGCCACTCTGGAAAACAACTGTATCTGTTAAAGCTGGTACACACATATCCTATGGAGCAGGAATTTTGCATGAAAACTAACAGAAGCGTGTGTTCACAAAGGCTACAAGCTGTAATATTCAAAGCAGCACTGTTGATCATACTTAAACCCTGCAGGTCGACAATTAAAGGACTGCAATGTACGCAATAGTTTCACACAATGAAGAGCTCCAAAGCAGTGAAGGAAAAAAAATCTACAGACACTTGGCAATGATGTGAATGAGCCTTACAGACTATGCTGAGCGAGAGAAGCCACTCACAAAAAGCGTATGTTGTACGATTCTATGGATAGAAAACACAAAAATAGCTAGAACTAACCAGTGGTATTACTACTCAGGATAGATAAATGGAAGGAAATATCCCAAAATAACCTCTAAGTTATGCAATAGTTTAGAAGGTGAATCTTGGGCTTTAATTAGCAGCACTGAAAATATGGACGACTCTTTAAATGGTGTGAGGGTACCTGGTCAGCCACCTGAAATACTAAAAAAAGTTATTCCTTTGTTTTTACTCCTCACAGAAGATAAATTCCAGGTGTTCAAAGATTCAAATACTAAAAATGAAGCCATAATTATCAATACAAGTAGCTAAAATAACATGGAGCATCTACTTTGTGATCACCGAACAGGGAAGACCTTTACTAAATAAAATCAAAATCCAGTGCCATAAAGGAAAGAGTGACAACCACGTAAAAACTAAACATTTTTTGACGGTAAAACACCTATGAACAAAGTTAAAAACCAAACTGAGTTGAAATATCTACACTTATCACTGATAGAAGGCTGAAGGCTCATCATCTGAAGAATCCTTACAAATCCGCAAGACAGATCAACCCAGCAGAAAAGTGGGCAAGAACAAAAAAAAATTTTTGTTTCTTAAATATAAAATCTTCGCAACTTCATACAAAAAACGATGCAAATTAAAACGCTGCAGTGTTCCTGCCCGGCCTCCCCTTCCCGCAGGGCTCGGGGCTCGCACCTCGGCGACGCCCCCGCGCGGCGACCGGGTCCTGGGTCCTCAACAGCCGCGATCGTATCCTGGCGATGGAGGGCGGGGTCTAAGGTCGGACCCGGAGGCGAGGAGACCCCCGACAGCGCCACCTGCAGGACGATCTGGGAGCTTCCCACGGTTCCCTCCCCGGCAGCCTCTAGCCCCAGGCCCGGAGACGCCGGGCTGAGTCTGTGCTTGAGACGCATGGCTTTCGCAAGAGCTGCGCCGCTGGTCTCTGGTCACATTTCCAGACCAACCCCGCCTCTGCTCACTCCTCTCTGGGACAGAAACCTCTTGCTTCTCTGGTGGGGAAGTCTGTGCATAACTGGAAGGTTCTGACTCAGGAGTCCAGATCTGGGCGCACCTTAAAAGGTGTATGCAATCAGGGCAGGGAGGTTTGCATCATTCTTGGGGCTGCCGTTTGGCTGGTTTGGTTTGGTTTGGTTTGGTTTGGTTTGGTTTGGTTTGGTTTGGTTTGGTTTGGTTTCGCTTTTGAGACAGGGTCTCACTTCGTAGTTCAGGCTGGCCTTGAACTCAATATGTTGCACAGCTGGCTTCCAACTCATGATCCTCCTGCCTCAGGCTCCCAAGTGCTGGGATTCCAGGTGTGCACCACACACCTAGTATTTTTCCCCCTCTTTTTTCTTGAATAACACTCAAGAGTATGTCACCGTCCAGCAGGCTGCAGTCCAGGGAGGGAACAATTTCTCTCCTGATAAACACCAAGATACTTTAACTAAAGCAAACAGGTAGTGGAGATTTATCAGGAGAAAGAAAACCTGTTTCTGGCAGCGCCTCTCCGGGTAAGAAAGGCACCTGCACCCCTCATAGCCTTTCACGTTTGTTCAGTTGTGGCAATGCCCGTGACCTTGGACTGAATTTCTGAGCAGATGCTAACGTTGCAGTGCACAGCAAGGGGCCTGGCACAAAGTAGGTGCTTAGCCAGGCATGGTGGCGCAGTCCAGTAATCCCAGCACTTGGAAGGCTGAGGCAGGGGGATTGCTGCAAGGTTGAGGCCAGCCTGGGCTACACAGTGAATCCAAGGCCAGCCTAAACTACACAGCAACAACAACAACACAAAAGTGCTTAATATTTATTCAAGTAAATGTATTTTTAAAAAGATGAAATGTTTCTGTCCATGAAGTTGATGAAAACCAAAAGATTTACACTGTACAGGTCTGACTGGGCAGGAAGAGGGCAGTTGCACTGGTGGTGACACTCTCAGTGGTCACTGCCTCTAAGAGGGACAGTTTGGTCACATACATCCAAATGCGGAATGCATATTTTTGATTCAGCAGTTTCCTTTCAAGAGAATTGACCCTCAGACGCATTGGCACATATGAGAAATACAGCCTGTGTGGAGGTCTGCGTTGCCCAGCTGCACGCTGCCGTCTGCCCTGCACCTGTGGCTGTTACACTCTTTTGTTTTTTCTCTAGCATGTCAGCAGGGCTACAACAAGGAAAAAACAGAGAAAGTAAAGGGCAGTAATCGCAGCACTGTGGGAGGCTGAGGCAGGAGGATCGCAAGTTAGCCTGGGCCGCTTAGTGAGACCCTGTCTCTATGTTAAAAAAAGTGAGAGGGCTGGGGATGTAGCTCAGTGCAAAGGCCTTGAGTTCAATCCCCTGTACCAACAAAGTGAAAGAAGGTGAAGGCAAAATGTGTTTTCTAACTGGGTCAGCTCAATTTTATGAAGCATCCTTCAAAGTCCCAAAGAGCAATTTATCCTACAGACCCAGTGACCAGAACTGTGACAGCATTGCCATTTATTCTGGAGATGCTTAAGAATAGCTTTTTTGTTTTTGGGGGGGTTTTTTTGGGTTTTTTTACATGGGCCAAAAGAAAGCAACGATATTGGAGTGACCACTAGCGGTGGGTGACAATTGCCAACATTTAAAACTTGAGAGCTAGAGCCAGGCATGGTGGAGCATGCCTGTAATCCCAGCACTCAGGAGGCTGAGGCAGGAGGATCATTGTGAGTTCCAGACCAACCTGGGCTACAAAGTGAGCTCGAGGCCAGCCTGAACTGCATAGCGAGACCTTGTCTCAAAAAGACCAAAATAAATGAATAAATAAAAACTTGAGTGCTAACATCTAAGCACCTGGGGTCTCAATTACTTATTTGGGGGGGATGAATGTGAGCTGCACTGCCCGGAAGCCACACTTGCACCTGCTGTGAGAGGGCGACCCCTGGCCTACGTGTGGGTGGAGTCTCCCTCCCGGCCGCCGGTCCGTGCCTTTCCTCCCGCCGGGGTCCCTTGCTGATCCCTTGGACCTCCTTGACATTTATTTGAAAGTTCATTTCTGACTTTCACAAACATAACTTCAGTAGAGCCTTTTCATTTGGGGCATTTTGTCTAATTTTTTCCCGTTTTTTTTTTTTCTTCGTTGGCAATATTGTGCTTATTAAAAAATTCCTGCAGTGATGAGAACGTGTGTTGTGTTTGAATTTGAGGAAGGCTTAATTAATAGAGGGGCACCGTACGAAAGTGGGAGCAGAGTAGGAAACCCCACGGGCAGAGCAGGTACGGCAGGGGGGAGCGGACCCCTACGGGAGGGAAGAGCAGTCTAGAGAGAGGAAGTGAGCTCGGGCACAGGGAAGGAGCCAGGCTGCAGCAACCCCACAGACGTCCCTGACCGCTGTTCTCTGCCCTCAGCTCTGGACACTGTCCACACAGGCGGCCTGCGGGGTCCCAGAGCAGGGCCAAGAAGGGTACGGGTGGGCCGGAGGGGCAGAGACTCCTAGTGCAGCCATCCCTGCAGCTTGGGAAGCCAGACGCTGCCCTCCTGCCGCGCGGTTAGGCTGGGCCTTTCTCCTCCGTGTACTTCTCTCTCCCCATCTGAACCTTTGCGGGCCTGCTTGTCTTACCGTGGGTCTGCAAGGGGACGACTGGCCGGAATTCTGCTCCTGGCTGAGCTCCCTCCTAGGGATCTGTGCAACCTGTAGCCCTGGCTTCACTTCCAGGGCAAACTGGAGCTGGGTGCAGAAGGCTGGGCCAGATGCCACGCCGAGTCCAGGCAGCTGTCCCTGGGAATCCTCCCTAAGAACAGCACAAGCAGCCAGGACAGCACTGGACAGCGACCTTTTAAACCTGCAGTTAGCTGGCCCCATCTGCGGTGACAAGCCCTCTGTCCAGCCCTGCTCTGTGCCACATCCTGGGGCTGTAGGAGCCCATGCAGGATGACTTAACCTTTGGTCTGACCTTGGCCTTATGTGCTAGAGAAAATGATTCGCTCCTCTCATGACCCCAAGAGTTACAGCCTGGTCCTCGGTACACAAGAGTCCAGCCCGGTCCTTTCCCTGGACAGCTGGCTTCTCGCTGCTGCTGAGGACGGCCCCCACCCCCATGTCTCTCCTCCCTGGTCACCTGTGCATGGGGCGAGGTGCGAGTCAGCACTCGGAGCCTTGTTCCCGGTGAGCTGAGCTCATCCCTGCCTGGGGCTCCCCCCGCCCCTTCAGGTGTGTGCGCTGGTGAAGCCGAAGCAGACCAGCTAGCTGGGGGCAGGCATGGGGAGTTTCTCAAGGTGTATTAATCACTGAAGGGGCCTTTGAAAATTGTTAAATGTGACTGGATTTCCTGCCTTCAAGAAAACATAACTATTATCTTAAGTGGTAAATCCAGACCTTGTCAAGATGTACATTGTGACCCTTCTGGTACACCTTCCACCCTGCTGGCTTCCTAAGAACTGGCACCAAGCCCCTTGACATTAGTCAGAAAGAGCAGAGTCCTTTCATGTTTTCTGTGAAGTATGTACCCGAATCCTCCCCAAGTTCTGACGCGTGTCGTACCCCGTCACTTTGTGATTAGGCCGGATAATCTCCCTGCACCTGGCAAGGCTCTGTATGCCAGCCAAGGCCCAGCACACTCCAGCACTGCCTCTGTCTGTCCTTGTGCATACCTTGCAGGACGGCGCAGAGGGTCGATCTCCTGAGAAGCCCGCTCCGCTCTGCCTCTGTAACTGCACACTACCGATGAAACCGCCTCTGCTGAGCAAGACAGAGAGACAGAGAGGATTTATGAGAATATAGTTTCATGATGTAGTTTGTAGTAACTTTAGTTTTACTTTGTATATAGGTTACTTGGCGCAATTGGGTGGACATTTATTATTCAAAGATGAAATTGAAGTTATGACTGAAGGTAAGTGTCAAAGTTATAATAAAATCTTCATGCAGAGGAGGGAGTTGAAGAAGGGTAATATTATTCTAGGAAGATGTTTGGATTTTAGGCACCTCTCTCTCTCTCTCTCTCCCCTTGTGCATTGCCTCATCAGAGTCAGAATTCCAAAAAGTGAGCCGGGTGTGGTAGCACATGCTTGTAATCCCAGCACTCAGGAGGCTGAGGCAGGAGGATCACTGTGAGTTCAAGGCCAGCCTGCTACATAGTGAACTCAAGGCCAGCCTAAACTACACAGTGAGACCTTGTCTTAAAAAAAAAAAGAATTCCAAAAAATGAGATGAAAAATAGGATGGATGCCTTCCTGCCTTCCTTTCCCCCGCCCCCTTAACTAGGCTTTTTCAGAGCAGTTTGGGCTCACAGTGAAAAGGAGCTGGAGGTACAGAGATTCCCTAGCTGTCCTCCCCCGACTCCTGCGGCCTCTCCTCCATGTCAGCGTCTCCGCAAAGTGCTGCCCTCGTGGCCCCGCTTCTCTCCTGCTCTGCTGCCCTGCCCTTCTTCCTCCTGCCCTCGTTCGTTCACACAGCACATCCACTGCCTGCCAAAGCCCAAGCACTGCGGTTTTCCCCAATTCTTCTCTTTTTTTGTCTTTTCTTCTTCCCTTCTCTGTTCCTTCTCCTTTTTCTTTTCTAAATGCCCCTCTATATCTTGTTTCTTTCATGAAGAAATAAAATAATTTTTCATGGACCATTATCTGGATACAATTACATTGGCATTGTATTATCCCATATTTTCCAAAATAATAGAGGCTACTACATATTTGTCTTTTTAAGACAGATATACAGGGGCTGGGGATTAGCTCAGTGGCACACCGCCTGCCTGGCAAGCACAAGGTCGTGAGTTTGATTCCTGGTACCGGAAAAAAAACAACAAAAAGGCAGATATACATATTATATATATTATGTATAATATTTATATATAATATATATTATATATATATATTTTTTGAGACAGGGTCTCGCTATGTAGTTCAGGCTGGCCTTGAACTCACTATGTAGCCTGGGCTGGCCTCAAACCTGTGGCAATCCTCCTGCCTCAGCCTCCCAAGTGCTAGGATTAGAGGTGTGGGCCACCACACCTGGTCATATTTGTCTTTCTAAATGATCATAACTGCTTTATAACTTTTTCACCTCCTCATATGTCATAAGCATCTTTCTATGCCAAGGACTGTGTCTACCTTATCATGTTAAAACGTGTGTGCTAACTGAGGATTGAACCCAGTACCTTCACAGTGAGCT
>NW_004955442.1:17677414-17691881 GCF_000276665.1 Chinchilla lanigera | reverse complement strand
TTTTTTTGTCTTTTTGAGACAGGGTCTCGCTATGCAGTTCAGGTTGGCCTTGAGCTCACTTTGTAGCCCAGGGTGGTCTCAAACTCACAACTATCCTCCTGCCTCAGCCTGCAGAGTCTATATATATATTTTTACATACATTTTTTTGAGACAAAGTCTCAGTAAATTGCCCAGGGCTGGGCTCAAACATGCAGTGCTCCTGCCTCAGCCTGTCAAAATGCTGAGATTACAGGCATCCATCACAACACCCAGCTGTAATCTTAGTTTTTAAGCAGTTTCGTCTTGATAAACAGACTGATTCCAAATTTTTATTATCATGACCAAAATGTGTGTGTGTTCACAAATGTCTTCACGAATACATATTTATGCTATTGAGCAGAACGCTGAACACATAATAGGTACTTGATAAATGTTTAGTGAATACTTCCATTTTTCTTTTAATGGGATGGCTTTCATCAGAGTAAAGATATTAGCAGGGAGAGTGGGAGAGGGAGGTGGAAGGGAAGGACTCTGCAGTCCAACTGAGGGCCTCTCTGCTGTCACAGCTGTTGAACGAATGCTCCAGGATGAAGGCCCTGGGATCCAGAAGCTGGCAGAAATAACCCACAACCTTTTAAAGAAAATAGCCAATAGACCAAGATCTACAACTATTAAACTTGCTATCCAGAGATTCTTTAAGTTCTCCGCCAAGGAACTGAAGCTTATTTATAATTGGAAAAGTACCACACAGACAGACCTGTAAGCTTCCTCTCTCGATAACCTACCTGCGTCGGTAGATGCTTTTCTGAAAGATGCTACAGGCTTTCACTGCCCCTTTTCAATTCTCTATTGAAATGTATAAATCTGAAAACTCTACTGCCTCTGTGTGTCTGGCAGTGACTAGAAGTCATTCCTCACTTCTAGTGGGGAATAGGTTCCAGGTCCCCAACAGATCTGAACCCGACGGCTGTTTAAGTCCCTTACACAAAATGGCATAGTATTTGCACATAAGCTACACATATCCTCCCACATATTTTATATTTTAGATTACTTATAATGCCTGATACAATGTGCATGCTGCATAAATAATTGTTATATGAGATTGTTTAGGAAGTAATGACAAAAAATGTGCAGATTTAGTGCAGACACAGATATCCCAATATTTCCCATTCATGGTTGATTGAATCCGTGGATGTGAAATCCACAAATATGGCTTATACCCCACTGTATCAGCATGGTTCGGGTGAGAGGCTCTTGGAAATTGATTGAGTGAGCATGTGCCGAGCACCTTCTACAAGGCACATGCGTTGGAGGCAGTGGGGATGCCTGGGTGAGATGGGTAAGATCCCCGTCCCAGGGTGGGCAATCCAGCGACAAGCAGTGAGGTCCTCTCCAGCTCGCTGGGAGATGAATGCCCCTTCTCTTCTACCCATCGGAGTGCGGTGTTTCTGTAATGTGCCAGCTTGCAGTTCATGTGGCTTTTCATTTCTCCTTTATTTCTTCGTAAATGAAATAGACCAGAAACCGAGGATCAGCTGTCACTCTACCCGCCCCAGGACACTACAGCTTCTGACTTCTGAGCCAGGTGGGCTGATTTCTGTGGGAAAGGACACCAGCTCCTCAGGCAGGACCCCCACCTGGCGAGCTCCTGTGGTGGAGGCAGGAAGCGCCACACACCCCTGTGCTCATGGGGTCCCCCTTGTCCTTCCTTCCCCCACTTCACGCACACCTCCCCCGCCCACTGCCTGCCTTGCTGATTTCAGGCTCCGGGGTCGGAGGGAGACAACACCCTGGAGAGACTACTCGCCCAGCTCCGCCAGCTGCATGAAGTCAGAGCCGTGGTTCCGCTTCTCTGATCAACCCCTGACTGATACGGTGTCCGGGATAGACTTTCACCCCTTCTTGCTTCAGGTTGGGTGGATGTTACTTCTATGATTTGCCTTACCACCCTGTGATCGTACCTTTCATTACAGTTATCAGACTGGCATAAAATGATCTATTTTCCTTCTGCACCCACAAAATTGAACTTCTTCAAAGCAATTGCAGTATTTTATACTTGGTTGTATACTTTGGAACTGACACCCAATTAGGTGCCTGACACCTAATGCATGCTTGATGAATACTTACCAAATCAATAAAGTGCTAATAGAACATATTCCTCTCATATTTCAATAAAAATTTTCACATGTTTATGTGTGCTCTTTAATGGAAACAATGCAAGAATGGATTCTTTTGATTTATCCCTTAGCCCGTGTTATTTTATATTTCCTAGAAGTCTCAGGCTCACCATTCAAAATTAGGGCAAATTTCCATTGCCCGCTACTAAACTAGCAGGATACCTAGGGAACCAGAGTAAATAATTACTTCCTCAAGGATAATCAATTCCTACTCCCCAGGACCTCGGGATATATTGCTTTATAAGGCAAAAGAACTGTGTTTCCAGAGCAGAAGTGCCTACTCACACTCAAGCAAAGTCATGGTAATAATAGTTTTTGGGTTTTTTTTGTGTGTGTTTTTGAGACAGGGTCTCGCTATGCAGTTCAGGTTGGCCTTGAGCTCACTTTGTAGCCCAGGCTGGCCTCGAACTCACAATGATCCTCCTGCCTCAGCCTCCTGAGTGCCGGGATTACAGGCGTGCGCCACCATGCCCGGCTAGTTTTTGTTTTTGTTTCGCTTACTTGTTTTGAGACAGGGTCTCCCTGTACAGTTCAGGCAGGCCTTAGCTCACTTTGTAGCCCAGGCTGGTCTCAAACTCACAACGATCCTCCTGCCTCTGCCTCCTTAGTGCTAGGATTACAGGCGTGCGCCACCATGCCTGGCCGTGGTGATAATAGTTGATCAAACTTGGTAATAATAGTTGATAATAATTGATGATAATAGTTGATCAAACTGTATGTCAGATACTATAAGGCGTTTTGCTTACTGATTCTTCCCAGCATCTAACCTGTCAGCCATTATTCCTGTGCCCACTGGACAGACAAGGAATCGGAGCCAGAGTGTAGGGACGGGGTGAGAGATGTATCTGTACTCAGGGACCCCAGAGCCGGGGTGCTTAATCCCCCTCCACCATTATATTTGCCTTACATGGATCTGCTTTTCCCACTGAGTATAAGCCCAGTTTGCACATTAGCATCATTTAGGTTCTTTAAAAATAAAAAAAAAAAAAGACTTTGGGCATGAGGCCCAGGAATCTGTGTGTTTCAAGAATACAGGTGGACCCAAGCATAGTGGCGCATGGCTGTAATCCCAGCACTGTGGAGGCTGAGGCAGGAGGACTGCTGTGAGTTCAAGGTCAGCCTGAGATACATAGTAAATTCAGGGGTCAGCCTGAACTTAGAGAGACTCTGTCAAAAAAGAAAAATGCACAGGTGGATCTATACAAGACAATATTGTGAGTCAAAGTGTTAGTCCTTGAGGTTGGATTGAACCTAATACTGTGCTTGGCATGGGAGGAAAAACTTCAAAAAATTATGTACAATTTATTCTACATAACCACTTATTGTACATAACCACGAGGCAAGTAGTAGGAGCCAGACATTTATTTATTTATACACAAACATTTATGTAGTGCTCAGCATAAGCAACACACCACACTGAGAAACACAGATATAAATTAAATGTTCCCAGTCAAATAAGGTATTGGCAGTCAGTTCTTTCACAATAGGGTAATGAGGAGAGGGAGAAGAGGCTGTTTCCCTATAGTAAGAAAAGCCCAGGCTGGGAGTAAAGCTCGGTGGCTGAGGGCACACGTAGTGTGTGTGACATCCTGGGTTCAATCCCCAGCACCAAAAGGATAACAAAGAAAAACTGAATTCCAAAGACAGTCACTGTTTAGACTGTTACAAATTGCCAAGCATGGGACAAAGCAAAAATGAAGATGCATTAATTTGCATCTTAATTTGTTTACTTTTCAGTATATTTCACTTTTTTTGCGATATTTAAACAAACATTGGTGCCAGGATGATAAACAGTAAATCATGTCCCTTCCGGTGTTCACATGGGTAAAACAGGCCCACGGGTAGACGGTTCTCTGGCAGGACAGTGTCCTATAGCCTTGCGGCAACAAATGAGGAACACCGGCTTCACGCAGAGACCACTGCTAGCATAGTTTTTAGCGCCTAGCCTGGGAGAGCCATGAGTTCAAATCCTGGCCTCTCTGCTTCTTAGCCAGGAGCTTCAGGTGATTTCTTATGCAGTTCTCTCACTGTGATATGGAGTTAGCGGCCCCGATAGCAGGCACAGGATTATTAGGACGTTTTCATGTGATAATTATGCAAGGATGGTTTACCAGATATTAAAGATGGAAACATGAATAATAGCCGTTGGATGGGTGAAGGCCCCATCTCTCACCTGCCCACCTTCCTCACTTGGCTGCCTGAGTTTGCAGCACAAATTTCCCGGGAGCCTCTCCTTGGGAAGAGCTCTGCCTGCGCCTTCCTTCCGCCGCCAGCCCCGCCCAGCCAGGCAGGGTCCCCGGGGCAGCGTCGGCCTTGCAGGCTTGTGCGGCACACCTCGTGACTCCAAGTCTCATTCCGCTCCCAGGGACCACAAGAGAAACCTGGGCACGTCGCTCTCATGGTTCTAGGGCGATACGCGACCCAAAATATAAATAATTTTAAGAGTAAAATAAAAGAGCATCAAGAGAGACAGGCAGGCAGGCCCTGCAGAGATGGGCAGGGGCTCTAGGGACGGAGACAAGGGGGTGGGGGGCGGAGGAAAAATGCCCAAGGTGCACCGTGGGTGTGTAAATCCCCCACGCTGAATGTAATCACTATGCGCAAAAACGTAACAGTTAAAGAAATGTTTAGAAATTCTGTTTACAGCCGGACGTGGTGTCGCATGCCTATAATCCCAGCACTCGGGAGGCTGAGGCAAAAGGATTGCCACGAGTTCAAGGCCAGCCTGGGCGACGTAGTCAGTTCAAGGACAGCTTGAACTACACAGCGAGACCCTGTCTCAAAAAAAAAAAAGAAAAGAAAGAAAGAAAGAAAGAAAGAAAGAAAGAAAGAAAGAAAGAAAGAAAGAAAAGAAATTCTGTTTAGAGTGGCACACCTTGTATCTCGTAGCCTCTTACCTCTCTAGATGCTTGATCGCCTCTTGCTGCCGATGCTCTTGCACTGAAGAATCACTTGCAGTTGCGCACGCACAGGGAGTGGATTGGAGCCCGGCAGCCTGGTTTCCCGCCCTCCACCCTAGCCCGCGACTCGCTGGATGGGCGTGCATCTGAGCATCAGCTTCCCGTTCAGATATGAGGGCAATGAACGTTTTCAACTCTGAGTTGTCTAGAACTCCTTTAAAAAAAAAAAAAAAAATGATTTCTTAAGTTGTCCGGAGAGGGCCCGCCGAGAGCCCGTGCGAGCCTGGGCGGGCTCGCTTCCCGCAGGCAGAGTTCGCCGCAGTCTGGAGCGCCGCTTCCCGGCCTGGGGACTCGGCTGCCAGCAGATGGCGTCCTCATGTAGAGGACAGCGCGAAAGCACCCTCGCGGGCTACAGTGCGTCTGGCAGCGATGAGCACCCCCGGCTCAAAAACCAAAGATAAAGGGGGCAGAGGAAAGATCGAGGAGCGACCTTCCTGCACCCGAGGGCCCGCCGCCACCAGGGGCTCATCGCGGGGGTGTGGACATCAGCGTCGAGGACTTTGCAGGCCAGAAGGTGCTACGTGAGGCCAGAGTGTCCCCCAGACTGCCGCGATGTTGCCAAGCAGCTGCTGGCTGTAGGCGCGGAGGTGACTAAACGCCCTTGCACGATGCCACCAACACACGTCACTAAAGGCTGGCGGCTCCCCACATCCCTCCCACGATTGCTCGGCCCTCTCACTTGGGGACCGTCTTGCAGCTCTGTCTTCCTCCGTCCTAGCAAGCCTTCGCATTTTCTGGGTATGCACAGGTGAGTTTCGCCTCCTCTACCTTGAAGGCCCAGTGGTCCCTGTGTCCACCCCCAGCTTCCATGCCCTGGCGAGCACCGGGACAGCCTCCCACCCCTAGCACATTACAGGGCCCCCTTCCGCCAGGGAGGTCTGGCTAGACTTAGCAGGTGAATGATTGTCCCCAAGAGGAAGGGCAGCAGCACACACTATCACTGTCACTGTGGTACTGTTTGATTTGGAAGGCAGATCCAAAAGTCTGGAATATTGGAAAGCCGAGAGATGTAGCCAACACACCGGCTGACAGATTGGAGCCTAGACATGTCCAGCCCAAGAGCCCAGCCTCTTGGGGAAGGGCTGCCTCCAGGTCTGAAGCTGGGGACACGCAGCCTGCATGGTACCACACACAGCTGCTGGGCAGCAGGTTGCAGAGAGGACCAGAGTCTTACTAACATCATTATCAGAGTCCCCGTGAGATGCC
Organism: Chinchilla lanigera; assembly: GCF_000276665.1. Taxonomy (NCBI): domain Eukaryota; kingdom Metazoa; phylum Chordata; class Mammalia; order Rodentia; family Chinchillidae; genus Chinchilla; species Chinchilla lanigera. Next base: position 17,685,559 of record NW_004955442.1, on the reverse strand, counting down.
CCAGCCACAGGCTAAGCAGTCTGCCCGTGGTGAGGATGATGACCATGTCTGACTGTTCAGAGTCCCCCTGCCTGATTACATATTTGTTAAGTTTTTAGGTGACATAGTGGCATGACAGTTTGTTCTAAAAGGCCCTTTCTAGAGAAATGTACTGAAAGAATTTATGCAGTGTCTCATATTTGCTTGAAAAACACCTAAGGAGTGGGCAGGTGTGAGTGCAGTTGGGCTGGCTGTGAGCTTCAGTTGAGGTCACTCCCTGTGGAGGCAGGCAACCACTCCCTGTGCTTGCGCAACTGCAAGTGATCCTTTGATGGAAGAGCATCGGCAGCAAGAGGAGATCACACATCTGTAGAGATAAGATGCTACAAGATACAAGGTGTGCCACTCTAAACAGATTTTCTTTTCTTTCTTTTTCTTTTCTTTTCTTATAGTGATCCCTCATGTAGATCATTACACTTTGTCACCATCGTTCTAACTTTCAGCATGTAAAAGTCAGAGGCCATAGAGAGCATGAGTGAGCGGGATAGAGGCTCACGTCGTCCAGGTTGGTCTGTGCTGTGGTTTAGGTAGAGAACGTCCTCCCAAAGCCTCAGCTTTCCAGAGGTGACCGGGTCATGGGGACACATAGCTGGCTTGCCAACAGGAAGTGGGACCTGGCCAGAGACGGTCACTGGAGGCATAACTGGGGAGGATGCATCTCCTTGCCCACCTCCTCTCCTCTCTTTGCTTCCTGGCCACCATGATGTGAGCAGTTTTCCTCCGCCCAGGCCCTGCCACCATGCTGCTTCTGCTGAGGAACCAGTGACCTTGGACTGCAACCATGAGCCAAAAGAGACTTCTCCAAGTTCTGCCAACTGTGTGATGAAGGAAGGACGGGGTCAGCTTTGCCAGTGAGATGGATTCCCCATGACTGCGGGACTGGGCTGTGGCAATTTGTCATAGCCGTGGGAAACTCATGCACATAATAACTCTGCTGGTGATGCAGGAACGCACGAAATGGAACACCCTTGGTGGGGACAGACTGTGAGTGACAAGAGTTTACATTTAACTTTCCTTCAGATGGGACTGAAGTTGAGGATAGGTTGAACATTGGCATTTGAGTTCAGAAATTGCTGCTGAACTACGGGCTGTTGGTTTTCAATATTTGAACAGAGCCGTTGAAATGTCATCTGGAGTGTTTCTATTACTCATATACACATCCCTATTTATGCATGTAAAATCAACAAGGAAGAGCTCATTTTATCTTTTAATGTAAATGAAAATAAACCAGATTGTAGAAAAAAAGTTGTTCTAGCCAGGCATGGTGGTGCACACCTGTAATCCCAATACTCAGGAGGCTGAGGCAGGAGGATCGTTGCAAGTTTGAGATCAGCCTGGGCTACACAGTGAGCTCAAGCCCCGCCTGAACTGCATAGCAAGACCCTGACTCAAATAGACAAAAAAAAAGTTATTACATTCCATCATTATTATTTCTCATTTTATTATTGTCCCTCATACACTTTTTCCTCTCTCCTTTCAAATAATGACACCAAGAACTCCCATTCATCATAAACCTACTCACTTCTAGGGGCCGCTCCCAGAAACTTTCAATGTTACAATTGAACTAGAAAAAAAAAAGTAGCTGGCCATGGTGGTGCACACCTGTAATCCCAGCACTTGGGAGGCTGAGGCAGGAGGATTGCCATGAGTTTGAGGCCAGCTTGGGGTACATAGTGAGTTCAGGGCCAGCCTGAACTACAGAATAAGACTCTTGTCCCAAAACAAAGAAACAAACAAAACATAACATTTGTACATTTTATTTCTTATTATTACAGCCCTAAGTAGTTCCCTCACTTTACAAATGTAAAACTGAGGCTCAGAGAAGTCAGGGGAGTTCAGGCTTGCTGGATTGGACTCAGCTTTTACTTCTCTAAGGCCCACTTGATTAAGCTAATTCTTTGCCATTTCCTGGCATCCTTTTCTGTCCTGTGCGGCTAGCTGAGGTATGTATGTCTCTTCTATGCTTACATACTAAATCGGAACCCTGATCCCAGTGGAATTTTTATTTGTTTATTTACTTACTTATTTTTATTTTGAGGCAAAATCTTGTTAAATTGCTAACTTGCCCAGGCTGGGCTCAAGAGAGATCTTTCTGTCTCAGCTTCCCAGAGTTCTGGGATCACAGTGCGGGCCACCAGGCCCAGTGGGCCCCAGTGCATTTTCAGTGTTCATTTCTGGCCTGTCTTCTCCACTGGATGAGCACTCCTACAGTGCCGGACTCTCATTCACTGTGCTCCCAGTGGAGTTCTTGGTTCAAGGAAAGAGTGCATGGAAAACACATTAATGAGACACAATGTCAGGCCCGAGGAAAAGCTTCAGCCAAAGGGATTTTGTAAGCAGCCAGTGCCAATTTGAAATCAAAAGAAGTTTTTTAGAGGATGTGATGGCAGTGATTTCTGCCAACCAGACACACCTGGCTAAGCCTTTGGGCCTAAATTGACAGCTGGGATCAGAAATGCATGGTGGGGTAATCCTCAGAGATCTTCTGTCTTCGCAGCCTGTCTTTTTTTGAAAGTATATTCTAAGGCTTGACACATTTGAAGGGGAACTGCCAAGTACAAAGTGTGTCAGTCCCTGTACAAGTTGCTTCATGTAAGTTTCACCATTTGTAATATTCATGACAATGCTTCAAGGTGAATCTTATTTTCCAAGGCTGAAAACCTCTCTTAAAATTTGACGGAGGACAGCGAGCAAGTGCGGGGCAATGTGGACAGACAGACAGCTCCACAGAGTCCCACAGAACTGGGGGTATAACCGCTTCCTGTAGCAGTGTGACCCCTCTTCCCAAAAGACTAAATTACAAAAGAACTCAGTGCGTTAGATTAGCGAAGCCAATGATATCGGAATTCTGGGGTTTTAAGAAAAATCACTGTATGGCAGAATCTTTTTCAGGAGTGATTTTTAAAAGGCAGAAACAACCCCAAACATCTATCAGCAGATGAACGGGTAAAGCAAACATGGCATCCCTATGCTGTGGAATATTATTTGGCATGAAAATGAATGAAGTAAAAAAAAAAAAAAAAAGAATGAAAAACAAATACATGAACCTTTGAAAACATTATGCTAAAAGACCAGATATTATCTGGTTCTATGTGCATAAAATGTCCTGAATAGTTAAACCCATAGGAGACAGAACCGATTAGTGGGTGTCAGGACTGTGAGGTAACGCGGAGGAGAACGGCAGTAAGTCTTGGTGGGTGCAGGGTTCCTGTGGAGTAAGGAAAATAATTTCCTTGCTCAAAAGGAAATCCCATGCCCTAGACATCACTTTATCCCTTCCTGCTGGATGGAACCCAGGTGTGGAAATTCAGCTTCACTTCATCCTTTGGAGCATGGCAGAGCCCCCCAATCCCGCCATCAGCCTGAGCTCCAGGATGGCTCTCAGGACAGGCACTACCTATCAAGGGCTGCTGCATGAAAGAGATGTAACTGTCTCTTGCATCTTTGCATGTAGGGCTCGCTTTACTGTATTCGTGCCGGTACCATTGTGTTTTAATGACTAGAGCTCTGCAGTATGTTTCAGCGTCTCTTAAAAAAAAAAAAAAAAAAGCTGTAGTTTATGCATCTAAGATGAGGATTCACAATGCCCCTCTACTAGAAGAGATTGCAGGCTGAAAAAACGCAATGTGAAGAACAGTCTCTTCAGGGTGCTGCTGAGGGTCCCAGTGAAGCAACCCCTGCCCAGTCTAAGGCAGAAAACTGATCCAGAACCAAGGCCTGAGTATCAGCTTCAGCCTTTTCTTCCTTAAATTTTCAACCACAGGTGGGTTTGTTTGCTTGCTGGCTTGCTGGCTTGCTTGTTTTGACAGGGTCTTGCTATTCAGTCTAGGACAGCCTTAAACTCACGATCTCCTGCCTCAGTGTCCCAGGAGTGCAGGACTGCACCATCATTCCTTGTTTGTTTGGTCATTTCTTGAAGAAAAAATGAATGCCAAGAATGAATGAGAGGGGCTGGGGATTTAGCTCAGCGGCAAAGCGCCTGCCTGGCAAGCGCAAGGTCCTGAGTTCGGTTCCTGGTACCGGAGAAAAACCAAAAAAAGTATGAAGCTGAGGGCAGAAATTACCACAATGGAGAAAAAAAAAAAAAAAAAAAAAAAAAAGAATGAATGAGAAAAAATGAAAAATAAGAATAAAAGCGAGAGAGAGAAAGACAGAAACAGTGGGAGGACTGTGGTTTGTTCTGTTTACTTCTGGGCTCTGTCCTGCTAGCAGTGTAGCAGCCTTCGCACTCTCAGCGGGGTGCTGGGAGTTTCTTTTTCAACCCCACCAGAAGGGGGCGTCACCCACCCCCACCTCCACTAGCTACCTGCATTCGGGACCAGCGTGTGCTACTCTGTCACTTCCCCGGCCATCCTAAATGCAGCGTTTGTGGGATTTGCCCGGTCATTGCCTGCTCCAGCTGCATTCAGTTCTGCCTGCTGGTCACCCTGTCTTGTCCTTCAGCCCCGGACTGTGGACAGCGTCTCTGTGCTGCTTGCCTTTAGCCCCTCAGCCTTCCCCTTGCCTAGCAGCTTTCTGATGGAGTATTTACATTTTCTGTGTCTAAACATCGTGCCATGGGGCTGGGGATTTAGCTCAGCGGCACAGCGCCTGCCTGGCAAGCGTGAGGTCGTGAGTTCAATTCCTGTTACTGGAAAAAAACCAAAAAAATAAAATAAAATAAAGTAAAAAATAAACATCGTGCCATCTACAAGCGTGGATAGTTCTTTTCAATAAATAGTGCTGCAAAGTTGAGTATACATTTGCAGCAGGAAAACGATCCCTTCCTCTCACCATGCACAGAAATCAGTTCAAAATGGATCAAAGACTTTGCGTATTAAACCCGAGACTATGCCGTTACTACAAGAAACACAGAGACGCTGCAAAACATCTATACAGCCAGTGAGTTTTTTAGATAGGGCCCCCCAAAGGCACAACCAACAAAAGTAAAAGTAGAAAAATGAGATGATATCAAACTAAGAACTTCTACACAGCAAAGGCAATAATCAACAGAATTATGAAAAAAATCTAGAGAATGGGAGAAAATATTTGCAAATCACCCACTTGCAAAGGACTTGCTATCTAGAATATATAAGGAATTTTAAAAGTTAAACATCAAAAAAAGCCAGGTGTGGTGGCATGAGCCTATAATCCCAGCACTAGGAAGGCTGAGGCAGGAGGATCTTTGCAAGTTCGAGACCAGCCTGGGCTCTGTAGTGCATTCAAGCCCAGCCTGAACTGCATAGTGAGAACCTGTGTAAAAAAAAAAAGCAATGTAATTAGAAAGTGGACTAAAGAACTACATAGGCTCGTTTAAAAAAAAAAAAACAGACAAGATCCAATCAAAAAATATGATGAATGTTTAATTTGCAGGGGGGTACTGGGAATTGAACTCAGGACTTTGTGCTTGCCAGGCAGGTTCTTGTGCTGCTAAGCTATCTCCCTGACTTAAATTTTTAAAAATTATTATGGTAAAAGACTCATTGCCATTGATCCTACTTCTCAACACACACACACACACACACACACACACACACACACACACCCCTTTTGAACACACAGATCCCCTTGTCCTTGCCTCTTTCCTGTCTTCATTTGCACTGTCCTGACTGCCTCAGTGTCTGCTTCAATTCAAAACCTTTACCTGTCATGATTATTTTGACTTTGGGGAAGAACCAGAAGTGGCTCAGTGTCAGATGCAGTGAGTAAAGTGGATGAGGACACCGTGATGCTCTCTGGAGCCTGCCTCTCCACGAGTGGCACTCAGCAGCAGCATTCGCCATATGTTGTATCACGCTGCTTCCGAAAGAGCAAGAACAATGAAAAAAGTGTGTTCAAAGTGGAAAGGAGTATTTTGAGGGGATGAATGTCATTTACTATAATAATTATTTTTTCATTTCTTTGAGACTCACTATGTAGTTTAGGCTGCTCTTGAACTCACTGTGTAGCCCAGGTTGGCCTCAAACTCATGGCAATCCTCCTGCCTCGGCCTCCCAAATACTGGGATTACAGGCAAGTGCCACCACACCTGGCTCAATAAACGTTCTAATTTAAACATTCACAGTCTATTTTATTAAAGCATGTGATGTGTAAGTATGTATGTGTATGATAGTGTTATGGTTGATACATTGTGTCAACTTGGGGAATCTAGAGGTTTGGCTAAGAGACTCAGCAGTTTGCCTCTTGGGGTGAAAAGGACATGCCCTTACCCTTCTGGGATGTTGTTTATTGTGTTAATTTGAGAAGTTTAGAAGGTTAACTATGCAACTCAGAAGGGGTCCAGGGTGCTTACTTTGTATTCATCCTGAGCCTGTGCAAGAGGCAGGCATGCAGAGGGTGTGGGTGTGGAGAACCACCCCCACCTCCCCAGAGCGGGTAGACTGCATAATAAAAGGAATTGAGGAAGGACTGGCTGCTGGTTCTTCAGAGGAGCTCCGGTCTTCGTCTTTAGCTTGGTTGTCTCCTGGCTTCTGGTGCAGACTGTTGGCCTTCCGTCTGGACTCTTCAGCCTTCTGGTGTTGGCTCTCCAGCCTTCATCGTAGATTCTTCAGTATTCCATCGCAGACCCATCAGCCTTTTGATACGGACTTGCAAGGACACTGCAGCGAGCTCCAGGCCCAGGGCTGGGCTCTTCAATCTCCAGCGTGCAGACACCCTCTGAACGCTTCCTCATCCAACTCTGTAGCTGACCATTGTAAGCCAAACTTGTAATTCCTTGTACCTTTGTTTATCTTGTATTATATCTGTTCCTCTAGTAAACCCTGACTGATACAGATAGACACGTAAGAAGGTATACAATGTATAAGTATACGAAAATCTAGGATACACAGTGTATATCTATACACATATTTAAAAAAAGAAGTACATGAGAAATAGATGGAGAGTGGGTAGCAAGGAGAAAATGCTTAGGCTGCATTTGAGAGGTGCAGCTCCCATTTCTGATAGAAGAGGATGACAGCAGCCTCCTGTGGGCCAGCCCTCCCTTATTTCAGTCCTGCGCCCGGCTCATCTCCTGAACATCACACCTTTGTACATGCAAGGTGGAGAGAAATCAGGATGAATCCGTAGAGTCTGTTTTTCTAATCTTGATTTTATTTGTAGTGGACGCTTCATGAACATTAAATCTCAGCTAGTAAGGATTATGTTTTTCTGCAAGTTAAAAAAATTTAACATATCGGGTTAGAAGTGCATTTAACTCAAGCCAGGCAGGGTGGCATGTCTGTAATCCCAGCATTCTGAGAGACTGAGGCAGGACAATGAAAAGCAACCTGGGAAATTTAGCGTCCGAACAGGAACCTATCTCCAATTTTTTTGAATATGAAAAAAGCTTGAGGAGGTAGGTTAGTGTGAAGGTCCTGAGTTCAGTACTACAAAAAAAAAAAGTATATTTACCTCTCAGGAGAACAAAACCCAGAAGGCAGGAGAGACTGTGCCAGGAATCCCTGGTCATCCAGGCCCCAGCACAGGGTTCCTACCTCACTGTCTGCTCCACAGCCTTCATGGCCTTATTATAAGCACTAAGAGGTTCCCACAGCCCCACCAGCATTTCTTATTGGTTGATTTCTTTCTTTCTTTGTTTCTTTTTTTTTTTTTTTTTTTTTTTTTGAGCCTTTTTGAAACAGGGTCTCACTATGCAGTTCAGGCAGGCCTTGAGCTCACTTTGTAGCCCAGGCTGGACTTGAACTTGCAATAATCCTCCTGCCTCAGCCTCCCAAGTGCTGGGATTACAGGCGTGTGCCACCACGCCTGGCTGGTTGATTTCTTGATGGTAGCCATTCCTTCTGGGGTGAGATGGAATCTCAGTGTTGTTTTAATTCACATCTCTTAAATGACCAGTGATGCTGAACATTTTTTCATGTATTTATTTGCCTTTAGACTCCTTCCTCTGAGAAGTGTCTATTCATTTCAGATATGCAGTTTTGAATTAGGTCTTTAAATTGGGGGGCCTAATTTTTTTTTTTTTTTTTTTTTTTAGTTCTTTATTTAGCCTGGGTAGTAGTCTTTTATCTGACATATTGCTTGCAAAAATATGCTCCCACAGTGTAGGTTGCCTCCTCACTCTGTTGGTGGTTTTCCTCAATGTGAAAACACTTATTAACAAGATGAAATCCTGACATGATACTCTAT
>NW_004955442.1:17611212-17677314 GCF_000276665.1 Chinchilla lanigera | reverse complement strand
AGTTCTTTATATATCCTGGGTAGTAGTCTTTTGTCTGAGAAATTGCTGGCAAAAATTTTCTCCCACAGTGTAGGTTGCCTCCTCACTCTGTTGGTGGTTTTCCTCAATGTGAAAACACTTATTAACAAGATGAAATCCTGACATGATACTCTATATAGAAAACCCCCAAAACTCCACCAAAAGACTTGTAGATTTAATAACTAAATTTAGTAGTGTAGCTAGATACAAAGTCAACACTTGAAAGTCAATAGCATTTCTGTGCACAAACAACAAATTCACTGAGAGAGAAATTAGAGAAACCACACCCTTCACAATAGCATCCAAAAAAATGAAATACTTAGGAATCAATCTGTCAGAGGAAGTAAAAGATCTATACATTGAAAATTACAGTTCACTGAAAAAGGAAATCAAAGAGGATATAAGGAAATGGAAAGATATCCCTTGCTCATGGATAAGGAGAACCAACAGAGTGAAAATAACCATACTCCCAAAATTGTCAGACAGATTTAATGCAATTCTGATCAAAATACCATCAGCATACCTCATAGAACTAGAAAAAACATTTCTAAAATTCGTCTGGAACTACAAAAGACCCAGAATAGCGAAAGCAACAAAGGCAAGATGGGGAGGGGGGGGCACCACAATCCCTGACTTGAAATTACACTATAAAGCTACTCTGATAAAATCAGCATGGTACTGGGGAAAAAAACAGATCTGAAGATCAGTGGCACAAATTCAAAGATGCAGACACAACTCCAAACACACTCAGTTGCCTTATCTTTGACAAAGAGGTCAAACATGTTCACTGGAAGAAAGATGGCCTCTTTAATAAGTGGTGCGGGAAAAACTGGCTTTCCAGATGCCGAAGACTAAGACTAGACCAATGTCTATTACCACGCACTAAACTAAAATCAAAATGGATCAAAGATCTAAATATTAAAACAGAAACACTGAATCTACAGGAAGAGAAAGTAAGTAGAAATCTTGAAGGCATAAGTGTAGACAGAGAGTTCATGAACAAAACCTAGACTTCATGGTAAATACTTCAAAGAATCAACAACTGGGATCTCACCTTATTAAAAAGCTTTTGCACAGCAAAAGAAATCACCAACAGAGTGAAAAGACAACCCACAGAATGGGAAAAAATTTTAGCCAGTTGTCCCTAAGACAAAGGACTTATATCTAGAACATATAAAGAATTTTTTAAAATCAGGCCTCTCTAATTCAAAGACCCAATCCAAAAATAGCCATCTGAAATGAATACACACTTCTCAGATGAAGAAATACAAATGGTAAATAATATATGAAAAAAAAGTTCAACGTCATTGGTCATTGGAGAGATGCAAATGAAAACAACTCTGAGATTCCATCTCACTCCAGAAAGAATGGCTATCATCAAGAAATAAGCCAATAACAAATGCTGGAGGGGCTGTGGGGAAAAAGGAACCTTTCTCCACTGTTGGTGGGAGTGAAGACTTGTACAACCACTGTGTAAATCAGAATGGAGAGTCCTCAAAAAACTAGGATTGGAGGTCCCATTCAACCCAGCTATTCCCCTTCTGGGTATCTTCCTGGAAGAATTAAAAACATCATATCAGAGTGATATATGTGCACGTATGTTTATAGCAGCACAATTTGTAATAGCTAAATCTTGGAAACAACCCAAATATCCAACAACCAAGGAATGGATAAAAAAAGATGTGGTCTTTTTATACAATAGAGTACTACTCAGCCCTAAAGAAGGATAACCTTGAGATTTTATAGGTAAATGGATGCAAGTAGAGACAATACTCATAAGTGAAATAAACCAGAATCACATGTTTAAATATCATATTGTCTCCCTGGTGTATGAAACTGAAAGAGTAAATAAGGTCCAAAATGTACAATAGACATTGTGAAATGGGAAGAAATTGTTTAAACAGAAAAAAGAACTAGGATGGGGAAAAGGGGAAAGGAGGGAATGGAAAAGGAAAAAAAAATACACGACAGGTATAATAATAGTTTCTCTTACTTCACTGAACAGAAAAGTTTGTGCCAATATTGTTTGGAGAAATTTTTATGCCCATATCTTGTACTCTGAGTAACTACCCTAAAGATAACAATACACAATGTATTGACCATTGTTATTCTCCTGTCATTTTGTTATGAAATATTGTTTTACTTTTTTCCATAAAATAAAAAAAAATAAGATGAGATCCCAGTTGTTGATTCTTTGTGATAGTTCTGTGTGATTGGAGTTTTGTTCATAAAGTCTTTGCCTACACCAATGTCCTTAAAAGTTCTACTCATTCTATCTTCCAGTGCATTTCATGCTTCTGTTTTAATATTTAGACCTTTGACCCATTTCTATTTTATTTTAATGCATGGTGAAAGACATGGGTCTAATTTTAATCTTTGATATGTGGAAAGCCAATTTTTCCAGCACCATTTATTAAAGAGGATTTCTTCTAGTGAAGGTGTCTGGCTCTTTTGTCGAAGATAAGATGGCTGAGTATGTCTGGAGTTGTTTGTGCATCTTCTAGTCTGTTCCACTGGTTCTTGGGTCTGTTTTTTGTTTGTTTGTTTGTTGCTAGTACCACACTGTTTTTATTACCGTAGCTTTGTAGTATAATTTCAAGTCAGTGATTGTGAGGCTCCTGGCCTTGCCTTTGTTTCTCAGAACTGTCTTTGTTATTCTAGGTCTCTTCTGGTTGCAAATGAGTTTTAGGATTGTCTTCTCTAATTATGTGAGATACGCTGTTAGAATTTTGATCAGGATTGCATTAAATCTGTATAACAATTTTGAGAGTATGGCTATTTTCACTGCATTGGTTCTTCCTAGCCAAGCAAGGGATCTCTTTCCACTTTCTGATATCCTCTTTGATCTCCTTTCTTCAGAGTACTGTAGTTTTTAGTGTAGAGGTTTTTTACTTCCTTTGTTAGATTGATTCCGAGGTATTTCATTTTTGGCAGTGCTACTGTGGAAGGTGTTGTTTCCTAATTTCTCTCTCAGGGAGTTCATTATTTGTGTACAGGAAGGCCACTGATTTTTGAGTGTTGACTTTGTATCTGGCCTCACTAGTGAACTTGATTATTAAATCTAGAAGTCTTTCAGTGGAGTTTTTTGGGGTCTTCTATGTACACTATCATGTCATCTGCAAATAACAATAATTCAAGTTCTTTCTTTCCTATCCTTATTCTTTTTATTTCTTTCTCTTGTCTAATTGCTCTGGCTAATGTTTCCAGAACTATATAAAATAAGAATGGTGACAGTGAACATCCTTATCTTGTTTCTGATTTTAGCATAAAAGCTTTCAGGTTTTGTCCACTTAGTATGATGTTGGCTGCTGGTTTGTCATAGATTACGCTTATCAAATTGAGATAAAGTCTTTCTATTCCAATTCTCTGCAGGGTTTTTTTTATCATGAATGGGTGTTGGACTTTGTCAAACACTTTTTCGGTATCTATTGAGATAATCATATGGTTTTTGTCCTTGGCTCTGTTAATGTGTTGTATTACGTTTATTGATTTGCATATGTTGAACCATCCCTGCATCCCTAGGGTGAATCCTCCTTGGACATGGTGTATAATCTTCTTGATGATTTGCTGCATTTGGTTTGCCAGTATTTTATTGAGGATTTTTGCATCTAGGTTCATTAGGAAGATTGGTTTTGGTATCAAGTAGTGCTTGCTTCCAAGAATGAATGTGGGAGTATTGTTCCCCTTTCAATTTTATTAAAGAGTGTGAGAAGTAGCAGCATTAGGTCTTCTCTAAATTTCTTGTAGAATTCAGCAGGGAATCTGTCAGGGCCTGGGCTTTTTGTTGGTGGTGGGGGTTTTTTTGTTTGTTTGTTTTTGCTTTTTTGTTTTTTGACACAGGGTCTGTGGTGGATTAACTAATGGGCAACTTGGAAAACCGAGCTCAACTGAATCAGCATGGTTATGGGGGTGTGGAAGACTCACCTGAGGATTGTTGCCAACAGCATAAAAGGAGAGCTGGAGGGGAAGATGGTTGCAGTTGCTGTTGCTGGAGTAGTTTGTCACACTGGTTTTTCCTGGTATGAACTCAACTGTTATCATTGAAGGAGCTCAGGTCCTCCCTGTTGGTTAGGATGGCTGCTGTTCTTTTGGGGGGAGCACTGGTCCTTACCTTGAGCATCACTTCCTAGCTCCAGTGCAGATCTCTCAGCCTAGTGGCACAGATCCTTCACCCCACTGGTGCAGACTTTCTAGCTCTCACCACTGACCTTTGTGCCTTCCCACTGCAGATCCTTGATACAGACTTGTATAAGACATAGTCGTGGGTTCTAGGTCTCTAGCTGGACTCATGGAAAACATTGCCATGGGATCTAGGCCCTCAGCTGGATTCTTTGGGTCTCTGTAGACAGAACTCTTGTGCTCCTCTGTATTTGATTTTTTGATGGATATTATAAAATAATCCTATAGATTATATGTTCTATATTAAATCTATTTCCTTGTAACGCTCGACTACAACAAAATTGGTAGTTGGACTGAGAGTGAGTAGGGTCATCGCTGTGACATTGCCTGGCCATGTGGCTTAAGAGCCCTGGGAATTAATTTGAAAAGGTTTTGAGAGGCTGGCCAAACAGGCAGCCCCTTTGGCTGTAAACTACATGGGAGACTCTGGTCAGAGCCTAGAAAATCAGAGCACTAATGGAATGCTGCGAGTTAAGATGAAGCTCAGGAGACTTTTGTTGAGAAAGACTGTATTATCTGCTGGATCCCAGGTGGTGTACGATGTGCTTTGGCAGGAAGTTGGTCTGCATTTTGCTTGTGCTTAAAGCTACTGCCTGCGTGGCAGAAAAACTTCAATGCGGTAGTGTTGGGATGGTGTCATGGTTACTGTTGAGGGATTTGGGCCAGATCTATGTTGGAAATTAAGAGAGAAGAGCCAAGAGGGTGATTTGAAGCATTTGGCCAGAGGGAAGGTACCAGTGGAGCCGTGGATTTCAGGGATAAAACAGAGGAGAATGTGGTTGATGAGAAGAAACAGGACCAAAAAAAAAAAAAAAAGAGAGAGAGAGAAGGAACAGGACAATGGAAAAATGACCTAAGGCCTTTCACCAGAAAAGAAGGGTACATTTGAAATGCAGTAGATCCTTGGGGTGTTTCTTAGTATTACCATGCCCTGTTATTAAAGTCAGTGGGAAACTATAACAACCTAACCCAGGCAGAATGACAAGTGGTCCAGAGCCCTGGAATGAAGGTATGGTCACTCCACCAGGGAAAGAACCAAGACCTGCTGAGGTGACTGCTGAAGGCCAAGGAAATACAGAATGGGTAGAAAAGGTAGTTCTAAATACTAGCTATGACCTCATGATCCACTACAGAAAAGAGGATTATAATTGTACTATTTCTCTCCTCCTAACATGGTTCTAATGTTATATAATGTTGGTAGACTTAATACCAGTTCTTAAGGATTGTTAAACCTGCATTATAATATTCAAGTTATGAGATGATAAGAGTAAGCATCACCAAGGAAAATTTGCCTTCTGTTCTGGGGAGGGTGAGTTTCTGTTTGTACTCAGGATAGTTATAACATGTTAGGCATAATTATGAGTGTGTCTTTGTATCTGGAAACTCATTTAAAGAAATGCGTCTGGTTGCCAAGTTGACAAGAGGTGGATTGTAATGACTGATTGTGTCAACTTGAGAATTAAAAGCTTAACTAAATTTACTCAGCAATTCTACATCCTAGGGTGTAGAGGACCCACCCTAAGGCTGCTCGTCACCTTGTCAGTGTAAATAGGCAAAGAGGAAGAATAGACTAGCTGCTGTTCTTTGGAAGAGCTCCAATCTTTGCCTTTAGCTTTAACATCATCTCATGGTTTCCAGAGCAGACTTTTTGGCTTCTGTCATAAACTCTTCAGCCTTCCATTGTAGACTCTTCAGCCTTCCAGCATGGACCCTTCAACCTTCTGGCATAGATCCATTGGCCTCCTGATACTGACTTGCACAGAGACTACTGTGAACTCCAGACCTTTGTTCTGGATAGCCACTATCATGGCTCAACTTAGGACCCTTTGGCTCCCCATAACTACAAATCAGTGGCACAAGTGCCTGCCTGGTAAGCACAAGGCCCAGAGTTCGATTCCCAGTGTCGGGGAAGAGGGGGAGAAAAGGAAACAAAGCCTTATACCCAGGACCAAACCCAGATTTTATTCATTTATAAACAAGGGAGTGGTTTGAGGACAAGTGACTGTGAGAGTGGTGGGAAATACATGAGTGCCATGAGGTGGGCTAGGTAGGAGGCTTGAAATCACCTCTGCCATATACAGAGAGAAGGATATGCAGAAAGAGTAATCAGCATAACTCAATTGAGATAGTATCTAATGTTTTGGGGTCAGTGCTTCAGCTCTGATGTGTAATCTTTGAAGCCCCAGGATGTCATAGCCTCTATTCCCAAGGCTTGATCTCAGCCAACAGGGTGGAACATTGACTCACACATCCTGCCTCATCCTGGCTCACTCAAGGGAGCAACAGGGGGTCGGGGAAACACCCCTGCCATCTCCAAAGATTACCATCAGCACCTCGGCTAGACTGATATGCATTGCTTAAAATCAGTTGAAGGGATAAGGAAAAGTCCTAGCCAGCTCAGTACATATCAATACATGGAAATAGGGTCAGCCTCAGCCAAAATGGAGGCAATTGCTCCTCTTTTAAGGAGAGTGGCCAAGGTGGTCCTCCACATAAATAGAATGGCTACCTCTAATTTTTTTCTGGGTTCTTGTCACATGGAGTATTGTTGTCTATCCTCTGAATTTCAGAGTATAAATTTCTTTTTTAATTAAATGTGTTGTATGCAGCATATTGTTGGATCTTGCTTCTTGATCCATTCTGCCAGTCTGTTTCTTTTGATTGGTGAAATGAGACCATTAACATTGATGGTTATAACTGATATATATCCTCACATAACTTATCCTTGTTATGTTATTTTTCCTGTTGTTAGCTCACTTTTTCTCCTCTGTTTAATTCCTTGCCTTATCTGGTGGATTCATTCTGTTAAGGTTCACGCAGTTATAATCCTTGTTATCTCTTTCTGGTGAAGCAGGGGATAAATTGGATCCTAAACAAACAACTCAGACACAGAGTAGGAGAAAAGAGTGTCTTTATTTGGTGACGTCTCCACAGGGGTCACATGTCCTTCTGAAAGTTGTGAGCAAGGCTTTGCTTTTACTTTTATACTGTTTCTATAGGGAAATTTCTCACTGCTGAGCAACACCAAGCCAAATGATTACAGAAGCAGAAGCAGAGCAGCAGTTAGGGGGAGTGGGAAACTCTGGCAGGATGTTCCAGGATCATTATGCTCCACTAACATTACATTATAGAGCTGGGCATGGTGGTGCACACCTGTAATCCCAGCACTTGAGAGATTGAGGCAGGAGGATTGTTGTGAGTTCCAGGCCAGCCTGGGCTACAAAATGAGTTCAAGACCAGCCTGAGCTGCATAGTGAGACCCTGCCTCAAAAAGAAAAACAAAATTATAGCTGTACCTGTACACAGCTGTGGTCATAATCACCAACTTGCTCAGTGGCTTAGCAGTACAGTTAACCCATAGTTGTCCAATTTCACCCCAGAAGATAGTTTTCTCACTAGAATGTCCTTCAGAACATTTTGGAGTGCTGGTTTATTGTTCACAAATTATCTGTGGTGTTCTTTGTCATGGAAGTATCTTATTTCTCCACGAATTTTGAAAGATGGTTTTGTGGGGTGCATCAATCTGGGTTGGAGGTTGTTTTCTTTTAGGGCTTAAAATACTTCATTCCAAGCTCTCCTTGACTTGAGGGTTTGTGTTAAGAAGTCTGTTGTGATTCTGATGGGCTTTCCATAATAGGTGATTTGTTTCTTTTCTCGAATAGCTTTTAATATTCTTTTTTTGTGTTGAATTTCTGGAATCTTGACTTTTATATGCCTTGATGTAGTTTTTTGATCATAGGTAATTGGAATTCTATATGCCTCACTTAACTGTATATCAAATTCTTTTCCCATGCTTGGGAAGTTTTCTGCCATGACTTCTCTGAATAGGTTTTTTATGTCATTTGCACTATCTCCTGATTTTTCATTGACTCTGATCAATCTTATGTTATTCTTCTTTTTTCTTTTCTTTCTTTTTTTGTTTTTGTTTGTTTGTTTATTTTTTGGTACAGAGCATCGAACTCAGCACTTTGTGCTTGCCAGGCAGGTACTGTGCCACTGAGCTACATCCCCAGCCCCATGTTTGTTTGTTTGTTTGGTTGGTTGGTTGAGACAGGGCCTCACTATGGCCTTGAACTCTCAATGTAGACCAGGCTGATCTCAAACTCATGGTGATCTTCCTGCCTAAGCCTCCTGAGGGCCGGAATTACATGTGTGCACCACCACCCCCAGATAATCTTATGTTATTCTTCTTTGCATTATTAACAGCTATTGCTCCCATACTACCTTTAAGAAATCTTTCTTTTCATGATCACTAACCACAATCCTGTCTCTGTATCTGAGATTCTGTGCTTACATTGGCTCATTCTACTGTGTATACTTCAATGGAATTTTTAATCTTCTGGATATCTTTTTGAATCTGTTTCATGGATTCCATTTCTTTTCTATGTGAACATTCATGGTTTCCATCATTTTCTTAAGCTCCTCTTATTTTTTTATCTGTATCTGCTCTAGAGTCAATAAGCATGTCTTTCATTATGGTCATCATCTTTGTGGTTATCTGAGAAATTATTTTTGATTTGATTTTTTCTAGAACCTCTTTCATCTGCTTTGTTACTTCCACTGTTAGCACTTCAGAGAGTCCAGGTAGGTGGCTTCTGGTTTATTCCATTTCATTGCCCCCTAGGTTTGCCTTTGGTGAGCTGGAAGTCTGAGGTTGCAAACTGCTTAAATGTCTTTTAATTTTCTTTCTTTCTTATTATTGTTTTAGTTTTAATTCCCTGGGTTGACACTTGTAAATTGCTTTTGTTGAGTAGCTTTACTGCTAGTATTTAGAACACTTAGGAAATTACTACTCAGAGGTGTTTTCCAGGTGTAGCTGACTTTTGGGTTTTGAGTCTGTTGCAAGATCCTACTTCTTCAACTTGAAGTTGAGAAGTTCCTGCCTACTTGGCCCAGCCCCTGGTTGTTTGGCATTGACCTATTTATAGTATTTTTATGGCTTTTCAGCAATCTAGTCTGGGCATACCAGAAGAACAACTGATTAGAACAATTATGTCACCTCAGCTAACGTGATACAATCAGCAATAACAACAGCATAAAACACAACCTAGAAAGTGTCAGACTGTGGTAATTATTAATTTGCCACCTTTAACCATATGAACTAGAATTGTGATTATATAACAAAATCTAATATGAAAGAGAAAATCATACGCAGTAAATTAGCCGTTAATAATAGTGATTTTGCCCTCAGGGGAGAAATTTTAAATGGGTCTGGGGAAAAAATAGAAGAAGAGGAGAAAAGAAGAGATTAGAAGCAAAGCTGGAGGAAAAAAGATCACACCAACTTTGGGGGACTGGTGAAGAAGACAGGAGGGCAAAAGAGAAGGAAGAAATAAAAACAAGAACAGAACAGAACAACAACCAAAAAAAAAAAAACTAGAAACCATGTTCACACTCAGATAAAAATAAGAACAATCAAGAAAAAACAAACAAAACAACAAAAAAGGGAAAAAAGTCAACTTCACGGCATATCTCTGCTGTCACTGGTAGACAACATGGGCAGAGTCCAGAGCTGAGGTGATTAATCCCAGTGAGCCATCTGTAGCTTTAAGGCAGGGTAGTGGATAATCCCAGCAAGCCTGCGCCTTTAGCTCCACTGAAAGCTGTAAGGCTGGAACCAGACATGCTCAGCCTGCAGCAGTACATGCTGCTCCTGCCGGCTTGAACTCGGTGTGTGACCCGGTTACTGGGAGCCACTAGATGGAGCTCACAGCTGTTCTGAGTTCTCAGCTCAGCCAGCCCCTCTCCAAGATGGCCACCAGCCAATCACCCTCTCCTGGGGGCATCTGAACCTGAATAACTCAGCAGCCACTGCAGTCTGCAGCATCCACTGCCCCATTCCACTGGTGCGTTTCTCCGTGGAGAAAAAGGAACCCTTTTACATTGTTGATGGGAACGTAAACTAGTACAACCCATATGGAAATCAGTATTAAGATTCATCACAAAAACAAAAATAAAAATTCCAGTCAACTCAACTATTGCCCTCCTACATATCTTCCTGAAAGAATTAATGACATCATATTACAGTGATACATGCATACCATGTTTATAGCAGCATAGCTCATAATAGCTAAGCCTATATGTCCATCAACAGATGAATGGATAGAGAAAACATGGTATTAACACAATGGAGTACACTACTATAAAGAAAGATAAATCTGAGTTATTTGTAGGAAAATGGAATCACCTTGAGACCATAATGTTAACTGAAAAAAATTAGACACAAGAGCTTAAATATTGCATGGTTTCTCTTATGTAAGAAACCCAAAGTATAAGTAAATTAAAAAGCAAAACTAACGGGGCATGGTGGCCCATGCCTATAATCCCAGCACTTGGGATGCTGAGGCAGAAGGATTGCTGTGAGTTCAAAGCCAGCCTGGGCTGCATAAGCAAGTTCAAGGCCAGCCTGCACTACATATCAAGACCCTGTTTTTAAAAAACCCTTTTCTTAAAAGAGCAAAATAAAAAGAACTAAGATGTACCAGCTCCTCACAGGGAATGTAACCATTGTGTATGGAAAACACGCACTAATAAAAATAAAAAACATACTTCAAAAAGGATCTCTAAAAAGAAAGAGAATTTTTAAAGAAGCAAATGAAAGGAAATTTCTCAGTATAAGTCATCATCAATACAAGTACCATCTGATTTATTATCAGAAACCACGGAGACCAGAGGCAATGGGGGTGACATATTCAAAGGAATGGAGCAGGGTGTTGTTTTAGTTTCTTTTGTCCTTGCTAAGATAAAATACCCAGAATCCAAAGTTAAAGAAGGAAAGTTGTATTTGGCTCACAGTTTGCAGAGGTTCAGTTCATAGTTGGCTTGCCTTATGGTTGATACATTGTGTCAACTTGAGGAGTCTAGAGACTTGGCTAAGTGACTCAGCAGCTCTGCATCTTGGAGTAAAAAAGGACATGCCCTTACCTTTCTGGGATGTTGTTCATTGTGTCTATTTAAAAAGTTTAAAAGGTTAAATATGTGACTCAGCAGGGAGCCTGGGTGCTTACTTTGCATTCATCCCGAGCCTGTGCAAGAGGAAAGCATGCAGAGGGTGTGGGTGTAGAGAACCCCCCACCCCACCCCCAGAGCGGGTAGGCTGCATATAAAAAAAGGGAATTGAGAAAAGACTGGCTGCTGGTTCTTCCGAGGAACTCCAGTCTTCACCTTCAGCTTGGTCATTTCCTGGCTTCTGGTGCAGACTGTTCGGCTTCCACCTGGGACTCTTCAGCCTTCTGGTGTAGACTGTCCAGCCTTCGTCATAGATCTTCAGCATTCCGTCACAGACTCATCAGCCTCCTGATATGGACTTGCTTGGACAGTGCAGTGAGCTCCAGGTCTGGGACTGGGCTCTTCAATCTCCAGCGTGCAGACACCCTCTGCATGCTTCCTCATCCAACTCTGGCTGACCATTATAAGCCAAACTTATAATTTCTTATACAGCTATATATCTTGTGTTATATCTGTTTCTCTAGTAAACGCTGCCTGACACAGATCACAGGGGCTTCACAGAGGAGAAAGAGTTCATGGCAGGCAGAAGGCAGCAAGCAGCAAGACACAAGTGATAAGCAACAACAGCAGCCCTCATTCTGTCTCTAGGGAAGATAGCACTCACATCTTTGATCCTAGCATTGCAATGTGAACCAATTCCAACATCATGTCTTTGATCCCAGCATCACACCCAGAGATCCAGCCACCTCCAAAAAGACCCACCATGACCACATAAGCCTTGGGGGACCTCTAAACACAAGCCGTAACAGGTGTTAACCAAAAATAATAATAAATCTACCAAAACTATCCTTCCAAAATGAAGGAAAGGGTTGGGGGTGTCACTCAGACCTGGCTGTGTGTAGCATCCCAGCTCCTTCCCACAGTACCAGCCTGCCCCATAGTCCCAGGAGTCATGACACTTAGAAGGGTGGCCTCGGGGAGCTTTGCAGACCTGCAGGGATGGACTCTGATAGACCACTTTCCCTTCCTGTCAAGGTGGGACCTTGGCTGCATCTCTTTGAGCCTCCGTTCACTCTTCTGGGACCTGGGGATGTAGGTCAGGCCTCCTTCATGTGAGAGGTCACTGTGAACATGCTCAGCACGTGGGCCCATGTCAGCCCCCTCCTTTGTTCCTCCTGGGACTCAGTTGATTCCTCTGGGAATAGAGATAGCAATAGCTAACTTCTGGCACTGTGATTTGGATTAAAACATAGAGAAAGTGCTGTGTGAAATCTCAGGCACTAGCCCCTCCGTGATGCCAGGCAGGAGCCCCAGAGGCAGCAGCCTGCTGTGGGCACCAGTGGTGGTGAGGTGGAGGCAGGGCCTAAAGAGGAAGCCAGCTGAGTGTCTGTGGCCTCGCATTCCTTTCCCTGGCCCAGGTGTTGCGCCTTCCTCTGCTTGGGCAACCTGGGGGCTTGCACACATAAGAAGGAGCCCAGGATGCGTGCATGGATGGGGGAAGTGGGTCCTGTCCCTCTGAGCCTCAGTCTCCCAGCTAGGAAATAGGCACATGCCATCCTGACAGCCTTCCAGAGTGGGGAGTAGCTGGCAATAAGGTATCAGAAAACCCATGCCCAAGGCCAAGTCTCTGTGGAGTCCTGGGAAGTCTAGGTTCCCACCCCTGCTCTGTCCCAACTCCCTGGGCATCAGCTCCAAGCAGCTGCCATTTACTGAGCACTTACTGAGTTCTAGACACCATGCGGAACTCTTGAGTTACAGCTGTTAGCCCTCATGGCAGCCCTTTGGGATAGGAGCTGTTGTTCTATTGTTTAAGTTAAAGCATGAATGTACAGAACACCAAATAATTCTAAAGGTGGGTTAGCCCTTCCCAGGGGGTAGTAACTAGTGCCCTCATTTTACGGATGAGGAAGCTAAGTCCCACAGAAGGCGAGGTGACTTGCTCAAGGCCACATAGCCAGCAAGCTGCAGGTAGGGAGAAGACACAAATGGGGAAGTGTGTGTGTATGTGTGTGTGTGTGTGTGTGTGGTTCCAGGGTGGAACCCCAGGCCTTGCACATGCTAGGCAAGCACTGTACCGCTGAGCTACGTTTCCAGCTTCTGAGGCTACACAATCCTTCCTGGGGCTGTCTGGGCCTGGGACAGCTCTCCAGGAGAAGGGTTGGGCCGTCCAGAAGAAGCCCTCAAGTTTCTGGGCCTCCCTTTTCCTGGGCTGGAGCTGAGCAGCATCGGACTCTGAGCAGAGCTGAGCAGGAAAGGGGGGAATCCTGGGGCCAGCTCTGATGGGGGATCTGGGAGGAAGGGTCAGAGCCTCCTGGACAGAAACTTCATATCCTTGGGCCCCCACTGTGTGCAGGGTCCTGTGCTGAACCTTTACCTGTGCCTAATCCTCATGCACCCATGATGCCAGGAGGAAGCCAAGGCCCGGGCGGGAAGGGACTTGTCCAAAGTCACTGAGCCATCAAGGGGTAGTAAGATGGAGATCACAAAGCACACAGCCTGGCCTTTCAAACTGTACAGCTCAGTGGTTTTTAGAGTACTTAGAGTAGTGTGGACCTTCACTACTATCTAACTCTGGGACATTTTTATCATCCCAAAAAGGTGCCCCACACCCATTAGCAGTCACCACCCAGCTAATCTCCTTCCTGCCCCTATGGACTTGCCTGCTCAGGGCATTTTGTATAGACAGGATCCTACAGTATGTGGCATTTGAGTCTGCACAGAGCATGCTCTTTGCCATTAAGCTAAACTGCCTGCCTTCAGCTCCCACCCTGGGCCAGGGACCCCTGAGACTGCCTGGGTCCCAGCAAATGCTCGGAGCAATATTTGTGCGCCCTACCCAGTCCCCCAGCCCTCCTAGGTTTGCGGAGTAACCAACCAACTGCTGTGGTCCCACTGGCTTCCTTCTCTGTGGGCCTGCTAAGCCCCACCTGGGTGGTGTCAAGAATGAGGGGACACCTTTCCAGGTAGGGGCACCCCACAGGACACCAGGGCTCTGGACACAAGGCCGGTGAGCAGCAAACAGGGAACAGGTTGGACTGGGACCTGCTATGTAAACACAAAGCCAGGGAAGGTGCCTAGCACGGCATGATGCCCCTGCCCCTGCCACTGCCCACCAGGGGTTTAGGAGCTGGGGCAACCTGACAGGTGGCAAGCTTTGCCTGGCCAACTGAACAGCACCTATCTGGCCCCTCCAAGGTGGCCACCAGGTCCCTCTCCCGGCTCTTGGCCTGCTACTCTGCTTTCCTTGGTCTTTGGTCTGGTTGTCCCCTGACACTGACTGCATATACCAACCCTGAGGACGCCAACAGCAGCCGTCCAGCCCCGAGTGCGTGCTCCGTGCCTGGCACCCGCCACGTCAGCACACCTCCTGTGTTACTGACTGTGCCCTGAAGGGGGCACTGCAATACCACCATGCCACAGATGGGGAGACTGAGGCCCAGGAAGGCCAGGGTACTGCCTCAGGTCACACTGCTGAGAAACTGAGTTTCTCTCCAAGCCTCGCTGCACCATTCTTCCTCCAGCTCCTTTCTTGCCTCCTTCCCATTTGTCCAGCGAAAGCATAGGCCCTGGAGCTACGTGGGCTCTAGTCCTGAAGCCCTTCTCTGCAACTGGGTCGTGCTGGGTGAGTGACTTCGCCCCCCTGAGCCTGTTTCCTCACAGCAGGTGTTCAGACACATCTGCTACTTTCTCTCCAGCACCAGCAAACCTCAGAAGCTTCGGGTTCCTGTCTCCCTCATCCCTTTTGCCCCACATTGTCCACCCCCCCCACGACTGATCTGGAACATGGGCATTTATCTGAGGTTAGCGCAGGAAGTGCAGTCCCACAGACTGGCCAAAGAGCGGCACAGCTGACAGGGTAAGGGCACACTGAGCCTCTGACAGACACTGAGCCGGAGTCTGCCTCATACTCAGGCATCAGCCCCGGGCCCCTTCTCATCCCTCACCACTCCCCGTTCTCCCTCCTGCCTTTTGCTCCTCCCAGAGCCGCCAGCTGCTCCTCAGGCTCCGCAGGACCTCCTCCTCACTGTCCTGCTGCCTTTTTAGTCCCCCTGCATTTCAGTACTAAGAATTGAAACCAGAGCTTGCTTTCTCGCTGGGTTCACTGAAGTAATCTCTAGCCTTTTTTCTATTTTTTCTTTTGAAACCAAGTCTCACTAAGTTGCCCAGGCTGGGCTGGAACTTGCAGTCCTCCTGCCTCAGCCTCCCAGACGGGGCTTATGAGTGTTTGCCACCATCCACGGCCCCTCCTGCCCTTTTATACCATTCACAGTGGCAGGCCCCATTCAAATGTTCCTGCGCCTCACAGGCGTTTCCTGCCTCCTTCAAGGTTAGTGCTGTTCCCCTGGTCTGCACCCTCCTGCTCTTATAGTCTAAGAAAACGAATACTAGACCAGGCGTGGTGATACACACCTGTAAGCCAACCACTCTGGAGCCTGAGGCAGGAGGATCGCCTTGAGTTTGAGGCCAGCCTGGGCTACATAGTGAGTTCAAACCCAGTCTAAACTGCATAACAGCCGGGCATGGTGGCACACCCCTGTAATCCCAGCACTCGGGAGGCTGAGGCAGTTGGCTCGTTGCAAGTTCAAGGCCAACCTGGTCTACAAAGTGAGCTCAAGTCCAGCCTGAACTGCATAGCGAGACCCTGTCTCAAAAAGACAAAAAATAAATAAATAAATAAATAAACTACATAACAAGACTCTGTCTCAAAAAAAAAAGGAAACAAAAAGATATTCACTGCTGCCCCATCCTGGTTCCACTAGTGAAAACTTGACAGGATTCCTGTCTCATGCTGCCCTGAACCAGCTCTCTCTCCCAGAACCCAGTGCACAATAAATAGGTACCAAAATAACATTTGTTGAATGATCAAAGGAGTGTCCCCAGCTTTCCTTCTCTGAGCATCTGTTTTCCTCCTACGTTCTCTGTGTGTCTCTCCTCCCCGCCCACTCTGGTTTATTCCTTTCCTTCCCCCCGCCCCTGCAGCTCAGCATCTCTCCCGCCCACAGACAGGCTGCAGACACACTCTAGGCGCTCGGCAGTAATGGTAATCACAGCTAACACTGATTGAAGGTTTACTGTGTATTGGGCCCTGGGCTAAGTACCTATGAGCCTGGCCTCATTTGTCTCAATTATTTGTTGAATGAATAATTAATGAGTGAGTAATGGAATGACTGAGATGCCTTGTCTTATAGTTTACTGTTCTTTTATTTTCCCTCTGTCTCTTTCACTCTTTGTTTGTCGTGGTATGTACTCAATAAATTACAAACGTATGGGTGGGTGGGTGGATAAATGGATGGATGAGTGAATGGGTGGGTGAGTGGATGGGTAAGCGGATGGGTGGGTGGATGGATGGACAGGCTTGTGTTTATTTCTTTCTGTTTATTTTCGCCCAACATACAATAGGTACTAGCTATATACAGTTTGTTGGTTAAAATATTCCTTCATGTTTCCAGCTATCCCTTCCCCTTAGTCTGGCCCTTCCCTAGGGCTTTGGTTCCTGTCCAAATCTCTGGCTCTCTAAGGTCAGAAAGAGTGAGGCAGACAGAGGGCAATCCTGCATTGCCCTTCTTCCCCAGCCCACCCCCAGGAAGTAGCCACAACCCTCCCTAAAGGTCCTACACCCCAGCCACCACCCCCATGTTTAAAGTCTTCCACTGACCCATCTTCTTGGACTTTGGGTCCTCGGGCTCCCCTGCCAATCTGCCCCACTTCTTGCTGACCCACAAAAAGCACCTGACTCATGAGTTCTGCATGAGCCACTCAGGCATGCATAGCCAGAGGTCTGCCACTGGGGCTTCCCTTTCCCCTCAGCCTCTCCCCTTGGGCCAGGGAACCCCAGAAGAGCACTAGACAGGTCCTGTGTGTCCTTTGCCATGTCGCTTAACCTCTGAGGGCCTTTACTATCTCCCCTCACTCATTCATTCAGTCCTTCCTTATGACAAGGTCAGCGGAGTAGGTAACCAGAGTCTACCCACCATGCTTTGAGTCCCAAGTCTACCCCTTTTTTTTTTTTTTTGAGTCTCACCATGTAGCTCAGGCTGGCCTTGGATTTGCTGTGATCCCCTCGCCTCAGCCTTCCAAGTGTGCACTACCGCCTTCAGGTGGTCCTTAAGCCACCACTTAAGGGCCATGTGGCTTCTCTAAATTTCAATGTCCTTATCTATAAACTGGGGAATGAAAAATAGCATAGTCCTGGCCTCTGAGGAAAGAGCATTCTATAAAGCGCTGGGCACAAGACCACGGGGGCCCAGGAGGCACTGCTCCTCCTGAGGGGGGTTGGAGTGGGCAGAGCGTCTGGGCAGGGATCCCAGCTCCCATTTCTGGGTCTGACCCCTCCCAACGCCTGGGCATCCCTGCTCAGGATGGGACTCAGCTCACAAGCCCAGAGGGTTCAGCCTGCAGCCTGGTCTGGGCTCGGTCCCACCCTCCCAGGACAGCCTCGTTTGGGGACACAGACTTGGAGTCAGGGAGGCTGAGCACCCCTCACTGCCCCAGAGTGCCCTGGTGGTGGTGCGAATGATCTCATTTAGAAATGCCCACAGCGGGCCAGGGATATAGCTCAGTGGCACAAGCGCCTGCCTGGCAAGCACAAGGTCCTGAGTTCGATTCCTGGTACCAAAAAAAAAAAAACACTAGAAATACCCACCGCTACGGCCCAACCAAGGCCCCTCCTGGCACAGTCCATGGATCAGCCCTCTCCTATACCCTAAAAATAACCACCAGGGAAAGAAAACGGCAAAGGGACATTGGCAAGCATTCAGTGAGAGGCCGTGGGAATGAGCAGTTCGAAGGACACAATGACCTCATGAGAGGTTAGCAGTGCATGAGACCCTCAGTGTGACTGCTGTGCCCATGGAACCCAGACCAGCTCCCACCCTCCTGAGGGAACGCCCCACCCTCTGGGCACGCAGTCCTCGTGCTGGGGAGCACGGCACCCTCCACTCTCCTCTGGGGGCTGACATAGCTGTCTGGTGGGGCAGAGGATTCTGCGTTCCCTTAGGTGGGCAAAGGCTGCCTCGTGTAGTTGCTTTCAGAGGCCCAGAGTACCCGCTGGCACATTGAAGACCAAGACGTTCTGAGCTAAAGAAGTATGTTTGCCTTGGTGTTCTTTTTCTACCCCACCCCTGTCCCCAGGGAGCTGGAGATGGAACACAGCTAGGTAAGTGCTCTACCACTGTACCCTCGGCCTGGAGGGCTTTTTAAATCCTGTATTTCTATTTGATTACAATGCCCTTTTAAAAATTTTCCAATGCCCAGTGTGGTAGCACCCAGCACACCCCTGTAATCCCAGCACTTGAGAGGTTGAGGTGGGAGGATCATTGGGAGTTCGAGACCAGCCTGGGCGACGAAGTGAGCTCAAGGCCAGCCTGAACTGCATGGAGAAACCCTGTCTCAAAAAGACCCCCCAAAAAAAAAAAAAAAATCTCCAAGACAAGATTAATTAAAATAAAGAGCTATGGGCTATGGCTTCTAGCAATCTATAGGCTGTGGCCTCCGATGTTTCTACTCCCACCAGAGGCAGAGAAGCGTGGTCCTGTGTCCCCATCAGACAGACAGGAAACAGACTCTGGAGCCACCATGTCAGTGAGTCCTGGATCCAGGGCCTCTGACTCCCTGCCCAGCAGCCAAGAGCTGAGCCCTGCCTCATCCTGTATGTCTGCCCCCTGGGGCTGTCCCTGGGGGAGACCTGCCTGCTCAAGGCCCTGCCAAACCTGAGGAACAGCCACAAGACACCACCCCGTGCTGCTGGACATGGCCAAAGGCACCAGCAACGTGCTCACATTCACCATCTCAAACTTCCTTGACATCTTCTTACCAACATGAGCTCCAGGCAGGCAGGAAGGGGTGCGGGGTGGTAGGAGAGATCCCATCCTTGCTGATCTGACCCCTTAAGTGCAGGCACCAGGAGCTGATGTTGAATGAATGAATGAATGAATGAATGAATAAAGGGAGCGAGTGAATGGATGAAGAATAATTCCCCCTTCTACTTTGATATTCTGAGCTTTGGAACTGAAGATTCCAAGACTCAGAGACGCAGAGAGCTTTGTGATCTCAGAATCAGACTTCAGCAGTGATGGGCCCTGACACTGTGAATCTAACGTAGTTGGTGCATCTGAACCAGCAGCGTCAGGAGCAAAGGCAGCACACATCCAAGCTCGCAGGCTCTCAGTTCCAAGAGTGTGGACCAAAGCTGGCTTCTCAGATTCCTAGATACGAAGTTCCAAGACCATGAATTTTACATCCCAAAGCCAAAATTCTGTGTAGCTCAGATGCTTTTGTTTCCTCTCAAACTAGAGCAGCTTGTGTGTCTGAAAAGTTCTTGCCTTCAGGATCTGCACAAGATGAATACACCTTGAACTTAAAATTCTGCTTCTGCAGCGTGGCATGGGTTTCATAACCCCAAGTTTCACATCCTGGGGAGCATCTAAAACCTGGGTGATGCCTTCTGCTGTTGCCGGCCAAGGCTCTGCCCTCTCCCCAGTTTCCACATTCTGTACCCAACTCTGTACCCCAAGCAAACCTGCTTGTGTCTCGGCCTTGTGTCACCTCCTCCCAGGCCAGACCACCCACATATCCCCATGGAGCTGATGCCCCCCTACATGGAGCCTCTGGCAGCCCAGGGAACCCTGAGCACATGCAGACCTTGGCACATCTCCCGGCCCAAGGAGAAGCACAAGTGTAGGGTGCAGGTGGGTGTCTGAAGCTCTGACCATGCCACACTCAGCAGCACTGACCCTGCAGCCCACATGGACCTTGCCTGCCAGGCTTTGCTCCTGAGAGATGGACTTGGAGGCATGCACCTGAGTGCAAGTCCTCATCCTGCTACTTCCTAGCCATATGACCTTACTCTGCCTCAGTTTCTCCATCTGTACAGTGAGGCTCGTGAAACCCTGAGGGGTGTGTTGGGGCACCAGGACCCAGCATCTTGTTTTTTGCATCCTTTAGTACAAATTATGCTGGGGTGCTGGGCATAGTGATGCACACTTGTAATCCCAGCACTCGGGAGACTGAGGCAGGAGGATCGCGGTGAGTCTGAGGCCAGCCTGGGCTACATAATGAATTCAAGGCCAGCCTGAAATTACAGAAAGAGACTCTGTCTCAAAACTAAAAAAAAAAAAGCAAATTATACTGGGGTCCAACCTATAAGATTTCCCCCACACCCTCCAATTCCCTTGGTCTGCCCCAAATGCCACCAAAGGCCACATCCTGAGGAGCCACACCCTTGAACAGCTACACTCTAAAAGGCTATGCTCCGGATAGCCTCATCCATTATGGCCACGCCCATTATGGCCACGCCCCCATGGTCCCGCCCGCATCTGCGTCAGTCAGTCACCGAGGGCAGAGAAGATCGCGGTGTCTGTCCCTGACACACCCCCACCCCCACATGCTCCCTGGTCCCATAAGGGAGCTGACTTGTCACCAACTGCCTGCACCAGCCCGTCACAGGTCACCAACAACCTGACCAAGACCCCACAGGAGGAGCCCCACATGCAGTGGTACCAACACCAAGATGTAGGACCTGCTGCTGCTCAAGTGCGCCCACTGCTTCCGCAACCACAGCCGCCGGCCCTCATGATGGACTTCAAGACGCAGAAGGGTGGGCTGAGTGGGAGCACCCTTACCTCTGCAGGCACACAGGGGAGGCTGTTATCAATACGGGCTTCCTAGTGTCCAGCCAAGCTACTCGCTTCATTTTGGAGCGGCTCACTTCAGCCCACCCTACTAGATGCTCACCTCCCCTCACCCGCCAGCCAGGTTAAGCCACTGATTGAAAGCTTATTCCTCAGCCCAGCCTGCAGTCCTTCCAGCCCCTAACCTGCTGAGCAGCCTGCAGTGCTTCCCCTCTCTGGACCTCACACCACAGGGCCTGGAGCAGTTCTCAGCCTTAGCACTACTGACATTTTGAGCTAAACAGGTCTTTGTTGTGGGCCATCCTGTGCATTGCAGGAAGTTCAGCCGCATCCCGGCTTTGATCTCCTAGATGCCAATAGCACACTCCACACACACACCCGTGTGAGGACAAACAGGTCTACAGACATTGCCAAGTGTTCCGCTGGGGGTGCCATCACCCTGACTGAGAGCCAAGCCTGGAGTATACCTGGATGGGGCCTGCCTCTGCCTCCTCCACATGTGTGGCCTCAGGCCTCCCCCTTCCCCTCTCTAAGCCTCAGTCTCCTTGTCTGTAAAATGGGCCAACTTCCCTGGGCAAGAGGAATCTACTGAGCACTCCTGGAACTGTGGCCTCAAAAGCCAGTGGTTGCAATATCACGCAGTACTGAGGCTTTTTCTGCCAGCACAAGGACTGGAAGTGGCGCCATCACCTCTGGCCAGAGCCTGCATGGCCTTAGTCCCCACAGCCTGAGCCAGCCGCTGCTGCCTGGAGGGAGGGGCTCCTCAGCCAGGTTTGCTGACTGCAGCATGGCCAGCACAGCCCTGGACAAAAACCTCAGCCACCATCTCACATTCCTCAGCACCTGCCTCTGTGACAGCCACTGACACCAACAGACTATAAGTCCCAGGCTACGCTGACCCTGATGACCACTCCACACCACAGACCCCATTGGCTGTTGGAACATGTTGGGTCATCAGCAAGAAATAAAGTGGAACTGGGTGTGGTGGCGCACACCTATAATCCCAGCACTAGGGAGACTGAGGCAGGAGGATCGTTGCAAGTTCGAGACCAGCCTGGGCTAGAAAGTGAGCTCAAGGCCAGCCTGAACTACATAGGGAGACCCTGTCTCAAAAAGACAAGAAAAAAAAAAGAAAGAAAGAAAAGAAAGAAAGTGCAAGGGGAAGCATTCAAGCTCCCGTCCCAGCCTCCCTGAGACTGGCAGCAGTGTTGTTGGTGGGGCTAGTGTGCCATTCTCTGCACACAGGCAGCCTGGGTGAGCTGCTTCCTCCATGGCTAGCCTGATAGGCTGAGCCAGCCCTTCTCTGTGTAGACCCCCAGCCCCTGTCTCCATGAATCAGAAGACTGTCGCATGTGTCCAGCCAGGCTGGAGGCTGCTCGCGCTTACACTGCGACCCCCTCACGTGGTGGAGGCAACAGACTGAGGAGTAGGGCCCCTCTCCCCCAAACAGCTCCTTTATTTTTTGGTACCAGGAACTGAACTCACGACCTTGTACCTGCCAGGCAGACACTGTGGCACTGAGCTATATCCCCAGCCCTCCGAACAGCACCTTAAGCCCCATTTCCTCCCTCAGCAGTGACACTGATTGGTCCCTGGGGGGCTAGATAGGCAGCAGTACTCAGAACTCTCTCTTCAGCCCCCTGTTCCAACTTGTTAAGATCCCCAGAAACAATAGGAAAAGAAGTCACTGCTTTAATAAAACACCATTAAACAAATAATCAAATAAATCAAAAAAGGGAGCTTGCCAGGCATGGTGGTGCATGCCTGCAATCCCAGCACTCGGGAGGCTGAGGCAGGAGGATCGTTGTGAGTTAGACCAGCCTGGGCTTTACACAGTGATTTCAAGTCCAACCTGAACTGCATGCATGGTGAGACCCTGTCTCAAAAAGACAAAAAAAAAAAAAAAAAAAAAAAGAGAGAGAAAGATTAACAATAATGCCCTCGGGCATAGTGTCTCTGTGACAATTAAGGTGAGCCACATATTGCTCTTGTAAAGAGTTTAGAACACATAGTAGTAAATGTTAGGGTGATGGCTCCATTTAGATATAGCAAAAGTTAGGGGTAGTGCAGCGGTAGAGCACTTACCTAGTATGTGTGAAGGCCTGGAGTTCAATCCCAAAGTAACACACATGTGCACACAGACACATGGACACACACACACACACACACACACACTGTTAGAGGCTAGGAAGGCTGCAATTATATGTACATATGATTGCTGGGTGCACTGCCACACAACTGTAATCCCAGCTGTAATCACAATCCAGACACTGAAGCAAGAGGATCCTATGTTTAAGGCCAACCTGGGCTACATGATCAGAATTTTTCTCAAAAAATTTCCATGTGTATGTGCGTATCTATAGCAAAAATTACTAAAATCCCAGTTATACCAGAGTCCTGAATCAAAATAATTTTAGCCTCTTACGCTAGTGACTGCTAACGTCTGGCTACGCTGACACAGTGGAGAGCGCTGAGGCTGTGTCTGGACTGAGGAAAATAAGCAGCACTGGCTGAGTTTCCTTAGTGGGAAAGACCTGGGACTGCCCAGTGTGGTGGTGCACAGCTGTAACCCCAGCACTCCGGGAGGGTCATAAATGTGAGCCGAGCCTGCGTAACTCAATGACTCAGTGAGCTCAGTGAGACCCTGTCTCAAAGTAAAAGATTACGGGAGGTGGGAGGTGGGAGGTGGGAGGTGGGAGGTGGGAGGTGTGCCTCAGTGCAAAGTCCCGGTCTGCAAATGCCCAGGACTGCAAAAAGACAGACAGACAGAGAGAGACAGACGAAAGACAAAGACAGAGACAGAGACAGACAGAGACAGCGAGAGGGAGAGGGAGAGGGATGGAGACAGAGATGGAGAGGGATGGAGACAGAGATGGAAAGGGGGAGAGACACAGAGACAGACAGACAGACAGCTGTGATTAACAGTGTGTGCTGCCTAGAGCACAGGAAAATTAGATCTTTTCCGTTTCCCTTAGATGACGGAACAATGAAATTCACTTAGCCCATAAAGTCTCCATTGAAGACCACTGGATCTTTCTCTTGCAGTTCCAAAGGGCGTCACTTTGCCACTTTGGGCTTACGTAGGCCCGCCCATAAGTATACTGGAATTGCCCTCTAATTAACTGAATGTTCTGGTTAATGGAAGGCTGAGAAACCCAGTTAACCCATTCTGATTCCCTCCTCGGGGGTCTAGAAGGCGCCAGGATGTGCTGCACTCTGGTCTGCTCCACGACATGACTCTCCCTCAAAGGTCCCCCTGTCCCCTCTCCTCTCTGGCCCTCTTGCAGTCCCTACCTGCAGCCTCCTCCAGTCCTCGGCAGTGATTGTCTCCACGGGCCTCCACCTGGCAGGGAGCAAGGCCCACCTGGCTGTCTTCGCCCTGGTCCCCGGCTGGATGCATGGCCTCTACTTCACTATGGGCTGAGGCCGATGGGAGCTGCAGCATCAGGATCTAGAAGGTAAGAGCCAGGGGCCTTCGGGACTCGGGTGTCCCTGGAGGGAGCCACACAGCACGTGCACGTCTCACAGGCCCATAACACTGAGGAAGCGGGGTGCTGTGGAGCAGCAGGCATGGTCTGGGCCTGGGGAGGGACAAGGCTGGAGCCGAAAAGAAGGTTGGAATGGAGGAAGGGAAAACAAGAAACGCTGTCTCCTTTTTGTCTCCGTGACTGCACTGGGGGATTTAGATTCTTTTTCTTTTTTTTTTTTTTTAAAGCGGTGACAAAGTTTATTTGAAAAAGTAAAGGTGAAGAGCGAGGGAGAAACTGGCTCTGCAGAGTGAGCTGGGGCCAAGTAAAGAGGAAAAAACAAGATAAAAGTGCACCCTGGAGGATGCAGGGTGGGCCATCATGAGGAAAGCCAGGATAGCCTAGGTTCTTTTTTTGTTTGCTTGTCTTTCTGAGACAGGGTTTCACTATGCAGTTCAGGTTGGCCTTGAACTCGCTTATGTAACCCAGGCTGGCCTCGAACTCACTTCCATCCTCCTGCCTCAGCCTCCCGAATGCTGGGATCACAGGTGTGCGCCGCCACGCCGGGCTAGCATAGATTCTTGCCAAAGACCTTTTCTCTTTTCTGCTTATCCAGTTGCTCTTTGTGATTAGCTGTGTTTCCTGTGAGCTCCGTTGCCTAGGCGGGGCTGACGGGGTCCAGGGGATGAGGCCTGTAAGAGCAGCCATCCTGGACTGAGGACAGCAGACAGCAGTGGCTGACACTGTACTGTATGCCAGGCCCCTGTGCTTCGTACCTTACCAGCCCTGCCTCACTCAGTCCTCCCCACAAGCCTGTAGGCCACAAGCCTTTATTATCCCCTTTAACACATGAGAAAGGCTTAGTAAGTTTCAATAAGGTGCCTGACTCCAAAAGCTGGTAATTGGTAAAACTGGTGCATTAGCTATTTGCACAGAGGAAGCCATACGAAGCACGTGATGTAAAGCAAGAGCCACTTACCGTTGCCCACAAGCCTGTGGGTCATCTGCGTGTGCAGACATGGGGCAGGTGGGGCTGATCCCAACGGGCTCTTGTATCTGTGGTTAGCTGGTGGCTCCAGCTGGGGACTCAGCTCTCCCCACATGGACACTCACCGTCTAGCCAGCAAACTTGGGTTTGTTCACGCGGTGGTCTTAGGTTCCAAGAACATGGACAGGAGCGTTCGAGGCCTGTACCTGATATTGCCACTGCTGGCTTAGCAAGTCTAAGGCCAGCCCTGATGCTGAGTGGGGTAGTAGAGTGACTTCCTGATGGGAGATGCCATAAAGCCGCACCGACAGGGCAGAGAGGAAAGCACTGGCTCCCTCCAGTGCCTCCCTGGGCGTGCTGGGACTCAAGTGGGATGACCATCAGGAAAGGGCCAGTGACGGGGAAACTGACCAAGTCCACGCCCCGTACCTGGAGGGGCTGGCTAACTCAGGCTGAACCAGGCTGCATTCGTGCCTGGGCAGGGTCATGTGGGGACCAGCCGGCAGTCAGGATCTGACTGACCAAGGTGATGTTTTAACACGGATGCTGCTGAAGCTCTGTTTTTGCTTTTGTTTTGTTTTTGTTTTGCTTTGTCTCTTTGAGACAGGGTCTCGCTATGCAGTTCAGGCTGGCCTTGAGCTCACTTTGTAGCCCAGGCTGGTCTCGAACTCGCAACGATCCTCCTGCCTCAGCCCTCCCGAGTGCTGGGATTACAGGCGTGTGCCACCACGCCTGGCTTGAAGCTCTGTATGAATTATAGTATTTGGGGGAAGTGGAACTGTAGCCCTGGCTGGTGAGAAGAGGACAGGGTACAACTTCCCCTCCCAGGGTCAGGGCTGGGAAGAGTTGGATGAAGTGTCAAGGATTTCGCAGCAGTTTGGAATTCAGGCTTGGATTCCAGCCCTGCTGTAGTCCTAAGTATAGAAACAGAGGGGCTAAAGTGGCACCTTAGCGGCCAGCTTGGTCCCAAGGCTTCTCCCGCTAGGGTACAGTAGATCATGAGTTGGAGGCAGACATAACAAATGGGGCACACGTGCTGCTGTTTCCTATTTCTGCGCCGATGGCAGATGTGACTAGTAGGTCACAGAACCGTCTGATGCATCTAGACCAGGTGTCACAATTAAATAGCATTAGCATCTGAACTGAAAGCTGCTTATTACTCTCCCTGACGGCAGGCAGGATGGCATTCAACACCCCACTGACCACACGGGTGGAGCCTCCTCGTATTCCTTGCCTGGGCTGGTGGGGCAGTTTCTTGCTGCTAAGTTGTTTCAGGAAGGACTCTGAAGGCTTCTCAGGGCCTCTTGGGGACGGAAGAGTGCCTGGGTCAGGTGGTGATGCCAGAGCGAGGCTCTTGAAGAGCACGGCCTCTGGGACAGTCAGGGCTGGTCCCCAGTCTCAGCGTCGCCATTCCTCTGTGAGTTGGTGCAGAGGGGGAGACAGGAGTCTGGGTGACCCTGTGCCCTGGGAGTGCTCCCACGAGCTCTGCGAATCATCTCAGCCTAGACACTGACCCCACTGACCCTTGGAGATGGACTGTTCTTGTGGTGGGGGCGGTCTTGTGCATCGTGGGGTGCCGAGCAGCACCCCGGGCTTCTACCCACTAGACACCAAAAGCACCTTCCCCCCACTGTGACAACCAACTGTGTCTCTAGACAGTGCCAAATGTCCTCTGGGGGGAAACTGCGCCTGGCTTCAGAATCAGGACCCAGTTCCACTCGGCTTGACCTACGAGCTGGGTGACCTGAAGCTGTGCTCTCCCCCCGCCTCATCACATGGGAGTGCCCCCACCTCTCAGCTTGTCCTCCCACTCAGCAAAGCCGCCCTTGTCTTCCTCCTGAACACTCACGGCAATGCGCAGGCATGTAATGTGGACGAGCCCGACCGTACTGTGCCCACATGCACCTTCCTTAGGGCCCTCTGAGCTGGCTGTCGGCATGGGTGACCTGAGGATGCTGGGGAGCACCAGGCATCCCCAGATCGCCGCCTCCCAGCTCTTCACCTCTGTCACCCCACCTTTGTGCTCTCAGTCAGCGTGTCATTGGCCTTATGGGGAAAACAGTGGCCAGGGTTCTGTCCTAGTTACTTCCTCATTACTGAGACACAGTCCCAGGGCCCACAGTGCAAGGAGGGAAGGTTTATTTCGGCTCACAGTTTGCATGGGTTTCAGTCCCCAGTCACGTGGCTCCACAGCAGGGTGGGCTGGCAGAGGGGCACAGCAGAGGAGACACAGCTCATGGCACGGCAGCGGGAAGCGGAGAGAGATCAAGGGCAGGGGGAGGGAAAGACAGCCTTCCAGGCCACGCCCCCAGGGCCCCACCTCTTCCCGCTAGGCTTCACCTCCCAACATCATCTTTAGCTACAAACTCATCAATGGACTGACCCACTAGTGAGTGTCAGCCCGGTGGCCTGATCACCTCCCCAAAGCCCCACCTGTGGGCATAGGAGGCTCTAGATGGACATCCAGATACAAGCCAAGAGAAGAACCACAGCTGGAAGCTGCAGAACCGCACACACCCCTCACACACACACCGTCTTTGTCCTTCTGAGGTAGGGAGCTGGGAAGATACCTCAGCCTTCCATTCGGGGCACCACAGTATCTCATTTTGCCTCCACTTCCTGGTCTGTGAAATGGGCAGCAAAGGCCACTGCCCTTGTCCCAGAACTGACTAGTAAATTTCAAAGGACTGTTTGTTTGTTTGTATTTGTTTGTTTGTTGAGGCAGGGTCTTGCTACATAGTCCAGTCTGACCTTGAACTCACTATGTAGTCCAGGCTGGCCTGGAACTTGCAGCAGTCCTCCTGCCTCATTCTCCTAGGTATTGAGATTATATGCATGCACCACACAGAAAGACAGATTTTTTTTCTTAAATTCTTTTATGTTTGAGACACATAGTGAATACATTCTTCATGGGGAGATGATATATAAACATATCACATCTCAATCTTTTTAACTTCTCTTTTCCTTCCTCTCCCTAGATCCCTTCCCTATCTGCATAAATTCTATCTCCATCTTTTATTTTGCTCTTTAACTTATTTATACATTGAGTTTCTCATATAAGAGAAACCATGTGCAAGACCTACTACCACACACCTGTTATTCCAGCACTTGGGAGGCTGAGGCAAGAGGATTGCCATGAATTCAAGGCCAGCCTGGACTGCATAGTGAGTTCAAGGACAGCCTGAACTACAAAGCGAGACCCTGTCTCAAAAAGAGAGGGAGAGAGGGAGGAAAGGAGGGAGGAAGAGAGAAGCCATGTGATATTTGACCTTGTGTCTGATTTATTTCATTTAGCATTATGTTCTGAAGATGCAGCCATTCTACCACATGCATTACATGCATGGGTGCATGCATATAATCACTTAAATGTATCCTTCTTTATGGCTGAGTAATACTTCATTATGTATAAGTACAACATTTTCTTTATCCACTCATCTATGGATGGACATATAGGCCATTTCCAAGAATTAGCTCTTAGGAGTGAACTGCTATAGACATGGGTGTGCATGTATCACTGTTCAAGGGACTTCTTGCCTGACCACTAGCCGTGGTCGCAACATCACCTATGGTCCAGCTTGCAGGACCCAGTTGGCTCCACCCAGCATGACTGAGTGACCTTTGGTTGCAAATGCTCACTAAGTCCACTTTCTATTGCCATAACAAAATACCTAAGACTAGATAATTTACAAGGAATGGAATTTTTATTGCTCCACAGTTCTGGAGGCTGGGAAATCCAAGGCCTGGCTCTGCCTCTAGTGAGGGCCTCCTTACTGCTTCATAACACAGCGGAAAGCACCCCATGGCAAGAGATCAAGTGCACCAGCTCGGTTCCCTCTTCTTCCTCTTATAAAGCCACTAATGCCACCAGGGCAACCCCACGCTCATGACCTCAGGCCACTCTGATTACCTCCCAGGGTCCCAGCCCCAAGGCCATCTGCAAATGCCTTTGGGGAGTGGGCTTCCAACCCTTTGGGGAGACACATTCAAACTGCAGCAGGGAGCACTGGCATTTCAGCTCGGTTTCCACGCTGAGCCCAAGTGCAGCTCCCGTGCCCGCCTTTACTCAGGTGTGAGGCTGGTGTAGTGCAGGCAGCTAGCTGGGGGAAGCATCAGCATTGCCCCAGGAGGACTTTTACCTGCTTTCAACCATGCTTGGGCACCAAGGCGCACCCGTGTGGACGCCCACTTCCCATGCACAACAGGCGGCTGCCTTCCCCTCCCAAAGGGTTTCTTTGCAATTCTGGGATGCAGCAGTCTCCCAGGCCAGGCCAGCACAGTTCTCATCCTGGACGTTCACTGTACACAGTGGCACCACTAGGCCCAGGAACATAGCACCCATGCATATCTTGACCTGGTGCATTTGAAAGAAGTGGCACAGGAAAAAACCCAAGGTCATCCTCTGCATCTGCTCAGGTCTGCTCTTAATGTTTACCCAATACTGCTCATTTCCCTGGGCCTGTTTCCCTGTTGGGCATATGAACTCACAAGGTGCGAACTGGTAACCTGCTAGACTGGATCCAACCAGCAAATATTCATTTATCCCAGACAATCCTATTTTTTAAAAGTTTAATGCAAATTTTAAAAAGAGCTCCTTGGGGCTGGGGATTTAGCTCAGCGGCACAGCGCCTGCCTGGCAAGCACAAGGTCGTGAGTTCAATTTCTGGTACCAGAAAACAAACAAACAAAAGAGCTCCTTATGAAAATCCAAATTTCTGGCCTTCTATGAAAAGTTGGAAGTCCAGCCAGGTATGACGGCACATGCCTGTAGTACCAGCACTCAGGAGGCTGAGGCAGGAGGATCTCCATGAGTTCAAGGCCACCCTGGCCTACATAGTGAGTTCAAAGTCAGCCTGAACTACACAGTGAGACCCTGTCTCAAGAAACCAAAAACAACACTGAGCATGATGCTGCATGCCTGTAATCCCAGCATTTGGGAGGCTGAGGAGGAGGATCTTTGTGAGTTTGAGGCCAGCCTGGGCTACATGAGTGAGTTTAAGGCCAGCCTGAACTGCATAGTGAGACTCTGCCTCAAAAAAACAAAAAAAAACAAACAACAAAAAAAAAACAAAATAAAAAAAAGTTGGGGCCCAGGCACACAGGGAGCCACAAGCAGGGAGTGCCAGTCTTCTGACCAGTTCACTCCCTGCCTCATAGGCACCTGGAAGGAGGGCCCCCAGCACACAGGGAGCATCGGTCTTCCAACCGACTCACTCCCTGCCTCGTAGGTGCCCAGAAGGAGGGACCCAGGCGCACGGGGAGCCACAGGCAGGGAGCGCCGGTCTGCCGGCTGGCTCGCTCCCTGCCTCATAGGCGCCTGGAAGGAGGGCCCCTAGGGCAGGGAGAGCCATGCTGCAGGGAGAGCCATGTGGCAGCGAGTGCTGTTGCACCGCTCAATTGAGAACTACCATGATGCAGAGAAACAATGACACAATTGGCCCACCATGCATTGGCTGCAGATGCCCACCCACAGATGTGTGTGAATCATTCAAACATGGAGAAACCCCTGGGAATACATGCCATACAACAGGTCACTCTTGCTCCTGCCATTGAGAACCAGAAAGGTCCAGAGTCAGCAGAGGAGCAGATGCTGAACAAGGACTCGGAGAACATGAGAATGCAGACTAAGCCCACAGAGCCAGAGGTCCAGTGGACTGGGGTCACGAGAGCCGCTCGGAAGCTGGAAACCAGGAGGACCTTGCACAATACCTGCGGAGACTCCCTGGAAACCATTCTTCCCCTGACACTACAGGCTGTGGTGGAGCTCCAGAGAAGTCTGCAGCAGGATTCCTGCTGCCTGTGCTGACAGTTGGGGAGAGGACACTAACTGGTTGTGGGGTCCCAATGCGATGGGAGGCTGGAGAGAAAACGCTACAAAAAAATGGTTTTTGCCCCAAACGGCTCACTTGATTTTTGACAACCCTTAGGCTGTAACTACTTGTTAGATCCTTCTTGCGTATCTCTGTCTTCCTGAGAAACCACTTTGAAGATACCACCATGTATTACTGCAGCCACTGATATTTTCCTACTAATCTATCCATAACTCTGCAATGTTTGTATTGTTCCTATCTTATTTTGTAAATGGATGCATGTCTATCATGTGTTTCCTACAACAACCATTGAGAAAAGTTAATGATTATTCAATAGGTCACTCATGTATAGCTCTATTTATTTTCTTTAGAAGCCACTTTGAAGATACCAAAGTATAGTACAACAACTATTGATAATCTCCTACCTCTTTTGTCTGTAACTCTTATTTGTCTGTTTATTTTCCTGAGAAACTATCTTATAGATAACAATATGTAAAACAACAACCATTGATAATTTCCTACCACTTTGTCTGTAATTTGGTAAGCCCCTCCTATTATTATGTTATCCTTCTTTTACTCTTTAAAAAAAAAATTACTATATCCATACTCTACAAAAGATCAGGTCTTTGCCATTATGTTCCCCCCTCAGATGTTGCAAATTATTTATAATGGTAACTGAAAGATGAAATTAAAAAAAATAAATAAATAAGAGTTTATTGAAGGGACTGAGTCTGTCATGAAACCAACCCTTCAAGTGCCAGCTCAGGGGCTGGGGATTTAGCTCAGCGGCAAAAGCGCCTGCCTGGCAAGCGCAAGGTCGTGAGTTCAGTTCCCGGTACCAGAGAAAAAAAAAAAAAAACAAGTGCCAGCTCAGTGAATGGAGAGGCCATGTAAACCAAACCAAAGATCGCACAAGCTTCCAGGAACTAAACGTATAAGAAAATTGGAAGGTAAGGGGCTGGGGATTTAGCTCAGTGGCACAGCGCCTGCCTGGCAAGCGCAATATCGTGAGTTCGATTCCCGGTACCCGGGGAAAAAAAAAAAAAAAGAAAATTGGAAGGTAGAATCCAAGGGTGCAGTACCTTCAAAATTCAGTGGGAAAAGGCTATCCAACCTACATTTCAATAACCAAACTATCAAGTCCACATAGCTTAAAAGCATTTTTAGCATTCAAAGTCTCAAAAACTTTTTTCCAGTGTGCTCTCGGATAGTATTAAAGGAAACATGCTACCAAGACAAGAATGTAATCCAGGAGGACATATGAAACCCAGAAGACAGGGCTTTAATGCAGGACAGAGGCCAAAAAAAATCTTACCACGTCTTTGCAAGACATTCGCAGGCTCCAGGGAAAAATATACAAACAAAACCAGAACAAATGGCATCCACGCAAAAAGCTGTGCTGGAGGCCTATCACAGTTAAAAGGTGGAGGCAGACAGACTCAAAACACACTGGTTGCACACACTTGCAGTCCCACCACTGAAGGAGGCTGAGGCAGGAAGATCGTAAATTTGAGTCCCATCTGGACAACTCAGTGAAACCCTGTCTCAAAATACAAAGGAAGATATAGCTCAGCGGTAGGGTCTCTGGATTCTATTTATAGTACAAAAAAAAAAGCACTAAAAAAATAAACAGTGATCAACGGAGGGCTGGGGATATAGCTCTGCCTATCATGTGGAAGGCCTAGAGTTTGATCCCCAGTACTACAAAATAAAGATAAAAGTGAGCAACTGAAAAAATCATATTAAACTCAAGAAAGATGAGAATTTATATGAAAAAAGATAGACCCAGTATACCATGTAGCTCAGTGGTAAATAAGCAAAATTACATGTGATGATGAATATCAATTGGCAAATTACACCACCAGATTTTGTTTTTTTTGTTTTTCTTCCGGTACCAGGAATCGAACTCATGACCTTGCACTTGCCAGGCAGGCACTGTGCTGCTGAGCTAACCCCAGCCCCAACCACCAGGTTTAATAGTACTTAGAAATGTAGATAAATGAAGGAATTCAGATGAATTAAATCTGAGCATGATGCTGCATGCCTGTAATCCCAGCACTCGGGAGGCTGAGGCAGGAGGATCTTGGCGAGGTCAAGACCAGCGTGGGCTACAGTGTGAGCTCAAGACCAGCCTGAACTGTATAGTGAGACCCTGTCTCAGAAACACAAAAAAATAAGATGAATTAAAAGTGACTGGCTTTACAAAATTGGATGGGTTGTGAGAACACTTAATATTTTTAGCCCAATTAAGAACCATTTAAGTTCAGGAATAAATTTGGTAGAACTAAAAAATTATTATGAACAACTCAACACAGCTTACCAAGACTTAAAGCTTACCAAGATCTAGAGTTGAAGGGCTCATTGGATGCTGCCCCAGAGCCACCAGTCGCCAGCTGTTCCCAACCGGGGTCTAAACAGCAATCTCTCCTTGTCCAACTGCATGCCCCCGCCCCCACCCCATCTTTCTCATTCTGGGATTCCCAACCCCATCCACCATTCCACAGATGAACACTGCCCTTGTCCTTCCTTGTCTACCCCAGGCTGAACAGGAAGAAGCAACGGGCATCAGTCTTCTGCTCCAAAACTGCCTCGGCTCCAACCCTGCTGCTCCAGTGGGGTCGAGCACTGGCCAGACCTCATCTCAGCCATTAGGTCCACACCCACCCTAACTGTGCATTATCTGCTGCTTCCTGCACAGCCTCAATCAGATCAGGTCAGGGGTACCCAGGAGGATGTCAACACCAGAGGGCTAGCTCCTTGGTGCATGCCTCACAAATACCACTAGTCCTGCAAAGTGGCAGACAGGTGCCCATCGCAGGTCCAAGCTCCTAGAGCTTGGAAGCCCTTTGTCACTTTGCCAGAGAACAGCCATAGAAGAACAGAGGCCCCACAGCAGATAGTTTTCAATCAAGCTTTTAATGAAAAGATCATAAAATAACAGTTTTTTATCACTGTACATTAAGACTGCACGCTTCTGAATGGAGAGATCAGTCGTCAGTGAATCGCTTTTCTATGACACTGGAGGGCTGCGTACCTGCAGCTCCGACCTGAATTTATCCAAATTCTCAAGGGAGGTGAACTCAATATGATGAGTGACAATGGCGGAGGCCAGTACAGGAGTGCGATCCCAGTGTCCCTCCCACTCTCTGGGAAGGGCATAATAGGACATGATCCCTCTTCCAGTTCCAATGAAACAAAACAGGTATAACCCCATCCCTTCCCCTCCCCCTCGAGGTATTTGCAAGTGGGCCAGTGCCCAACCAGGGGCCCCCAGAGGGGCAGGGGGAAGCAAGTGATGAGCAGGGTACAGAGAGGCTCCCCTCAGCACCTGGCCCCACGGGGCCCTGCCAAGTGGCGGGGGGGAGCCCTGGGGACCCTCCCTGTCCCAAGTGAGGTCTGTTATGCAGCATTTTTGAGGTCAATAAATTACAGCAATAAATAGCAAGGTGAGGTAGGGGGAGGGGTTCCTGGTAGAAAATTAAAGAGGGTGACTGAAGCTGGGGGCATCCTAGGAAGGGGGTCCTGGGCAGCCTCAATTCCCACAGCTCCCACCCATCCCTGGTTTGGAATGTCAGACTGAGGCTCTCAGGTCCCTCTCCATTCCCTCATTCCTGGCATCCCATTCACAGGTTCAGTAACATTGGCCCCAGCATGACTCCGGGGAAGAACAGGACCTTGGTCCTTCAAGGGGGCATGGCAGGACTGACTCCTGTCTGCTCTTCTCAGATTGGTGCCTTCAGCTTTTGTCCCCCAAGCCTGGAGATGGAACGGATGCAGTGCCAGCTCCCTGAGCCCCGCCCTCCTGGCTGCCCAGGCCTCCCCCTACTCAGGACAGCCACAGGAGAGCAGGATCTGCCTGCCCGCCAGCCCAGCTAGATCGCACTCCTGCACAGGGGCCCGAGGTCCAGTGAATACTGATGGTGCGGGGCAGTGGGCCAGTGGCCGTTTCCCCAGTGGTGATGGACGGGAAACATCCCCCCCAACTCAGTGAGTTCTGGAGAGTCAGTCTGGGTCCAGATTGTTCATTTCACAGGCTGTGGTATATGGCTATGCTGCAAGTCTCTGAGATTCTTATTTGCTTAAAGGTTCATCTTTTCTTTTTTCCTTTTTTGCAATCCTGGAGGAGCCCTTGCCATGGCTCAGTCAGGCGGGGCCGGGCAGTGGCAGAGCCGGGCCTGCCACACACCAGCTCACTCGCCCCAGGTCTGAGAAATAAATACATTCATCACTGCACAAACATATTGATACAAAAAAACAACACTGTTAAGAGTGTTTGCACCGTCTGTGTTGGTAAGGACCAGGCCCAGTCAGCACCTTCTGCTGCCTGGGGTAGGGATCCACTGAGTTGACTGAGCTGTGCAAAGGTCCTGGCTTTTTGGCTTAAGTGAGACCCTTACATCAACCCACCCCTGCGAGTCACAGGCAGAACGGCAAAGGTAGCTCACTTCACCCTGGGGCCCAAGCCCAGACTCAGGTCCTGTGGCCAGAGCTGACAGCCACCCTGTGCCAACTGGTCAGGACCAGAGGTCAGCCAGGAGGCCACAGTGGCTGGTCAGCACTAGCCCAAGCTCTTTGGTGCCAGCTGGGCTTGGAGAGGTCCCAGGAGTGGGGATGAGGGCTCAGGTAAGTCCAGGGAGGCTTCCAGCCTGTTCCTGGGCCCAGGCCTACCTCTCTGCCCGTGAGCCATTCCAGGGCCAACTCAGAAGGACACCCCAGCAGAAGGTGATGATTCCCTGGGACTGGCCTTACAGCTGCTGAGGTCTGAAACTGTAGAAGTTTATGTAAACAATGAGATAAATATATTAGTATCTTTTTTCTGAGCCCATTGAGGTTCCATACTCATTCAAAATGTGCTTTGGTTTAAAAAATAGGTTTTGTGAATTTGGGTATGAGCTTTTTTTTTTTTCTTTTTTTTGTTTTTTTTTTTTGTTTGCTTTTTTCTTGTTTTTATCTTCTTTCCTATATGACATCTGCTATTCTGTTTCCTGTTTCTCCGAAACATTCAGGAATTAAGTGACTAAAGCAGAGAACTGTCAGCCGCCTTGGCCTCTACGGCCTAATTTCCTTGTGAGGCTCTTAACATCTGTACACACACACACTCTCAAGCACGCACCAGACAGGGAGTCAAAGGAAAAGGAAAACAAAACCAGATGCTGTGTCAACCCCGCCCCACCCCGTAAACCCTTAAAATCTTAAATAGGAAACTAGTGTTTTGCTTTCTCATTAAAATACAGAAAAGGCTTGATACAATACTAAGGTGGGTACAATACTATGTCGCACAGATCGTTGAGTGAGGGGGCTTTGCTCCCAGTCCCTGAAGTTCTGCAGAGGAATCACCTAC
Organism: Chinchilla lanigera; assembly: GCF_000276665.1. Lineage (NCBI taxonomy): Eukaryota > Metazoa > Chordata > Mammalia > Rodentia > Chinchillidae > Chinchilla > Chinchilla lanigera. The sequence goes on along the minus strand of NW_004955442.1, from coordinate 17,640,937 downwards.
TTTTGAGTCACCTCACAGATGTGGCTGCCCACGGCCCGGGGAGGCCATGCAAGCGGCCAGGCGTGTACACAATTCCCGTGCGGTACAGACTTTGTGTCGTGTGGCTTAAGTGCTGATGGGTGAGAGGTGGGGTCAGAGAATGGGGGCCTGGCACAGCCCTGCCCTCTCACTGGGTGGGGTGGAGCCCAGGAGTCTCCTCTGCCAGGTGCTCAGCCTGACTGGTTGGAACTGAGACCCAGGGTCACTCTTTGTCTTCCACCCAAGGGGAAGGGGGACCAGCTGGGGACACACATAGAAGGCTCAACCAGGAGCCCTTCTGTGGCCAGAGCTCCCTCACTCCCAAGAACACACCATTCACCATTCAGGTCCCTGAACTCAGGCTGTTTTCAGCTGGACGGTCTTTGGAGGGCTGGGGTAGGGGATGACTCTGGAATTTTTTTGGTCTGAACTTAAAATCAAAAGGAAAAAAGAAAAGAAAAGCATGAAACAGAATGAGTAAGATAAAGCCTGCTGGACCAGCCCTGTGGCTCCAGTTGGCCAAGGACAGTGGGACCAAGCGTGGCAATGTTGGTCTGCCTGCAGCCCAGCGAGGGCTCACGGAGTACTGAAGCTGACTGAAAAGGCCATGGTTAAGGGGCAACAGTGGGACCCCAGACAAAACTGAGCCCAGGAGTGGTGGTCAGCCTCTTACCAGAGGAGCTGGGGGCCAGGTCCACTCTGAGGTGCCGATCCTTGTTCCCCATGCTTTGGTCAGCTCCTCCTGACACCTCACTGGCCAGGTAGAGGCTGCTGCTCTAAGCTCCAGGTGAGGAGATAGGATGGGAGGGGGCTCACTTCCACCTCATCCTGGCCCTGGCAGGGAGCTGCTGAGACCTGTTCCCTCCCTCCTAGCTCCTCTTGCTCAGATGCCCTCTACCTGCCCCACACCAGGGACTCTCAACTCACCCGGGCTCAGGGAGCAGTGGGTGCCCCAAGGACAGCCTCTGACCCAGGAGGGTGCTCGGGCCAGCCCGAGCCCGGCTCACTCCCCCCAGAGGAAAACAAAAGCATCTAGGCCTCAACTGCCCGTCACCAACATACTGTTTCCATGAATTCAAGAGGTAGCAAAAGGTCAGAAGTCTCTCCACCTTATTCAGTGAGGAAGGAAAGTGAAACATCTGTCCATACACACAGCACACATGACACACGTACCACACACACAGAGAAATGAAAAACGTGAGTACCGACGACCCTGGCATTGAGTCCAGCCTCCCCCCCACCCCCAAGACCTTCCAGTTCCAACAGCCCATAAATGTTACACGGGGCTGTCTCAATAAAAAAACAAGTACCTCTAGACAAAGAATATTCCTCAGAAACTACAGGAAAAGCACACTCTCCTGAGGTGGCCCAGGCAAGGCTGGGGACCACGGAAGCCTTTGGGCAAGAAGGGCTTCTGGGTCTGGAGAGATGGGCTTACCGCTGCACCCCACAGCACCTGCCAGAGCTGGGGGATGACAGGGAGAGGCAGCTGCCCCGGTTACATTCAGTCTGCAGACCCAGGCTCAGCCCCGAAGAGGCAGGAAGAAAATAAACTATTGTTTGTTTTGGTTTAAAAAACAGAATTCAAAATTCAAAAAGGAAAACAAAACAAAACGGAACAACAAAAAAGGAACAGATCAGTAGGAATAACAGCAACACAGGCCCAGAGGGCTCTTTAGTTGTAGAGGTAGGCGGTGGGGTCACCCTGACTGTCCCAGCGCCAGTGAGCAATGCCACCCTGGCTCAAAGAGGGAAGGAGCTGTCCCCTCAACACCTGCTCCTCTCAGAGCTAGGGTTGCACACACCCACACACAGACACAAGCACACGTGCACGCACACAGACACGGTCCCTGCCGGGTAGGGCCCTGCTCCAGATACCACCCCTGGCCACAGGCAGCCCTGTCCCTCACCAGCATGGAGGGGGATACCCCCTACACACTTCCCCTTCTCCAACCCAGTCTGCAGGAAAGGGACCAGGTCCCAGGGAAACCCATGTGACCCACTCCCTCCAGCTCTGCGGCAGCCCCTGCAGGGAGCTGGGACCCTGGGTGGGACAGGGAGGTAGAATGGTCACCAGCACCACATGCACAGGGGTGGGTCCTCCGGCTTCTCTCCTCTTGGCTTCTCTTGGTACAGACTGTTGATTAAAGCTCTGAGTGTGGGGAGGCTGGGCTAGAGGGGCCACCAGGAGCCCACAGTTGGACCTTGGGCTCCGGTCCCTTCCGCCATGCCGCCTTGCTTCTCTTTCTGTGGGTTCCTGTGTGGCGAGTCTGAGAGGGCACCCACGGGTCTTTGGCTTCTAGGAGGGTGAGGTGTGCATGCGCAGGTGGCTGATCAGGTTGCGCTGCTGGGTGAACTTGCCCCCGCAGAGCTGGCACTCGTAAGGCTTCTCGCCTGAGTGTACACGCATGTGCTCAGTGAGACGGTACTGGCGGGTGAAGCGCATGCCACATTCATCACAGGCAAAGGGCTTCAGGCCCAGGTGGCTCCGCATGTGGCGCGTCATAGTGCCACGCTGTGTGAACATCTTGCCGCAGATGTTGCAGGGAAAGGGGCGCGTCAGCCAGTGTGTCTTCTCGTGTTGCCGCAGAGTGGCTGGGTCCTTGTAGGTCTTCTCACAGACCGAGCACTTGAAGGGCCGGGCCTCTGCTGCATATGTTGCGCTGGGCGCTGACAGGTCCTCAGCCTCTTCCTCGGCACCCCCGCTTCCTGTCTCATAGGCTCCCTCCTCCTTGATGAACAACTCTTCTTCTGTGTGCGTCTCCACATGGGCATTGAGCTGCTCAGAGCTGGGGAAACCTTTGGCGCAGGGGATGCACACATACAGGTTGTCGCCGTATGACACCGTCTCGTAACCCTCCTGCCGATACATGTAGTGGGCACCAGCATGGCCACTGCCCCCCTCACTCCCACTTTGCCCACTGTCATCGCTCCCGTCCTTGCCATTTTCCTCTTCTTCTTTGCAGGGATACGGGGGCTCCCCATAGGGCACACTGGGGCCACTCCCACCAACACTGCCAGCCAAGATGCCATTGGGAACCCTGTCCCCAAGCCCCTCGCCCTCCTCTCCCGAGCAGGGGGCCTTGGGCGCAGCTTCTCTTCGCTCAAAGGGGGAGCCAGCCGTGGGCTCCTTCTTGCTCCATTCCTTCTTTCGGCCTGAGTGCCGGAGGCTCTTCCGAGGCTGCCCGCCTGGCCCCTCCAGCAGGCCCAGGTGGTTGTCTTCAGCTCCATCCAAATCCATAGACTCATCGGGGGTGCCACCCAGCTCAGCGTAAGAGGCACTGTTGGCAACAGGCAGGGCAGAGGATGAGGGAGGTGAGCCATGCTGGCTATCGCTCAGCTGGGCGTGGTCATCGGGGGTGAGGTGGGGGCCAGGGGTGGTGGTAGGCAGGGGTGGGCTCTTCTTGGATAGGTCCAGGCCCAGCTCCTGCTCACAGCCTCCACTGCTCCCATTGGTGCTGCTGCCACAGCCTCCCAGGCCCACCTCCCCACTTGCTGGACAGACTCCCCGGGCCAGGCCGTGTGTGCTCTCCTGAGTGGAGCCACCAAGGAAGAGCTCGTCATCTGAGCCTTTGGCTGGGGGAAGCTCCTGGGGTACATGGGCCCCCTTGCGCCCATCCATGAGCCCTGGATACCGAGCCTGGATGACAGAGGTTGTGGACAGTCGCTGGGTGCGGGGCGGCCGCCCCATGCTGGTGGCTCCTACCCGTCCAGAGCCAAAGGGCTTACCAGCCCGCTTGAGTTTGCGGCGGCAGAGGGCTGCCAACTCAGGCAGCTGGAGGTAGCTGGCGGCAGTGAGGAGAGTGCTGAAGTTAGGCTCAGCGGGCTGGTCGCTGGGCAGCAGCTTGCCCGTGTAGATGAAATCCAAGATCTGCTGGAACACCGTGGAGCTGACCATGTCTGTGTCCAGGTTGATGAGGTTGTCATGGAGAACCAGGGACTTGAAGTAGATGCTGCTGGCAGCCAAGACATTCTTGTGGGCCCGGAAAATGGAGTTCTCCACCATGATGATAACATCACAGAGGAAGCCCTTGGTCCTCTGCTGGTTCAGCTGCAGCAGGAGCTGCTTTGAGTGGCTGGGCAGCTCCATGTCGGGCCCCATGTCCCCACGCCCTGCCCACGCGTACCACCTGCAGGCAAGAACACACACACATACGTTAAATTAGTGCCAGGGCCCTGGGCCAGGCAGCACTCACCATGGCACACAAAGGGACCTCTACACTGACCTGGACTTAGAACTCGGACTCAGTCCTATCCCTTTGGGCACAGTTCACAGGGTGCAGGCCCTGTGTGGGCACCACCTCACCAATGACTCAAGTTGTCTGATAAAAAAAAAGCAACCCCTCCACCCATCTACACCAAGGAGAGAATAGAAGTCCAGTGTCCTGAAGGTGCCAAGCAAACTAGGGTTTGAGTTTGACTTCACAACCCAGTACTGTGTCCACACTAAAGGAATAAATCACGGGCCCATAGGGACAAGCAGGGGAACTCAAAAATGAGCAGCAGGTGGCTATGGAATTCGAAGAGCAGAGGCGCCTATAGGGGTACAGGAGCCCTTGACTGGTCCCGCCTAGGCATGCACTCACAGGGCTGGTCTTCCCAGTTTTCCAGACAAGCTTGAAATCCAGATATTCATGTGTAATCTCTCTATGCTAAAAGAAAGTTCTTTTTACAAATATTATACGGGCCAAATCAAACACATCTGCTAGCCTCTGGTTGGCAACCTCTGCTGTAGCCTGGGGTGCCTCTCAAACAATCTTCAAAGTGGTCCAGGCTTTCTAATTTACCAAGTTCCCATTCTGCCTCCCAGACATTGGCCACTCCCTTGGCAGCTTGCAGAGCCCACCTCTACCTAGGAGGACCTCAAGTGAGCAGCCAAGGGGTACTGCCCCAGCCCTGAACCTCCTGGGCCGTACACCTTTTCTGAGACGAGCAGCCACCATCTGAGCCTGGGAAAATCAGCCTGCTTGGCCCAACCAGAGAAGCTGGGACAAATGATAACTGAGGTTGTTAAGCAATGAGCCAGACATGGTGGTGCAACACCTATAATCCCAGCACTCTGGGAGGTTGAGACAGGAGGACCACAAATTCCAGCACAGCCTAGACCATTTAACAAGATCCTGTTTCAAAATTTTAAAATGGGGATGTAGCTCAATGTGAAGGTCCTGGCTTTAATCCCCAGTAGGGGGGCAGGAGTAAATAAACACATAGATACTTTTGGTCTCCATAGGAACCCATCACCCTGCTGGTGGGGGTGGCGGGGTGTCCAACCACTCTCCTCCCTACCTGTTCTCCCTACCTGTTCTGAGCAGCCTGTCTGTCACACAGGGTACTGTGTAGGATAAGAGCGAGAGCAGGAAAACTCACAGTGGGCCCTGGAAAGATGCAAATGGCCCTCCCAGAGCAGAAGGACCAAGGCTGCAGTCATAAGTGACCAAGACAGTAAACAAGGCCAACCTCAGCACCAACCCATCTCCCAGCTGAGAGAAACAGCACCACCATCCCCATCTCCTCTTACTTCAGAGGAGATGGGGGTCCACAAATGGGGAAGATATGCCAGGGCCCAGCCTGGCCAGGGTCAGGGGGACAGGGAGTCATGGAGATAGGCACTTTCTCCAGTGGTTTATGGCTGCTGGCAATGGAGCAGCAGGGCCCACAACATGAAGCTGCTACTTCTGCCCCCTCCAGCCTCTCCAGCAGTTCCCACAAGCAACTCTGCCCCTCCTGCTCAGGGACCCTTTTCTGTAAGCAGCTGAACCTGCTCCACACCTCACCACCACGAAGGACCTCCCACCTTCCCAGGGCACTTAGCCCTATCTCCCACAGGGGCAGAATGCTGGAGGGGATCACGTCTCCCATGCCCTGCCCTCCCTTCCCGCAACACAAATGTGATCGCTAGCCCCTCATCTGCCCTTCTTTGTGGACAGAGCAAGAGACCCTGTGTCACATGTACTCAAAGTTCCAGAGGTCACTACCAATGAACATGGGCTGACACACACTAAAAGCTAGCACTCAGCACTTCACAGTCAGCATCTGCTACACCTGTCGTTTGTTCTGGGAGAGAACTTGGCTAAGCCAGGCCAGGCTAAGGACACTTGGAAGGTGTTCAAAGGCTGGAATTTTCAGAAACCAACTCTCCTCCACTCCTTGTGCCCCACCAGCCTTGCAGGCACAAAGAACCCAAGGTGTGCGTGCCTTCCACACTGGGACCCAGGACAATGCCAGTGCCAGCTCTACCAGCTCTCAGGGCACCCGGTTCCCTATGCCTGGCAAGGGGACACACGAAGGGCAGGAGAACTAATGAGCCCACAGTAGGCCAGGCCAGGGCAGCTGGCCCCAGACTTCCTCCACACTGTCCAGTACTGGGAGCACACAAAGGATCACTGGCCAGGCCAGAGCTGCAGAACTGCACGGCTACCCAGAAAGCCCCAGGGATCAGGAGCAGACATACATCCTCCCTCCCCCAGGGCTCCCCCTCGGCCTACCGGAGTGCCAGGGGCCCAGAAACCATGTGAGCAGCAGCCAGAGGGGACAGCCTCCTTGAGTGCGTGGGCTTCCTGGGGGTGCATCAATGCCTGGTCACCTGGGGAGAAGACAGATGGTTACTCAGACAGGCATCAGCAAGGGAGGCAGACAGAGAAGGAGGGATGAAGAGGGGACTATGAAGGAAGGAGAGGCAACTGGTGGCCCTGCATCCCTCACTCCTAGAAAGGTTAGGGAATCTATATGGCGCAGGATACCCAGGGGCTGTGAAGCAAGAGACAGTGGCCACGGTGCCCCATGGTCACACCCAACAGCAGGGAAGGTTGAGGAGCCCAGGAGCAGCTCTGAGAGAAGCTAAGACAGCACTCACTACTTTCCCAACATACACCCTGGAGACTGGGGATAGCCCAGGGGCCACCTAGGCTGGGGAACTGGTGGCAGGCACACAATTCCAGGCAGGCTGCAGAGGTGGCAGGCGGCCTGGGCAGGCCCTTCCCAGGCTGGCCACATTTACATAACAAAAGGTCAAAATTGGAGCCACTTGTGCAAGGGCTATTTATAAGAACCAGTCTCAACCGCCTCTGGCTCCCCTGCCTTCTTCCCTCCCAGATCTTCTCTTCCCCAGAGGGCCCAGCCCCCTCCTGCCCAGCCTGACCACATGGCCTCCCCTCTCTGGAGGTTTCACTGCCTCAGGGTTTACCCCAGCTGCAGGCTGGCCTTTCAATACTTGCCTGCCAAAGCAGCTGGCAGCTGCTGCCAGATGAGCATGGGCCTTTCTTCACCCACAGCTCTAGGTGCTACAGGAGGGGCATCTTAGGGTTCTGGATCTGTGCACCCCACGCAAGCCAGCCTGGGCTCCTTGGAATGGAGCCATGGGTGGGGGAAGGGGCTGCAGCAGCCTGGAACCCATCCCTGCCCGCCCCTCCTCCACCCAACCCCCAGGGCCAGGGAGGCTCAGCAGGTCCCTCAGGAATGTGACCAGACCCGGGTGCCGGCCTGAGGCTGAGAGGCCTCAGCTTCAGGCTGCCAGCTGTCTCTCCAGCCCCTGCCCCAGCTTCCCTCTGATGGGGCAGGAGTGTAGGCAGCGTGGAGGGTGGAGGGTGGGGGATAGAGGATAGGGCATATGGTTGGCTCAAGATCCCACCAAAGTCCCAAAGGGCCAGCAAAACCAGTTCTGGTGATAAGAGAACCAAGAACTCCACATGTAATGAGGACCAGGCCTGGGTGTCCTTGCCCAAGAGTAGGTAAAAGACTTTGTCAAGACAGAGCAGAGCCCAGCCTCAGAAGCGTACACAGGCCACCAAAACACTAGTGAAGATAGACCAGAAGGAACGACCACAAGTCATAGGAGGCATGTGAAGCAGCCAGTCACCCACCAGGAAGCCTAGGCCAAGCCACCTGCTCCTTGCCTGGCTCCTCTCACAACCTGGCATCCCCCAGAGCCTGGGCAACATATCACTGAGTGACCTCTGCCTCAGCACCCACTGCAACTGCAACCAATGTTTACCCAGCATTGACAGCAGTCTGCACACCAGAGAATGGATGACAACAGGATTCAGGGTCACCTGAGCACCTCGGGGGTGAGAATGCCCTCCACAAACACTGCCACACCTTGTCTGGGACTTCACCAACCCAGGTTAAGCTGAGTGACTGACCAAGGTCTCACAGCTGAGGAGACACAGCCCCCCAGGCTGGGTCAGACATGACTCCCAGCAGAATGGAGGAGGGGTACCCAAGTCCAGCTGAGCGTCCTGTTGAGAGCTCACAAAAGCACAATGCTCTCCCCTGCCTGCCACCCACACCCAAGGCAGCCAAGCCTACCTACAAGTGAAAATCTACCCTTTTCAGGAGAGGGGGCCACACCCACACCCAACCCTGGTGTACCCTGCAGCCTACAAAGCACTGCTCTTTTCTTTCCAACCCGAATGACAAGACAGCCAGAGATCTCCACCCTCCCCACTCTCCACCAGAGAACTACCCTGGAGAGGCCACACCTGGGGGAGTGCCAGACATGGAAACATGGTTGTCGGTGCTCGCCCAGGAAAAGCCTGGTACAAAGGCTGGTTCCCAACCCTGGCAGGTGCCAGGGATGAGAATACTGGCAGCTACCCAGCAACCACTGTAAGGAGACCCCAGGAGGGTGGCTATCAGCCCAAGGACAGCAAGTCCAGCTCAGACCACTGCTGGGAGCCAAACACTGGCTCCCAGGACACCCAGGATCTGAGGCGGTGGAACAACAAACCTGGACTCTCGAGGCTGACTGGACACTTCTCTAGGGCTATGCTAAACTAGTGGGGGCAAACCTATGGCATGCATGCTTCAGTGGGCTATATCACTGAAAGCTCTATAAGGTTCACCATCACTGACTTACCCTTTCCCAAGGGACAAAACTTTCAGGGGTGGCACAGAAACTGCACCCTTGGTTAGGAACCCTCAACTCCAGGTTCCCTGTTGATGGAACCCAGACAAACTGACCTCAGAAGGCCCCAACACTCACCTGGAAATAAAAAGACTAGGTTACTTTCCCAGGTCACTATTAGACATTAGATGACTTTGCTGATGAAATGGTCAATGCCCTTGTCACATGGGGAGGGCAGCACAGTGGCTGCCCTTTTTCCTCCCCTCCCTATCCCTCACAGAAGCCCCCACTTGGACAGCAGAGCCCTGAGATGCCTTTCAACTAGTGGCAACATATATTGAGGGGAGCTGGGTCTATAGAGCTAGCTAAACCTGTGAGCCTCCAAAAGCCTCCAGAGGCCCCCAGAGGCCCATCCACCCTCCCATAAAGCAACCACTCTGAAAGATCTGGCCCCACTCAACCCAGCAAGGACTACCTTAGGAGTACACAGAGCCAACTGCTAAATGAGGTACTTTCTAGAGGATGAGATTATCAGAAACCTACAGTCTCTGTACAGATGTGCCTTACGATGAGTAACATCTCAATAAACTCATCATTTGATGAAACTATAACCATTAACAGTCGAAATTTTTTTTTTTTTTTTCAAAATTTATAAGAGTATATAATCCTTCAGGTACGAGAGAGACAGCTTAGCAGCACAGCGCCTGCCTGGCAAATGCAAGGTGCTGAATTCGATTCCCAGTACCAAAAAGGAAAACAAACAAAACACTCCTTCAAAGAAAAAAAAGTAAGTCAGGTGTGGTGGCTCACGCCTGTAACCCAGCACTGGAGTGGGGGTGGGGCATGGCTGAGGCAGGAGGATCACAGGAATATCACTCCCAGCTTGGGCTCCAAAGTGAGTTCCTGAACTGCATAGTGAGACCCTGTCTCAAAAAGACAAAAAGAAAAAAAGATAGAACAGTTGCACAAATATGGATGAATCTCACAGTCACAAGCTGAGTGGAAGAAGCCTTACCTAAGAGTAGAGATAGCTTGACTTTTTTTATTTTTGTACCCAGAATCGAACTCATCAGGACCTTGCACTTGCCAGCCAGGCACTGTGCTACTGAGCTATGTTCCCTGCCCCTCACATCAAGATCTAGACCAGGCAAAACCAACCCAAGAGAAACCAAATTACAGCAGCCTGTAAGGGCTGGGCTAGACTGAGCTGAGCTAATGGACAGGAGGAATGTTCTGGGTCAAGGGCAGCTGTACCCTGGGCACCCCCTATTTGAGGGTGAATACACCCTCTGAGCTCATTAAAGGCACTCTACACTGTATATAAATCTCACCTCAAATGAAATCAACCAATGAATCACCAAGGAAAGAGAGCTTTCCACAAGACATTCCCATCTCGGAAGCTCAGCTTGATGCTTTTCCTTCCCTCCTGAACACAACATCAGCTACCCTTTACTAGGCACTGACCGCTATTTCCCCTGCCACACTGGCTCTTTCTATATGCTTTATTCTTTGACCCTCATGGGCTCAGGGGCTCACAAGCCTATGCAGTGCCTTCCCCATGCGACCAAGCAGATGCCCCTCTCTTCACAGTTTATCTCGGCCTCCACAAGAGAACCCACCCACCTCTCACCTCCCTACAAGAGAAGAAAACCTGGGTTAGGTCAGCTACAGCCATGGTCCTGAGTACTTCTCCTGCGGCTGCTTTCCAGCCTACCTGTGATAACAGTTCAGGGTTCAGTAACCATTTCCCAGTGGGCACAGAACCCAAGGGCACATAGAAAGCAGCTCATATGAGCAGAGCAGCCATGAAAGAAGAGGAATGCAATCCCTGTTTACGGGGAGAACAACTCCACACCCTCCCCCATTCCCAAGGTGTCACCCCACCTCAGCCTGGAGGCCAACCCTGCATAGAACCTTGGATGCTACAGGCTGCCAACTCTGAATTGCTCCAGTTGTTGGGCCTCCTCTGGACACCAGCCTGGCAGTCCGTCATCTGAGACAAAAGAATAACTCACCAGGCCACCAGTAAAGACCAAGCTCAGGGTGTGGTTTCAGGCCACATGACACTTCTCATCCTTCTCCACTCAAAGCTTGATCCCTGAGGCAGGAAATGAGCCCTCCTGGAGGCTACTACGGGCACCTGGACTGGAATTCTTCCTGCCTCACAGCCAACCAAGAGGCCTGGTGTAAAGGGTAAAGGGCAGGAAAGGGACCCTCCCTGAGGAGGCCTCCTACTCAGCCCTCCAGGGCACTTTCTCATCCTCCCTCCCTCCCTGGTGACCACCCCTCACTTCCTCAGAAGGGCACTTCCTGCAGGAGGCCTGGGGGGTTAAGGAGAGGCTTCTGCCCAGCCCCCTAACTCCCAGGAATCAAATAGAAAGGACTGCCTCCAGAAGGGAATGCCTATCCAAAAGTAAGAGTAAAACAGGAACCCTCTGCTGGCCCTGAGACAACTAAGTTTAAGCACCACTGCCAGGCAGAAAGGGTAAGTCCTGCCAGGAAGAGCACAGCCACTAGGCTGCTTCCATTCCCAGAAGTTTAAGCATATCTGACTAACGTCAGAGAGGACCATGAACACCCACTGCTATCTCCAAATCTAAGTCCAAGGGCAACATAAGCCCTGGTTCCAGACCAACACCAACCCCCAACTATGTTCGCCTCATGCTCCAGGTATGGCCCCAATAGGTGTGGCTGCAAAGGGTAGCCACCCCCAAGACGGAACAAAGACTGCCTGGAGGGGACAAACCAGCTCAGGATCCAGAAAAGCCCCAAGCCCCACACTGGACCCAACAGCCAGACCAGGCCCAAACGTAAGACCCCATTCATTCTGTTCCTTCAGCATGGAGTCCTCCACAACGCCCTGCCCGTCCTTGCCCTCCAACACAGCCTATACAGTGTCCTTGGTCTGTATGACAGGGGTTGGGGGTGTCCTCAACAGGTCTGGTCGCACTGAAGCCTCCTATAGCCCTATAGGAAGTATATCTCCACCTCTTCTTGCAGATAAGAAAATGTTCTTGGGGGGCGGTCAAGCAACTTGCCCAAGGTGACAAGAACAAGTAGGTAGTAGAGTGAGGACTCAAAGCCTCACTCCAGAGCTATGGTCAACCATCCCCACCTCACTTCTAGGCAGGACCTAGATGTGCTCCAGGAGCGATTCTGACTACCAAGCTTTTCACAGGAGCTGAGGCAGCTCTCCTCCCACCCTGGGCACCAGCAGAGCCTCACCTGGGCTGTGTTCACTCTCTGTAAAGGCATAGGACCAGCTTCACCAGAAAGGACAAGGAAGGTAGAGTCCTGTCATGCACTCTGCTTTGGGGGACTAACAATAACCCCAGCCTCAGTAACCTCCTACTGTGCCCCTCTGGGCACGGGTTGGCAGTGGATGGGGTTCACCACTCTGGGCAAGCCTAGCCATGTAATCTAGCCCAGATCTGGACACTGGCCAGGCACTCCTGGCTCTCCTCCCAGACTGTCATCCTGGAAAGCAACAGGCTCTGTGCATGCCAGGAGCCTAGCCCTACCTACACAGAAGCTTCTATGAAACAAACACTTTGGTTCCACTCAGCACAACTGGTGATGTGGTAATGGGGACATACTGGCCGCTTTACTGCAGGCCAGCTCTGTTGCCTGAAACAAGAGCTGGCATCCACCCCAGCTCAGTGACTTCTCCAGACCCATCCTGCAATGCCCGAGGGTCCTACTGTAGACCTCATGCTGCCCAGTCTGAGCTAAGCTCTGCCTGGTACCCTAACCATCAGCTCATATGTCCTGTTCCCTCTTGAGAGTAAAGTGCAGTATCCCAGCAGGCCCTGTGGCCCCCAAAGCACAGCCTCATTCCCTTCTTCTAGAACTCCTGGCTTTATCCTTTTGTGGTGCTGGGGATTAAGTCCAGTGTCTCCTATATGCTAGGCAGGTACTCTAGCAGTAAGATACATCCCTGGTCTTTTAAAAAAAAAATTTACTTTAGAGCCAGGCATGATGGCGCATGCCTGTAATCCCAGCACTCAGGAGGCTGAGGCAGGAGGATCGTCGTGAGTTTGAGACCAGCCTGGGCTACACTACAAAGTGAGCTCAAGGCCAGCCTGAACTGCATAGCAAGACCCTGTCTCAAAAAAAAAAAAAAAAATTATTTTCACATAGGATCTTATTAAAATTGCCCAGGCTAGGGGCTGGGGATTTAGCTCAGCGGCAAAAGCGCCTGCCTGGCAAGCGCAAGGTCGTGAGTTCAGTTCCTGGTACCGGAGAAAAACCAAAAAAAAAAAAAAAAAAATTGCCCAGGCTAAACTAAAACAATCCTGCCCCAGACTCCCAAGTAGCTGGGCTTACAGGTATAACCACCATATCTGGCACACCCCTGGCTTTGAAGTCAGTCATGAGTTGTGGCAGGATGATCTTGGGTATCTGCAGTTAGATTTCCCCTGGTGATGCTGTGCATGCTTTGGGGGAGAGGTACTTGAAGATGAGGAATAACTAAAGAATGTGATGAGTATTAGAAAAACCAGGCTTACCTCCAAATGCTGTGCCCACACTGGCCTCACCTCCTGGGAGGGGCCTGAGGTATGGCTAAAAAATTACGGGGAACTACAGCACAAAAGCAGGCAGACAGCAGAGCATGGGGTACCTGCCATCCTTTCCAGGCAAGGACAAAGCGGAAATGTGAGTGGCAGACAGTCCAGTACGTCTGGCAAGCCCCAGAGGCCTCTATGGCCCCCAACTCATACACACACACTTCTTGCTAATAGTAGGTATGGCCCAAGGACCAGCAATAGCATCAGCTAGGAGCTCTTTACAAATAAAGATGCTCAAGTCCCACTCATGGCTACCGACCAGAGCTTGCATCTTAGCCCTTGGAGAAGTGATGTGCATTCAGAATGAAAAGTGCTGGCTGGGGCACGCATCATCTACTGCTTGGAAAGCCCATCTACAAGCAGAACGTACTTAACTGAGGAACATCACGTAAGGGGGAAAAAAAAACAACAAAAAAAAGACAGTTCCCAACAAGGTCAACAATCCCAGCAAGTGGTAACTATAAATGGTAGACTTAGAACATGAGACAGATGAGACAGTGAGGTCTGGCCTTATGTCCAGACACCTTGGAGCCAGGACAGTGGTCACAGGTTGGGGAAGGTTTCTGGAAAACAAACCCTCCTCAGAGAAGAGGTATGGGCAAGACTACCTGCCTAGAATGTGACAGGCTATGGGTTCAAGAGAAAAAGAGAGAGAGAGACAAGAGACAGACAGAGATCCATGAGGAAAAGAAGGAAAAGTAATGACAGCACAGCAGTAAATAGGTGGAAAATCCGCACGCAGAGAGTTAAAAGGGCACAGGGAAACCTGGGCCACTCAGCTGGAAGGGACTATCATGATCATCTTACCTGCCTGGGGACATCCTTCCAATGAGATAACTGAGCCCCAAAGGGAGGCACATCTCACAGGTGAGTCACAGAGCTGCAATTGCCTAGCCTGCAGCTCCAGAAGCCAGACTTTCCCAATCTCAAAACCAATCCTGGTAGCTAACAATTTCTTATGCCAAGCAGAGACTCTAAAGAATTAAAAACAAACAAACAAACCCCATCACATTCTATCACCATTACATCATAAAAGAAAATATTCTAATGAGGACAAAAATTGGGCTAACCACCCCTCAGTATAGAGAAGTTCCCCCTGAAGGAAAGAATGGATGCCAGCCCTTCACCCACATTCCAGTCCAGGCATGGTAAAAGGTCCAGGGCAAGCTGGTATTAAAAACTACTGCCCTGGTGCATGGCAGTGTGACCCTCCGGCCATGCATCTCCTGAGTCTTTTCTTTTGGCAGCAAAAACATAAAAATTCCATACCAAACAGTAATGATAAGATTTTAATTAGCCAATAAAGACTAAAAGACGAGCCTGGTATGGTGGCAAATGCCTATAATCCCAGCACTCGGGAGGCTGAGGCAGGAGACCAGCCTGGGCTACAAAGTCAGCCTACTACAAAGTGAGACCCTGCCTCAGAAAGATAAAACGAACATTTCGCATATGTGAAAGAGACAGGTCTATTTAAAAAAGTAGGACTAAGGGGCTGGGGATTTAGCTCAGCGGCAAAGCGCCTGCCTAGCAAGCGCAAGGTCATGAGTTCGGTTCCCGGTACCAGAGAAAAACCAAAAAAATAAAAAAATAAAAAAGTAGGACTAGGAATAGCTAGCACAGTGGCATGTACCTGTAATCCCAGCTACTCAGAAAGCTAAAGCAGGAGAATCACAGCACCACATATTTAGGGTGAATGATATGAAATTTGTTGTTTACAGGTCAAAAACAGCTGATTAATTTGGTTTCACTTCCACTTAACACATGGTAGATGAATGTCTCAAGTATACTACTGGAAAAAGAAGCCAGATCCAAAGAAACTATGAGGTAGTTTCATTTATATAATTTCAAAAGCAGCAGTACTAATCCAGCACTAGCTGTGAAGAGGGGCATCAAGAGAGACTGCACAGAAGGGTTCTGGGCTTGTTTCTCAATCTGAATGCTGGTTACACAAGCACCTTCACTTGTACTGAGTTCTTACAGCTGTGCACTTTCTCCATAGGATGCACTTCAGTCCCACACAGTGCATAGACACCTTTTCGGTGGCAGTCTACATGGTAGACCTCCATCCAGTGACCACCCCTGAACCTTCAAATAATAACAACCACAACATAAGAGGTAGAATCCCAGCAGGAAGCTGGCAAAGTGTCCAAAGTCCGAGAGTGTCAGTCCAGAAGAGGGAACTCACAGGAAACCTCGAGACTACTTGAAAATCTTTTTTATTAGGAGCAGACCCCAGTGTGCCACTTAAAAGATGAAAACCACCCAAAAATGTTCTTTAGTCATCACAAGGTCTCACACTGGAGGCAGGGCAGAGGGTTTCTCAGATCCTGAAAGGAAGCCCAGAAGAGAAAGGAAACTCAGACCTGGGCAGAACAAGTCCAAATAGTAGGACACCACAGAATACCCAGCAGAGTCTTCAGGCAAGCCCTTTGGGTATCTCAAAGGAAGGAAGCCAAGAAGAAAATGGGGAAGGCCTTCAGAAATCTGAGGTCAAAGTGAACTGCTAGGGAGAAGGAAGCAGCCCAAACAGTCCTGCATGGGTAATCCACCTCACTAGTCTCCAGGTCCTCAAACAAATGGTTCAGAAGCTACAGCCAAAGATCAAGAATCAGTTTTTTCTTAACTCCAAATACAAAAGGGGGCGGGGTCAAGTTAAAGATATCTTAGGCACCCAACAAAGTTTTAGATAGGAATTTTTTTTTTTTTGAGATAAGGTCTCAATATGTAGCCCAAGTTGGACTCAAACTCACAACAATTCTCCTGACTCTGCCTCTGAGGTGGGATTACAGATATGTGCTACCACAACTGGCTAGAAAATAAATTTAAAGGTAAAACTAGGAAACTGTTGTACTTATTTGAAAGTATAATCTATGACCCTGGGCCACAAAGGCCTTCAGGTGGGACAATTTACAAAGAGGTCTCACCTGTCCAGCAAGTAACTTTAAAAGGTCTAATAAAGAAGCAGCCAGGCGTGGTGGCGCACACCTGTAATCCCAGCACTCAAGAGGCTGAGGCAGGAGGATCCTTGTGAGTTCCAGACCAGCCTGGGCTACAAAGTGAGCTCAGGGCCAGCCTGAACTGCATAGTGAGACCCTGTCTCAAAAACACAAAAACAAAACAAGACAAAACAAAGAGACCAGCCTGAACTGCATGGTGAAACCCTATCTGAAAAACAAAAGAAGAAAGAAAGAAAGAGAGAAAGGAAAGAAAGAGAAAAGAGAGAAAGAAAGAAAAGAAAAGAAAAGAAAAGAAAAGAAAAGAAAAGAAAAGAAAAGAAAAGAAAAAAAAAGAAGAAAAAGAAAAAGAAAAGAAAAAGAAAAGAAAGGAAAGAAAGAAAGAAAAGCAGGCAAGCAAGCAAGATGACAGTGCCGGGTGTGGTGGCGCAAGCCTGTAATCCCAGCACTTGGGAGGCTGAGGCAGGAGGATTGTTGTGAGTTCAAGACCAGCCTGGGTTACAAAGTGAGCTCAAGGCCAGCCTGAACAGCATAGCCAGACCCTATCTCAAAAAGAAAAAAAAAAAAAAGAAGAAGAAGAAGCTGACTGCTCCACACAGGGATCGAAGATCCACTTGGACTTGGGCTGAGCAAGAATGCTCAGTTTCACTGTACAGTACTTTTATTTTATTTTATTTTAGGTTTTTTTTTTTCCAGTACCAGGAATCGAACTCACGACCTTGCGCTTGCCAGGCAGGCGCTGTGCCACTGAGCTAAATCCCCAGCCCCTGTACAGTACTTTTAAACTGAAAGTCAGAAGAATTGCTTAGCATTAAGGAAACAGTTTAAGAACAGAAAATAAAATGAACAAGCATTTATCTGCCTGCAAGAGTATAACTCAAGGGTAAAGAGTGGGCTACTAAAGAAACAGCAAAAATAAAAACTGAAAACTACCCAAATGGTCACTGGTGGTAGGGCACATGGTTGGTTACGTGTGGAACAGCACTATCACGGAACTCTCCAAGTGGAGGACGGAAGCACAGAAAATACAGTCACAGTCACATACACACAGCGATCAGCCTCTCCGGAGTGTACAGTGCTGGGTTGTGTATGTGGAGCAAAAACCCAGCTAAAACAAGCCACTTGGTGTTTCAGGATCCAGACTGTTGCAGGAAATGACAAAGAAAAGCTAGGGAATGGTTAACTCACACTTCAGAAGAGTGGTGGTTTTTATAGGGAGGGGAGAATGAGGTAAGAAGTATATGTGGGGGTTCGAGGGACTGGGGGAGGCTGCTTCTTACTTGTTGATGGGGAGCCGGGGTGTGCTAATTAATTAGTAGGGCACCCACTACTGATTGCACTGTGGGTTTTCCACTATTCTCATATTTAAGATGTGTATGTATATACATGTCAATTATACCACCTGGTAATTATCTCTGTAAATAACTTTCTAGAGTTTAATCACTGGGTGTACTAAGGACACTGAGCCCCTGCTCTGTGCAGAAGTCCCAAAAGAAGGGGAGTGGGCATTCCTGGTCCAGGGAGGAGCCAAGAAGCAAAAGCTGAAGGACCCTCCCAGAGCACCTCCCTCTCACCACCTGAGAAGTCACCTGATCCAGAGACCCAGTAAATTCCTCAGGGCCACAGTGTTGGGCAACTGCAGCAACAACACAGATGAGGGCTTTGGAAGGCTCAGTTCCCACAGGAAATAACCCAGAATATATCACCCTGTCCTCACAAATACAAAGCAAAAGAAGTCAGGACAGCAGGCATGCCTAACCCAACAGGAGCTGCCTAGGACAGGAAAATTCTAGGTATCCTCCCAAGGACCTGATGCAAAGGAATGACAGAGTCAGGGCTCCTCCAAGCAAAAAGATCAAAGTCTAAAACATAACAGTGGTATGCGCAAGGACTTGGGGTCTTTCCTTCCTCAATCTCTCAATCATCTCATCTCTCTCTGAACCAAAGTCTAGAACTGACTCCCCTGTGCAGTCCCTCCAGATCCCTGCCCTCCCTGATCTGAAGTCCAATCAATCCTGAGTTATCTTTCACAAACACCCATCAAGTCACTCACTCCCCTCCTTAAATCTTTCAATGGACTCCTGAGGCCTGGGATAAAGTCCACGCTCTGACTTGGCACACGGGGCTCTTCCCTGAGGGGCACCAAGCCCACCTGGCCCTTTCCACAGTCCTGCCCTACTGGGAGGACCTTCCCCTTTGAGTCCCTCCCTTGTCAAAGCCTGCCTGCCTTTTCACCTGTCCTCGCCAACTATCAGCACTAGCTGCCAAGGTGCTTCTGTCCTTCTGCCTGTGCAGCTCCCTCCTGCCTACCCAGACTCCCACTGACTGACACCCAAAGTCAAGGGCTCTGGTCCAAACCAACCACACAGCAGTAAATGAAATTCTGAAATTCTCGTATGTTCAGAAGCATCTGTTGGCGAGCCAATGCCAGTCAGGAAGACCTGAGGCTAAGAAAAGACAAGACAAAGTAATACACAAAAGATAGATAAGGTGGCAGAGCGCCCTCCCTCATCACTGATCCAAGATCATGTTGTTAACATTCTTAAAATTTAGTCAGGGCTTAGGCAGGCGTGGTGACGCACACCCGTAATCCCAGCACTTGAGAGGCTGAGGCAAGGAGGATTGCTGAATTCAAGGCCAGCCTAAACCATCTCAAAACAAAAAAACCAAACCTACAAAAATAACTCAGAAAAAAAACTTCTGTTTATATGGCTTCTATGCTACTGTATTTGATATTATTGTGCCCATATATGTTACTGTTCTAGTTACTGTGCTTTAAAAAAACTGATTTAAAAATTACTGATTTAAAATATCAACAATAAAGTCAGTTCATGTCAACATGGGCATTCTAACACGGAGCTATACTCCTAGCACTTTTCACTTACTTACTTTTAGACAGAGTCTAGATGAGTTGTCCAGGTGGGACTTAAGATTACGATCCTTCTGCCTCAGTATCCCAGAGTCCTGGGATTACAGGTACTCACAACCATATCCAGCTGTGCAGTTCCTTTGTTTTGGTTTGGTTTTGCAGTACTAGGGCCTGAATCCAAGATCTTCTCACCAAGCTACATCCTCTGTCCTTTTTATTTTTGAGAGCGGGCCTCAAACTAAGTTGCCCAGTCTGGGCTTAAATTTACAATCCTCCTGCCTCAGCTTTCCACAGTGCTTCAACTACAGGCATATACCATTCCTAACTTATTTTTTTAGATTAATTATGGTTATATCTCTTTTTTTCTGATGCTGGACTTGAACTCTGCAACTCATACACACCAGGCAAGCAGTCTATGACAAGCTATTCCTCTAGCCCAGTTTCTTATTACTATATTAAAGTGTGATGAAGAATCTTAAAAGCTGCAATGCAGAATCTAAAATCATACCAGTGACTATTTGGCTACACCACAATCCACAGGTTTATCATATACTCCTCCACAGAGGATTTTTTTTTCCCCCGGTATAGAAGATTGAACTCCAGGCTGTGAGCATGCTTAAAGTTCTCTACCACTGAGCCCCTTGTGTTTTGTTTTTTGTTTTTTTCTTTTAAAGAAGACAGTCTCATCATGTTGTCCTAGCTGGCCTCAAACTCAGGTGACCTTTGCCCCTCAGCCTCCTAAGTAGCTGAGATTACAGTAACATACTACCATATCTGGCCACAGAGGGTTTTGTGCCATCAGTCACTGGTCATCTGGAAAATATTGGTTGACTCAGTTAATCAGTTCTTCCAAATTTGCCTCATTTTATTATAAAACAACAAGAAAATACCAAGAAATCCCATGAGTTACTATCCCTGATTGGGGGGGCGGTCCTGGGGGTTGAACCCAGGGCTCCCCACTGAGTCATATCTGCCCCCCTTCTGTTACTTTTTGTCTTGAGACAGGGTCTCACTAAGTCTCCATTACCTAGACTACACTTGAATCTATGATCCTCCTGCCTCAGTCTCCCAGAGTGCTGAGATTACAGGACTGTGCCACCACGCCTACCCTCACTACTCATCAGAGAAGTCTAAGTGCAGCCCTCATGGTGATGCACACATTTTCCAACGTTCTACTTTTCCTCTTAACATCTCAAATTTTTTTGTTAACAACAAAAAAGGTTTCCTTAAAGGACAGATTCACTTAGTTCATTTGTGAGAAAATGTCTGACAAATTCTCCAAGCACATTTTTCTGTCAGGAATCTTTTCAGGCACAAATAATGTTCCACAAGAAAAAGCAGCTAGCTTAGCTCCGTGTTCAAACAAACAGGAAGCGCTTTTCCTGGATACACCGTTTTATGTGAGTCTGCAACAGAAGAGCCCCTTGCATTCTTCCCACTTCATCACACGAAATACTGCACTAAAAAGTTGTGCTCTCAAGGGCTGAGATTTAGTATTCAATCACCTCTAAGGCCTCCCCACAGACACACATAAGACGGGCATTCACAGCCTAGGCCCTGGCTGACTGTGGAGAGAATGACAGGGGCTGTATACCACAGGCAGTGAGTATTAACCTGGGACAAAGGCCGGCAATATTCTAAAATTCTAAAATTATTAGAAGGGTCCAGGAGTATGCTAACAACTCTTTAAGAACAGATGGTGTGTATGCATTGCCACCTACTTCTAACAACTCATCCTACACGCAAGGAAAATGAGTCCCAAAGGGGCTAGACTGTCCTGGGAAGAAACATGCTTGACAGTGAAATCCTCTTTCCACGAAAACACTGAAATTCTGTGCAAGGAGCCAGGATTTGTTACTCTATCAAGTTATTTAGAGTAACAAATTTTAAGCAAATAAAAGGAAGTATAATTTCAATTGGCATCCACAAGTCGGAGTAGTGGCACATACCTGTAATCCCAACACTCAGGGAAGCTCAGGCAAGATGATCACAAGTTCAAAGCCAGCCTGAGTGACTTAGCAAGACTGTTTCAAAAACTTTAAAAATTTGGGAGACTTGAGGCAGGAGGATTGCCATGAATTTGAGGCCAGCCTGAACTACATACCGAGACCCTGCTTCAAAAACAAAATAAAACCTAAATAAATAAACAAAACAAGGGGCTAGGCATATAGTTCAATGTTCAATGTGAAGGCCTTGTGTTCAATGCCCAGTACCACCAAAAAAAAAAAAAAAAAAAAAGCATCTCCAAATACTCTGAAAGGGAGAGCCAGAAGAAGCTGGGCAGGGATCTCCAGAGGCCTGGGAACTCACTGACAGTACTGCTGCCCCCGCCCTGCCTCCACAGGCTGTGGACGTGGGCCATGTGCACCTGGAGGCAGAAGGGATCCATGGGGGAGGGTTTCTACCAGGAAGCAGGATGTGCATGCTGCCTGCTGGGGGCATGAAGTCAAAGTCCCCTCCTGCCCAAAGCGGCTAAGCCAGCCCTGCTGCCCTTATCAGCGTCAACACATGCAAGGAATGTGGGACTTTGGAAACAATCCCCTCCCCTCAGCCTGTACAGGGGCTGCCTGGGGCTCACACCTGGCCTTCTGGGCCTCAGGTTCACCTACCACAGCCAAAGGGCAACCCAAGCCCAGTCCCAGCGCATGACCACTTGTGGCACTCACTGCAGAGGCTATGGCTTGGTCCCTCCCCTCCTTGCTCTGACCTGCTGGGCCCATCCATGGCGAGGCCACTCTGCTCCCACACCACCAGTGCCCCCCCCCAGCAGCTGTCCCTCTCATTCGCCCACACTGAAAGAATCGCAAGAGAAGGGGAGGCGCTCAGCTCTGAATTCCCTGCAACACCCTGACCATCCCCACAGGCCTCTCCTAGAGGTGGTCAACAAAGGCACACGTTTCCATGGAGCAAAAGATTCTAATACACCAGAGGGGAATGAGCTCTGATGAAGGATAAGGATGCCCCAAAGAGCCCCCTCTCTGTCCTCTGGTCCTTGGGAATGAGGGGGGACCCAAAAGGGATCACCCTCCAGCTCCAACAGCCACCTCCCCACAAAGCCCATTCAAAATGAAAACCTCAAACCAGGTGCAGTGGTGAGGCCTGTATGCCCAGCTACTCATGAGGCTGAGGAGGGAGTCACTTGAGGCCAGGAATTTCAGGCCAGCCTAGGAAACACAGCAAATGGCAAAAGTATCTCAAAAAATAACAAGAACCTCAGCTGTCCTCTAGCCCAAGCATCACTCAGAAAAAGGAGCCCTCACAATTATGTTCAAGGTTTCCATGCACACCTGTCAGAACTCTACTCACTTCCTAGCTGTGTGACTTACATGAATTAACCTCTCTGAGACACTATGTATAACAGAGACTGACAAAATGATAAGGATCCCATAGGTATGTCCTGAGAATTAAATTCAAGAGTGAAAGTTCCACCAAAAGGCTGAACACAGGATAGGAGCACAAAATGAGTGCCACCCTCTTCCATCACTACCCTCCCATTACAGTGGTACCTCGGTTCATGAACTCAACTCTCTCTGTGATTCTGGTCTCAAACTGAACTGTAGAAGAATGGAATCAAATTTCCCCATAAGGTCAACATTGAGCTGGGCATGGTGGTGCATGTCTGTAATCCTAGCACTCGGGAGGCTCAGGCAAGATGATCATTGTAAGTTCAAGAACAGCCTGGGCTACGAAGTGAACTCAAGGACAGCCTGAACCGCATAACGAGACCCTGTCTCAAAAAGAAAAAAAAAGTCAGCCGGGCGTGGTGGCACACGCCTGTAATCTCAGGGAGGCTGAAGCAGGAGGATCCTTGTGAATTCGAGGCTACCCTGGGCTACAAAGTGAGCTCAAGGCCAGCCTGAACTGCATAGCGAGACCCTGTCTCAAAAAGACAAAAAAACAAAACAAACAAAACAAAAAAGAAAAAAAAAGTCAACATTGATCCTAACCACTGAATTTGATTTGGTTCTCATTCAACTCAATTTACAACCAGAATCTTGGAAACAATCAAGCTCATGAACCCAAGTACTGGTGTATTCTGGTAGTCAAGAACTCTGTAGAATCCTCCTCATATTCAAGCAAAGTTCCCAGAGTATTTGTCAGGTGGAATCCATGGGTTGCTTTCTGCAAAACAGAAAGGCTCTGACGCCCTGGGGAGGGTAGAGGTAAAGAAGCAAAAGGTCTAAGACAGGTATCCACTCTCAAAACCACTCACTTGGGCCAGGGATATAGCTCAGCAGCGTAAGCACTTGCTTGGCAAGCCTAAGGTCATGAGTTCGATACCCGGTACAAAAAAAAAAAAAAAAACACTCACTCAAAGCTGGGTGCGGTAGCTCATACCTGTAATCCCAGCACTTAGGAGGCTGACGCAGGATCACTATGAGGCCAGCATGGGCTACAAAGTGAGTTCAAGGGCAGCCTGTGAAACCCTGTCTCAAAAAGACAAAAATAAAAACAAACAAACAAACAAACAAAAACTCACTCCCAGGTAGGGGATATAGCTCAGTGGCACAGTGCCTGCCTAGCAGGCACAAGGTTCTAAGTTTGATTCCTGGTACCAAAACAAAACCACTCACTCCCAAGATCAAATCCCCAGGCCCATTCACTCAATCTACAAAGATGTATACAGCACAAGAGAAGACATAAGCCAAGAGAAGAGCACCCACCTTAATCCCTACTGACCCTTTCTCCTCAGTCCCCACATGCATACTTCACTCCATCTGTCCACGCTGCTCTCCTTTCTAAATGACCATACTGCCTACCTGGGCCATGCTACAACCAAAGACCCTTAGTTGCACTGCATGCAAAGCTGCACCAGAAGATACAAACTAAACCTCAGGTCAGCCCATTGCTTCCACCAAAAGGGGCCAAACTGACCCAGGCCTGACCTGAAGCTGTCTCCCATACCTCTTCAGTCCTTCAGGCTCCTTCCCGTTCTTCCTTCCCTGTCCCTTACTAGCATGGTCACATAGCTTGCCCAGGGAAGCTCAGGCAACTGTGTCAGTTACTCTTCTCTCATTGCTGAGACAAAATACCCAATGCTCAAAATTAAGTAAGGAAAAGTTTATTTACCTCAGTTTGTGAAGGTTTCAGTCCATACTCAGCTGGCTCCAAGGCAAAATGGCATATGGCAGAAGGCAACAGTTCATGGCAGTAGAAAACAGCAAAAGCAGCAAGAGCAAAAGGGAGAAGCAGCAGCAGATAACAAGCCTCTTTCCCTCCCTTATATTGTATGCAAGCTCCCCGCCCCAGGGCGGGTGTAGCACTCACATCCACAATCCCAGCATTGGACCAAGAATCAATCAAAAACTCTAGAAGCCCGCCCCATGACTGCATGAGGCTTGGGGCCGGGGAACACATCTAGACACAAACCATAACACCCAGATAACACAGTCCAAGAAATAAACCTCAAGGACCAATCTCCCATATGCCAGGAACATCCAGGTCAAAGAGACCTGCCCAGTGACACTTTGGCTGTGGCCAAGGAGGACTTGTCAGAGAGCCACAGGGGATCCAAACCACCTGCCAGGCTACACAAATGCCAAAGGGAACCCAAGCAAGTACCTAGGACACAAAACCTTGGCTGCAGGACTGGCCAGACTGAGTCCTGGAGCTGAGGGTCCAAGACAGTGTCCCAGATGACCTCTCAGAAAGAGCCCTCAGTACACACAGCCCAGTGCTCACCCCATCTGTGCCTGATGCTCCTTTGGTAACTAACAGAATAAGCCTAACTCATTCTCCCCATTCATCCTGTGGCTAACTACTGGTCTCACTGGGTCCTCAGAGTAAAGCAGTCACCATCCTGGGTCACAGCACTGGCCCACTCTGCCTCACTCTGACTTGCTTCTATTATCAACAAAGCTGTAACACTGCTGGAGCAGTGGCTCACAGCCTTGGCCACATACCTTGCTCACTGCAGGAGATGGGGCTGCCTGCACCTACCTGAGACAAAGCGGCTCCCAGGAAACCTGAGGTACAGCTTGATAGCTATGAGAGCTGGACAGCATGGGCAGCAGGTGGGCAACTGCAAGTGGATATGCAGCCTGTGCCCACTGCCAGAAAAGCCCTGCGGTGTCCCCACAGGACAGGCTACAGAGGTCCCAGGTCCCACTCTTCCTCAATGAGAACTCACCAAGATGGCTAGGTAAGGGAGATGCAGAGGCCACAGGCTCAAATCCCAGTGTGGAAGCATGAGCAGCCCTTTCCCACACTTTTTCAAGAACACATTCATCTAGAAGTGCCACCAGGAATGAAGCCTAAGGCAACTCTGCATAGCTGTCACCCCCACGCCAAAGCCAATGGCTTCCTCCTCCACAATAAGCCAAATCCCACCTGGAACTAACCACCTCACCGAAACTTCGTCGTCACTCTTGGAATTCCCACAGGATGGATGGGGTAATGGTAGGAGCTTCCCTTTCCACACCCCACACTCCCCCTCCTCACTCACATGCCCTGTGCTTGGAGGTAGATCAGCCTCAAACAAGAAACAAGTACCTTCTAAGCAATACCATCTCACAAAGAGCAGCCAGGCCTTCCTCTTCTCATCTTGGAAAGGAACTTATGAGGCTGGAAGCACCTCCAAGGTCCCTGCGCTAAGCCCAAAGCCACACGTCTCCCACCCACACACATACAAACATTACCATGAAAAACATGGAAGTTGAATGGTCAGGAGGATGAGTTCCATCAAGCCTGGGAGCCTCTTGCAAGTCCCAGGGAGTTTCTTAGGGTCACTCTCCTGACTCAGTCCAGCCACAGCTCTCTCAGGGCCCTTCCCTTCTGGGCTGCAGTGGGGCTTGAAATCAGCTCCTGGCCTTCCTTCTCTTATCAAGCTCACTAACAGCCCATCCCCATGACCCCACCCCCACCAGCTTTTCTTGCTTTGCCACTCCTGGCTAAACCTGGGCTCAAGGCAGGCTGTCCCTCCTCAGAGCCCTCCCCCGGCCCAGGTCCCTAAGCCTTAGGGCAAGGCCCCTCCCATCAGGAAGCAAATCCTGGTGGTGCCAGGCAGACTCAAACTGGACAGGCTAGTTTGGAAGCCCCTAACCAGGAACTAGGACCTATCTGAGGAAAGGGGCTTTCTGCCCCCTGGAGGGATCCCAAATCTCTCCAGATACTTTGTTATAGAGGCTCTCACAGATTCAGACTCTGGAGTCAAAGGCATTTACCCTCCAGTGTCAGCAAGTTATTTAACCTCCCAGTCTCATTTACTGTCTGCAAGAGGAGACTCACCTTGACCTGGAAGGAAGGGGGGGACCTCACAAGTGCCCACCCTATCACCCTGCCTTAAAGCTGGTCCGGTGGTAAGCAAGTCTGTGACTACCAGAGGGCAGAATCCAGCAGATTTAGTCTAGCCATGGGGGTCAAGCACTGAGTTTGTGTTCTGAAAATGTGGCTGAATGATATACTCACAAGAGCCTTGCACATGCCTGCCAGGCACTGGGTGTCCCTGAGTTGGCCTTTTTTTTTTTTTTTTTTTTTTTTAATTTAATGGTTTTGAAAGAGGATCTCACTATGAAGCTCAGGGTGGCAATCCTCCTGCCTCAGCCTCCCAAGTGCTGGGATTATAGGGACGCACCACCACACCCACCTCTGAGCTGGCTCCTTGACACATCTGAGTTCATGTTTTTGATGGTCTCCTGACCATCTCTATCATATCCTTCATGCTGTCAGTGCCTTTGAAAACCCAGAGCGGACAGTCACTCCCTGACCAGAACTGCTCACCTCCAGGGCAACCACAACCCAGCATGGCACCCAGGGGTCTCTTCCAGCTCAGGGCCAGGCCCACCCACCACACTGTGCCCATGCCAGTCTGTATCTCCCTATCTTACAATCATGTGTTTGCCTGTCTCTCTTCCCCAAGCTAAGATCTGGAGCACAAGCAGTGTACGTGGATGTGAAGTCAAATTCTGTTCCCATTTTAGATGTGGGGACACTAAGGTGGAGAGAGTTAATCACTGTCCAAGGTCACAAGGAAAGTAAACGGCAGAGGAGGGCGTCACACTCTAGACTTCCAGACCAAGTCCAGTTCCCCTTCACTGCCTTGCAGGGATGCCTGCTCAGCCAGCTCCAAGGAGCCAGGAGGAGAGGAACCTGATTACTTCTTCCTGAGACCAGTCCAGCAGTGGCATCTCAGGAAGAATGCCCATTCATACCTCGTAATGATCAGGTTCTGGGGGCAGTGGCCCTCAGCACCAGTGGGCAAGAACAGGTATGGGGTGGGGCTGACAGCTCAAGGCCAACAGGCCCAGCAAAAAAGGCAGAAGCACAAGTCCTCTGGGTAAACTGAACTTTATTCCTTCCTCACTGCAGAACTGCCCAGCCAGCCCTTCTCCAGGGGCTAGCTGCTGACTAAAAGGCACTACCACTCTCCAACCCCAACCCCTCTAATTGGACCCTGACAGACAATAAAGACTCCTAGGAAGGCAGTAGGCCCAGCAGCTCAATAATGCAAAACCCTGTTGCTCCTAGTCCACAACAGCTGACTTCAAGTGCACCGGAGGCTGTGCTTATTAACAAAATGAGAAATCTGATCTATGGAAAGAAAACACTACGTGAGGATTAATCCTGGACTGCAGCTTGTGGAGAAGGCTGGGCTGCTGGCCAAGACCAGGGAGCAAGGACAGGAGCCTGCCTACCTGCCCCAGAGATACTCTGCAGAAGGACAGTAGGCATCACCTCTGCCCCACCTGTGCCTCTCTTCTCCTTCCAGTAACTGCAGCAATCATTACGGTTTTGCTTTAATTAAAGACCAAACTCCCCGAGGCTGCTTCCTCCTCTATGCAGAGCCAACAACCAGAGGGAGATTTTTCTTTTCAGGAATCGCTTGTAAAAGCTCAGTGACTAATCTACAAGTCCCAACAACTGGCAGGGAAGCACTGCAGGGAGAAATTCTGGGCATACAGCAGCATGCACTCAAAGAGCCAGAGAAGCTGGGCAACAGGCACTCCACAATACCCTAAAACTAGCCTGCAGAAAGCCAGGAGCCAAAGGAAAGCAGATCAAGCTGGGAAAGCTCTGACTAGCCTCCAGGCAGGGCAGGCAGGTGGGGAGCCTCCTCCCACCTGCCAAGTCTATCAAGTAGGGCCCAGAGATTTTTATAACCTCAACTGCACAGACTGAAGGTTCACTTGCAGACAGAGTAACTAACTCCTCGATCAACCTTGGGCCAAAGGAGTCAGTTCAGCCCCCTGATATCTACCTCCTTCGCCCTTCATGTGTAAAAGTCCACTAAACCAGCAACCTCAGCATGCAGCTTTGTCTCTAGATGTCTCTGGTTGCCCCATCTCTTTTTCAGACCAGTACAGCAACCCTGTTCCACTTGAAACAGGACTACAGAGCAGCCACATGGCTTACACTCCTGAAAATGTCTGCTTGAAGGCCAAGCGAGTCTAGTCACTGGCACATGGAAATGGAGGGAAAGCAGTAAAGCCAGGAACCAGGGAGCAGTAAATGCACGATCCAGGAAGGTCTTGAATTTGGGCAAACCAGTGCCATCCCTCCATCCACAGTCCCTGGTGGTTAGTCCCAAGTTCAACCTAGCTCTTGAGGTTCCTCCACTACCTGCCAGCTCCCTTTCCCCCGGTATGTGGGAGTGGCACAGCAATCCCTACATCAGTCTACAATAACCCACCACCACAGGATTCCTATGGGCATGTCTCTGCCCCTCCCCCCCAGCACATATGTCAGAGGGGTGGCCTCGCTAGGTTACATCCCTCTTGCTATTGGGGGATGAGGGGCAGGAAGATAGCTTTCCAGATGTTCTTGGCAATTTGTTCTAGAAAAGACACTGGAGGCACCAGGGGTGATTGAAGACATGGATAAATAACTCCAACACGGCTCCAGCCAGTCAAAATCAGCACTAGGCTCCGGTCCCCAGGCTGTCCCAGGCTGTTCTGGGTGGGGCCGCTAGGAGCTTTATCTGGCCTCATTCCCTCCTCTCCGTAAGTCACTGCCCCCCGGGGAGAGACATTTTCCCCCCAAACACACACACTCAGACCTGTGTGAATATGAACCATCTTGGAAGATAAACAGTGACAAGCTGGGGCCCCTCAGCGCCCTCCCTTAACCAGCCTGTCCCTTCCCCCTGCCAGCCGACCCCCTCCCCCCAAGCCCATCTCTCTTCCTGCCAAGCGGTTGCCTACAAGAGACCTGGGGGCAGGGCAGCGAGCCCACCAGCCTCAGAGGCTGGCCCTCTGCGATCGGCCCCTCTAGGCCCGACTCTGCCCCTTCCCCTGCCCCAGCCAGTCTTCCCGCAGGGAAGGGAGCAAGAAGAGGAAAAGGGCTGCATTTCGGGAAATCGCAAAATCCTCCAGCGAGGGGCAGGCGCGGGCGCAGGGCCGTTTGCATAATGGGAGCCCGCCCGCCTGTCAGGCAGCGCAGCTCGCCCGACGCTGTTAGGATTAGATTGCTAATGAAAAGGCACAAAGAACCGGCGCCCGCTCGCCCGCCGACCCCTGCTCCGCAGCCCCGCGCCCCG
>NW_004955442.1:17608551-17610790 GCF_000276665.1 Chinchilla lanigera | reverse complement strand
GGCTCCCCGCCCAGCGCGCCCCGAGCGCCGCTCACAGCCGCCCGCCCGGCGCCATCTTGGAAGCTTGTGACGTCGGCGCCGCCCGCTCACCCCTGACCCACATCTGAATGGGCGAGCGGTGGGGCGGGGCCAGGGGGCTGGGGCGGGGCCTGCAGGGGGTCGGTCCCGGGGACGGGTTTGGGGCCGTCAAGCGGTCCGCGAGCTGTACGGAGCTGGGTGGGGTGGGGTAGGGGGGCTGGCTCGCTGCGCCGTGGGGGAGGGGCGTGCGGGAGGAACCGGGGACCCCGACCCAGGAGCCAGAACCAGACTGCGACTTAGCCCGGGACTCATTCGGACCGCATAGCTCCCTGGATGGAGAACCAGGCCCCCGCACGGACGCCCATGCCAAGCCCCCAAACTCAAGGCTGATCCCTTGGAGTCTGACCCTGACCCCTTAGAGCCCCGGGTCAGGGGCCCCTAGCGACCTGTGCCCCTCCTCCCGACCCCTTCGCGCCCCTCCTCCGCGACCCCGCAGTGGCCCCAGTCGCCAAGGCTCAGTCCCCGAGGACTGCAGGCTCTGTGGTGTGGGCTGCAGGGAAAGCCCGTGCTGTTCGGCTCGGAGAAGGGACCTCCTGTAACCGCACGCCCGGGCGCCCCCTTGGGCCCTGCGTACCCCCCGGCCCGCCCCTACCTGCTCAGAGGGCGCAGAGGTCCCGAGCAAGCTTAACCCAGCCGGCCCCTTCCGGTGGCCGCTGCCCCCGTCAGGCCCCAGGTCAAGAGGCGCGCCCAGCCTAGCTCTCTGGGACCCACTCGCAGCTCTCATTCAGATGGCCTCAAGGGGCTGGGAAGGCGTGGCCCATGGCCACTTCTCTGAGGAGTAGTTTACTGGACCTCTCTCTCCCTTAAACACCGGGCAAGTTGAACACACCACTGTTAAGGTGAGAGAAGTCCAGAGGAGCCCAGAAGTGCTTTATAGGCAAGTTGTCCCCTCTCATCAGGCAAGATTGAAACCCAACTTGGTTACTCATCACAGAGGCTCATTCTGCGACCATTCTTTCCTAATCAATGTATAGGCTTACTGTAATCCCAGCAGAACATTTCTTAGACTTTAACAGGGTTCCAAGTTCACTTAGAGTAAATAACCAAAAACAGCTATCATTTTATCCTCTTGGGAACAAAATACAGAAATGAAGCGAGACCCTGTCTCAAAAAGACCAAAAAAGAAAAAAAAAAAAAAAGAAATGAGGGTAGACTTGCTCTGACAGATGTCAAATTATAAAGCTACTCCAGTCAATTCAGTGTGGTACTGACAAATAAAATAGAATAGGAAACCTAGAAACATCTTGGAAATTGTAAGAGCACAATAGATAAAACAGGAGATATCAAACATCTGTGGAAAAGGAGACATCAAACACTGGTGAAGAAGAAAGGGAGTATTCCACAAATAGAGTTCAGCAGAGGATTCACTATTTGAAGGAACTACTGAAAAAAAGTCAACTGCTCTAACCAAAGAAATACCAATTCCAAGAGGCAACTTTCTTTTTTCTGTCCTTTTGAGACACTATGCAGTTCAGGCTGGTCTTGAACTCATTTTATAGCCCAGGCTCATCTCGAACTCACAGCAATCATCCTGCCTCAGCCTCCCAAGTGTTGGGATTACAGGCGTGTGCCACCGTACCTGGTTTCAACTTTCTTAGCAAAATAAAAATTACTGTAGTTTCAGAGCCAAGGATGTAGTACAGTGATAGGATGCTTGGTTAACAACAATCCAAGGTCCTGAGTTCCATCCTTAGGGGGGAAAAAAAAAACTTGATTTGTGTGTTTTGTAGTTCAGGCTGGGCTGGCATTGAACTCACTGTGTAGCCCAGGCTGCCCTCAAATTTTCAATGCTGTTCCTGCTTCAGCTGCCCAAGTGCTGGGATTACAGGCATGCTATAAGAGCATTTTATGGTCTAACAATGTGAAAAAGAAACTTGGTGTGGTGGCAAACACCTGTAATCCCAGATGTTTCAGAGACTGAATCAGGAAGATCTCCAGCTCAAGGCCAGCCTGGCAAAGTTAACAAGACTGTCTCAGAAGTCTAAAAGACTAGGTATTTGTGAATGATATTAAGCCAAAAGAAAGAAAAAGGAAAATACACCGTTGTGTGTACTAGATGCATGTAAAATATTGATTCATGGGGCTGGGGATTTAGCTCAGCGGCACAGCGCCTGCCTGGCAAGTGCAAGGTTGTGAGTTCGATTCCCACTACCAGAAAACA
>NW_004955442.1:17606989-17608271 GCF_000276665.1 Chinchilla lanigera | reverse complement strand
GCTATGCAGTTCAGGCTGGCCTTAAGCTCACTTTGTAGCCCAGGCTGGTCTCAAACTCGCAACAATCCTCCTGCCTCAGCCTCCCAAGTGCTGGGATTACAGGCATGTGCCACCACACCCGGCCTTGTTTTTTTATTTGTTGTTTTTTGAAACAAAGTCTCCCTGTGTAGCCCAGGCTGGCCTTGAACTCATGGCAGTCCTTCTGCCTCACCTTCCTGAGTGTTGGGATTGTAGACATGTGCCACCCCAGCTGGCCAGTATTTTCTTAAAACATAACATCTCTGCCAGGCCCAGTAGCATGTGCCTGTAGTTCCAGCTACTTAGTAGGTTGAGCTAGGATGATCCTTTGAACCCAGAGACTCAAAGCTAGTCTGCCAGGCATGGTGGTGCATGCCTGTAATCCCAGCACTTAGGAGGCTGAGGCAGGAGGATCGTTGTAAGATCCAAGACCAGCCCAGGCTACAAAGTGAGCTCAAGGCCAGCCTGAACTGCATAACAAGAACCTGTCTGAAAAAGACAGAGAAAAAAAAAAAAGCTAGTCTACACAACACAGGAAGACCCTCAGAAGGAAAATAAAAAAGTAACATTTCCAACTGAAACAATCCCGGGTATACTTGACCAGCTAAACTACTTTCCCCACTCCTGTCTGTCCTCTCTGAACTAACCTTAACACTTTGGTGTGTCTCCTTTATTCTTTCTTTTCTTCTCTTTTTTTTTTTTTTTTTTTTTTTTTTTGAGATAGGTTCTTGCTGTGCAGTTCAGGCTGGCCTTGATCTCACTGCGTAACATAGGCTAGCCTCAAATTCTCTGTGATCCTCCTGCCTCAAGTACTGGGATTACAGGAATGCGCCTCCACTCCTGTCATATTCTTTGATTTTTTTCTTTTCAGACAAGGTTGAGGTAGTCTAGGCTGGTCTTGGACCTCCATATGTAGCTCAGGTTGACCTCAGACTCTCTCCTACCTCAGTTTCCCATTCCTGGGAATATAGGTGTGTGCCACCAAGCCCAGATGAATTTCTTTTTCTTCTTTGGCAGAGCTGGGGAACAAACTCAGGGACCCACAGATGCTAAACAAACATTCTACCATTGATTAAGCTATAGTCTATACTCTATCCCTGAAGTTTTGTTTTTGTTTTTTGGTGCTGGGAATTAAACTCCTGACCTTGTGCCTGCCAGGCAGGCGCTGCGCCCGCTGAGCTATATCCCCCGGCCTTGTTTGTTGTTTCTTGGATTTGTTTTTTGTTTCTTGGATTTGTTTTTGTTTTGTTTTGTTTTGTTTTGT
>NW_004955442.1:17600614-17603398 GCF_000276665.1 Chinchilla lanigera | reverse complement strand
GCTGAGCTATATCCCTGGCCAGGAACAAATGTATAATGAACTCACATTTACAGTTTTAGCAATTGCATAGGTGCTTCTATTCATAAATATGTTTAAAAATTCCTAAAGAAATCTGGGATACACAGTGGCACATACCTGTCTTTCCAGCCCTGGGGGAGGCTCACATAGGAGGATGGCACATTTGAACCCAGCCTGGGCAACTTAGTAAGACTCTGCCTCAAAATAAAAAATAAAAAGAGTTGGGGCTATTGATAGCTCAGTGGTAGAGAAAACCTGGGTTGGATCCCCTAGTACTGAAAAAAAAAAAACAAAAAACAAAAAACAAGTCCGCCTAAGAAGAAATCTTTGCCCATGGAGGAAACAGCTAGTGAACCAGAAGAGGCAGCCAGAAGTGTCCCCAAGAAAAAGAAAATTGAGCTGGGCATGGTGGCATATGCCTGTAATCCCAGCACTCAGGAGGCTGAGGCAGGAGGACTGTTGCAAGTTCAAGACCAGCCTGGGCTACAAATTGAGCTCAAGTCCAGCCTGAACTGTATAGCAAGACCCTGTCTCAAAAAGACAAAGAAAAAAAGAAGAAGAAAATTGTCTTCCAAGGAAGAGTTAGTCAGCAGTGGGCGTGAGGAGGTTGCTACCAGCAAGGGCAGTGCCAAGAAAAAGAAGAAAAAAGCTTCAAAGAACATCCCAGGAAGATAAGAATGGACATTCCCTGGGGGGTAGGAGTGGGGTGTGCCCCAAGGTGACATTTCCCATCCTAGTCAGTAAAAACAAATTTGCAAAAATAAAAAAATAAAAAAAAAGAGAGAGAGAGAGAGAGGAGAGAAAAAGGAAGACAGGCAGGGAAGCTGGCTGGGACAGGAGGCCAAGTGCAGGAAGGAGCTGGAGAGGCGGCAGTGGGCAGGTGCTGGTGGAGAACTTTTCACACCTGAGTCAGTGTGTTGCTATGTTGCGGGAATCGTTATTCCTATTTACTACTTGTGTTATTTTCTATTGCTATTCATTTTTTTAGAGATCGGATTAACCATGTTTCCCAGGCTGACCCCGAATTCCTGGGATTAAGAGATACTGCTCCTTTGCCTCCTAAGTAGTTGAGACCATAAGTGTGCACTGTTATGCCTGCCTTCTTTTTTTTTTTTGTACCAGGAACCAAACTCAGGATCTTGTGTTTGCCAGGCAGGTGCTTGTGCCACTCAGCTATATCCCTGGCCCTGCTTGCCTTCTTATTTACTGGTACTGGGGATAGAACCCAGGGGAGCTACATCCTTAGCCCATTTTATCTTAGTTTAGTTTTTATTTATTTATTTATTTACTTAATTTTATTTTATTTTTGTCCTTTTGAGACAGGGTCTCGCTATGCAGTTCAGGCTGGCCTTGAGCTTACTTTGTAGCCCAGGCTGGTCTTGAACTTACAACAATCCTCCTGCCTCAGCCTCCTGAGTGCTGGGATTGCAGGCCTGCACCAGCACACCTGGCTTACTATTTTTTGAGGCAAGTGGTGTTTTTTTTTTTTTTTTGGTACCGGGAATCAAACTCAGGACCTTGCACTTGCCAGGCAGGCGCTTTTGCCACTGAGCTATATCCCCAGCCCTAGTTTTTGACACAGGGTCTTACCATATAGTCTAGGCTGGCCTTAAATTTACTATGTAGCACAGGCTGGCCTGGAACTCACAGAAGTCTGTGATTACAAGTGTGCGCCACCATGCCCAACTGGCTGGTCATTTTTTATTATTTTTACTTATTTATATTTGAGGTAAAGTCTTGCTATGTTTCACAGACTGTTCTTGAACTCCTAGGCTCAGTGATTCTCCTTCCTCAGCTTCAGGAGTAGCTGAGAATACAGGTGTTGGCCCAAGGTTTTTCTTCCTGCACTGGGCTTCCTGTCCCAGCCAGCTTGTCTGCCTGTCTTCCTTTCTCTCTTCTTCTCTCTTGCTCTCTTTTTTAATTTTTGCAACTTTGTTTTTATTGATCAGGATTTGGGGCGTGGGATGGGAAGTGTCACCTTGGGGCATATCCCATCTGGCTTGTTATTTTTTGGAAAACTAATTATGGAATGTTTAAATCTCAGTGAACAGTCACCCCACCACCACCTTCTTGAGAAACTTTGCTTCCTATGTGGTCACAAACTCCCTCCTTAAAGGCAGGTATGGTGGTGCACTCCTGTAGTCCCAGCATTTGGAAGGGTGAGGCAGGAGAATCCTTGTGAGTTTGAGGCCAGCCTGGACTATGTAGTGAGTTCAAGACCAGTCTGAACTACATTGAGAGATTCTGTTAAAAAAAAATTAATAATAATAATAATAATAATAAACAACAAACTCCCTCTTTGACCTCCCCCAAACATTGTTGGTTTAGTGGTTTGTTAGAGATAGGTTCTCACTATGTAGTTCAGGCTGGCCTTGAACTCACTATGTAGCCCAGCTAGCCTCAAACTTGCAGTGATCCTCCTGCCTCAACCTTTGAGTGCTGGGATTACAGGTGTGTGCCACCATGCCTGGTAACTCCCCGACACGGTGTGTCACCTGTCTCCACCATTAGATTGACAGGATCTGCTCTGAGGTCTGCCTTCAGGATATTGTGACCCTGGTTCCTGACCAGCGCCAGGACCAGGAGAAAAACTAGGTGAAAGAGGGGAGTCAGCTGTTCCTCTGAGACGGGAAGGCAAAGGTGAGGAGTGTCAGGCCCATGTTTCTGGGGAAGCCCATGGGAAGCAGTTAAATGGGAGTGCAAATCCTAGCCATGCTACTAGCCATGTCCCCTAGAACTGACCTTTATGGGCTTTAGTTTTCCCAC
>NW_004955442.1:17599300-17600514 GCF_000276665.1 Chinchilla lanigera | reverse complement strand
TCTTTCTTGCTATATACTTCAGGCTGGCCTTCAACTCACTATGTAACCCATACTGCCCTCCAATTTGTAGTGATCAGGCTCAGCCTCCCAGTTAGGGAATTACAGGCATGTGCTGCCATGCCCAATGAGTACTGAACCTTTCTTGCAAGAGAAACAGCCCTACTCAAATTCTATTGGCTAATTTTGGCTCCCAATATTGACTCTTCTTTCTAAGCAGGGGCAAGGCAATTTACACACATAGGTTTGCTATTCCAGGCTGGTCTTGAACTCACAGTATAGCCCAGGCTGGCCTCAAACTCGAAGTGATCCTCCTGCCTCAGCCTCCTGAGTGCTAGGATTATAGGTGTGTTACCACCACACCCAGCTCCACACTCCGTTTTATACAGGAGAAAATTGAGTCCCAAAGAGGGTAAGCCTATGTCCAATGTCCACGGCTAAGTTCAAACTCCACAAACTAGGATTACCTTCTTAAGAAAAGTCCCCTTGTTTGTATAGTCCCTATAAAAAAGACCCTATCTTGTGACAAATGACTCCCCCACCCCACTTACTTCCCTGTCACATTGCCATTTCACAGCCTGAAGCAGGCCCAGGCACATTAAACCCAAAGGCCGCTTCCTGGATTGTCACTTAACCAATGGTTGCTATCAGCAACAATGAGGTGAGTTCCAGCTGCTGACCCATTGAGCTGTGGTCCTGGCCCAGGAAGCCTGCAGTCCCAGAGGAGGACAGCAGAACACTCACAAGAATATGGGCACTTGGCGAGAAAAAGCATGGGCTGGCCTGGGAGAGGCAGGGGAGCCAGCTGCCCTGGGCCGGGTGGCCAGGAAAAGGCCTTACTCCAATGCCATCCTTCAGCGCCACTGCCAGCATCATCTTGGCACAGCTTCCTCTGGGCACTTTTTCTAAGCAGCTCCCCTTCATTTTCCTCCCTATCTTCCTGTTTCCACACCAGTCCTTACACTTCTAGTCATGACTTAGCTGGGCATGGTGGCGCATACCTGTGATCCTGGGACTGAGGGACTCTGAGGCAGGAGGATCATAAATTCCAGGCCACCCTGAGATAGCAAGGTCCTGTTGGAAGGAAAAAAGATCAACTACAACATTCTGACCAGTGAAAGAAGCAACACGCAGGGGCTGGGGATGTAGCTCAGTGGCACAAGCACCTGCCTGGCAAACGTGAGGTCATGAGTTCAATTCCCAGTACCAAAAAAAAA
>NW_004955442.1:17593759-17596530 GCF_000276665.1 Chinchilla lanigera | reverse complement strand
GCTGAGCTAAATCCCCAGCCCCCCCACAGTCATATCTGCTCCATTGACTTGTGACAGGGCAGGGAAAAGCTCAGCAGAGCCCCAGGAAATGAAGGAATAGGAGTAGAGTAGGCATTGAAGCTACCCCAGGGCAAAAAGTAGGCCAAGTTAGGCAATGCTCCATTTCCCTGGTGAGATTCCTTTCCAGCAGTTGGGAGACGGTGAGAGTGGAGAAAATGGACCTTTCTTCCATCTGGGCTGGGAAACAGGATCCTGGGGCACCAAGAACTTCCTTGTGACTCTAGCTTGACTTGCCACCAGAGGGACGGGACAGGAGTTGACCGAGGCTACCTAGGGAGAAAGCATGCAATTTCCAAATTCTAATCCCCTGCCTTTTCTTTCTTTTGAAGTGCTGATAATCGAACCCAGAACTCATGGGTGCTAGGCAAACACTCTACCACTGAGCTCCATTCTCAGCCCTTTTTTATTTCTTATTTTAAGATATGGACTTGATAAATTGCCCAGCCTGGCCTCAAATTTGCAATCTTCCTGTCTCAGCCTTCTGAGGAGCAGGGATGATAGGCCTGTGCACTGCACCAGGTTGCTTTCCAGTTTTCTTTGGGGAACCTTCCCCCATCACCAGGGCCCAGTGGGGCCTCCTGTGGCAGTGGGGGAGGGGGCTATCTCCCTCATGGCCAGGACACCAGGAAGCCCCCAGGGCTGGGACAGCAGCCTCTGGTCATAGTCACGAGGGAGGCTGGGTGCAGCAGCCCTTATCTTGGCTGACCTTGTGGAGGCTGACCACTCCCTCCTTCTGGAAAATGTAGCCCTCTGCCCTCTCTGAGGCCTTTTCCTCCTTAAATCCCAAGGGTCCCGAGGTGGACCTTCAGTACGTCTCTGATTCAGTTCTACCTCTTGGCCCATCACCTTGGGGTGTTTTGCAGGCTCCAGCCCCCAGCCACTTCCCAGGCGCCTCCACCTGGAGTCCCTCAGGCATCTGTGATTCAGCAGGTCTATACCTGCTCCTGCTCCCCCTCCGCAGAACACTCTGTTGCCCAAGCCCGAACTGCTGGCCACTCCCAGCACCTCCCCCCACAGCCCTACCAACCTGAATTCCTTACCCTCCCTCTGGCCTCCTCCCTAGACCCAGGCCCACCCCCAGGGTGGGGAAGGAATCTTCCAGATAAGGGCATGGGGGCAAAGGGACACACCTGGGTTCAGACCCCAGGCTCTGCCACTGACTTGCTAAACAGCCTTGACAAATGACTTCCCCTTTCTGAGCGCAAGGTTTCTCCATCTGTAAAAGGGGAGCAGAAAGGCGTTCTATAGGTTGCTCTGAACCCTAAGACATGAGCTAAGGCACAAGGCTCAGCAGACATTGGTTCTCAAAGGGTGCCATGGACACCAAGACCCCCAAGACTTTCTCGGGGTGGTTTCAGCTACAAGTGGGTTGCTGTCTTTCCTGAATAGGCAGGTGTGAGGCCACAAGCCCCTACTGCCTGCTCCAGCCCAAGTCCAGATACTTCCGTGGAGGGTGCTCTCTGGAGAAAGACACAGCCCGGTGGGGAAGATGGCGAAGTAAATGAGTAATTTCAGGGCTGAGGATCATGCCTAGGGGCTGTCCAAGCACATGGGAGGGGCAGCCAAATCCAGGAAGAAAGGGGCGGGAGGGAAACAGCTTCCCGAAAGAGGTGATAGAGGGCATTTTTGAAAGGCATCTTGGAGTGATTGGGGCCAGGGGACGGGGCAGCTGGAAAGCCAGTTTTAGGGAAGAGGAAACTGAGGCTGAGTCAGGACAAAGCAACTGCCAGGATCCTTCAGCTACCATAGGAGTTTTTTTTTGGTTTTTCTCCGGTACCAGGAACCGAACTCACGACCTTGCGCTTGCCAGGCAGGCGCTTTTGCCGCTGACCTAAATCCCCAGCCCCCTACCATAGGAGTTTGATTCAGCCTGCACCCCTTCTTAGGCTGAGCAGAGGTGTCTAGACTCCTGAGGGGACCTTCTACCCAGAGCACCCTAACCAAGCCAATGGGTCCCTAAGATTGAAATTAGGGCTGGGGGTGTAGCTCGGTGGTAGAGGGCTCTCTTAGTGCTTGGAAGCCCCCGGATTCGATTCCACTCCCAGCACCACTGAAACGACAGACTGAGGAGGCCCAGCCAAGCAGGCACAGGCAGACTTTGAATTAAAGGAGGAATTACAGTACCTAGGGTCTCAGGGATCCCAGGAGAGGCCAAAACAGGGCTCACAAACCTGTATCCTGGTATCAGGAGGTCAATTTTTGTTGCTGCTGTTGTTGTAGTACTGGTAGTTGAACCTAGGGCCTTTGCACTTATCCATGTCCCTGGCTCTTTTTATTTGTTATTTTGAGACAGAGTCTCCTAAGTCACTAAACTGTCCAGGCTGGGCTTGAACTTTCCTGCCTCAGCCTCCTAGAATGCTGGCGTTATAGACAAAGGACCAAGCTTTTATGGAAATGATGGACAGGCCCTGTGGGCAAGAGACAATTGGTGGGTCCTCTGAACACAGGGCATTTCCTGGGGGGAAGGAGACACATTGCAGGCCCCACCTACCACTTGGGACAGGGACAGGTGGGGCTGAGCCTAAAGGCTGGTTGGACTTGCGGGGCCGGCTAGGGTGTTAGTGGTGCCACCACAGCCCCAGGAACCCTCCATGCCCAGGATCCTGGAGCCGGCTCCATCTGGTTATATATTTGGTTTCACAAGATGGGAGTTGGCCCTGCATGTTTTTCCTAGAGGAGGATATCAGACCTCCAGTGAGCCCCACCCACCC
>NW_004955442.1:17590017-17593419 GCF_000276665.1 Chinchilla lanigera | reverse complement strand
GCCACCACACCAGCTCTGAGTGCTGGTATTACAGGTGTGCACCACCATGCCCAGCCCCCTTTTTCTTTCTTTTGCCATCTTTCTTTCTTTCTTTCTTTCTTTCTTTCTTTCTTTCTTTCTTTCTTTCTTTTCTTTCTCTTTCTGTGTGTGGTGGGGATAAAATTCAGCACCTCACATAGTGATAAGAACATGCTTACTCGTGAACTGCATCCCCAGATCTTGTATAAGGGAGGGGGGCAGTATTTCACTAAATTGATAAACTGGCCAGGCTGAGCTTGGAACTTGCGATCCTAGTTCCTCACCTCCCAGAGTTCTAGGATTACAGGAATGCTTTACCATACTCAGCTAATCTTCCATTTTGCAAAACCAAGAAAGTGGTGGCGGGAGGGACAGGAGGGAGGAAAGGAGAAAGGAGAGAGAGAGGGAGAGGAGAGGGGGAGGAGCCCAGCTGCAGAAGATGAGAGGTAGGTCAATCATAGGTGGCAGGGGATGAACAGGCTGGAGGCCCCTGAGGAGAGGCACACTGTACTGAGAGATGCTCAGTGATCCTCACTCTAGACCCCTTCAGATTTTGCCCCTTTGCCCACTCAGTAGCTCTTCTGCCCTTTGGCTTCCCATCCCGGCTCAATTCCCTTCTGAGCAAGTGCAGATCGGATGGGCTTTGGGTCTTTAGGTCACGTGGTCAACCAGGGAGGGGGAGCACAGACCACAGCCAGACTTTCACCTTCTTCCTTGACCCATCTCTGTCTTCCAGCAGCTGCCTACCTTGCTAGACCCTGGCCCCTGCTCAAAGTTTTCATAGTGGGGCTCTTGGGGAGAGCCAAGCTGGGTCCAGAACCATGATTCCCTGCCTGAGCCACCCCTCCTGTGTCCTCCGAGTTCTCCATCTTTTGGGTCCTGCCCCAGACCAAGTGCTCTACACATATGATCTGCTCAGAATAAATTCAGCTCCACCACAGATGAGGAAAGTGAAGCTCAGAAAGGCTCTGTAGCTGTCTATAGGCTCCATGGCTCTGTGGTCCTGCCTCTCCCAGCTTATCTTTTTTTTTTTGTCTTTTTGAAACAGGTTCTCACTATGCACTTCAGGTTGGCCTTGAGCTCACTTTGTAGCCCTGGCTAATCTCTCAAACTCACAACAATCCTCCTGCCTCAGCCTCCCGAGTGCTGGGATTACAAGCTTATGCCACCACGCCTGACTCAAGCTTTTTTTTAAATGGTACTGGGCATTGAACCCACACTGAGCTACACTGCTAGCCTTCTTTTGAGACAGGATATTGCTAAATCACTAAATTGTCCAGGTTGGATTTGGACTTGCCATCCTTCTGCCTCAGCCACCCAGAGTGCTGGAATTACTGGCATGCCCTACCATGCCCAGCCCTTATCCTTCTTTCTTTCTTTCTTTCTGTATTTATTTGGTCTTTTTGAGACAGGGTCTCTCTGCAGTTCAGGCTGGCCTTGAGCTCACTTTGTAGCGCAGGCTGGTCTCAAACTCGCAACAATCCTCCTGCCTCAGCCTCCCGAGTGCTGGGATTATAGGCGTGCACCACCACGCCCGGCTTATTCTTCTTTAGTTATTCACTAAAATTTTCTAAGAACCAAAAAAAAAAATAAAATAAAATAAATAAAAAAATAAGGGGCTGGGGATTTAGCTCAGTGGCACAGTGCCTGCCTGGCAAGCACAAGGTCGTGAGTTCAATTCCTGGTACTAGAAAAAAACCACAATAAATAAATAAATAAATTAATTAAATTAAATAAAATTTCCTAAGGCCTCTGGGATTAGGATTTATGGGAGCAACACTACAGGAAGAGTGTAGCTCAGCATCAGATTTGCCACACCTGGCACTGATCCCTGGTGCCCTGGAAGAATGACTCCTATGGATTTTTGGTGCACACACTAGGGTGCTCTGGGGAATGAAAAAGGAATAAATGGAACAGGCAGAACCTAGATTCCAGGCCTGCAGGGTCAAAAAGGCATTTCCTGCTTTCCCTGATAGTAGGTCTAAGCAGGCAGGTGTGGCCAGGGCAGGCCTGCCCAGATTGGACAATGAAAAACAGACAAGACAAAAACGTAGGTAACATGCCAGGGGTGGATGAGGGCTCTAGAGGAAAATAAAACAGGGTAGGGGCTATAATGAGGGCTAGGGGTGCTAGTTCATAGATCTGACACTCTCAGCTGTTGGAGGAAGGTGAGTGATTTGGGCAAAAGTTCAGGGAAGATTGTAAAATTAGATAAAACTGGTTGGGGTGTAGTCATTGGTAGAGCATTCCTCCACATGTATGAAGCCTTGAGTTCATTCTCAGCACCAAAGAAAAAAACAAAAAAACGGAATGGAACATGGAGAGCATTATCCTTGTTGGTTTTATTGTGTGGTTCTATTGGCATGAGAATCCTTGTCCTTAATTTTTTTTTAATTTTTATTAGTATGTGTTTGTAGTATATGATGATTACATTCATCATAGGGAGGTGGTATAGGTACATAACACATTTTAATTCTTTTTCTAGCCCCACCCCCTTTTAACCCAGGGCCAAGTAAGTGCTCTGCCGTTGAGCTACAATTGCAGCCTCCTTCCCCTTGTTCTTTGAGACAGGGTTTCACTTTGTAGTGCAGACTGGCCTTGAATTCACTATGTCACTATGTAGCCCAGGCTGGCCTTGAACTCATGGCCATCCTGTTGCCTCAGCCTCCCAAGTGCTGGGATCACAGGCATGCACCTACACACCTGGCTCCTTATTCTTAATTTTGAAAGTGTATGAATTACAGTTTCTATTCTCTTGCTAAACTGTCATTGCTCTTCTGGTATGTAGGATTTATACTTGTCCCCATCCCACAGTTAATGAACAACCTCCCAACCCCCAACCATAAACCTCCAGGGGCCAGGCTGTCCTCTCCTGCAGAAGCAGTTCTTGAATAGGTGGTTCTTTATTCTCAGAGATCATTCTGGGTTATGGACTCACCAGGGATCCGGTGATTTGAAAGACTGTGAACAAGAAAGTGGAAGCAAGCTGGGCATGGTGGCACATGCCTGTAATCCCAGCACTTAGGAGGCTGAGGCAGAAGGATCTTCGTGAGTTCGAGACCAGCCTGAGCTACAAAGAGAGTTCAAGGCCAGCCTGAACTGCATAGTGAGACCCTGCCTCAAAAAGACAAAAAAAAAAAAAAAAGTGGAAGCAATCCACATGTCCACCAATAGGTCAATGGATAGGCAGCAGAATTTTCCTTAAAAAGGAAATTCTGACACCTATTACAACATGAATAAAACTTAAGGATGTTATGCCCAGTGGAATAAGCTACTGATAAAAAGAAAATGCTGCATGAGTTCACTCATTTGAAGTACAGAGTGGAATTCATGGAGACAGAAAGCAGTAAGGCCTGGGCTATAGCTCAGTGGTAAAGAATGTTC
>NW_004955442.1:17580916-17589728 GCF_000276665.1 Chinchilla lanigera | reverse complement strand
TTTTTTTTTTTTTTTTTTTTAATTTTGGCTTTCTTGAGACAGGGTCTTGCTATGCCGTTCAGGCTGGCCTTGAGCTCACTTATGCAGCACAGACTGGTCTTGAACTTGTAATGATCCTCCTGCCTCAGCCTCCTGAGTACTGGGATTACAGGCGTGCGCCACCATGCCCGGCAGCACTTTCGATTTGCAGGGTGAAGTAGAGCTCTGGAGATCTGTGGCATAGTGATGTGAACATACTTAACATTACTCAACTGTACACATAAAAAGCGCTTCAGGGCTCTGTGGTAAGGTACATGCCTAGCATGTGGAAAGGCCCGGGGTTTTAGCTCCAGCACTGTAAAACAAACAAAAAGGGTTGCAATGATTTTTCTTTTACTTTTTTGCAATGCTGCAGCCAGAACCCAGGGCTTCTGTGCATGTTTGTCTAACAAGGGCTCTACCACTGAGCTACACCCCTAGCCTACAGTAGTTAAGTTTTACATTTTACAGGGTTTTTTTTTTTTTTGCAGAGGCATTGGGTGGTACCAGGAGTCAAACTCAGGACCTTAAGCTTGCCAGGCAAGCACTTGTGCCACTGAGATATATCCCTAGCCCAGAGAATTCTTTTTTTTGCTTCTGTTTTTTTGTTTGTTTGTTTTTTGCCTTTTTGAGACAGGGTTTCACTATGCTGTTCAGGCTGGCCTTGAACTCATACTGTAGCCCAGGTCGGCCTTGAACTCACACTGATCCTCCTGCCTCAGTCTCCGGAGTGCTGAGGTTACAGGCATGCGCCACCACACCAAGTCCTTCAAGTCTTTTTTGAGGGGGAGGGGGAATACTTGGAGTGAACCCAGGATGTTTGCATTGATCTACATCCTTAGGCCTTTTTTTTATTCTGAGGCAGGGTCTCACTAAATTGCTAAATTGCCCCACTGGGCTCCAATTTTCAATCCTCCTGCCTCAGACTCCCAGAGTGCTGGGATTATAGGCCAGCACCACCACACCAAGTACATAGTTTATAATTTTTTTTTCTTCCGGTACCAGGAATCAAACTCATGACCTTGCGCTTGCCAGGCAAGCACTGTGCCACTGAGCTAAATCCCCAGGCCCATATTTTACAGTTTTTAAAAACAATTGTGAAAGGTATTGTTCTCA
Source organism: Chinchilla lanigera (assembly GCF_000276665.1). NCBI lineage: Eukaryota > Metazoa > Chordata > Mammalia > Rodentia > Chinchillidae > Chinchilla > Chinchilla lanigera. The sequence goes on along the minus strand of NW_004955442.1, from coordinate 17,588,594 downwards.
GCTGTGATCACGACCTAAAAGGAGGAGAGGTGGTAGCTGCCCTCAAGGGTTGCAGATGAAGTCCAGAAGTGTGAGCTGGTCTAAGTTTCCTCCCCAGGCCAGAGCCTGTTTGAGCTGGTTTTCTTGCCAGTCATTGTGAGGATGAGAGGGGACAGTAGTGTCCCTCAAGCCACTGGGACTGAGGTGAACCCCTGCTTGCTGAGGTTTGAGGCCTTCAGCTGACAAATAGTCTTGTGTGCACATTATGGCCCCCAAGGAGTCCATGTGCTGAGGGCAAGGCAACCCTAAGTGTGCCAGGGTGGGACAGCATTTGGGCCTACCCTTTCCTATTCCCAGCTTCAGTCCCAGGTACAACAACCCTGTCACCCCAATTTACCAGCCTGCCATGGAACCAGCTGGTAGCTCTGATACTTCTGCGCCAGGGGTGCTTCCTGTCATTTGTGGTCATACTGCAGAAGGCAGCCCTTCTGGCAGCATTCCTGGACATGGGGAACTAAAAGGGTATCAAACAGAAGCTGAGAAGGATGAAGACCACATTTCATTGCCACCTTCCTGGAGAGAGTCCCCTGGAGGACCGTGGGAAAAGGCTACTCCTCTAAAGTCGTGTAACTTTAGATGTGGGAGAACCCTCTGAACCTCAGTAAGCTCTTCTGGTTTTGTTTTGGGTTTTGGAAACAGGGTCTTTTTCAGACAGGGTTTCACTATGCAGTTCAGGCTGGTCTTGCGCTCACTTTGTAGCCCAGGCTGGTCTCGAACTCAAAACGATCCTCCTGCCTCAGCCTCCTGAGTGTTGGGATTACAGGCATGTGCCACGATGCCCGGCCTAGGAGATAGGGTCTTGATATGTAGTTCAGGCTAGTTTTGAACTTACTACGTTAGCCTACACTGGCCTCAAATTCACTGCAATCCTCTTGCCTCAGCCTTCCAAGTGCCGGAATCACAGGTGTGCACTCTTGTAAAATGGGGAAATTAAGGAAATATCTTCCCAAGGGGATTCCTCACAAAACTTCTCGGGAAAAGGGACAGCTACCTGTGGGATTCCTAGCTGGGAGACCCCCCACCTAACCTTCACAAAAGGCTCACAGCAACACAGCCTCAGCACAGGGACCCCTGTAGGGAAGATTTCACTGGGCAGACTTTGAGGCCCTGCTTCTCAGCTCTGGCTCTTGGTTGGACACTCTGTGGCCAGACCAGCAGTCCCAGAGCTGTGCCTACCCTCAAGAGTAAAGACACACCTTACCTTCCCCAGTCAGGAAAATGTTTCTATAATCTCTGAGGATCCCCTGAGCAGGAGACAGAGAGAAGAAGTGACCTCACATTTCCCTTAGTTGTATATGTGTCTGTGTGTGTGTGTGTGTGTGTGTGTGTGTGTGTGTGTGTGTGTATTTGTCTTTTCGAGACAAGGTCTCACTATGCAGTTCAGGCTGGCCTTGAGCTCACTTATGCAGGCCAGGCTGGTCTCGAACTCGAAACGATCCTCCTGCTTCAGCCTCCGGAGAGCTGGGATTACAGGCATGCGCCACCACCCCCGGCTCTTAGTTGTGTTTTAACTTCTAAAATATTCTGTTTCTTTTCTATGAACATTTTAATGAAGGGTTGAACATAAAATACAAAAATAACATTCTGATTGTTTTTTTAAGATGCAGACTTTTCTTGAGATTTTCATACAAGGCAGGGCATAAAGAATGTTAACCTGTTGAAGAAAACACGTATTCACCCCAGAAAAAGGCACTTCTCCAAATGAGTATCATAGTTATCCATGACTTTGAAACTCTCAGACATCAGCCTGATTTGTTTTCTTTTGGAAACAATTCAACTCAGATTTTAACCCTGCTGCTCTTAGGGGATGGGAACACACCTGGCATGCCATCAGCTGAAGACAGTGGTGCCTGGAGCAAATGTTGCTTAAGGAGGTGGCCAGGAGGGATGCTGTATGAGGGTGTACGTGCTTGCTTCTCCTTCTGAGGGTGTGGGCAGCCAGAGGCTACCACTCCTGCAGCAAGCTTTGCTCACTGTCTGTGGACAGATAAGTCATCCAGCAGGTGGGCTGGGATCAGGCCTCTGTGGCCACCCGACTCACCATAATAGAATCCCTTATCATCCACAGGCCCATAGACCGTGACCACATCCCCAACCCTCAGAGCCAGTTTGCCCTTTGCCCGGCCCCCTGCTTTCCTATCCCTGGGATCATAGTCCAGAGCCACCATCATGGTCTTTGGGGTCCACAGTGTGGGTCTCCTGGAGTTCCCTTGGGGACTGAGGAAGGAACTCTGGGAGCTGGTGAACCCCTCCAAGTCCTTAAGGCGGGCCACAGAAGGCAGGTGCTCTTGTGCTGGCAAATGCCACCTCCTGGAAGGCTGTCCTGTGCCCACTTCCACCTCAGCCACCAGGTGCCCAGGGATGTTGCCCACTTGACCATTGCACTCGCCATGGTAGAAGCCACGGGGGTCGTGAGAGCCCCATACCCTCAGCAATTGCCCTTTCTGGAAGGCTAGCTCCTCCTCTGCAGCCTTGGGGTTGGTAGACATTGCTAGGGGGTCATAATCAAAGAGGGCCACAAATATCCTGACTGGAGTGTTGGCCTCTGGCCCCAGCTGTGCAGGGCCACCCGAGGGCATCTTAATGATTTTGCTGGATTGAGCTGGACATAGCACCGAAGCGGGCTTACAGAGCTGCCACTCTTTCTTGCCCCCGCGAGCCTGCTGTTTCCTACTCTGGGATCTGGGCTTCTCTCTGTGCTCTCGCTTCTCTGTGTACCAAGGATCCAAGCACACCTCCTCCTCCAATATGTTACAGGAGTCAGCCACATACTGCTGGCTGGTGCCCTGCTGGGAAAGTGTCAACACTTGGGCATCTTGCTTTCGCCTCAGGGCCTTCTCAAGAGCAGGCTTCTCCTGACACAGCTCTTTCCTGGGCCTACACGTAGAAGACAGATGATGGATGAATCCTGGAGATGAACTTCTGCGGGCACCCATGTGCTCACACTGGTTTTCTTCCATCACAGACTGGCCACTGGACAGAAGTGGCCTGTGGTTCTGAGGACTCTTCGGAAAGAGCAGGTCCTTTCTGCAACCCTTCTGGGCCTCTGTGGACCCTGGGGCTTGCCTGCCAGCCTCTTCTGAGCTCAGGTTGGATGATGGGGGCTGCCTCCTCAGGGGTTCTTCAGGCAGTACTTCTGGAAACTTGGCCTGAGGTTCCCCACAGCTCCCAGGGTTGTGAGGGCCTGCCTTGGTATTCAAAGAAGCCAGCGCCATCTTCTGATGGTAGACTCCGAAGGAGGATGGGTCACCACAGGTGTTGCTAAAGGGAGGAGTCCCTGGTAATGCGTGATAAGTGAAGCAGTCTTCAGGGATCTGAGCTGGCACTGAATCCAGAGACTCACCACACAGTGACATGGTTCTCACTGAGACCTTCTGGCATGTGAGGGGTACCTGCAGCTGGGAAAGTTCCAACAGAGTGCTCCCTGCAGTGGCGTCAGAGACCTCTGCGACCTTGAGTCCATCTGCATACACAGCGTAGCCAGTGACTTGCACTCCATTGGAGGATCCAGCTGAGTCAATAGTCACAGGGATCCAGCTGACCACTAGGAAGCCTGGCAAGGTGTGGTGCTCCACCAGCACATCCAGCGGAGGGTCTGGGGGTCCTGCTAAGGGTGTGTTGAAGGTGATGGTGGAGGACATTGTTTCCCAGGGCACCTGCTGCAAGTCCCAAGGCAGCTTCACCTCCACTCGAGCCTGATATTGTGTGCCGGGATGTAGGCCTTCAAAGGTATAGCAGCTCACACCTGAGGGGATCAGGGCATGTTCCTGGTCATCAAGGTACACCACGTGGAGGTGTCTGCTACTGCTGTAGACCCAGGTGATTTCAGCGGATGTGGCAGTGACGTTCTGCAGGTGTAGCTGCATCGGTCCCACACAGGACAATCCCTTGGTCCTCAGAGGGGGTGTGGAGAAGCTCTGCTCTTGCCTACTCTGTGATGAGTCCAGCCAGCAGGCCTCTCTCTTGAGCTCTAAAATCTCTGTTGCCTTTTCAGTCTTGGGACCCTCTCTTCCCATCTGGTATAGTCCTCTATTCACCGATTCCTGGCCCTCCCCAAGTAATAAGTAGGCTTCCTCTAAGGCTTTGTTCTGCCCAACAGGTAGTATAGTGGGTCCTAAGTGATTTGGGGACTCAGGTGACTTGGGAGACAAGTCGCTTGTGTTGGGGTTGTCTGGAATCTGTTCTAGCAAGTTGGAGGGCACCAGCCCTTGCCGGCCATCCTCAAGCTCGCCTTCATAGAAACCGTCCTCACCCATGTCCCCACATACATACACATAATCCCCAGCTGTGAGAGGTAGCTCATGCTCAGGGTGCTCATTGGGTCCCTCAAATGGGTTGTAGCTATATTTAGCCTGGAAAATCTTGAGCTTGGAGGTGGAGGGTGCACCAGGGTCCTTCGCTTCCAGTGGGAGAGACACACTGTCTGACTCCAGATCATCTACCTCACTGGCTGTGTCCATTTCCAAAGTAAGGCAAGATGGCACAGTGGCCCATATGGACTCTACCTCAGAGGAGGAAGTAGACTGGGAGCTCGTTTTGTTGGTTTGATGCCTGGAGTCCAGAGGCTGGTTGGCAGGGACTCCCTCTGACACAGGGTGGGAACTCACTGGTTCCCCAAGGGCAACTGGACTCTCCTGCAGGGTAAGACAAACAGGGATCTGTTCTTTGCTAGGCTGTGATGGTGCATAGTCTTGAGTCTGTGGCTTGAACTTTTGCCTTCCTCTACCTGTGGCTTGGGTGGCCTCCTGTGGCTGCTGGGGAGGATGGCCGGGCTGATCTTGCAATGCTTGCATCTCCTTTCGGGCAGCCTGGAGGTCGCTCAGGGCCTTCTGCAGGTCGTGCTGCAGCTGCTGCTGCCTATTCTGCTCGAGTGCCGCCTGTTGCAGCAGCTGCTCTGCCAGAAGGCCGGCGGCGTCGCGCTCCTGGCACGCGCGGCCCAGCTGCCCGCGCACATCGCTGTTCTCGGCCGCCACCTTTCGTACCCAGTGGGCCTGGGCCTGCAGCCGCACGTTCTCCTCCGCCAGCCAGGCGCCCTTCCAAAGCGCTGCTTGCAGCTGTGCCTCCGCCTCCTCACCGCGCCGCTGTGCCGCCGCCGCCTTCGAGCCCAATGCCTCACACTCGTGTCGTAGTGTGTCCAGCTCGCGCTCCAGCGCCTGCACCTGGTGTCGCGATTCCTCGCAGGGTGCGCTCTGGCTGTCCGCTTTCGCCAAGGCGCTGCCCTGCTGCAGCGTCAGTTGCCTCTGCAGGCGCAGAACTTCCCGCTGGGACTCACGCTGCAGCTGGTCCAAGTCGCTGATGTTGACCCACTGCGAACCAGGGACGCCCCCTGCAGGATTCGAAGGGCTGTCGACGCCGGTGGCGACGCGCGCCTGCAGCAGGTGGCACTCCCGCCTCAGTTCTTCGATCTGCTTGTCCTTGGCTAGCAGCGCGCTGGCCTGATCCGACAGGTCCCTGGCGCGCTGGCTGGCAAAGGCCTGGCACAGCTCCAGACCGGGGTGGTTCTCACCCGGCACGGGCGCGCTCAGCGCTCGCAGGTTGGTCTCCTGCAGTTTGCGGGCACGGTCCTCCAGGCGCCGCGCGAGGCCTGCCAGCTCCGTGTGCTTCATCTTGAGCCGCTTCATCTTCTCGTCCTCCTGATTGGGGCCGCCACCGCGCCGCAGCTGCAGGTTCTCCTCAAGCAGTTCAGAGCAGCGCCGTGTCAGCTCCTGCAACGCTTTGCTCAGCTCCGAGTTCCGCTTCACCAGTGCACAGTAGTCGGGGCCCGGCGGTGAGGGCATCAGACTTTCTGGGGACTGGTTTCCAGAGCATTCTCCGCGCGGATCTTTAGGTTTTCTGTGTGCCCTAGGCGGCGAGGAATTTGGGGAGCCTGCGACGAAGGTGTCCGTCGAGGAGAATGGTGCCTCGGAGTCGTTAAAGGCCTGGGGGCAACTCAGCGCGCTGTCGACCGAGCAGCAACGCACCGTTGCCAAGGAATCCAGGGAGCCGGCGCGCGTGAGGAGCTGGCAGTCTGGGGAGCTGGAGCGCGCCTCGGGCAACCTCTCCAAAGAGCGGGAGCGAACTCGGACCAAGGTGCCCAGGCGGTCGGGGGGCCCGAGTCGAAGCGGGCGCTTTGGGGTGCTGCGAGCACTACGGCGGGTTTCGAGGCGTGTCTCCTCGGAGGAGTTCGCGGCCTGGGGCTCTGGGCTCCCAGGTAAAGCGGGCTGCCAGCGGAAGTGCTCCAGGATGTACTTGAGGAACAGCTGGCGCTCCACGTCGAGCGCCGCCTGCAGGTGGCGGATGCGCGCGGCTTGCTCGCCGTCTGTCTCCCAGCGAAGCTGCCGCAGCACTTCCTGCAGACGACAGTGGCACTGCTCGGCGGGGACCTCGGGCGCCCTGGTGCGGCTGCAGTAGCCCCGGTTCACCAGCTCCAGGGCCAGCTGGCGCTGCAGCTCACGGGCCTGGCGCACCATGCTGTCGCGCTCGCGGCCCAGCTGCTGCTGTAACTGCCGCATCTCGGCTTCCTTCCAGCGCATCAGCTGACGGATTTCGGCCTCACGCTCCCGCTGCACCTCCACCTGCAGCTGCCGCAGCTCCCGGAAGCGCTGTGCCTCCCATTTGGAGCGCAGGTGGTCCGCCAGCTGCTGCTGCTTTCGCTCGGCCACCTCCCGCAGCCCGCGCTCCTCGGCGGTGAAGCGCTGCCGCTCTGCCCGCCCACGCGCGCGCTCCTCCTCCAGCTCCGCCCGAAGCTTCTCCACCTCCCGCCTGTGCTCCTCCAGCACTGCCGCCGCCTGGCCGGGGCTACCTGGCTTTTTGGGTGACGTGCGGCCGCCACCCAACGGGGTGGGTGAGTCTTCGGTCATTGTGGCCACAGCCCGGCCAGACACCTGACCTAGCCTGGCAGGCCACAGCTCGCCAACGGCCGCCGCCCCGGCCGAGGCCAACCGCCCCGCGCGCCCCTTCCGGTGCCCTTGGCAGTCTCCTCGTGCCCCTTCCGCCTCGGGGTATGTTCCCCCACACCCCTGCCACGGTTGCTTAGGCCAAGGCTGAGCTCCCCACAGACCTGCTCAAAGTGACCCCTGACCCTGGGTGTCTTTCTGTCCCCATACCTTTCTTGCTACGTGGCCCCTTTACCTAGCCTGGAACTCACCTAGACACTGTCCAATCCCTTCCAGGCCAAGGCGTCTCATGGGAAGCAAGGATGCTGTCCCTGGGCCTGGAAGGTGTGTGGGTCACTGTCACAAATGGGGTACAGGTAGACCTGTCGTGGCCCTGCCAGGGGTTCAGGTAGTATGTTTGATCTAGGTAGCTGGAAACAACAGCAGGTTATACCTAGACTTGGAGAAGTGTCCTGAGCCCTTAACTGGAGGCAGGTGCCTCTGGTATCTATTCTACAGCCCTTCTCTTCCAAGACTTGTGAAGTGCTAAGTACATACTTAGATTATGTATTGAAACCTCTTAGCCAGGCATAAAGGTACATGCCTATGATCCCAGCACTTGGGAGGCTGAGGCAGGAGGATAGCCAAAAGTTCAAGGCTAGCCTGGGCTACATAGTGAGTTCAAGGCCAGCCTGCAATACATAGCAAGACCCTGTCTCAAAAAGCTGAAACCAGGCCCAGGATATAGCTCAGTGGCACAAGCCCCTGAGTTCAATTCCTGGTAC
>NW_004955442.1:17578181-17580816 GCF_000276665.1 Chinchilla lanigera | reverse complement strand
AAAAGAAAAAAGCTGGGCATGCCTGTAATCCCAGCACTCAGAAGGTTGAGACAGGAGGATCTTTGCAAGTTGAAGACCAACCTGGGCTACACAGTGAGCTCAAGGCCAACCTTAACTGCATAGTGAGACTCTGTCTCAAAAAGACAAAAAAAAAAATTTGAGAAGATTTTAAAAATTAAAATTTAAAAAAATTTAAAAAGCTGAAACTAAAAAAAAAAAAAAAAAAAAAAGAAAAAAGGAAAAAAACCCTTATGCCGCTTTTACAGATGAGCTGTCTCAAGCCGTGTGCTTGGGCTTGATGCCAGCTGAGAGCAGAAGGGCATGCTGGGCAAGAGCTCTAATACTAAGCTATCTCCCCTGACCTGCATTTTCTTCACTTATTTTTACTAACATCCAGCAGGGATGCTCAAAAAGATAAAGAATCCTTCTCTATGGTCATACAACCTGGGAGTAGCTTAGGACAGATTCAAATCTGCAAAATTCTGTCTCCAAAATCCATAGATGTCCCATTTCCAACTTGCTCAAACTCAGGATCAGCTGTGAGGACCTGTCTCCAGTCTTTCTCACATTTCAAAGCATCAGGCAGAGAGTGGTCAGATAGAGGCACAGGCCCATCAGACAAAGGCACCCAGGATATGGGAGAATTGACCTCCCACCCTCAACCACACCATGGGAGCACAGCCCACTCTTTGGTCTGGCCCATGAGTGCCCAGGGCTGCTGCTTCCCTGAAAGATAAAGCCAGAGGCCTCTATAGGCCCCTGTATGTTACCTCCCTGGAGACACTGAGGCTAGAGAACCTTCAAACAGATTTCCAAGGGACACAGTAGTTGGTGGCTCAAGCTGTTGGGCCATTGGATTCCAATAGACTTTCAGCCTCTTGTGGCACTGCCATGCTGTCTATGCTCTCATCTGTAAAATGGGTTCATAATGCAGCCCTGTTCTGCACTGTGTAAACCCCCAGAGTTCTCTGAGCACCCATGTCCTGTGTGTGTGATTGTCCACTAAACTGAGAGAACACAGTGTTCAGAACAAGACAGAGCAAGGCATCCTGGTGGTCAGCTCACTCATTTTAGTCTAAGTCCCTTGTTTGTTTTTGTTTTTTGAGACAGAGTCTCATTATGTAATTCAGGCTGGACTTGAACTCATGGAGATCCTCCTGCCTCAGTCTCCTGAGTGCTAGGAATATAGGCATGCATCACCATTAAATTCTTTTTTTATGGTGAGAGAAACAGGTCTTTGAGGCAGGGATTTTTGCTGAGGCTGGGCAGAGCTGCTCTGTGCAGATAGAACAGGCACTATTTGTGTTGCCAGAGACTCACTCTGGATGCCTCATGGCAGGTGGGAAACATGAGAGACCTGAGTTTCCATCCAAGCCCTGCTGGTTTGGGGCTGAATGACCATAGCCGGTTTCTTCTACACAATGCATATGACCTAGCGATGGAGAGACACAGTTCCAGGTAGTAGAAGCTCTGAGGTCTGTGTAAGAGCTCATCTGCCCACCTAGGGCTTGCGTGGACCTTCACAAGCCTCTTCCAGACCCCTGACTCAAAGACCTCTGGGTCTTTGCATGTGTGGGTTGCCAACTTCACCCTACCCACTACATGGACCCAGCATTTACTATGTGCTGCATTCTGTGTCTATTATTATTGCTGTTATCTTTTATTATTTTTTATTATTTTATAATATCTTTATTTTATTATTTTATAGTATCTTTTATTATTGTTGTTATTGTTATGTCTATTATTACTGTTGTTATTATTATTTGGTACTGGAGATTGAACCCAAAGCCTTTGAACTGAGTTATATCCCTAGTCCATTTTGAAATCTGTTTTTTTTGAAACAGGGTCTCACTAAATCACCTAGGGTGAGGGCTGGGGATATAGCTCAGTGGCACAAATGCCTGCCTGGCAAGTGCAAGGTCCTCAGTTTGATTCCTGGTACCAATAAATAAATAAATCACCCAGGCTGGGCTTGAATCTACTATCCTCCAGCCTCAGAGTCCTAGAGTGCTGGGGTTATAGGTAAACACCACTATGCCTGGCTGTATATTATCTGTTTAAACCAGTTTGTTTGTTTGTTTTGAGACGGGGTCTCAGACTGTCCTTGAACTCACGATATAGCCCTGGCTGGCATTGAAGTCACGGTGATTTTCCTGCCTCAGCCTCCCATGGGCTGGGATTACATAAGCCAGTTTAAAGATGAGAAGTCTAAAGCCACACTGAATCGATTGTCTGTTCAAATACATCTGGTCAAGTAGTGGGTTCTACTCAACCTATTTTTTGTTGTTGTTGCTGCTATACTGCACACACATGTAATCCCAGTACTCAGGAGGCTGAGCCAGGAGGATTGCTGTGAATTTGAGGCCAACTTGGGCTATATAGTGAGTTCAAGGCCAGACTGGACTAGACAGCCAGACCCTGTGTCAAAAAAAAAAAAAACAAAAAAGCCCCCAAAAAACCAGGGTCTGGGCATTTAGCTCAGCGGCACAGTGCCTACCTGGCAAGCGTGAGGTTGTGAGTTCGAGTTCCAGTACTGGAAAACAAACAAACAAACAAACAAAATACCCAAACAAACAACAACAACAACAAAAAAACCAAAAACTTTTTTATTTTTTTATTTTTATTTTTTATTTTA
>NW_004955442.1:17575887-17577096 GCF_000276665.1 Chinchilla lanigera | reverse complement strand
TGTAGCTTTTTCTCTCCAGCTTCCCATTGCTTTGGGACCCCACAACCAGTTAGTGTCCTCTCCCCAACTGTCAGCACAGTCAGCAGGAATCCTGCTGCAGACTTCTCCAGAGCTCCACCACAGCCTGTACTGTCAGGGGAAGAATGGCAAAAACTTTTTTAAAAAATGAAAAGCACTGAGAATATAGTGCAGTGCAAAGACCTTGAATCAAATCCCTGGTACTACAAGATAACTAAATAAATAGCTAACTAGATAACTAACTAAATTAATAAAATTTGGGGTTGGGGCTTTAGCTCAGCAGCACAGTGCCTGCCTGGCAAGCATAAGGTCATGAGTTCGAACCAAAAAAAAATAAAAAACAAACCAAAAACTAAATTAATAAAATTGAAACGATGGATCATATGGTTGGTTTTCTTTTCCCTTTTTTCCCCGCATTATTTATTGATTCATTGACTGTTGTAGTGGAGCTTGAACTCAGGGCCTTTGTACTGAGCATCCTTAACCCTTTTTTTTTTTTTTTTTTGAGAGAAAGAGTCTTGCAAAATTGCTCAGTTGCCCTGGCTGCCCTGGAACTAGTGACCTTCCTGCTTCAGCGTCCCAAAATGAAGATTTGCATCACCATGCCCAGTTTTTTAAAATTAGTATTATCATTTATGGTGCTGGGGATTGAAGCCAGAGCCTGGCTCAAGGTAGGCAAGCACTCTACCAGTGAGCTAGATCCCCAACCTTCATGGGTGGTTTTCAGACTGGATTCCTTAGGGCTCTAGGGTTCCTTGGAAATACTATAGGTCTGTGGGAGGGGATATGTTGGCAACTGCAGAGGAGACACTGGCCCTACTTGCCTCCAACTGTTAGTGTCATGTATAAGGTTCCAAGGAGGACTTTGGTTGAATAAAGGGTTATGGTATTGGGAGAGACAGAATGAGAGAGAGAGAAAGAAAGAGAGAGGGGAGAGAGAGAGAGAGAGAGGGAGAGAGAGAGGAAGAGCTATGCTATTTGAAACAAGTTTGAAAACCCCTGGTTAGAGGCCTCCTGTGCACACACACTTCACCCAATGCTCCATGATCCTGCCAACCTTGAGAGAAAGAAATGTGCTCTCCTCATGTTGCCAGCCCTGCATCCCCTGTTGTCTTTCCTCATAGTCCCAGACCTTGGGCCATGGGATCTGGGATCCTTTTATTTATTTATTTATTTATTTATTTATTTAGT
>NW_004955442.1:17574330-17575656 GCF_000276665.1 Chinchilla lanigera | reverse complement strand
GGGATCTGGGATCCTTGGTGAACTGGCTCGCATGCGTCCCCTATCCGCCAAAGCCCACAGCTTGACTGAGCTTGCCTGGCTTTGGGGAGGGGCACAGGCTCCATCCTGAGGGACCCAGGAAGGCTTTATACTTGCCAACCCCTGGAGCTCCAGAGCCCAGCTGTGCCTCCTACTTCCTTATCTGTGTGTTAATGTTTGTTTGTTTGTTTGTTTTTGTCTTTTTGAGATAGGGTCTCACTATGCAGTTCAGGCTGGCCTTGAGCTCACTTTGTAGCCCAGGCTGGTCTTGAACTCACAATGATCCTCCTGCCTCAGCCTCCCGAGTGCTGGGATTACAGGCGTGTGCCACCACACCTGGCTGTGTGTTAATGTACTTCTGTCTATTCTCTGCTGCCTCCTTCTGGAACAGTACCTGGCACACAGCAGGGACTCCCTAAATACACTACAAGAGAAGACAGAGAAAGGCCCATGGAAGTGATGGCCTGTTTGGCTTTCTAGCTGGGTGACACAGGGAAAGCCACTTTCTTCGGGCCTCAGTGTCCCATTCTGTCATCTTAGCCCTGCTCTGTGGTGCTGAAACGTCACAAAGGAACACGGTAAACCTGGAACTGGAGCCAGGCATGGTGGCGCAGGCTGGTAATCCCAGCACTTGGGAGGCTGAGGCAGGAGAATCGTTGCAAGTTTGAGACCAGCCTGGGCTACAAAGTGAGCTCAAGGCCAGCCTGAACTGCATAGCGAGACCCTGTCTCAAAACGACAAAACAAAAACAAAAACAAAAACAAAAAACACACACACACTGGAACTGAGCCAGTGCCGTGGGTGAGGAGTGAGGAGCAGGGCTTTATCAGATCAGGCTTCCTGGAGGAGGAGACACGAGCTGGCATGCAAGGAAAGGGCATGAGGGTGCCGAGAGGAGCTGAGGGGAAGTTTCAGGCAGAGGAAATGGAACTGCAAAGCCCCTGCTCCTCTTCCCAGGGCAGCCGCACACCCTTTCTGACACTGATACTTTACCATCCCGCCATGGTCCTCATTTGGGGGAAACAGGGAGAAAGGACTAAAGCACAGAGGGAGGGTCAGGCAGCCAGACCCAGCTGGTGAGTTCCTTCCACCCCTAGCACTGACCCTTTCAGGAAGGGCCTGGACACCTGCAGGGGGAAAGTGCTGTTTTCCACCCCCAGTTCCTGGGCCCTGCAGCCTGTCCTGACTGGTCCACAGCATTCAGTTTGGTCAGGCATGTTAGGGAGCCAAGCAAAGTGTTAATTTCTTTCTTTTTCTTTTCTTTTCTTTTCTTTTCTTTTCTTTTCTTTTCTTTCTTTTTTTTTTTTT
>NW_004955442.1:17569604-17573825 GCF_000276665.1 Chinchilla lanigera | reverse complement strand
CTGCCTCAGCCTCCCGAGTGCTGGGGTTACAGGCAGGTGCCACCACACCCGGCTCTTCAGCCTCCCCTTGAACTCACTTTGTAGCCCAGGCTGGCTTTGCAGTGATCTTCCCACCTCAGCCTCCTGAATGCTGGGATGATAGGCCACCGCGCCTGGGGCACCATGCCCCGTTTTGCAATATGTTAATGTCTTCATTTCCTGAGCACAGAGACTAGAGAAGAAGGAAGGGAAGAGGGGAGAAGGGAAGGGGGCAAGAAGGGAGGACAGAAGGAAAGAAGGGTGGGTAGGAAAAGGAAAGGGGGAAGGGAGTCCTTTAGGTCAGCCACATCTCCTAGGCCTTGGCTTGGCCCTCACAGACCAAAAGCAAACTTGGGCTGGAGCCTCTGATCAGCCAGGTGGCTGCGAAGTGACTAACAGTGTAAGCCTGTTTCTTCCTGTCAGTAGGGCTGATACCAGTGCTGACCTCAGAGGACAGTTGGGGGTCAGTGACAGGCTGAGTGCGTTTGCATGCCTGGGAGCCCGGCACACAGCCTGAGTTACCCAAACAAGGGGTTGTGGTAGGCTGAGGCTGGAAGCATGAATAGCACTTACCAGATGGATATGGGGGTTGCTGGGGAAGGAACTAACAAAGGCACCCAAGACAAAGGGAGCCGTGTAGGCAAAGGCGGGGGATGGTGTGGGCCTGGAGTGCTGTTTGGGGAAAGGGAAGGGCTGGGGAGATGAGGCTTCAAGGTGGCAGGAAGAGGTGAAGGCAGAGCCTTACCAGCACACTCCACATGGGGCCTAACTCCTGGAGCCTGGCTTCCTAGCTGGGTGACCAGGGAAAGCCACTTTCCCAGGGCCTCAGTGTCCTCTTCTGTCAAACAGAACGTCTTAGCAGTGCTCTGTGGTGCCCGTGAACTCAGGAGTCTGGTGCCCATTTGGCTGTATCGGGTATGAGGGCCTATTGCCTATTTCTCACCTCCCCAGAGCTACCTTCTTTTCCCTATTTCCTCACCTACTGGGGAACCCCTTCCATCTCTGGCCTCTGCCTCAGCTCTGTCAGGCCCTGCACACTTCACCAGTCCCTTGCCACCCTCTGGCATTTTTCTTTTTCTTTTTTATGTCCTTTTTGAGACAGGGTCTCGCTATGCAGTTCAGGCTGGCTTTGAGCTCACTTTGTAGCCCAGGCTGGCCTCAAACTTGCAATGTTTTTCCTGTTTCAGCCTCCAGAGTCTGGGATTACAGGCGTGTGCCACCTCGCCTGGCTTCTCTGGCATTTTTTTTAGCGCCTTCCCGGGGTGCTGTGAGCTCCTAGGGATCAGATGCCACCTGTGTATCTCCCCCTCTGGACCTGGGGCTGAGGTCGGAAGGTGAGCACCCTGGACTCTGTGCTGATTGGAGGAAGGAGCTCCCTCCATGTGATAGCTTTGAGCAAGGGCCTGGAGTCCCAGAGAAGGAAGAGGAGAGGTCCCTTCTGATGGAAGGCCTGGGAGGTGGCACAGAAAGGTCCGCTCTGAATGAACAGGTTTTGGCTGAGAGGAGGGGCACTGGTGAGACCAGAAGGCAGCAAGCAGTGAAGGTTTTAAAAGACAGGGGAACCAGACATGGTGGCACACACCTGTAATCCCAGTACTTGGGAGGCTGAGGCAGGAGGATCATTAAGTGTGTGAGACCAGCCTGGGCTACAAAGTGAGCTCAAAGCCAGCCTGAAGTGCATAGTGAGACCCTGTCTCAAAAAGACATAAAAAAAAAAAGACAAAAAAAAGACTGGAGGTCCCTCCAGGAACTGGAGGTTCCAAATGTTGCCACTAAGCCTGGCAACATTTCCTGTATGCTTATATAGCGATGGCACCCTGAGGCTCAGAGCCTCAGCTGTCCACCTGCAAAAAGTGGGTGCAATGGAGTTATCTTGCAGGGCAGTGGTGAGGATACAGGAAGATAACTAAGACTAGACCTTGGCATTCAGCTTTTCCCAATCCCACCCTCTATTCCCAGCTTTGCAGTCAAGGTCAGAGGTCTGGACTGTGCTTCCTCACCTGGCTTGGAATTTCTCAGGGGAGGGGGCCTCTTTCCCTTTGTGGTTCTCACCAGAAGGAAGCAGTTGCCAATAAAGCTGTTTTATTTCTTGGACCTGGGCCCACTAAGGGCAGGCCCTGTGCTCACTGTAGGACCATGATGTCGGGCCCCTGGTTGCCAAGTCCCTCATGACTCTAGGGAGTTGATGGAGTTTGAGCAGTGTGCTGACCCCATGGAGAGGTACAGCAGTCCCCGTCTTTGGAAGTGGATATATTCTAATACCCCTAATGGATGCCTGAAACTGCCCATAATGGTTGGTATAACTGACTGAAGTGTTGTTAAATGGCACATAACCAAGTTTAATTTACAAGTTAGGCATAGTAAGAGATTAACAGTAACTCAGTGAATACAGCAATTATAGCAATATACAATAATAAAAGTTATTTAAACAGGGCATGGCAGTGCCTACCTGTAATCTCAGCACTCTGGGAACCTGAGGCAAGAGGGTCACGAGTTCAAGGCCATCCTGGGCAATTTAGGGACTTAGTGAACCCTGTCTCAAAAAACAGATGACAGGGGCTGGGAATTTAGCTCAGCGGCACAGCGCCTGCTTGGCAAGCGCAAGGTCATGAGTTCGATTCCTGGTACCGGAAAAATACCAAAACAAAAACAAAAACAAAAACAAAAAAACAAATGACAACAACAATCCAACCCAACCCAACCCAACCAAAACACTTCTCCACAACAATAAAAGATAAAAAGAAAAAGGGCTGGGGATATGCCTTAGTGTGAATGCCCTGGGTTTAAGTGCCCTCCAAAAAAAAGCTGTTTAAAATTTATGAATGCCACCGGGCATGGTGGCACACTCTTGTAATCTCAGAAATCAGGAGGCTCGGGTAAGAGGATTGCTGTAAGATCAAGGCCACCCTGAGCTATCCAATGAGTTCAAGGAGAGCTGGAACTACATAGTGACACCATGTCTCAAAAAAAAAAAAAAAACAACAAAAACCCAAAACACTTTGGAAAACAAAAAAAAATTTTTTTTGAGACAGGGTTTCACTATGCAGTTCAGGTTGGCCTTGAACTCATTTTGTAGCCCAAACTGGTCTAGAACTCACAGCAATCCTCCTGCTTCAGCCTCCCGAGTGCTGGGATTACAAGCATGTACCTTGATGCCCAGCCTGAAAGCAAAATTTTGAATAAGAGGGGACTGCCATAAAAGGAAACCTGGGCTGGGCATGGTGGTACTATGCCTATGACTCCAGCACTTGCAAGAGTTAAGGTAGGAAGATTGCCTTGAGTTCGAGGCCAGCCTGGGCTACATAGTGGACCCAGTTTCCAAAAAAGAAAGGCAAGGCAGGATCCCAGATTGCATGAGGCTTTCCACTTAGTTCCTCCCTCCTCCAGGATCAAGCTTGAGCCCCCAGGATACAGTGTGGGAGGCCAGCCCCCTTCCAGGATATATTCTCTCTCTTTTCTTTTTCTCTCCTTTTGTGGGAATCCCAATGTGCCTAGAATGTAGAAAAACTCTTACCAAGGCCTACAGGCATCCTGAAGCTATCCCCTTCTCTCTATCCACACTGCTACCTGAGGTCCAAACCACTATGACCTCTTGATTGGATTATGGCTCACAAGTGGCCCCTGTTCCCCTTCTTATTCCCCTACCCAGCTGCATACCCCATTCTCCAATCTCCAATCAATCAGAGTACTTTCCTTAAAGGAATGCATTTGACCATGTTATTGATTCATCCATACTCCTGTCCACCAGAGGCCTCTCACAGCACCTGGGGTAAAACCATATTCCTTTCTGTGTTTTTTTTTTGTTTTTTTTTTTTTTTGTCTTTTTGAGACAGAGTCTTGCTATGCAATTCAGGCAGGCCTTGAGCTCACTTTATAGACTATGCTGGTTTTGAACTTGCAGTGATCCTCCTGCCTCAGCCTCCCAAGTGCTGGGATTACAGGCATGCGCTACCATGTCTGGCTGCCATATTCCTTGATTCCTTTTTCTTTTGGTACCAAGAGTTGAACTCAGGACCTCATGCTTGCCAGGCAGGCGCTGTGCCACTAAGCCATGTCCCTAGCCCTTCTCTTCTGTTTCTACAGGACTCCCATGTCTATCACTTGTCTCCTTCCTTCCCTTTAATTCTTTTTCCATGCTGGCCACCTGGACAACCTCATGGTCCTTGCCAATCTCGTCTTTTTTTTTTTTTTTTTTTTTTTTTT
>NW_004955442.1:17568004-17569484 GCF_000276665.1 Chinchilla lanigera | reverse complement strand
CAAGTGCTGGGATTACAGGTGTGCGCCACCACGCCCAGCTTTTTATCCTTGTCAGTCTCGATTCCTCTGCTTGAAGCATTTTCTTCCAACCTTCCCAGAGATTCCTTCCCATCTTCAAGCCCCAGCACTGGCTCTGGATCCTGAAGCCCATCTGGAACTTACGCTCCTAGCTGGCTGTATGACTTTGTTCAAGTATTTGGCCTTCTGTATGTTGGTTTCCTGCCACATGGGGAGGATAATGGTAACCATATTATAGAGTAGGTTTGAGTATTAAAGATAATAAAGTATAGAAAAGGGCCTGGCACTTAGTAGGTTCTACTGTTCACCTTTCTTTTGAGACAGGATCTCTCTATGTAGTTCAGGCTCAATTTGAACTCACTATGTAGTATAAGTTGGTCTTGAACTCCCAGGAATTGTACTGTCTCAGTCTGCTGAGTGCTAGAATTATAGGCATGACCCACCACAACTGGCTGTCAGCTTTTTTTTTTTGGTCTTTTTGAGACAGGGTTTCGATATGCAGTTTCAGGCTGACTTTGAACTCACTTTGTAGCCCAGGCTGGCCTCGCACTCACAGCAATCTTCCTGCCTCAGCCTCCCCAGTGCTGGGCTAACAGGCCTGCCTCACCACACCCTGCTTGACTGTTTTTGTACTGTTTCTTCAGTGTATCTTCCCAGCTCCCCCAATGAAAAGTAGGTCCCCATAGTCACTATTTTCGTTTCTTCACAGCATTTATCGGTACCTGAAATAATTTTGGGTTTTCCACTATTTTAGAAAAGAGCCGTTTTTGTTTTTCCGGTACCGGGGATCGAACTTATGACCTCGCACTTGCCAGGCAGGCGCTTATGCCACTGAGCTATATCCTCAGCCCCATTTTTTTTTTTTTTTTTTTTTGGTACCAGGAATCAAACTCATGACCTCAGGCTTGTCAGGCAAGCGCTTATGCCGCTGAGCTACATCCCTGGCCCGGTTTTCCAACTATTTTATACAATAAATATTTATTGTGCACCTACTACGTGCCAGGCACGTCGCATCTCCCCCTGCATCAAACTGGATGCTCCATAAAGGCCAGGTTTCTGCCTGTCTGGTGCACCCGCTTCTCCCCAGCACTGTGATGAGCACACAGTAGGTGCTTCGCTCAGGGAGGAGCCCCGCCCCTCACGCCCACCCCTCCCCCGCTCCAGGAAGTGCGGGGGCTTCAGCCGCCTGGCCTGCCGCAATGCATTCTGGGAAAGCAGCAGCACCAGATCCAAGATGGCGGCCAGCAGGAGGCTGATGAAGGTAAAAGCCATTCTCCGGCGCCGGGCGGGCGGGGGGCGGCGTTTTGGGCCTGATGACCCGCAGCGGGTCCGGGGCTCTTACGGGCGCCGTCGGCCGGGCTCCCTCCTTATGTTGCCCCGCCGTTCCGCCGGGCCTCGTGCGGGCAGAGTGAGCTAACGGGGCCATCTAGGCCGCAGCCTGGGCGGGAGCTGCAGGCCGCGC
>NW_004955442.1:17564985-17567757 GCF_000276665.1 Chinchilla lanigera | reverse complement strand
GGCCTGAAGAAGGCCGGCGGCCGGAGTTAGGTGTGTGTGTCGGTGGGCCGTTTGAAATTGCGCTGAGTCCGAGAAAACTCTCGTGACTGCAGAATCACACAGCCGGGAAGTTTCAACTCCAGGAAGGCGTGGGCTCGGCCCCATTCGCGGCTCGGTTCTCCTTCCTCCTCGTCTTCCCCATCCACCACTTAGTCATCTCGATCTCCTTTCCTTGTCGAACGACGTGCCGTTTGGGGGATGGTGGGGAGAGTTGGCTTCTGTGGTTCGAATCAAAACAGGCCAAAGTTTATAAAAATAACTTGGGGCACGTACTGTGGATCTCGGATGCAGCGGGGTGCCTTTTCACTAATTGTCTCCTTTGGTGAGGAACACAGGTGCTAAACTGACTTACTTCGCTCTCTAGTGGATTTGCCGATGTTCCGCGGGAGGTCACCCCAGCCGACATTTGTGAGTCGTTGAAGATCTAGTCCAAGCGAGCTGCAGCTCTGATTCCTGGGAGGAGATAAAGACTTGCGGGGGTTCGTCCTGGGTAGAGCCCTAAATGCTAGGACTAGCCATTGAGCTTGGAGTCGCAGCCGCTCAATCCGTTCTTGAGGACGTCTCCTTTTTTTCAGTAAGAACTGGTGAGGACGTTTAACTTTATCAAACTGGAGTGGAAGTAAGCACAAAAGAGCAATCAGCATACTCCAGACCCCTCCTCATCTCCCCGCCCCTCATCTTTTCTGCCAGCGACACCACCATTCACCTGGAGAAGAGGGCTGTTACTCATTTATTTCCCTCCTCATCCTATGCTGCCATCCGTTAAGCCTTTCGGATTTAACGTTAAAGATTTTCAGAGTGCATGCCTTGCTTCCTAATCTCATTGAAATGACTGAATTGTGTCCACCCTCCTCTCTCATGTGCCCTCTCCTTTCGCTACCCTTCCTGGACACCCGAGTTCATTTTCTAAAGCAAATATTTAATCTTTTCCCTCTTGTTAGAAAGCTCTGTGGGTAGTGTTCTCAGCAGCTGGTTGCAACCTTCTGACTTGCAAGGACTTTCTTAGGCTGAAAGCAGTCAGTTCAGCATTACCTGCCGTCCTTTGGTTTCCCACTACTCTTACACCTAGTCCCAGCAGCTAGTTTTTCCAGCTTTTACTCTCCTACTCCGTACTTCACATTCACCATCACGTTTAATCCTCCCTTTGAAGTAGACATTCCCATCTTCACTTTGTAGAGGACAAAAGAGAATGCAGAGATTGGGTGGCTTGCTCCAATCTGCTCAGTGAGGGAGAAAGTGAGCTATAACCAGTTAGTTCTCTGTGACTCGAAAGCAAAGCCTCCTGATGGTACTTGTCTGTCCTGTGGTCTCCTCTTGCACATTCTGTATGCTTTACCTGAGAAATGCTACCTTTCCCCACTTCTCCCTTCCAGGCAAGTCTTAGGTTCAACTGCAGTGCCAGCTATGCTGTGAGCCCTCCAGTCCCCTCAGAACGAGTTGTTTCTTCCTTATACCACACCACTTTCTTTGTTTCTCTTTGAGAATTGTCAAAATCCGATTTGTGTTACAGGCTTGTTTCCCCACCCCTTTTTTGGGGGGGCGGGTACCGGGAATCAAACTCATGATTTTGCACACTAGGCAGGCACTGTGCTGCTGAGGTATATCCCAGGCCCTCTTTTTTTTTTGGTCTTTTTGAGACAGAGTCTCACTGTGCAGTTCAGGCTGGCCTTGAGCTCACTTTGTAGCCCAGGCTGGTCCCAAACTCACAGTGATCCTCCTGCCTCAGCCTCCCAAGTAGTAGAATTACTAGTCAGGTGGTCTGGCCACCACACCCATCCAGACTTGTCTTGCCCACACTAGGTTCCTAGTTCCTTAAGGTCAGGGGTCTTGAGCTAATTCTTGGCATCCCCTAGTCCAGCTTAGTTGACCTAGTTTGGAGTCCCCAACCGATCAGGTCTGAGGGGATTTATTTTTTTATTTTTTTATTTTTTTTATCTTTTTGAGACAGGGTCTCGCTATGCAGTTCAGGTTGGCCTTGAGCTCACTTTGTAGCCCAGGCTGGTCTCGAACTTGCAATGATGCTCCTGCCTCAACCTCCCGAGTCCTGGGATTATAGGCATGGGCTACCATGCCCGGCTGGTTTTTCAATTGTTTCCAAAAAGTGGAGCTTAGAAAAAATATGTAACATCAACTGAATTCTTACTAAATGTACAAGGTTATTTACTTGAGTCCTTTTTTTATGTTTTCAAAATCAAAGTTAATGTATTGTCATGTTATTATTATTATTTTACTATATTTTTACAAATGAGGCACTTGTAAAGTTTAGGTAGATTCAGAGTTACCTAAAGTGAAATAGTACTGTGGTAGGAAGAGATGAGGCACTAAATCTCTCTGGCTCCAAGACCCAAATTTCATGTCCCCTGTCACATTGCCTCCATTTCTTAACCTCAAGGCTGTGTGGAGGAGTATGTTCAGTTTCTTCAGTTATGGATGGAAAGTCTTTCAGTTTGGTAGGAGAATTCTGGCTATATGTTGACTTTGACTTTAATAATTAGTCTTCAAACAGTTTAAACAATAAAGAAAACGTGATGATGCAGGTTGATCAAGAGTCTTTCATTACTTGCGATGGAAACAATAAAAGAGCTTTTTTTTCTTTGTGGGGGACTTAAAATAGGGTCTTGATAAGTAGTTCAGCCTTCCTGTAGTCTGCCTGCCTCAGTCTCCCAAATGCTGGGATTACAGGTGAGCACCACCATGCCCAGCAGAAAAGGAATTTTCTTTCTTTTTTTTTTT
>NW_004955442.1:17554979-17563900 GCF_000276665.1 Chinchilla lanigera | reverse complement strand
AGCTAAATCCCCAGCCCCAGTTCAGGCTGGTCTTGAGCACACTTTATAGTCCAGGCTGGTCTCGAACTTGCAACGATCTTCCTGCCTGGACCTCCAGAGTGCTGGGATTACAGGCATGTGTGCCACCACGCCCGGCTTCAGAATGTTAATAAAACATTAAATACATTTTAAAGCAGCTAATTCAGCACTGATGATAACACCCATTCCTTCAGTCATGGCAGGGAAATACCGTAGTTACAAAACCAAAAGCAAAACCTCTGGCTGAGTGAAATTGCTCTCTCATTATTTCTTTGTAGCTTCACACTACACATAGCTCCCTTAGGGGCCCTCCGATTGAGTAGCCTCCCAGAAGGGCTTTTCTCAAAGGGGAAATTTGTGGATTCAGAGGGAGGGAGTGTTTTACTAGTTATTATGGCATAACTGTTGAGATAAGGAATTGAGATTTGTATAGCTTTTCAGTGCTATTTAAATAATTTTTCACCCAGAATTCCATATTGGTGTACTTTCTCAGTCCATAAACACATCTGAGTGAGTAGTGGTTGCTCAGTAACAGTTTGGTCCTTGGAATTCATTGTATCAAGCAATGAACTAGTTTACTTTTGGGTAGTACAAGGTTGTTGTTGGTTTTGGGTGGTTTTTTTGGTGTTTTTTGTTTGTTTGGTTGGTTTTTTGAGACAGGGTCTCACTATGTAGTTTAGACAGGCCTTGAAGTTACTATGTAACCTAGGCTGGCCTCGAACTCCCAGCAATCCTCCTGCCTCAGTCTCTGAGTGCTAGGTCTACAGGTGTGTGCCACCATGTCCGCCTCTAATACAGGGTTTATAGTCTCTCAGGTTGGGTAATTAATACTATAGAGCAATGGCTGTCTGGTAGTTGTTTTAGGAGTAAAGATAGAACTGGTCACAGTGCCTCTAGTTCTGCCTGTTCAGGAGGTTGAGGCAGGAAGATTACTTTGAGTTCAGGCATTCGAGGCCAGCCTGGGCAACGTAATGAGTCTCCATCTCAAAAAAAGGGGGTGGGTGCTAGGCATGGTGACCCATGCCTGTAATCCCTGCACTTGGGAGACTGGGGCAGGAGTTCAAGACCAGCCTGTGCTACAAAGTGAGCTCAAGGCCAGCCTGAACTGCATAGCGAGACCCTGTCTCAAAAAGACAAATGGGGCGGGGGATTGAAGAGGGAGTTTTTTTTTTATTATTTTGGTCTTTTTTGAGACAGGGTCTCACTATGCAGTTCATGCTGTCTTGAACTCACTTTTGTAGCCCAGGCTGGCCTTGAACTCGCAACGATCCTCCTGCCTCAGCCTCCTGAGTGCTGGGATCACAGGCATGCGCCACCATGCCTGGCTTGAAGAGGGAGTTTTATACATGATATCATGCCACTAAAATTGGCCTGCATACTCAACTAGGGGTAGTGGTGCACACCTGTAATCCTACTACTCTGGGATGCGGAGACAGGAGCGTTCAGAGTTTAAGCCCAACTTGGGCAATTTAGTGAGATCCTGACAACAACAAAAAAAGTCTGGAAATACATAGCTCAGTGGCAAGGTCTTGTGTTCAATCCCCAATTCAGGGAGGGAGGAGTGGTTTGTTTGTTTGTTTGTTTCTTTCTTTCTTTCTTTCTTTCTTTTTGGAGAGGATACAAACAATTTCTTTCAGTTTACCACACCCCAAATCCATTTGTAAGGGCCAAAGATATAGCTCAGTGGCGCAAGTGCCTGCCTGGCAACATGAGGTCATGTGTTCGATTCCCGGTACCAAAAAAAAAAAAAAAATCCGTTCATAAAAGAGATTCAGATTCAGGCTTTTATGTATGTATGTATGTATGTATGTATGTATGTATGTCAGCCACTCAGTCAGTCAGTCAGTGAGTCAGTCAGTTAGTCTTTGGAGATAGGGTCTCACTATGCAGTTCAGGCTGTCCTTGAGCTGACTTTGTGGCTCCGGCTGGCCTTGTACTCAAAAAGATCCTCCTGCCTCAGCCTCCAGTGCTGGGATTATAGGCGTGCGCCACTACGCCTGGCTCCAGAGCTCAAACTTTCAGTCCTCCTAAATTAGCCTCCCAGAGTACTGGGATTACAGGTGTCTACCACCATACCTGGTTCATTTGTTTCTTTTATCCTAAAGTCATGCTTTCCAGTAAATTGGGGCTAATGCAACCTGAATTTTTTTTTTTCTGATACTGAGATTCTGAGGATTAAACCCTGGGCTTTTAAAACATTTTTTATTTTGAGACAGTGTCTCACTATAATTGTCCAGCCTAGATTGAACTTTAATCTCCCCGCCATGTGTAAATGTCTTTCTTTTCTTTTCCTTTTTCTTTCTTTTTTTTTTTTTTTTTGGTACTGAGAATCGAACTCAGGACCTTGTACTTGCCAGGCAGGCACTTGTGTCACTGAGCTATATCCCCGGCTTTTTTCTTTTTCTTTTTTTTTTTTTTGGTACTGGGAATCGAACTTGGTACCTTTGTGCTTGCCACCTGTGCCTCTAAGCTATATCCCTGGCCCCTTCTTTTTCTTTCTTTCTTTTTTTATTTTTGGTCTTTTTGAGACAGAGTTTCACAGTGCAGTTTAGGCTGGTCTTGAACTCACAGCAATCCTCGTGCCTCAGCTCCCAAGTGCTGGGGTTACAGGCAGTGCACCACCACACCTGGCTCTTCCTTTCTTTCTTTTTGGGTCTTGTTTTCTGTGACAGGGTTTCCCTGTGTGGTTCCTCCTGGCCTTAAACTCACTATGTAGCAGAGGCTCAAACTTGCAGTCCTCCTCCTGCCTCAGCCTCCTGAGTGCTGGGATCCAGTCCTGTGCTGCCATGCCCTGGTAAATATTTTTCTGCCAAAAGAGAATTGAATATGGCTGTAATCCCAGCACTCGGGAGGCTGAAGCAGAAGGATCGTCATGAATTCGAGGCTAGCCTGGGCTATGTAGTTCAAGTCCAGGCTGACTGACCTACATAGTGAGAGCCTGTCTCAAGACCCAGAAAGCAAAAACTAAAAGAGAGAAAGAGGGAGGGAGGGAGAGAACTGGGACAAGCTGTGAGAAAGAGAATATAATATACTTAATTATTGCTACATTTGAGGTACTTCTTTTAGGTATATTGTAGAACAGAAGCACTGGTCTCAGAATATTAATTTTTTTTCCTAATCTTGTTTGAACTCCAAGAAATACCTGTTTTCTGGCATGGGTGGTACATACCTGTAATCCCAGCACTTGGGCAGCTAAGGCCAGGGGATGGCTGTGAGTTCCAGGCTGGTCTGGGCTAGT
This sequence comes from Chinchilla lanigera, assembly GCF_000276665.1. Lineage (NCBI taxonomy): Eukaryota > Metazoa > Chordata > Mammalia > Rodentia > Chinchillidae > Chinchilla > Chinchilla lanigera. Next base: position 17,560,644 of record NW_004955442.1, on the reverse strand, counting down.
TAGTGCAGGGCCAGCCTGTACTACATAGTGACCCTCAAGAAGCCTCACACACAAACACATGTACAAAAGACTGTTAACCAGGCATGATGTTGGCATATACCTGTAGTCCTCGTTTCTCAGGAGGCTGAGGCAGGAAGATTGTGAATTCAAGGCCAGCCTGGGCAACATAATAAGAACCTACCTTAAAAAAAAAAAGAAGTCAGATGTGTTAGTGACACCTGTTTAAAGTGGAGGGGGCTGCTGATTGTTATTAGATCAAGTTACTTGAAAGTGTTCTTATTCTATTGAGAAGTATCATTAGGGAGCTAAGGATTTATAGCTGAACTGTGAGATGCTTAGCATTTCAGGCCCTGGGTTCATTCTCCAGTACCAAAATAATAGAGAGGAGTACCATTAAATGTTCAAGACACGTCTTAAACAACAGTCTTGCTATAACAGTAAGGAGTTAAAGCTTAGAGAACCACAAGAGAGATCCCTTCTGAGGCTAGTATTGTTTGTTTGTTTGTTTGTTTTTGAGACAGGTTCTCTGTGTAGTTTAGACTGGTCTGGAACTTGTGATGATCTCTCCTGCCTTTGTTTCCTGAGTGCAGGGATTAAGGTGTACGCCACCATGCTTAGCCTGAGCCCAGTCTTTGTGTGTGTGTCTTGGCATAGAGTAATGGGGATTGGACTCAGGGCCTTTATATTGAGCTACATTCCTCGGTCCTTTTTAAAAATTTCTTTCTTTTTTTAATTTTTTTTTTTTTTTTTGAGACAGGTTCTTGCTGTATTGTTTAGGCTAGCCTTGAACTCACTATGTAGCCCTGGGTAGCCTCGAACTCATGGTGATCTTCCTGCCTCAGCCTCCCAAGTGCTGGGATTATAGGTGTGCAGCACCATTCCTGGCCCACATGCCTGATTCAGAGCCTGAGCCTAGACTTTCATCCAAGCATATCAAGAGTTTTCCATAGAGTGGTATGTAGACCCTACGTCTAGGGTCATCTTACGACTCTTCCTGTGGATCCTCACTTCTCCTGTCTTGGTTTGTTTGTTGTTAATAGTCTAATTGTCTACTCTGTATCTCAGGGGAAAATCCTCAGGGAGCCCCCAGAACCCTTCCTCGCATCTCTAGCCAGCTGCCAAATTCTGCTAAACTGTAGGATCCATTTCTGTTCTTTGCCTGTCTTCTTCACATCTCTTCTGCTGCTGACTTAGTTCATGCTGTTCCTTTTTTTTTTTTTTTGTCTTTTTGAGACAAGGTCTCTCTATGCAGCGCAGGCTGGCCTTGAGCTCACTTTGTAGCCGAGGCTGGCCTCAAACTCCCAACGATCCTTTTTGCCTCAGCCTCCCGAGTCCTGGGATTACAGGCGTGCGCCACCACGCCCGGCTGTTCAGGCCGTTCCTATCTGTGATGCGCCCAACTGCATCAAATTCCTAACCAGTTAGCCTGTCCTCTGACCTACATGGTTCCTGCCCAACAGTGGACTGGAGCAGTGTGGTATGTGGGACTTGCAAGGAGTACACATGCCTAGGCCCTGTGCCCAGAGGGTGGGACTGAATGCAGTAGGGCAGGGTGAGGCTGGGACTGGGTTATTAGCAAGTCCACAGACCTTAGTGTGTTCTCTCAAGGTCTGATCTCTCCAGCCTCATCTCTCTGTTTGCCTATGGAATTTCCTAAATATTACATGCTTTGTTTGCTCTGGATTATTTATTTTCAGATGCTAGAATTGAATCTAGGGCATATGCATATTAGGCAAGCACTTGACCACTGAGCTATCTCCCCAGTCCTTTTTAAAAATACATTTTAAAATTTCAGGGCAGGTTATCATTAAGTTGCCTAGGCAGGTCTTTATCTTGCAGTCCTCCTGCCTTAGCCTTCGGAGTGGCTGAGAGTACAGGTACATATGTACTACCATGCCTGGTTTAATCCTGTCTCTGTAGCAGGGTGACTTCCTGGCCTTGAGACTTAGCTCTTAGCTTAAGAAGCACCTCTTCCGGCCCTGCCCTTGAGGAGGTCAGTGAGAAAGAAAAATAGCATGCACCTGGAGCCGTTACCCTGGCCTGTCTGCTGTGTTGCAGATGTGTGCCGCTGAATGGTGGCCTACAGGGGAGGACTCTCCCCGCTCCCCAAATTTGAGGAAGAGGTGGACTATGACATGGTCTTTTAGGAATGAGTAGAGTCTCAGTAGTGAAAGAGGAGAGGTTCCTAGTGGGACTGTGTTGCTTTTAGCCAGCTGCAGCCTGCTGGAATATAAATAGGTGAGATTGAGTCCCTTTTCTCCCTAGAATGACTGTGGGCAGTGGCTCTGGAAGATGCCTTGAGATACCCTCCAGAAGTAGTCTCTCAGCTCCCCAAAGCCAGAAGGCTGCTACTGAGTGTGCTGTCCTCTCCTTGGATTTTAGTTGGGCCAGCCCCTTAGGTGCTTTCCAAAAGCACCAGGAACTGGCCTGGTTTTACCTTAGATTGTCATATGCAATACTCCTCACTTCTCCAGAAGTAGTTCTCTTGTGAGGCCAGGCATGGTAGGCTAAGTTCCTTGGCTAATCTCTGGAAGGGACATCGTGGAACATTATGGTGGCGGGCTTAAGGCTAGGTAGTAGAACTGCCCTATAGTCTTTAGGTGTCAGTTGCATCCTTCAGGAGAATTGGCAAGCTCCTCACTTGTTTTATCTACGCATATCTCTAGCTAGCCTCAGCCTGCCTGCCTGTTTTTTGTTTTTTTGTTTGTTTGTATTTGTTTTTTTTTCTTTTTGAGGCAGGGTCTCACTATGCAGTTCAGCCCAGCCTTGAGCTCACTTTGTAGCCCAGGCTGGTCTCAAGCTCACAAAGATCCTCCTGCCTCAGCCTCCCACGTGCTGGGATTATAGGCATGTGCCACCACGCCCAACTTGTTTTTTTCTATTTTGAGACAGGGTCAGGGTCTTCTTATCCCTGTGCAGTTCAGGGTGGCCTTGAACTCACTATATAGCCTAGGCTGGCCTCAATTTTTTTTTTTTTTTTCTGGTTCCAGGAATCGAACTCACTACCTTGCTCTTACCAGGCAGGTGCTGTGCCGCTGAGCTAAATCCCCAGCCCGTGGCCTCGAATTTGAGATCTTTGTGCCTCAGCCTTCTGAGTGCTGGGATTACAGGTGTGTGCCACCATGCCTGCTGACTGAAATTTATTTTTTATTTTTATTTTTTTATTCTTTTTTGCTACCTGAAATTTAGATAAACCTAATTCCAAAAAAAGGAGTCAGGGGGTTGGGGATTTAGCTCAGCGGCACAGTGCCTGCCTGGCAAACGCAAGATCGTGAGTTCGATATCCCGGTACCGGGGTGGGGTGGGGGAAGAGTCAGGCATGGTGACAGGAGGCCAGCTGGGGCTGTATAATGAGTTCAAGGCTATCCTGAAATAAATACATAGCAAGAACCTGTCCCAAAAAGACACGCCCCTACCCCAAAATAAAATAAAAAAAAAAAAATTAGGCACATGCTTGTAATCCTAGCACTCTGGAAGGCTGAGGGAGGACAATTCCAGCCCAGCCTGGGCAACTTAGCAACTTAGAGTAGGAGCATAGCTCAGAGTGAAGGCCCTGGGTTCAGTCCCAGTACCAGAAAAAGTGGAGGGGTTTTTCACTTAGGACAAAACTATTGGGAGGGAGACTATTGAATGGTGGTTAAGAACTCAGGTTCTGGGTCAGTTGTAGTGCCACGTGCCTATAATCCCACCTGAGGCAAGAGGATCACAAGTTCAAGGCCAGTCTGGACAACTTAGTGAGCCCTTGTCTCAAAAAATATTTTTTCTGCTTCAAAATTTATCAGCTGTGGTGGCATACACCTGTAATCCCAGCACTTGGGAGGCTGAGGCAGGAGGATTGCTCTGAGTTCGAGGCCAGCCAGAACTACGTAGCGAGAGTCTGTCTCAAAAAACAGGGTCTCCCTTTGTAGTTTAGGCTGGTGATTCTCCTGTCTCAGCCTCCTGAGTGCTGGGATAACAGGCATGCATTACCACACTCATTATTTTTTAAATATTTAAAAAGAGCTAAGGATGTAGTTCAGCGGTAGATTGCTTGCCTAGCACATGCAAGGCTTTGAGTTCAATTAGAAGTACTGCAAAAGGGAGAAAACTCAGGCTCTGGACTTTATTCCTGGGTCTGCTATATTTTAACCTGAGCAAGTTATTTACCCTCTCTCTGTGCTTTAATTACTTCATCTATACATGAAGGTTAAATGAGTTAGTTTTTATCAAGTGCTTAGAAGAGTTTTTTTGTTGTTTGTTTTTTTTGAGGTTAAGTAGGAAAGTTTATTGGAGACTAAGAATGGGGAATAAGAATAGCTCCTGAGAGCCAGGAGGGTACCAAATGAATGGGTTGCCTTTAGAAGAGTTTTTGGCTTATACAGTGGTACCTTGGAACTCATTGTTAATGGGTTCTGGGAGATATATTGAGTACCAGACATGGCGCATACTAAACAAATTACTTTGGCTATAAAGGGTAGCAAGGCACAAGGGAGACAACACTGACACATTCTGGCTTGCATTGAGTACTAAATGACAAGTACTGGAACAAAATTTTTACATCAAAATGCACTGTTTACCAAGTCTGGCAAGTTTCAAAGGAGAATACCAGTTATGACTGTACTAACATACTTGTGGGTATTGGAAGTGAGCAAGAGATGTTCTAAGTGAGAAGACCCCTCGGGCTAGCAGGAAGGAATGAGAGGTGGGGCTGAAAAGGTGGGTTGGGCCATATGCTGGTGGACCTGCCTGGATGTGATCTCCCTACTGGAGACAGAGCCCTTGCTCTTAGCTTAGTGCTTCCTTGCCTTTGGAAGTACCTAGTGTCTTGTGGGATGGGTGAAAGAGTTATGGAGACAGCCATGTCCAGGTTTCTTTGTTTAAAAATGTTCATTTTCTTGTGTGTGTGCATGTGTGTGTGTGTGTATGTGTTTTTTTGTTTTTTGCATTTTTTTGAGTCAGGGTCACTCACTATGCAGTTCAGGCTGGCCTTGAGCTCACTTTGTAGCCCAGGGTGGCCTCGAACTCGTAACAATCCTCCTGCCTCAGCCCCTTGAGTGCTGGGAAGCGTGCGCCACCACACTCGGCAGCTTGTTGTTATTATTATTATTTTTTTTTGATACTGAGGATTGAACCCTGGTCCTTAGAACTATGTCCTCAGCCACCCCCCCAACCCCTCTTCTTGGCAGTCCTGGGATTGAGCCCAGGGCCTTGGCACTGAGCTACATCCCCAGTCCTTTATTTTGGGCAGGGGAGTTGTTTTGTTTTTCTCAAGGCAGGGTCTTGCTTTGTAGTTCAGGCTGGCCTTGAACTCACTGTGTAGTCCAAGCTGGCCTCAAACTCACGGCAATCCTCCTGCTTGTTCCTCCCGAGTGCTGGGATTATAGGCCTGGACCACCATGCCTGACTTCTTTTGTCTTTTTGAGACAGGTTTCATTGTGCAGTTCAGACTGGTCTTGAACTCACTTTTTGGCTGAGGCTGGCCTCACTTGCAGGGATCCTCCTGCCTCAGCCTTCCAAGTTCTGGGATTTTATGGGCATGTGCCACAATGCCCAGGCCCCAGTTCTTTTTTTTTTTTTTTTAATAGTGATACCATAGTTGCTAAACTCAATTCATTCCAAATTTGTGTTTGAACACTAAAACCTTTGAGAACCGAACATATTTTTCCCATAGGAAATAATGGAAAAC
>NW_004955442.1:17548659-17554752 GCF_000276665.1 Chinchilla lanigera | reverse complement strand
CTTGCCAGGCAGGCGCTGTGCTGCTGAGCTAAATCCCCAGCCCCTAATGATCTCTTTCTTTAACTATTATGGTTCTCACAGTTTTCCTCTTAGCTTTACTGCTGGTATCACTAACTTTCTTTGGAGCCATGGTTATGATATGTTACACAAATAAAGCAGAGCTGGTCGTGGTGGTGCACACCTGTAATCCCAGCACTCAGGAGGCTGAGGCAGGAGGATTGTTGCAAGTTTGAGACCAGCCTGGGCTACAAAGTGAGCTCAGGGCCAGCCTGAACTGCATGGCGAGACCCTGTCTCAAAAAGACAAAAAATAAAGAAAAGAAAAGAAAAAATAAGCACAATGTTGAATATTATAATGCACTTAGACAGCACTATATGTTGTCTGGGAGAGAGCAGCATTTAGACTGGAGCATCACCCCTTTGTGTCTGCAAAGAGACGTGAGGTGTGATTCATTCTTGGCCTTTACAGATGTTTTCAAGTTGGATTTTCGGTTTGACTGTGGAGCAAAGTTATGAGCAATGAACAGCTTTTTTTTCGAGCTTTGCTGTTTAAATAGTGAAAAGTTTGGGCTTGGGGCTATTCTAGAAGCGAGGTATCATTGTATTTTGAGCCAGAGTCTTGCCAGATCATCTCAAACTTGGGATCATCCTGTCTGCAGCCTCCCAAGCGTTGGGATTACAAGCATATACCACCACATTCAGTTTAAAAATGTTTATTTTTAATGCCAGGTCTGGTGGCACACACCGGTGGCTGTAGCACTTGGGAGGCTGAGGCAGAAGAAGCCCAAGTTTGAGGCCTGCCTAGGCTACATAGTGAGTTAGAGGACAGCCTAAACTACATAGCAAACTGTCTCCAAAAAAAAGTTATTTGTTGGGCTCCGCTTGGTGGCTCAGGCCTGTAATACCAGCACTGAGGAGGCTAAGACAAGAGGTTTGCTGAGAGTTTGAGGCAAGCTCAGGCTATATAGTGAATTCAACATAGTCAGACTGCTTCCAAAAGCAGTTTACTTTTCTTAACAAAATTTAGAAGCTCTTAAACTCAAAATATGTCCTCCCAGTATCTCAGAAGCCCCCTGTGTATTTCTCCTTCCTGACCTGAGTATATACCCACTGCAGTGACTGTTGTCACTGTGTCCAAAGATGTACACAGGTGGATGCCTTGTGGAGGGAGGGCAAACCCTCCACACGCGTACTGGGAATTGAACCCAGGGCCTCTGTTACATCCCCAGCTCTTTATTATTATTATTATTATTATTATTATTTTTTTAAAAGAAAATGTCACTTGGCTTTTTGGTTAAGATCAAGTGTAATAAAAATGTCTTTTATTGGTTAATTGGCCTGTTATTCTAAGTTAAGGTTAAAAAAAAAACCCATCAGTTTACAAGCTAAACTTTATCAAGCAGTATTATTTTTCATTTTGAGACAAGGTCTTGCTCAGTCACTAAATTGCCTAGGCTGAGTTGGAATTTTTAGTCTAGCTTCAACCTCCTGGAGTACTGGCTTTACAGTTGTGCACCACCCCTGGCTTGGAGACAACTTGAATAGTTGCCATCCCAGAAATAATAGCTGTTGCCTTTTGTCTACTCTTTTAGCCTTGACACAGAAAATTATTTCTAGTGGCTATTCATTCTCTCTTCCTGGCCTGTCACTGTCACTGTCCCTCTCCTTTCCTTCTGCCATTCCCTTTCCCTCTCTCTCTTCATTTTTAGTGCTGGGATTGAATCCAGGGCCTTGTGCTTGCTAGGGAAGCACTCTGCCACTAAGGTACATTCCACCCCTGTTTTGGTTTTTAGGGGTTGTGGATCTGTGTTGATTATAGTTGTTTTTTTTCCCAAACCAGGAATCGACCTTGAGCTTGCCAGGCAGACACTGTGCTGCTGAGCTAAATCCCCAGCCCTTTTTTTTGGTACTGGGAATCAAACTCATGACCTCATGCTTGCCAGGCAGGCGCTGTGCTGCTGAGCTAAAGCCCCAGCCCTATTACAGTTTTCTTTCCTTTATCTTTGTAGATTTTTCCTCCACCCTTTTAGCATAGTTCAGCAGCAGGGTAAAGTTCTATTTTTACAACTCCTGGCCCAGCAGGTACATTTATAAGCAGAGCAGACACCACTGTCAAAGCCAGTGTTCATGGGCCGCTGGGCTCCATGTCTTCTGAGAGGACGCCACCTAACTCAGTGTTGTGGGTGGGGAAGAAAGTATAACTCAGAAGATGAACAGACTATGAGCCCTTTCTGAGGTGATTTGTGTGTGCTTCACTCTGTGTACCTCTTGTTACGAAGACTGAGCACGTGGAAACCTACACTTACAGCAGGAGCCACCGTGTATATGGGGTTTTGTTTATTTTTGTTTGTTTTTTGTTTTTCTTCTGGTACCAGGAATTGAACTCACGCCCTTGTGCTTGCCAGGCAGGTGCTGTGCCGCTGAGCTAAATCCCCAGCCCCTATGTATGGGGTTTTGGTATGTGTGTTGCATTTGTATGTGTGTGTTTGAGACCAGTCTTCCTGTGTAGTGTAGCCCATCCTTGATCTTGCTTTGTAGACCAGACTAGCCTTGAATTCATGATTCTCAGTCTCCTGACTACTGAGATTATAGGTATGTGCCCCACTGTGTTTGTTGTTTTGGAAGTGCTGGGGATCAAAACCAGAGACTAGTATGTGCTAGGCAAGCTTTCTACTATTGAGCTATGCTGCTAGTCTGCATGTATTTTACACAGGGGATCCAATTCTGCTAGCTCATTTTTTGTCATGTTTTATATCTCCCTCTGTTATAGACAGATTTGAAGAGGCTGGCATCCTAGCCCTCAGGGAACTCTCTAGTGGAGGACATTGGACTGTGGAGTGGTAACGTAGGTCAAGAATGCCATGCACACCCATGTTCGGATGGAGACAGAAACACATTTCAGGATTGAGGCCTCTGAGAAGCTGCCTGTGTGTGGAACTGGCTCAAGGGCCTACCTAGCTGGGGCTTTGGCCGTGCTGTATGGGCAGCTGTAAGCAGTGCCTCTCTTTAAGCCTTACTGAGAGCTGTCTTTAGTCATGACTTTTTTTGACCTGCCAAAGAAGTACTGTCTAGAAGTACTGTGCTGTGGTAGAGTAATAGGGACCTGAGTTTAAATGTTAATTTATTTCTTCCTTATTTAAATGTTAATTTATTTCTGTGTTGTTACTTTGAGCATCATTAATGGGATGATGTCATAGCTTTATGGTACTAGTTCTACTCATTAGTTGCAATAATAACTAAGCACAAGATAGCAAACATATTACTGACCTATGGACAGGGTGGCGTTTTGGCATGAGCCCTACTCCCTATGCTGAATATTTATTGAAATGCGAATCACATTAAGGGGTCTGAAGGCTTGTTCAGATTTGCAGTGTATCAATCACATTAAAGTTGTAACGTAATGTCATTGCTAGTGGTTGTGTTGTACAAGCCTGAAAAGTTTGTATTCTGCTATTTCAGATTATTGATGTCCTGTCATTTGTGTAGCTGGTGTTTCATACATGGTGACACTGTACTTAGATTTTTTTTTTTTTCCAAGACAGGCTTTTGCTATGTAGTTCAGCCTGGCTTTGAATTCACTGTGTGTCACAGGCTGGCCTGGAACTCACAGCAGTCATCTTGCCTCAGCCACCTGAGTGCTGGGATTACAGGCATGCACTGAATTTCCCGTACTTAGATTTAAGGCATGTTTATATAATTTTCTGTAGACATGTACTCCATCTGTTAGATTTTCCTTTGGCTGAACAGGAGGAGCCTAGAAACATTTTTTATATAACAGACACTGGCTAGCTTTGGAGGGCTGGGGAAAATGTTCATGTTTTAGTCATTGTAAATATTTCAAAGTGCTATTCAGGAGCAAGCATAGTCTTCCTAGAATACCATACTGGAAACAGAAGTGCTAGCTCTGCCCATTTCTGATTGAGGTGTTAATCATCCTAACTTACTGGTTTGGGTAACTGAGTTGTTGGTGAAAGAGCAACAACTTGGCCCTGTTCACGGACCTGCTTCATGAGAGTTGTGTGACTTGGACTTCTCTGAGCCTTGGTTTTACCTCTGTAAGTAGGGGCAATATACCTGAGTTTGCATCTAAGGGGTGTGGTGAGGCTCTGATAATATCCTATGTGCCATGAATTTTAAATAGTGTAGAATGTCTTCATAATCTGCCACTTCTTATGCCATAGCTGGCTTTACTCTAGCATTTGTTTCAGGCCTTTTTGGAATTGCTTTTGAGGGGTACTGGATGTTGAACCCAGAGGCACTCAACCACTGAGCTACATCCCCACCAGCCCTTTTTATTTTATATTTTAGAAAGTGATTCACTAAGTTACCCAGACTAGGCTTGAATTTCTGATCCTGCTGTCTTATCCTCCCTGGTAGCTGCAATTACAGGCATGTACCACTGCACCTGGCTTTGTTGGAAATTTGAAGCAGATGATACTCTAGCCCAGTGATCGCAAACTTTTTAGAGCTTTCAATAACAGAAACAGCCCACTCAGCCACACATGCCATAGGTTTGCCATCACTGCTCTAGGCTGAGGCCTTGAAGAGTGTGGTTTGAATATGTATTGTACATTCACAAGACCCCTGCCTTATGTTTCAGGTTCTTTTTTTTTTTTTTTTTTTTTTCCTTCGGGTACCAGGAATTGAACTTACAACCTCGCACTTGTCAGGCAGGCACTGTGCTGCTAAGCTAAATCCCTAGCCTCTGTTTCAGGTTCTTTTTGAAAACTTTGTGCTGATAACCAGAAACTACAAACATCTTCCATTTTTAATTTAAGATTGCATGCGTTGGCTGGACATGGTGGCGCACACCTGTAATCTCAGCACTTGGGAGGCTGGGGCAGGAGGATTGCCATGAGTTCAAGGCAGCCTGGGCTACGTGGTGAGTTCAAGGATAGCTTGAATCACACAGTGAGACACTGTCTCCAACAAAACAAAATACTACATGAGTTCTGGTCATAGACTGTAAATGCCATGTCCTCTTGAACTTGTGGCTGTCCTCCTGCCTCAGCCTCCCGAGTGCTGGGATTACAGGTGTGCGCCACCACACTCGGTGGAAACTATCCTAGTTTTTTTTTTTTTTTCTTTTTTTTTCCCCCGGTACCAGGTGTTGAACTCATGACCTTGTGCTTGCCGGGCAGGTGCTGTGCCACTGAGCTAAATTCCCCAGCCCCTATCCTAGATTTTTAAGAAGTAAATACATTTATAGAAGAGAATGAGACAAACATGGAGGGTCTACTAGATATGCTAAATACTGAGCCTAGATAAGGTTTCCTGTAAATCTTGGTAGAGCTCTGTGAAGCATTAATACCATTTTTCAGTTAGGACAGTAGACTAGAGGTAATGTGAAAGGCAGGGTGGGGTTTGGAGCCCAGGCCTCTCTGACTCCAGTTTGGCAGCTGTTGAAACAACCATTTGCCAAATCAAAACATGTCTATATATAAGATACAAAATTAATACTGAAGAAAAAATGAGAGCTGGAGTACTCTGATTTTATTGCCTATAGGAATCTTTAGAATAGATGACAATTAAAAAGTAACATAAGCTACATTAAACATGCTCTATGTTCTTTTCATTTTTTTTTCCTTCAGTGTTAGGGTTACAATCCAGAATCTTATAGATGCTAAGCATACACTTACCACTGCATCCCCACTCCCAAACCAGCATTCAATTTTTTTGAAACTTATTTTTAAATTTTTTAATTTATTTGATTTTTAAGACAGGGCTCACTTGGTAGTTAAGGTTGGCCTTGAACTGACTATATAGCTCAGCCTGGGCCTAGACTCTCAGCAATCCTCCTGCCTCAGCCTCCCAAATACTGGGGTTACACGTGTGCACCAATGTGCCTGGTGAGGCTTCACTTTTTTTCTTTTTGGTACCAGGAATCAAACTGAGGACCTTGAGCTTGCCAGGCAGGTGCTGTGCCATTGAGCTGTATCCCTGGACCCTGGCTTCACGTTTTAAAAAACAATTCAGATCAATTTGTGGGTCTGTATGATGGCTGCAGTCAAAGGGTTTTTTTTCATTGCTTCTATGTGCCTACCTCAGTGAGAAGGTTTTAGTCTTTCAGGAGCTTATTTCTAGCAGTAGAAAT
>NW_004955442.1:17527962-17548559 GCF_000276665.1 Chinchilla lanigera | reverse complement strand
TCTCACGTTGTAGTTCAGTCTGTCCTTGAACTTACTGTGTAACCTAGGCTGGCCTCTAGCTCACACTGATCCTCCTGCCTTGGCTTCCTGAGTGCTGGGGTTACAGGAGTGCGCCACCACAGCCTTGCTAAAAGACTGGGTAGCATGAGTGTAGTAGTTCTTTAGGGTATGTACTGCCAAGTCAAGCACTCTCATGGTGGTTCTTTTGTGGATTTTGTTTTGGTTTGGGTTGTTTTTGCTTTGTTGTTGTTTTTTTTCCTCCCTCCCCTCTCTGTATCTCTCCGTCTTCTCTTTTTTTCTTTTCTTTTTCCTCTCCCCTCCCTCCCCCTCCTCCTTTCCTCCCTTCCTTCCTCCCTCCTCCTCTTTATTTCTCTGTCCCTCCTCCCTCTCTCTCCTTCCCTCCCTCCCTCTTTCCCTTCCTTTCCTTCTTTCCTTCCTTCCTTCCCACTACGTAGTACAGGTTGGCCTTGAGTTGCAGTTCTCCCGGCCCAGCCTCCTGAGTGCTGGGATTGCAGTTGTGCATGCAAGGTGGTTCTTACACATGGATGCACATCACAGTCACCTGGGAGTACTATATTCCCCAGGTAATACCAGGCAAGTTTGATGCAGAAGGTTCCAGGTGACTATCCTGTCTCTGTAGCCTATCTCTCTACATGTTGGTATTGAACCAGCTTCCCAGAGTGTTCTGGACCTGATAGTAGTAGCTCTCCAGGGTTAGTAAACAAAAACTCTAGCCAAGCTTATTTCCTGGCTGCCTTCCTAACATCCTGGCTGCTTTCTTCCTTCCATCTCTCTGCATACATGTTTCCCAAACCTAGACATCTGGTCTTTTCTAATAGTTCAGTTTTCCCTTTTTTTCTGAGACCAGATCTCCCTGCTGGCCTGAACTCACCGTGTAGCCCAGGCTGGCCTCAGACTCTTGGCAGTATTCCTGTCTTGCCCTCTTGAGTGCTAGAATTATAGACATGCACCAGCACACTGAGCTCCTCTATTCTTGAACGCTCACCAGAGCCTCTTCCACATAACTGTTTCCCTGTGGAGTCTGCTGGGCTTCCCCTGCTCTGTCCTGAAGGTGCCTAGATTAGCATTTCTCTGCTTTTGACCCACCTCAACAGTCAAGAAAGGGAATTAGCTTTATTTTTCCAAGATTCCTTTAGGTACACACAACATGCCTTTTTCCATTTAATAAATACAAAATGATACAGTGGTATTGGATGTCATACTTGTCTACACAGTACAAGCAGTCTTGCATTAAGACTTAGTGTTCCTAAGGGTTCCTTGGTGTTTCTGTATAGTCTGTTCACCTGCCCTTGTGGCACTGGCTTTGGAGGGCACTTAAGGGGTCATCAGGTTCAGTTTTGCTTGGCACAGATGGTGTTGTTCTGACAGTTCTGGCCAATGGCTGTTTAGTGTCCTCTGTCCATCTGAGTGTCTGCAGTAAAGTGACAGCTCGCTGCCCCCTCCCTCCACCAGGGGAGTTGGGCCAAATGAAGTGGCCAGCTGGAACGTGGTGACATCCAGTCTCGAAGAGTCTATAGCTGGGCATGATGGCATACACCTGTAATCCCAGCACTGGGGAGGCTGAGGCAGGAGGACTGCCAGGAGTTCAGGGCCAGCCTAGGCTCTGCAGTGCATTCAAGCCCAGCCTGAACTGCATAGTGAGACTCTGTCTCAAACAACAAAATAAAACACCAAAATTTTAAAAGCTATAATATTCTGGCACTGAGCCAGAGTCCACCTGGGATTACAGTTATTGGCCATGATTTTTTTTTCTTCACTCATGTGGAAGGTTGACCTGCCCCCACTCCTGCTCCTTTTTGTGGTACTAAGGATTTATCCCAAGGCCTTGCACATACCAGGGAGGCATTCTACCACTGGGCTACACTCCTAGCTCTTATTATCATTATTGTTATCATTATTTTGTCCTTACCTTTTTTTTCCCCCCCTCGGTACCGGGAATCGAACGCGCAACCTTAGGCTTGCCAAGCAGGCACTGTGCCACCGAGCTAAATCCCCAGCCCCTTATTTTGTCTTTTTGAGACAGTGTCTTGCTACGCAGTTCAAGCTGGCCTTGAATTCACTTTGTAGCTGAGGTTTGCCTCAAAATCACAGTGATCCTCCTGCCTCAGCCTCCCCAGTGCTGGGATTGCAGGCATGAGCCACCACACTTGGCTTCCTAGCCCTTATTTTATTTAAAAAATGTATTTTTTTTCCTGTGGTACTGCGGATTGAATTCAGGGTCTCATACATGCTAGGCAAATACTCTGCCAGTGAGCTATAACCCCAGCCCCTTTTTGTTTTGTTTTACTTTTTCGGCTTTTTTGAGACAGGGTTTCACTATGGAGTTCAGGCCAGTCTTGAACTCACTTTGTAGCCCAGGTTGGCCTCAAACTCACAGCGATCCTCATGCCTCAGCCTCCTGTGTGCTGGGATTACACGCTTGGGCCACCATGCCTGGCTCCCAGCTTTTTTATTTATTTATTTTTGTTTTAAATTTTGAGACAGTCTCACCAAGTTGTTCTGACTGGCTGCAAACTCAGAGGTGTCGGTATTCTGCGTGCTGCTTACCTGAACTTCACCAAGTGGTCTTAGTTGGGACTGTTGGATGGTAGAGTTCCTAATATGTTTTGGGGAGGGGAAGAATCATCTGGTGCTCTTAGAGCCCACCCTAACCCCTTGCTGGGGACTGAACCCAGGGACTTTGCCTTGAGCTGTATCCTCAGTCCTTAATTTTTGCTATTCTTTTGTTTATTTGTTGTTTTTTTTGAGACGGGGTCTTGCTATGTGGTTCAGACTGGCCTTGGACTCACTATGTATCCTTGGCTAATCTCGAACTCAGAAGTGATCCTCCTACCTCAGCTACCTGAGTGCTGGGATTACAGGCATGCGCCACCATGCCCTGCACCGCTTAATTTTTTATTTTGAGACACATTCTCAGTAAGTTGCACTTGAACTTGCGATCCTTTTGCCTCAGCCTCCCAGAGTGATGGGATTATAAAGGCATGTGTCACCATGCTTGGCTGCAAAAAAAATCAAAACAAGAATAAAGAAAACATTTTGTTGACTATTTGCGAGAATGCAAGTGCATAGTCTGAGTTAGATAGCTAGTAGTGGATGTACATGACTGCGTCCTGCTGTCATAGCTCTTCTTAGGAGCTTCTCAGTGGCCTTCTGCAGGGTGCCAGGGCCCTGCTCTCAGGTCAGGCTCCTTTTCTGTCACATCACATTTTGCTCCATGGGGAGCATGTAGACATCCAGCTCTCTGGGCTGGAGTTTGAAGAGCATGCTTTCCTCACATTTCCCCCCCAGTACTGGGGATTAAGCACAGCACTCTACCACTGAGCTACTTCCCACCTTTTATTTTAAAATTTTGAGATAGGGTTTTGCTTTGTTGCTCTGGTTGTCCTCAGACTTGTGATTTTCCTGCCTCAGCCTCCTGAGTAGCTAGAATTACAAGCATGTGCCATTGCACATGGCTTTTCCTTTTGAACTCAGCAAGGTTAGGGATTAGCTCCGTGGTAGAGTGATTTCCTGGCATGAGTAAGACCTGGAGTTTGGTCCCTAGTGCTGCCGCCAAACAGAGAAACAAATATACGTGAAACTGGACAACACCCATGGATTTTTCCAGGTTCCCTTAATATGCTGAAGTCCACTTCTGGGCTTTGAAAGGGTCCTCATTTTGAGAAATGTTGCTCTCTTCCTGCACCACTTACAGTGGCTGGGGAGCCTACAGTCCCTTACCAGGAGAAGGGATGAAGGAGTTGGCTGGTTCTGCTTTCCTTAATGCTCATCTTGTTTTGTCAGCATAGTGCCTTCAGCCCCGAGCAGCTGACCTCAGGCTGTTCTGGCTCTGAACAGAACTGAAGCAAACTTTTGTGGGAGCACATTTTGTAAGCTGTTGTTCTTGGCTTTGGTCTTCCTGACTTTTCTCTTTAGAGTTGGGCTGCTCGGTGTTTTTTGGCAGCTCCTTCTATGATCTGTGATGACCTCTTGAATTTTGCCTCTGAATTTAAGATGAGTTGCTTTAAAATTCCTTCTCCAGTTCTTCATTATCAGGACTATTTTCTTCTTTTTTAAAAAAATCAAGACTATTTTCATTTACAAGGAGCACAATTTTGCTCAAGGATTTGCCATCCTGAGGGTTTGAGACATCTTGCCTTTTTGAGTCTTACATGGAACCTATTTTTTTTTCTCCAAATGGATAGAATTTGTCTTGTTTACCTCAGTGGAGGCATGACTGGCATTTTGGGCTGAATTGTTTTTCCTGAAGGGCCATCTTGTGCAATGCAGAACTTAACATCCTGACCACTGATACTACCAGTGTTTGTTAGCTGGGGCTCTGGAGGATGTTGGGACACCTGGATAAGATGATGTTACAATGCTTAGCGTCTGTGTCATGGGCAGGGCTCAGGGTGTCAAGTGCAGGGTCCTGGCCTAGATACCAGTGATACCCTGTTGAGAAACCTATCTGCTGTGGGGTGTTCACTATCCCCTGAAGGTAATAGGACGTGTTTGTTTGTCTCAGTTTCTCTCATTTGTGCCTAATAATCAGTTTTTGTTGGCTAGAATTATGCATGAGAGGTGATCTTTTTCTACTTTGGATAACTTAACTTGGGAACAGTGTAAATTAAGTTTATCTGATAACCCTGCTTTGGATTCCCTGTCTTTCCAAGTAGCCCTCATTAGAGTTGACCTTTCTTCTCTGGCCTGTAGTGTGTGGCTTACTCCTGTAGTGTTAATGACTTTCATCTTTCTTCATGCATCTGCTTGATATCAGAGGGCTGAGTTTAGGTGTCTTTCTTGTACCCATGCCCACAAGTTCCTCCTTTTTCTTAAGCAAGATACAGTTTTTCACTTTGTCCCTTTTTTTTTTCTTTTTTTTCTTTTTGAGGCAGGGTTTCACTGTGCAGTTCAGGCAGGCCTTCAGCTCACTTTGTAGCCCAGGCTGGTCTTGAACTTGCAATGCTCAAACTCACACTGATCTTCCTGCCTCAGCCTCAAGAGTTCTGGGATTACAGGCATGCGATTCCCTCTCTCTCTCTTCCTCTCTCTCCCCTCCCCCCCTCAGTCTCCCAAGTGCTGAGATTACAGGTATGCACCACAACTGGCTCTCCTTAGCCAAGTATCTTACTGTAGTGTCTTGAGCCAAGGACCATAAAGCTAAAATATAGCTTTTGTACTGTTTGCAGAGAATCCTTCCTATCTCAAGCCCTTCCCCACTCCCACCCACCACTCACTTCCTAGCACTTCACTAACCCAGTCATTCAGCAGATGTTTGAGTCTCACCATTGCGGAATTTTCAAGAAACTGGAGAGACCAAGAAGGATTTTCAGTAGGACTTCTTAACAGTGCACCATCCTAGCCACTAGAAAAGCTCAAAACCAGGCCGGCCCCCAACCAAGGAGAGGTCCCCTTTTACACAGCTTGTGGCACAAGCAAGTAGAGATACAGAAACGAAACAAAGCCAGTTAGTCATCTTGGCAGCTAACCCTATCTTAGCCTTGAAAAGAAAACACATCCTGTGCATCTCAGAAGTTAGGATGCTGTGAAGCTGGTTTATAACCTGTTTGTTAGCTTTGTCCGTGATGGTACACGGTATTGTCCCTCTAAGGGAGGAGATTCCCTTGAGAGAACTGCTTGAAGTGTCTCCCTTATCAGTGAGAAGAGCACGGGACCAGTGACAAAGCGGAAGTCCATATTCCTGAGGGAGGGGTTGCCTGAGAAGTTGCTTGCCTGGATCTGGGAAGGTTTTTACTTTGGAGAGGAAGACTTAAGTTTTCTTCTGCTTTACTCTAAGCTAAAGGTGCTAGGCTTCCCGATTCCCGCCCTCATGGAGCTGACATTCTGTTTGGGATATGTGGTATGGTATGAGACCTTTTCCCTTTCCTGAATTTGCTCATACTTTATAATCTCCAGAGGAGCATTTGCAGTGGGTCTTGGGTATTAGTAGGAGGACTAGATGGCAGGCAGGTTGGAGTGTTCCCTTAGGCACTGTGATTTTGATTCTGTGTTGCAGGGGGTTGCAAGTCCCAATGCTAGTACTAGCCCTTTCTTAAAAATGCATACGGCCCTCATTTGGCAATGCTTTTCCTTTCTTATGCTGCTTGGTAAGTATCCCCATGTTCAAAACTATCCACACTTGCTTGACCAGAATTTGTTGAACTGTTCTCAGGTCCAGATGATTGTAGTAGGTACCTGGAACTGACCAGTTGTGAGCACCCTGTGGGAAGATACTCATGACTGTTGATGGACGTGAATTTCCTGTTTCATGCATTCCTTTAGTTTACTTGTCTCTGGGCCAGATCCCCTATATACACACATATACACCCTGACTCAGAACCTGTAACACTGGTTCCAGTTTCCCCTTTCTCAGAAATTGTTTCTTCTATCCAGTGTTGCCTCATGTACCTTATAAATTGCTGTGGTGTGAGGGGAATGTGGAGCGCAGAGGAATTTTTTGGGTTTGATGCAGGGGCCAGTAGGGTAGCTTCTGTGCCATTGTGAGCCATAGCTACACATAGAGAGGCCTTCCTCCTAGAGCAGTGATAGTGAACCTTTTAGAGATTAAGTGCCCAAAATGCAACACAGAACCCACTTAGTTATTACAAAGCGTTAACACTGCAATTAAACCTGAATACTGAGGTTTTAGTTAAAAACAACAACAACAACAACAAAAAACCTGTTATCTGATGCCCAGTTGCTGGGGTGGCCGGCCCTGCGGGCTGACAGAGAGGGCTTTGTGTGCCTGCTGCAGCATGCCTGCCCTAGGTTCACCACCACTGCTATAGAGGGTTTGTGGGGTGGGCCAGAGAGGAAGCAGTCTCCTCCTGGCAGAGGAGGCAAGGCTCAGTGGGGTTAGTGCTTGAGTTGCAGAAGAGAAGGCACCTGAGATGTGAGGGAGGCTTTGGTGCTATTAGTTGGGAGTGGCATTCCAGATATCTGCACATGGAGGAATGTTGGTGATTTGATGTGGGCAAGAGGGTACCTTGTCTTATGACCCCAGCCAGGCATTCACCTGAGGAGTTGGGGAGGCAACAAGAAATACCTGGCTGGCGCACAGTTGAAAAACAAGTGGTAGACAATTCTAAGGACATGTCAGGCAGGATCTTAGAGTAATTAATCATGGTGGTTGTGTTTTCTGGGTGAAATGGCATTTGCTTCATTGACTGTTTACATATACAGTAATGACCTCTAGTTTGTAAGGATTCTTGTTTCTTACAGTGTGGTTTCCCCTTCATTGTCTGCAGCTCTGGGTATTATAACCCCTGTCAGGCAGCTGAGGAAACTGAGGCTCACTGAGGTTTCCTATCCCCTCCCAGTACTAGACTGGTTGGTTGTTCTCTTTGCTTGTGATAGTGCTAGGGTGGAGCCCTGAAGTCACAGCTCAGCACTGGGTAGGAAAGTTGGTGGGTGTGCATTTGCCTTTGGTTGGCTGCTAGCCAGTTTTATTCATCTTTATATTTTCAGTGTCCAGTACATAGTCAACACTTAATAAATCTCAATTGGAAGAAGTAAGATCTGTAGCACCTCAGGCTAGTCACTGCCACATGTCCGCTATGTGCAGGGTGCATGCCTATTTAAACAGGCATGAGGACTAACCACAGAGAGGAGCTGGTATATCTATGGAAGCATGACCCCTCCCATCAGTGCAGTGGGTTGCTGAGGTGGGAACTTGTCTTGGTCTGGGGCAGATAGAGGCAATGACCTCACCGAGAGAATTTCCTTGTTTCCATGCCTCTTTAACCAAACCAGGCATGGTATAGTCTTTACTCATATTGTGTCATTGGTGGTGTTGTGACCTGGTTTTATCTGAGGGAGTCAGGAGGGATCTTAATATGTGGTGCTTTCCCCAATTTGACACCCCTTTATGCTTTGTTAATCAACAGGAGCTTGAAGAGATCCGCAAATGTGGAATGAAAAACTTCCGTAACATCCAGGTTGATGAAGCTAATTTATTGACTTGGCAAGGGCTTATTGTTCCTGTGAGTATTGAACACTTCCACTTCTTATCAGATTATTCTTTCAGGTGGTGTGTGCTGCTGGGCTTATCTCTGAGCTCCTAGGCAGGCTTGTGGTTGGGGCAGCCCACAGATGCACAAAAGTGGGCTATGGCTTCAGGGTGACAGGTAGGGTAGGGCATGGCCTTGCAGAATCATGGCTTTGCATTTGGTTTTCTAAAATTCTGAGAGTCCCAAACTTTTCTGATCTGTGGTTATCTACACAGGGAAGAGGAGTATCTGTGCTCCTATTCCCTCCAGTTTTCCCTGGCTTCTGGGTGCCTGGCCCTATTTATCAGGACAAGACCTCCTTCTCTGGCATTTCTTGGGAGAAGGCTGGCATTCCTATCTAGATCTTTTGCTTTCCTCCTTGGTTTTGCATCTATGTCTGTCACCCCCTGGACACCTGTGATACGCGCTTTATTCCTAGTACCCTTTAACTTGTGCTTCACATTTGTCTCTAATATATGTCTACATATCCCCCAAGTCCTGCTCCCCCTCTCAGGGATTTCTGCCTTCAGACAGACTCAGGCTCCTCCTAACTGGGCTGCTTTGGCCTTAGTACCCTCTTGAGTTAGTGAAACCTCTTTTCTCCATCCTTTGGTCCCCTCACCCTCCTGGAGACTGGACCTGTACTCCACTGTGCAGTCCTTATTTTTCCTGCCTTCTTGAAAGAGAAGTGCATTTACACCAAATGCACAGCCTCCTCTCAGTTGTTACACGTATGGGCTTTGCTTGTCTCTAGAACCTTTGGCTGTCCCAGTTCCCGGTCCTGTAACCAGTATGCTACTTGCTTCTGATCTGCCTTTGGCTACTCCTTTAACTTGGGTGTTGGTAGTCTCTGCCTTATTCTCCTTTTGCTTTGCTTCTGAGATCCTTCCTTTTTCTAGCTTCATAGTTAATTGTGCTATTAAATAAATGATTCCCATGCTTTGTCTCCATCCTTGCCTTCTCTCTCTGAGCTGCACCATTTGTCCACCAGATAACCTTCCAGCACCCCCATCAGTTTTATATCCTTGACATCCTGTGTGATTGTTTTCCTTCTTTCTCATTTTTCCTCATCCACCTTTCTTACTTTTCTTTACCACTTTGCTGATCTGATCCTCAGGTCCTTTCCCTGTGCCAGTTGCTGTCCTGCCATTGTCATGTATAATTGTTTCTATGGGCAGATTGGCTTCTCACCATAGCAGAGCATAAAACATGCTTACTGTAGATGCTTCTTGATGGGAGTCCTTATAACTCTGTTTTAAGATTATGCTTTTGTTTTTTTAAAGTCCTCGGAAGCTGAACAGCAAATGTTGGATTTATAGTTTATTTTTGTAGTCATTTAGGTATCTAAGGCAAAACAGACTCAAATTTTTTTTGTTTGTTTTTTTCCAGTACCGGGAATCAGACTCACGACCTTGTGCTTGCCAGGCAGGCGCTGTGCCACTGAGCTAAATCCCCAGCCCCAGACTCAAATTTTTTGAATCTAGGAGATTACAGTCTGGTTTTCAAGATATGTCCTTTGGATTTCTTTAGGCTTGAAAGTAACAGGGTTTGGGGCACAGGATAAATGGCGAAGAAGCTACTGACTAGGAGGAGCTGGCCTTTGACTGCAGCCCTTAACTGCCATTGTGGCCTGTTAAGTGCTGAAGAGGACATCTCAGATCATGATTACCTGTCCCTTCTTTGTTTTGTATTTTTGAGCTAGTGTCTCACTATGTAGTCCAGGCTGGCCTTGAACTCTGTGTAACCTATACTGGCCTTGAGCTCTCAGTCCTCTGTCTTTGGCTCCCATGTGCTGGGATTATAGGCATGTGCCACTATTGCCATCTCCCATGTCCCTTTTCTATTCCGATTTTATATAAGAAATTTATTTAATAATAAATGATATTTAATTATAAATGATGTAAGAAATAGCTAGTCCATGGCTATTTTAGAAACTGTTAAGAATGGATGGGTTGGTATTAGACTGTAAAGATGGAATCACCCTTTGAGTTCAGTGAACTGTAAGCCTATAGAATCTCACCCTTTGAGTTCAGTGGGCTAAGGCTCTTATTAAGCCAAAGATAGAGATTGGCTGGTTGAATCCCAGTGTGCATGGGTTGAACAGGCCGAAGCCTCAACTTCTATTGAGGAAGCTGGGCCAAGGGACCATAAACCATGGCCAGGATGCTCACTTCCTACTCAGACTGCCCTCTTCTCAGTCCTCTCTTGCTTCCGTCCTGTAATCACTGCCCAGGCACATTGGGTTGGTATGATGTTTCAAGGAAGCATTTCTTTCTACCCTAGAGCAGTTGGCATTCTTGGCAGCAGACCTCTGCTGGATGTGTACTCATATTACCTGGGCTTCAGGTCTTGCTGCATTATAGGGGCTGGGCCATCATGGAACCCTTCTACCCACACTCATTTGAAGATCCACCCAGTTGGGGTGAAAATAGAGCCAGCTGGTAAAGCATAGCAGCTCAGCCCTGCTCTGTTGTTTTACAGCAGGTTTTTGGTCCTTAGGGAATACCTGAGTAAATGGTTTGGCCATAATAGAGAGAGAGAGAGAGAGAGGGAAGGCAGGCTGAGGGCTGAATCCTAGAAGCACTGCATTTTTACTGTTAAAGTTCAGGTTGGTTTGTGTGTGTGTGTTGCTAGGGATTGAACCCAGGGCCTTCACAGTGAACTACATTCACAGGCGCCCCCCACACACCGGGAATCAAACTCACTACCTTGCGCTTGCCAGGCAGGTGCTGTGCTGCTGAGCTAAATGCCCAGCCCCAGCTACATCCCCAGCCCCCACAGCCTTTTTTAAAACATTTTTTGAGACAAGGTCTTGTGAAGTTTCCCAGCTGGGCATGAACTTGCAGTCCTACTGTCCCCTCAGTCTCCCTCAGTGCTGGGATTACAGGCACACACCACCAAACATCTTGAAAAGGTTTATTCCCTTTTTTGGGCGGGAGGTGTGTGGTTTCTTTTTTTTTTCCCCAGTGCCAGGAAGTGAACTCACGACCTCGCGCTTGCCAGGCAGGCGCTATGCCACTGAGCTAAATCCCCAGCCCTTATTCCCTTTAAATGTTTGTTCTTCTGTAAATTTTTTTCATCTGAAATTCAAAGGTGAAGTTTAAAGAGGAAAGTATCATAATCCATCATTGACAAATCAAGTAAATTTTGAGGCACTGCCCTTTAGGAGTCTGGGGTAAAAGGGTGAACCTTTCTGAAGTTTCTAGCCTGGTATAGAGAGCCCTTCCCAGTCCTCATCACAGCCCAGGACGTTTATATTTGTAATCCTGTGGAAAAGTTATTGGAATTCTAGTGAGTTAATTCCAATCTACCACTCCCAGTGCAACTTACGGTGTAAATAAAGACCCTAAGACATATTTGTAGTTATGGGAAGCCAAGGGCTCCTAAGCCCAGCTACAGTGATGGCTAATTGGAACAAAGACCTCAACCCAGGGCCAAAAGAACTTGGGTTTTATTAATTTGTGAAGAAAGGAGTGGCTTGAGGATGAGTGACTGAGATTGGTGGGAAGTAGGTGAATGTGATGAGCTGGGCTAGGTAGGAGGCCTGAAATCACCTCTGCAATATGCAGAGAGAAGGATATTCAGAAAGAGTAATCCACATAACACAGTTGAGGTAGTATGTAATGTTTTGGGATCAGTGTTTCAACTCTGATGTGTAATCTTTTATGCCCTGAGAAGTCTCACACATGTTTTATTTGGGAGCTGTGGAAGGCAGGAAAACACTGCCCTGTGGTCTTTGCTTCAAAGATACATATCAGCACCTGGCTGAATGGATTTGCATTGCTTAAATCCAGTTGAAGGGGTAAGGAAAAGTCCTAGCCAGCTCTGTACACATCAGTGCATGGAAATAGGGCCAGGTTCAGCCAAAATGGAGACGGTTGCTGCTCCTGCAGGGAGAGTTGCCCAGGTGAGAGTCGTCCGTATCCTGGTGAATGTTTTCATTCTTAATCTTTGGTGTAGTTCCTCCCAGCCTTGCTTTTTTCTTTTTTTGGAGCGGGTGAGTACTGTGGATTAGAACTGGGGGGCCTTTGCACAGAGCTATAACCCCAACCCTTTTAAAATTTTTCTCTATTTTGAGACAGGGTCTTGCTAAGTTGTCCAGGCTGCCCTTGAACTTGGATTCTCCTGCCTTAGCCTCCTAAGTTGCTGGGCTGGGACCATGGCACCTGTCTCTCCTAGTCTTTTTGTATGAATTTTTTTGTGTGTGTGATACTGGGTGTTGTGCCCAAGGCCTTGATCTTGAAATTGAGCCATTATCTCCCTCTCCCATCTTACTAAATTGCTGTATTGCTCAGATTAGACTCAAACTTTCATCCCTCCTGCTTCAGTCTTCTAGAATGCTGGGATTATAGGTGTGCATCAGAATGCCAGCTCATGTAGTTTTTAGTAAACTATTTCATAATTGTTTTATTATTCCATAATTTAGTTACTGTCTTGAAATTTTGTGAGCACATTCAGTATCTAGTGTCCTATGAGATGATCATTTATTTAATAATTTGTTTTAAACTTTTTTTTTTTTTTGTGAGACAGGGTCTCACTATGCAGTTCAGGCTGGCCTTGAGCTCACTTTGTAGCCCAGGCTGACCTTGAATTCACAGTGATCCTCCAGCTTTAGCCTCCTGAGTGCTGGGATTATAGACATGCACCACCATACATGGCCCTGTTTTAAACTTTGATTATTTGTAAAATAAAAATTTTTATTTATTTTAGATTTTGATCTTAAAGTAATGTGTTCTGCCCATTCAAATTTATATATAAGGAACAGACCATCTGTTTGTATATTTATTTAAGTTGTTTTCCAGAAAGGTTGTGGCAGTGTCAACACTGTGAACCCTACTTTTTATACAAGTGCCTGTATGTGCTATTGAGTATCTTTGAGGCTGGACATTTATTTATTAATTAATGTATTTATTTATTTGTGTGTGTGTGTTTGTTTTTGAGATGGTCTCAGTATGAGATTCAGGCTGGCCTTGAATTTGCAGTGATCCTCCATCCTCATCCTCCCAAGTTCTAGGATTACAGACATGCACCACTACACTTGGCTTTTATTTGTTTTTTTTTTTAAGATAGGGTCTCCCTATGTAGTTGAGGCTGGGCTTAAACTCCCAGTGAGCCTCCTATCTCAGCCTCCCAGTGCTGGGATTACAGGTGTGTTCCATTATGCCTGGCAACACCTGGCAAGGCTGGAGATTTTAAAAGGGGATTCTGAGTGGCAGGTACTTCAGAGGCCAGACTGAAGGGTCTGACTCCCAGAGGTATGAAACCCAGCCCTGCCTGCAGGTGGCCTGGGGATCTTGGACAAATTAAAGCATTTGCCTCTGATATTCTCACCTTTGTAATGGGAATGTGCTCAGCCTCTGTGGATGTTGGAAAAATTAAATATGTGTATGTGTAGTGTTTTTGATGTTAATGGCAATAATTAAGGCTTTTGTGGGTCCTCTGTATAAGATTATTCTTTAATAGGTATTAGAGATCCTATGAAACAAATATACTACAATTAGCACTGTAGGAGGCTGAGACAACCTAACTTGAGCCTGGTTGATGTAGTAGTTTAGTGATACCCTGTTTCCAAAAAAATCAGTCAATCAAAAATGAAATCATTATTACCAATATGACTTGTATTTCCAGTTTTATTATTTTGCTTAACTTTTTTCACTTATTTTTATTTCTACAGTCTCATCAGATTTTTAGTATGTCACTTTGTTGAATTGTAAGAATTCTGTGTATTAATCCTTTTTGTCTAGTGAAAATATATTTCAGCCTGCTGTTCTCTTTTTCTAATATTTTTCTGGGGAGGGTTGGTGTGGTTGGTTTGTTTGTTTGTTGTTTGTTGTTTGTTTGAGACAGGATTTTGCTATATAGTCCAGGCTGGCCTTGAACTCATTATGTAGCCCAGGCTAGCCTCCAATTTACAGTGATCCTCCTGCCTCAGCATCCTGAGTGCTGGGATTACAAATGTATGCCTTTACAGCCAGCATTATTTGATTTCTTGATGGTGGCCATTCTTTCCCCAGTATAACACTACTTTTTCAAGTTACAGCCGTCCTAGTAATCCAAGTAATATCTTACTGTGATTTTTTGTTGAGACAGTTGCTCAGGCTGGCCTCAACTTTGATTCTTCTGCCCCAGGTTCCCAAATAATTGGGATTACAGGTCTCTACCACCACACCTGACTCTTATTTTGGTTTTGAAATGCATTTTCTTTTCTTCTGTCTTTTTGAGGCAGAGTTTCACTTTGTACTGCAGACTGGCCTTAAACTTGAAGTGATCCTGCTTAATCTCGCCCAAGTGCTGGGATTACAGGCATGTACCCCTGCCCACCCCCACAGAACTTTTTTTTTTTTTTTTTTGGTACCAGGAATTGAACTCAGGACCTTGTGCATGCACTGCACCACTGAGTTATATGCCCGGTTGAGAGCATTTTCTTAATGAATAAAGCTGTTGAGTGTGTTACAGTATTTGTGTAAAATGAGTCATAATGTCTTGACTTTTCTGTTTGTTTGGTTTTTTTTTTGTCTTTCTGAGACCAAGGTCTCAATATGCAGCTCAGGCTGGCCTTGAGCTCACTTTGTAGCCCAGGCTGGTCTTGAACTTGTGGCTATCCTCCTGCCTCAGCCTCCTGAGTGCTGGGATTACAGGCATGCGCTACCATGCCTCGCAACTCATTTTTAATTTTAATCTCTTTTTCCTGTACTTGGTCTAGCTAAAAGTTTGTGAATTTTGTTGATATTTTTAAAGAGCTGGTTTTTGGTTTCATGACCGAGACAGATTCTCATGATGTAGTTCCTTCATCTAACTGTGCAGCCCAGACTGGCCTTGAACTTGCAGCAATCCTATCTTATGCCCAGCTTTCATTGACTTAAAAAAAAAAAAGTTCATTTATCTACTCAGTAGCTATTACTTATTTCTTCTAGTTTGTGCTTAGTTTGCTTTCTTTCCCTTCGTCACTCCCCGGATCCCTTAAATTTTGGTAATATCTTGTTTGTTTGTTTGTTTTGAGGCAGGGTTTCTCTATGTAGTTCAGGCTGGCCTTGAAATCACTTTGTACCCCAGGTTGGCCTCAAACTCCCAGCAGTCCTTCTGCCTCAGGCTCCTCAGTGCCGGGATTATAAGCATGTGCCATCATGCCAGCCTAATGTCATGTTTTCATTTTATTTGTCTCTTAGTAGTCCTGCTGCCACATCACCCTCTGAAGTAGCTGGCACTACAGGCATAGGTCACCACACTCTTTGATCCATTGATTGTTAAAATTTTAATTTCCACATAATTGTGAGTTTTCTAGTTCTGTTACTGATTTATTTACATTCCTTTGTAGTCAGAAAAGCTACTTAGTATGATTTTGATCTTTTAAATTTATTAAGACTTGTTTTGTGAGCCAACATGACTCTTTCTAGTTATGTTATTGATTTCTATTTGCATTCCTTTGTAGTCAGAAAAGTTCCTTGGTAAGATTTTGATCCTTTTCCCAGTGTGATTCTATTTTGGACAATGTTTCATGTGACTTGAGAATTTGTATTCTGCTCTTCTTGGGTAGATATTCTATATATATGTTAAGCTTAATTGGATTTTTAGAAAAATTAATTAGGTTTATTGCCACGTTGTAGATATGTATACTTAATGATCACTTTCTTTTTTTTTTAATGATCACTTTCAACATAGGCAATTTGTACCTGTACATGATGTAGCTTGATTCTTTTTTCCCATTCCCCTACCCTCCCTTCAACCCCTTTTCCTGTCCTTATTTACAAAAGCTTTGTCTCCATTTTTTCCTTATTTTTTTTCCCGTGTTTCCTTTTCCCCTTCCTCTTTTCCTAGTTCCCGTTCCCATTTGAATATTTTCTTCCTAGTTCACAATATCTATTATATATTTTGATCCATATTTACACTTTCAGTTTTTCACACCAGAGAAACAATGTGGTATTTATACTAGTGTCTGATTTATTTCAAGATGCCTCCATTTAGTTAGTTTATCCTTCTTTATGGCTGAGTAGTATTCCTTTCTTTAAAAAAATCACATCATCTTTGTCCATTCATTAGTTGATGGACATTTGGGCTCTTTCCAAGATTCTGCTACTACAAATTATACTGCCATAAACATAGCTGTGCATATGTTGCTGTGGTATAATGCTTTTAATTCTTGCAGGAACATACCAAGAAGGGGAGCAGCTGGGTCAAATGGAACTTCTAGTCCTCGTTTTTTGAGGAATCTCCACACATTTCCATAGTGGTTGCACCAGTCTACATGCCCATCAACAGTAGAGAAGGGTCCCTTTTTTCCCCACAGTCCCACTAGCATTTCGTAGTGATTGATTTCTTGATAATAGACATTCTTTCTTGGGTGAGATGGAATCTCAGCATTGTTCTAATTTGCATCTCTCAAATGACCAGCAGTGTTGAACATTTTTTCACATATTTATTTGCCTTTGAACTTCTTCCTTTGAGAAGTGTCTTTTCATTTCAGATGTGTATTTTTGGATTGGGTCTTTAAATTTGGGGGGTGGTCTGGTTTGTTTGTTTGTTTGTTTTAGTTCTTTTTATATTCTAGATTGTAGTCTTTTGAGGAACAGGTGGCAAAAATTTTTCCCCACACTGTGGGTTATCTTTTCACTCTGTTGGTGGTTTCTTTTCCTTCCTTCCTTCCTTCCTTCCTTCCTTCCTTCCTTCCTCCCTTCCTCCCTTTTTTTGCACCAGGAATCGAGCTCAGGACCTTGTACTTGGCAGGCAGGTGCTTATGCCGCTGAGCTATTACCCCAACCCTGGTGGTTTCTCTTGCTGTGCAAAAGCTTTGTAATAAAATGAGACCTCAATTGTTGATTCTTTGTGATAGTTCCTATGAGATTGCAGTTTTGCTCATAAAGTCTGCCTATGTCAATGTCTTTAAGAGTTCTACCTATTGGATCCTCCAGCAGATTTAGTGTTTCTGTTTTAATATTTAGTATATGTGCTGCCTCAGTTGAGCACCTGTTTTAATATTTAGATCTTTGAACCATAAAAGTTTTAGTTTATTGCATGGTAAAAGATACGCGTCTAGTTTTAATCATTGACATGTGAAAAGCCATTTTTTTCAGCACCATTTATTAAAGAGGCTATTCTTTCTTCCAGTTAAGGTGTTTGGCTCCTTTGTCAAAGATAAGGTCAGTAAGTTTGTCTGAGGTTGTTTCTGCATCGTCTAAACTGTTACATTGATCCCCAGGTAGGGTTTTTGGTCAGTATCATGCTGTTTTTATCACAGTAGCTTTGTTTTTTGTTTTGTATTGTTTTTGTTTTTGTTTCTTGTCTTTTTTGAGACTGGGTCTTGCTATGCCATTTAGGCTGGCCTTGAATTCACTTTGTAGCCCAGGCTGGCCTCAAACTCACAACAGTCCTCCTGCCTCAGCCTCCCGAGTGCTGGGATTACGGGCGTGTGCCACCATGCCTGGCCCGTATCACAGTAGCTTTGTAGTATACTTTCAAGTCAGGGGTTGTGATGCCCCTTTGCCTTGCCTTTGTTAGCCAGAATTGCCTTTGCTGTTCTTGGTCTCTTCTGGTCCCAAATGAATTTTAGGATTATTTTCTCTAATTCTGTGAGACATGCTGTTGGAATTTTGATTAAGATTATATTAAATCTGTATACCAACAACAACAGAAAAATCTGTATAACAATTTTGGAAGTATGGCCATTTTCACTATATTGGTTCTTCCTACCCAAGAGCAAGGGATATCTTTCCATTTTCTGATATATCCTCTTCAATCTCCTTTTTCAAGGTACTGTAGTTTTCAATATAGAGGTCTTTTATTTCCTCTGTTAGATTGATTTCTAAGTATTTCATCTTATTCGAGGCTATTGTGAAATGTGTTTCCCTAATTTCTCTCTCAGTATATATATACTGAGTCCTGCTTAGTACAGGTCTTGATAGATTTAGTGCTGAATTCTACATGAAATTTAGAGAAGATCTAATGCTGCTACTTCTAAAACTCTTCAGTGAAATTGAGAGGGAAGCAGTACTCCCAAATTCATTTCTGGTAATTTGCTTTGTTCTGTTTGTCAGTATCTTACTGAGGATTGTTGTATCTGTGTTCATTAGAGAAATTGATCTGTAGTTCTCTTTCTTGCTTGGGTTTTTTTTTTTTTTCCTCCGGTACCGGGAATCGAACTCACAACCTTGTGCTTGCCAGGCAAGGGGCTTTGCTGCTGAGCTAAATTCCCAGCCCCTCTTGCTGGGGTTTTACTTTGGTTTTGGTATCAAGTAATGCTTGCTTCCAGGAATGAATTTGGGAGTATTGCTTTCCTCTCAATATACTGTACTAAGGTCACTCTGTTTTACTGATATGGGTATTCACTGCTATAAATTCCATCATAGGACTGCTTTTTGATTGTATTGCATAAATTCTGTTATGTTGCATTGTTATTATCATTTAATTGTAGAGACTGTCTAATTTTTTCTTTAATTTTATCTGTGACCCATTGGTTTTTCAAAGGGTGCTATTTAATTTCCATGTGTTTATGAAGTTTTGTGGTTTCTTTTGCCATTAATTTCCAATTTCATTGCACTATGATCTGATAATATGCATGGGATAATTTCAGTTCCTTTGCATTTACTTAAGCCTGTTCTATGAGCTAGTGTGTGGTCTGTTTTTTAGAACATTCCGTGTACAGCGGAGAACCATGTTTATTTTGATGTTTTGGGGTGGAACACTCTGTAGACAACCACTAAGTCCATTTGTTCAAAAGTTTGGTTCAGTTCTAATATTTCATTGTTGACTTCTTGTCTAGTTTGATGTCTTTTTGTGACAGTCGGGCATTGAGATTCCCCCAATACAGTTGTGTTAGTCCTTACTTGATTTTTCATGTCTGTTAATACTTCTTTTATATAGTTGGGTGTACTGGTATTTGATCTTTTTTCTTTTTTTTCTTTTTGAGACAGGGTCTCACTATGCAGTTCAGGCTGGCCTTGAGCTCACTTTGTAGCCCCAACTAGTCTTGAACTCATAATGATCCTCTGGCCTCAGCCTCCCTAGCGCTGGGATTATAGGTGTGCACCACCATGCCCAACTTGTTGCATATAGTTTTATGATTGTTATCTCTTCCTCTTGGATTGTCTCTTTTCAAGGATATAGGACCTGTCAGGACCTGTGCTTCTTTGTCTCTCTTAATCAGTCTTGGCTTGAAATTCACTTTGTCTTCAGATAGAATACCTACCCCTACTTTTTTGTGGGTTAGTGGATTGACAACTGGTGGTCAATTTATAGCACTCAGCTGAAATGAGTAAGTGTGGTGTTGTGTGTGGGAAGCCCACCTCTGGATTGTTGCCAGCAGCATAAGAGGCAGAACTGGAGAAGAAGAAGTGAGGCTGTTGGGAGCTGAGAGATACTGTTGGGAGCAGAAAAAGGCTATTGGGAACTGAAATGCTGTTGGGAGCTGGTAGAAGCTGTAAAGAGCTGCTGGTTCTGTTGGAGGAACTTGTCATGCTGGCTTCCCCGATGAACTTGGCTGTTTTCATCATCTGAGGAGCTCGGGACCTTGTTGGCACTGAGAATGGCTTCAATTCACTTTGGAGGAGCTCTGGTCCTCACTTTGAGCATCGCTTCCTGGCTCTGGAGGGGAAGATGGTACGCTGCCAGTCTCCTGGAGAAACTGCTGTGTTGGTTTTCCTGATGGGAACTCAACCATCTTGATGAGTGACCTCAAACAACTTAATATTGAACTTGAAGCTTCTAGAAAAAGAACTGGTCAACCCAAAGCTCGTACATGGGAGGAAATTATACAGATCAGAGCAGAAATGAATGCTGTAGAGACTAAGAAAATAATACAGATTCAGCAC
The DNA here is from genome assembly GCF_000276665.1 of Chinchilla lanigera. Lineage (NCBI taxonomy): Eukaryota > Metazoa > Chordata > Mammalia > Rodentia > Chinchillidae > Chinchilla > Chinchilla lanigera. The sequence goes on along the minus strand of NW_004955442.1, from coordinate 17,528,770 downwards.
TAAATCTGTCAGGACCTGTGCTTTTCTTTGTTGGTAGGTTTTCAGTTACATCTTCAGTATCATTCATTGATACTGGTTTATTTAGGAATTTTTATTTTTGATTCAGCTTTGGTTATTCATATCTATCTAGGAATCTAGATGTCCATTTCTTCTACATTTTCCATCTTATTAGAATCCAGGTTCTCAAAGTAGCTAAGATGATCTGGATTTCTGCAGGATCTGTTGTGATTTCACCCTTTCCATTCCTAATTCCATGGATTTGAGTCTTTTCTTTCCTTTTTTTGATAAGGGTGGATGGTTAAGTATTTGTCAGTTTTAATCTTTCAAAGAACCAACTGCAATTTATGGATTCTTTGTATTATTTTCTTAGACAATTTTTTCTTAGACAGCTAGTAAGTCCATTTGTTCAAAAGTTTGGTTCAGTCCTGCTTAGTACAGTTTGGCCATCTTGATCATTGGAGGAGCTTGGGACCTCACTGTGGCTGAGGATGGCTGTGGTACTTTTTGGAGGAGCTCTGGTTCTTAGTTTGTGCATTGCTTTCTGGCTCCAGTGTAGATCCCTCAGCCTGCTAGCACAGATCCTTCATCCTGCTGGCGCAGACTTCCTAGATCCCACCACTGACCTTTGGGCTTTCCCAGCACAGATCCATGAAAGAGGCCTGCGTGAGATACTGTTATGGGCTCTAGGCCTCTGTTTGGATTTGTGGGAGGCATTGTTATGAGCTCTAGGTCTTCAGCTGGACTCACGCAGGGCATTTCTGTGGAATCCAGGGCCTTAGTTAGATTCTTTGGTCTTTTTTTTTTTTTT
>NW_004955442.1:17520337-17527507 GCF_000276665.1 Chinchilla lanigera | reverse complement strand
CCCACGCTGGCCTCAATCTCAAGGTGGTCCTCCTGCCTCAGCCTCCTGAGTGCTGGGATGATAACAGGTGTATACCACCATAGTCTGTTTCTTTTGATTAATGAATTAAGACCATTAACATTGATGATTATAGCTGATACACATTGACTTACCTTTTTCATGTGATTTTCCTGTTGTTTGTTCCCTTTTTTCCCCTCTGTTTAATTGCTTGCCTTAACCTGCTGGATTCATTCTGTTGGGATTCATGGAGTTGTAATCCTTGTTTTCTCTTTTTAGAATGTCCTTCAGAATATTTTGGAGTGCTGGTTTGATGTTCATGAATTTCCTCAGGTGTTCTTTGATGTAGAAGTAGCTTTATTTCTCCATCAATTTTCAAAGATAGTTCTGTAGGGTACATCAAACTGGGTTGGAGGGTGTTTTAGGGCTTAAAACACTTCACTTCAGGCTCTCCTTGACTTGAGGGTTTGTGTTGAGAAGTTTGCTGTGATTCTGATGTGTTTTCCTTTATATGTGATTTGTTTCTTTTCTCTAACAGCTTTTATTTATTTAGTATTTTGAATAAAAAATATTTGGCAAATTAAGGATTTTCTTTCAAGTTTATTTTCTTCTAACTTTTGGTAATGAACTTCATGCTTGCCATGTGGGCACTTTTAATATTTTGTTCTTGTTTTGAATATCTGGAATCTTGACTTTTATGTCTTGGTGTAGAATTTTATGGCTGATTGGAGTCCTGTATGCCTCACTTATCTGTATGTCAAATTATTTTTCCCTGCATGGGAAATTTTCTGCCATGACTTCCATGAACAGGGTTTTTTTGGTTTTTGTTTCTGAAATAGGGCTTGCTATGTTGTTTGTACTGGCCTTGAACTCACTACATAGCCCAGGCTGGCCTTGAACTTGTAGCAGTCCTCTTGCCTCAGCCTCCCAAGTGCTGGGATTACAGGTATGGGCCACCATACCAGCTGTGAACAGGTTTTTTGTGTGTCTTTGTGCTATCCCCTGCTGTTTCATTGTCTCCATTCAATCTTATGTTATTCTTCTTTGCAACATCCAACAGCTGCTAGATTGATTTGTCGTTGTCTTTTTTTTTTCTTTTTTTTCCAGTCCCGGGAATCGACTCATGACCTTGCACTTGCCAGGCAGGTGCTGTGCCACTGAGCTAAATCCCCAGCCCCTCATTGTCTCTTGATATTTTAAAGAAATCTTTCTTTTCATGATCACTAACTACAATTCTGTCTGTATACCTGAGATTCTGTCCTTGCATTGGCTCATTCTGCTGTGTATACTTCAATGGAATTTTTAATCTTCTAGATACCTGTTTGAATCTATTTCATAGATTCCATTTCTTTTCTATGTGGACATTCATGGTTTTCATCATTTTCCTCAACTACTCCTATTTTTTATTTTATTTTTTATCTGTATCTGTTCTAGAGTCACTAAGCATGTCTTTCATTATGGTCACCATCTCTGTAGTTATCTCAGAAATTATTTCTGATTTGATTTTTTTTTTCAGAGAGCCCAAGTGGATGGCTTTCTGATTGTTCTACTTTGTTGCACCCCCCCACCCCCCGCCGGGTTTGCCTTTGGTGTGCTGAAAGTCTGGGGTTGCAACTTGTTTAAGTGTCTTCTCATTTCCCTTTTATTTTGGGTGGGGGGTGGGATATTGAGATTTGAACTCAGGACTTCATGCTTGCCATGTGGACGCTGTGCCACTGAGCTAAATCCCTGGCCCTTCGTTTTTTTAAAAAAAGTTTAATTCCTGGGTTGATATTTGTAAATTGCCTATGGGGAGTAGCATTATTGCTAGTATTTAGAACCCTTAGGAAATGATTGCTTCTCAAGATGTCTTTCAGGTTTTTTTTTTTTTTTCCTTTTTTTTATACTGGACCTTGAGCTTGCCAGCCAGGTGTTTATGCTGCTGAGCTATATCCCCAGCCCTGCTTTTGGGTTGTGAGTCTGTTGCAGGATCCTACCTCTTCAGCTTACTGGGCATGAGAAGTTGGTGCCTACTTGACCCAGCTTCGGTTCTTGGCACTATAATATTATTTATGACCCTTAGTCAATCTCAGTTTTGGTCTATCAGGAAGAATAACTAGTTAGAATAGTTATGTCACTTTGGCTAAAGTGGTACAATCAGCAACAACAGTAACATCAAACAAACTGCAGAAAATGATAAACTGAGGTATCTACTAATTTGCTACCTTTAACCATATGAACTAGATGAGTTGTTGCATAATAAAATCTAAACAAAACCAGAAAACTATATGTAGTAAATATGCCATTAGTATGGCCATTTTATTTTTGTTTTGTTTTGTTTTTTTGGGTTTTTCTCTGGTACCGGGAACCGAACTCACGGCCTTGCACTTGCCAGGCAGGTGCTTTTGCAGTATGGCCATTTTATATAGAGAAATAGAAGAGGAAGATCATGCAAACTTTGAGAAATTGGTGAGGAAGACAAGAAGAAAAGAGAGAAGGAATAAAAACAGAAAACAGCTAAAGTAGGAACTATGTTCACACTCATAAAAAGAACAAAGAAAAAAAAGGAGAGAAAGAACAAAAAGAACTTTTTTTTAAATGTCCATTTCAAGGTGTGTCTCTGCTGTTACTGTAGACAACTTGGGCAGACAGAGTCCAGATCCAAGTTGATTAATCCAAGCAAGCCAGCTATAGCTTTTTGTTGAGGTAATAGCTAATCCCAGGGAGCCTGCACCTTTATTTCCAATGAAGTTAAGGCTGGTTTCTACTTGTGAGGCCAGATCCAGACTTTTTAAGCCTGAAACAATCCATGCACCTTCTGCTGACTTGAACTTGGCTTCCTGACCCAAGATGTCTCCCAGACAGTTGCACTCTCCTCAGGACCTCTGAACCCAAATAACGCACCAGCCACTGCAGTCCACTGTGTCCATTGCTCTGTTACACTGGAATCTTTCTTTGTGGAGGCCTCTGGGGTCACCAGTAGTCACCATACACCTGTAGGTTTGAGCTGCCCCTCCCACACACAGGGAGAAAGTGCCAGCTGCCACCCACTTCTTCCTTGAAGTTTCTCTCTTCGCCCTCCTTGTGGGCTTTAGTTCTCAATTTGGATCCTTCCTGGGTCCTGGTGACCCACTTCCCTCCTTCTTTCCTTCCTCACATTGTTATATTCATCTGGACACCAAATCTCAGACAGGCTCTTTCTGTGCTGCTCACCCCTGGCTTCTTTCTGGTTACTGTACTGGGAGAAATAAGTTGTTTGCCGTATTAAACATACTGGTTAGGTCTGTGAGTTCATTGGAGTTCATTGAACTGCATTGATTTTTAGATTTATTTTTTTATGGAATTTGGGAGTATTATTTCACCAAGTATTACTTCTCTCCCCCCTCTCTCTCTATTTCAGTTATACTGTTAAACTCTAGAATTTGTTTGGTTCTTTTGTTTGTTCTCTATTTCTCTGTTTTCTGGTGCATGCATATGCGTGTGTTGGAGATTGAATCCAGGGCTTTACAGGTGGGTAGCTAAGGCAGGTGGTCTACCCCGAACTACCTCTCTGATTTACCCACTTCAGGCAGGCCATTCTGCCTGCAGTTCTGCCTCAGCCTCATTTCTTGCTTGTGCTAAATTTTTACATTAGTCAATGGTGGAAGCCTATGGTATTGTCAGGCCTTTTGTGTTGGAGTAGGAGGGCCACTGGGGATTGAATTTTTTTTTCGGGGGAGGGGGATTGAATTTAGGGACTCACGTATGCTAAAAGTGCTGTACCACAAAGTTACATCTCCTGCCCTTTCTAAATTCTGAGACAGAGTATTGGTAAGTTGGCTTCAAACAGGCAGTCCTCCTGCCTCATGTTCTCAAGTAGCTGGTATTATAGATGCGTTCTACCATAGCCCAGCTCTTCTAAGTTTTTTTCTGAACTTGTGTCCAATGATAGGCATATATGTCTGTTTTCCAAATGTTGTAGTATACCTGGACACTTCTTTTTTTTTTTGTCTTTTTGAGACAGTGTCTCACTATGCAGTTCATCCTGGCCTTGAGCTCACTTTGTAGCCCAGGCTGGCCTCAAACTCACAAGAATCCTCCTGCCTCAGCCTCCCACTTTTTTTTTTTAAAGACAGGGTTTCACTATGTAGTTTAGGCTGATCTTTTTTTTTTTTTTTTTTGGTTTTTCTCCAGTACCAGGAACCGAACTCACGACCTTGCGCTTGCCAGGCAGGCGCTTTTGCCGCTGAGCTAAATCCCCAGCCCTAGTTTAGGCTGATCTTGAATTGGCTATGTAGCCTAGGGTGGCCTCAAGCTCATGGCAGTCCTTCTGCTTGGGTCTCTGAGTACACGGATTATAGGCATGCACCACTACACTTGGAATCTGTGCATTTTTTAATCCCCTAATTTTTTAAACAAACTTTCCCCTTGTCATTTCCTACTTAACTAGTCCCCTGCTGGGAGTGAACCCTTAATTTTGAGACAAGGATTTACTAAGTAACCAAGACTGGGCTCAAAACCTGCCTCAGCCTCCCAAGTGCTGGGCTTGGCTTTGAATAGGCTATTTATTGTACATCTCAGTTGTTCACTTTGGCTTTTTGTGGAATTTTTTTACACACTTGCTTTTTTTCTACCCTCTGTGGCTGTAATTTGTGTAAGATAGAAAGGAATGCCCATGTTATTCCTTCAGGTGGCCGCAGGCAGGTTAGAACTGACAAACATACAGTTTGTGAATAAGACCTGCTCTACTTCCTCTGGAGTCAGGAGCAGGGTCCTGCACTGGGAAAGAAGACCCTATCTTGTAGGCTGCCTATTCCCCAGCCAGGGAGGGCATAGGGTGAAGGCAAGAGAGATCACCCCAAGGCTTTTCTACTGTAATTTAGTTGCTCTTTTCTGGATTCTGTCATTTGGTTGCTGTAAACCTTTGATTGTTTCCTAGAGTTCTGACAAAGTTGGTTCTGACCTTTTCTACAGTTACTTTTCTGTTTCTCTGGAGGGAGGGAAGTTTGGAGCCGCTTGCTTTGCCTGTCACTTCCCTACGGTAGTTTGTTTGAGGCAGAGTCTAGCTGTGTGTTCCAGGCTGCTCTTAAACTTGGGGCAGTCCTCCCTCTTCAGGTGCTGGGATTAAGGCATGTGCTTCAGTGCAGGGCATTGAAGAGAGATTTGGTCCTGGCTTAAGTTCCTTTCTCTCCTCCTTTGTTCTGTGTTCTTTGCTGTGAATTTGAGATGATCATTTTACCTTCTGCAGCAACGGTAATGCATGCACCAGTGAACATTCCAGCAGTGGCAGTAGCTCTCCCATTTAACTGTGCCTCAGTTTCCATATTTGTAAAATGGAGCTAACTACTCCTCTAGCAGTAATCAAGAGCACTAAAGTTGATAATGCCACTGAGCCTTGCACAAAGTATATGCTTTATTTAGCTAGTGGTGTGATTAATGCTGCAGTCAGGTGTTCCTTGGATTTCTTTGCTGTGGATTTTAAAAGCACAACATAAGAGTCATCTTTGTATCCCTGAGGCTTTATGTATTAAAATCTGGCTCAGTGGGGATACTGTGTAGCTGTCCTCCTTGTGCCCCCTGTCCTATTGGAAAGAGAAGCAGTCTCTGCTGTTACACAGTTGCACTGGCGCCACACTACTCCGCTTTCAGGGCCCACACACTCCAGATTCTCAGGAGCCCTGTAGACTATTTCTGAGGATGGGCATCAGGTACAGTATACTGATAATGTCCATTTAAAAAACCAGAGTTGCTCTTGCCTCTCTGTGGACTCTTGTCCAGGTTTTTCTGCAGCCACTCAGGCTCATCCTTAAGTCTCCCCTACCTGACTCACAGACTGGCTACTTTAGAACAGCTCTGCTTCTTGTCCTCCTGAGCTAGAAATCAGTGCTTTACACAAGTTGGTCCAAAGCTGGTCACTCCACACCAACTAATTGTTCAGTTAAATACCTATTACTCCTTTTCAGTGGGAGACAGACTTTCTCAGGAGTAATCATGCTACTTCCTGCCCCAAACTCCCCAGATGTTCCTATACTTAGGGCTTCTGTCCTTTGTCTAGAGTATTCTGTGAAACTCTCTTATCACACTAAATCACATACTCCATAGTGTTCCACCCACCTTGCACACTGGTGAGGTGACCCCCCAGTTGAGCGTGGCTTAGAAAAAGGAATTTCCTGAGGTGGCTACCCTGGGTTGGTTAACTGAGCAGCTCAGTAAAGTGAGCCAGATCCTAAATTCCGCCAGTCTCCTATTCTGCCCTCCATTCCATTCTGTCCAGCTCTCTACCCAGTTGTCACATAGCTGCTGTGTGGTAGGAGATCTGTGGAAACATGGCAGTGTTGGAGGAGGAAATGGCACGTGTGTCTCCCATTTTTCTCTCTTTGAACTTTTAACTTTGAGACAATTGTAGGTTCTCATGCATTTGTTAAGAAACAAGTACAGAGATCTCTAGCACCCTTCAGCAAGCTTCCTCAAATATCTTGCATAACTATAGCACAGTATCATGGGAAGTTAACAGTGAGACAATCCATAGCCAAATTTAGGTCTCTCCAGTTTTACATGTGTATATTTATTTCCCCAGGCAGCTTTCTTTCTTTCTTTCTTTCTTTCTTTCTGTCTGTCTGTCTGTCTGTCTTTTTGAGACAGGGTCTTGCTATGCAGTTCAGGCTGGCCTTGAGCTCACTTTGTAACCCAGGCTGGTCTCGAACTTGCAACGCTCCTCCTGCCTCAGCCTCCTGAGTGCTGGGATTATAGGTGTGTACCACCACGCCCAGCCCAGCTCTCTTATATGTATAGTTTGGTGTGGTCAAGTGAATAAGCCACCAGCCACCAGAAGGGGTTCCAGGTGTGGTTCCAAGCCAACCATACCTGGAACCCCTTGCAGACCTTTACATCTCATTAAGGGTCACAGCCCTCCTCCCCAGTCATTTCCTCTCCAATATACATGAGCCGCGACTATGACTACATTTAAATTTTTTTTTCTCTCTTTCATTTTATTTTTTCTTTCTGAGATAGGCTTTCGCTGTGCAGTTCAGGCTGGCCTTGAGCTCACTTTGTAGCCCAGGCTGGCCTCAAACTCACAACGATCTCCTGCCTCAGGGATTACAGGTGTACACCATCATGCCTGGCTTCTCTTTCTTTTCCTTTCCCTCCCCTTCCCCTTCCCTCCTTCCTTCCTTCCTTCCTTCCTTCCTTCCTTCCTTCCTTCCTTCCTTCCTT
>NW_004955442.1:17503068-17520237 GCF_000276665.1 Chinchilla lanigera | reverse complement strand
CCTTCCTTCCTTCCTTCCTTCCCTCCCTCCCCCCCTCCTTTCTGCCTGCCTGTCTGTCTGTCTGTCTGTTTGTGTGTCTGACGTGTTTCTTTCTACAAAGTTGCTATGTAGTCCAGGTTGGCCTTGAATTTACTATGTAGCCTAGGCTGGCCTTGAACTTGTGAGGATCCTCCTGCCTCAACCTTCTGAGTGCTGGAATTACAGGCATGCACCACCACACCCACCTAAATTTTCTAGTAGTTATATTAATAACTAAAATAAACAGGTGCTACACAGATGTGTTGGCCCACACCTGTAATCCTGGCACTTCAGAGACTGAGGCAGGAGGATTGTGAGATCAAGCCTCACCTGAGCTACATAGTAAATTCAAGGCCAGCCTGGACCATGTAGCAAGTGAGTGATCAAGCAAGTAAGAAGAGGGAGGGAGGAAGGAGAGAGAAAACTGAAATTCATTTTGATTTTTCTGTGTGCGTGCTGGAGATTGACTCAGAGGCTTCCCAAATTCCAAGTACACATTCACTGAACTACACACTTCCTTCTAGCCCCTTGATAAATAAATTATTTAATTGAATACACATATCAATAAATACTATGCAACATCATCAATATAAACACTAGTGAAATGTCTTACCTTTTGGGGGGTACAAGATCTTTGAAATCTACACAGCGTGTTATACTTAGCACATTTTAGTTTGGAAGTCACATTCAAAGTACAGAGAAAGCCAGGCATGGTGGCTCACACCTGTAATCCCAGCACTCGGGAGGCTGAGGCAGGAGGATCGTTGTGAGTTCAAGGCCAGTGTGAACTACAAAGCAAGACCCTATCTCAAAAAGACCAAAAAAAAAAAAAAAAGTACAGAGTAAGCCACAAATAGCTGGTGGCGGTACAGGATATATAGTCCTTATATAGACTAGATGGGTCACAGATAACGCTGGGGTTCTGTCAGCAAGAATATAAGGGGAATGGCTGTTGGCTGGGAGTCTGTGGTGTCTCCTTGGTCTACACTTTGGCTCAGCTGTCATTGTGCCCTTTGATTTGTGTGTTCCTCACCTCATTTGATTTTTGCTTTATAACTTGTGCAGATATTGGTGTCAATGAGTTCTGATTCAGACAGAGGCCTTTCTTTATCTTTCCCTGCCACTTCCCTGTCTTCAGTTCTGTTTCTCATAAGAGACATTTCAGTCTTTAAATTGAATTTATAGTTCCTAGAGTAGTATTACTTAATGAGATTGCATTATAAACTACCTTTGGTATGTGCATGTAGGTTATTTATGTGAGGTTATCTCTATCTTTTGTCCAGTAGATGCCAGGAGCCAACTTGTCACTGGGACAACTTAAAAGACACCCTCAGGATCAAACAACCTTCCTTGCCTTCTTTCTTTCCTTCTCCTTTTGTTCCTTCCTCCTCCTCCTCCTTCTCCTCCTCCTCCTCCTCCTTCCTTTCTTTTTTTTTCCTCTTCTTTTTCTCTCTCTTTCTTTTTCTTTCTTCAGGGTCTCACTGTGTAGCGTAGAACATTTTTAATTGCACTTAGACTTCATTCATTAGCCATCCCATGAGACCTAGACAGTTGCAAATCTCCTTTTCTATAATACAGTTATTCTGCATCCTTCATATAAATGAAATCATACATAACCTTTGGTTTCTGGCTTCTTTCACTTAGTGTAATATTTTCAAGGCTCATTCATATTGTATGTCAGTACTACATTCCTTTCTGTTACTAAGTAGTAGTCCATTGTATGAATATACTATTTCATTATCCACTCATTAGATGATGGACATTTGGGTTATTTCTAATTTGACTACTATGGATACTGCTGCCATAAATATTCATATACAAGTTTTTATGTAGACATAATTTTCATTTCTCTTAGGTATTTACTGAGGAATAGGAATTGCTAGGTCATACGAAGGCTCTGTGTTTATCCATTTGAGGAACCACCAAACTTTTCATGGCAGCCATACTACTTGAGTTCCCACCAACTGTGTATATGAGAATTCCAATTTCTCCAAATTTATCTTTGTTTATATTTGTTATTTTCTATCTCTTTGATTGTAGACATACAGTACTAATGAGTTGAATGTCAAGTTTTATTTTGGTTTTGTTGGCTGGTTAGTTGGCTTTTTGGGCTGGCTGGCTGGCTTTGTCTTTGTGTGTGTGTGTGTGTGTGTGTGTGTATGTGTGTGTGTCTTTTTGAGACAGGGACTCACTATACAGTTTAGGCTAGCCTTGAACTCATTTTGTAGTCTAGCTGGCCTCGAACTCACAATGATCTTCCTGCCTCAGCCTCCCAAGTGCTAGGATTACAGGCCTCCTGAGTGCTGGGATTACAGGTATACACACCACACCCAGCAGTCTCCCCGCGCCCCCCCCCCCGCCCCACTTCCCTCCCTTCCTTCCTTTCTCTCTTTTTTCTTCCTTTCTCTTTTATTCTTCCCTTCCCTCTCTCCCTCCCTCCCTCCCTCCCTCCCTCCCTCCTTCTCTTCCTTCCTTTTTGAGACAAGGTCTTACTATGTAGCCCAGGCTGGCCACATACTTAAACCTCAGCCTCCCATCACCATGCATGCCCAGCTTGGTTTTCTGGTTTTCTTAAGGGATGAGGTGTTTTCACCAGATAGGATCCAAGGAAGTTCCCCCAGAAAGGAGATTGGCGGCCCAACTTGCATGACAGAATAGGTTCAGTGATGCATGTCACAGAGAAGCATTTTAGGATGTGTGAGTATGAGGCATATGTGGATTTATTAGGCAGACTTAGAATGTAAAAGAAAATAAGAATTTCAGTGTTGACAGCTCTGGTGAAGAGGATCAGACTATTCTGTTAAACTAATGAGAACAGATTTTATAGATTTACTAGGATAGGCTAGATTCTGGTTGGCCGATATCTCAGTGCTATTTTTGCAGGATGAGTCTGAGAGATGTCTTACTGCTTGAGGGGGCGGTGTGGTCTCCATGAGATGATTGTTTCTGCATGGAGTGGTAGAATCCAAGGTGACAAATGATTGGCGATATGGTGTCCTCAGTCTTGAAGAGGGATAAAAGGTAATGCAAATTTAGGGATAATCAACTTTTAAGCAGACACTCCCTAAATGATTTTTTTTTTTCCTGTTTGAGACAGGCTCTCCCTATGTAGTTCAGGCTGGTCTTGAACTCACTGTGCAGCCCACGCTGGCCTCCAGCTCACATTGAAAAAGAAAAAATCAAAGCTATCCAGGCATAGTGGTACCGAGGGAGGCTGAGGCAGGAGGATTGCAAGTTTAAGCAGAGGTAGGTAACTTAGAACTTGTCTCAAAATTCAAAAAAAAAAAAAAAACCTTTTTAAGTGCTGAAGGTATAGCTCAGTCCAAAGACGTTGGATTCAACCCCCAGTACCACCTAAAAAAAAAAAGCTAGCCAGACGTGGTGACACATGCCTTCATCCTACAACTCATGAGGCTGAGGCAGGAGGATTGTGATAAATTCAAGGCCAGCCTAGACTACAAAACAAACAAAAAAGATAATCTTAAAGGATTAGTGGGTAAATGGATACAACCAGACACATAATCTTAAATATCACATGGTTTCTCTTTTATGAGAAATACATAATATAGTATATATGTGTGTATTTGTTTTAAAAAATTTTAATATATTTTAATTTGCTTTACTGATACTACTAGTTTATTTTAGTTAATTGAAAAGAAAATTTTCACTGGGTGTGGTAGTGTACCCCTGTAATCCCAACACTCAGGAGGCTGAGGCAGGAGGATTATTGCCAGTTCAAGACTAGCGTGAGCTACAAAGTGAGCTTAAGACCAGCCTGAACTGCATAGTGGGACGCTGTCTAAAAAAAAAAAAAGAAAAAAGAAAAAGAAAATTTTAGTTAGCTAGGTGTCATCACGCATGCCTGATCTCAGTACTCAGGAGGCTGAGGCAGGAGGATTGCTGAGGTCGAGGCCAGCCTAAGCTACATAGTGAATTCAAGACCACCCTGAACTACACAGTGAGACCCTGTCTCAAAAAAACAAGATATGTATAACTAAAATATACCAATAAACTTAATTAAGTTTAAAAAAAGGAAAAGAAAAATCTTTGTAAGAAACTTTGATGTGTGTGTGTGTGTGTATGTTTGAGACAGGGTTGCACTATGTCGTTCAGGCTGGCCTTGAACTCACTTTGTAGCCCAGCTCACTTTGTAGCCCAGGCTGGCCCCAACTTGCAGCAATCCTCCTGCCTCAGCCTCCCGAGTGCGGGGATTACAGGTGTGTGCCACCATGCCTAGCTAAATTTTGCTTTTTAAAAGCAGTCACATTGTTAACTAGACAAGGTTGGAGTAGTTCCCTCGAGGAGATGGAACCTCAACTTGGCCTGTTCAGGAGATTCTTGACTCTGGTTAGAGAAAAAGAATTTTCAGGATGCCTTAGTGAGAGGCACCAAAAGGTTTATTAGGCTGAATTAAAGGAGTGCACACTCAGCTGAGCATGCACATCTGAAATCCCAGCACTCCTGCAGGTGCGCCTCCACGCCCAGCCAGGTTTATACTTCTTTAGGAGATTTGTTTGTAACAGGCGTATTTGAGTATGACAGGCCAGAAGAAGAAAACAAGTTTTGGCAACTTAAACAAGCCTAGGGAATAAAGATATGGAGCATAGATATGAATAACTTTGGGCAGCTATATTCTTAAAAGTGCAGTTGTAAAATTATGATTTTTGTCCCTTTTCTACCTATTTTTATTTAATCAGTGTATCATAGCCAAGAAGTTGTTTTATTTCTGTGTAAATGATCTGAAATCGACTCTCTTACCTCATGGATTGGCCTGGAGTTCTCCTACCACTGTGTTAATGGCCTCCATAAACTGTGGCAGGAGACTGAGAGATCCAGAGATAGGACAACGTTTTCTGTAGAATAAGCGCTAGGTGGGGACTAGAGCCTGGGATAATTGTGTTCCAGTTATGTCAGATTGTTTGAGCTGGCACCCTTAGCTAAGAATGATAACACAAGTATTGGTGCTAATAGGCAAGAAGAGAATCTGAGCATTCAGCAGTTCAGTTTGCAAGCATAAGACAGGTGGCCAAAATGCGGATAATGCTGTGGGATTCCAGCTGAACAGCAGGGGATCTTCATCACTTTCCCATTGCCAGTGGCCTCCAGAGTAGGTGCTGCCTTCCCTTCTTGCTGTTCCCAGGGTCTGGCCAGCGAGTGATGTCTTGGGAAGACCTACTCTTACTTCGTCTTTGAGTGAAGACATTTGTGGGTATTTAGTACTGCCACAGACACTACAGATACTAATGATAATATTTTTACAAACAAAATGAAGTGTAGCTAAGTGTGGTGGCCCACGCCTGTAATCCCAGCACTCAGGAGAATGAGGAAGGAGGGTGAAGAAGGAAGATGGCCATGGTTTGGAGGCCAGCCTGGGCTACACAGTGAACTCACACAGTGAGTTCAAGGCCAGCCTGAACTACAGAGCAAGACCCTGTCTCTAAAGGGAGAAAAAAATGAACTGTAGAACTTGGGCTTTTCCGTGGGCTAGTGGGAAGACACAGTGCATCCTGGCTGTGGCATGTGGTGCAGCTGTGAGGCAGAACTGGGAGATGAGTGCCCCGTGGTGGACCTACAGTCAGCATAAGCTGAGAGATGAAGAAAGGGGGTAAAACACCACATGTGCACGGGCGTGTGTATGCACCTAGAAAAAAGGTGGGAGGGAGGTGTGTGCTCAAGCGCTGGCCCCACTCCTCTGTCAGGGAGGGAATTGAGACAGTACATTTTCTTCTCTGCCTGCCCATGCCCCACATTTTGTACAATAAACAGATTTCTCTTAGAGACTGTTATTTTAATAAATATGGAGGCTGGGTTTTAGAAAACAGAACAGATATGTGCCTTCTCAACTTGCCTAGGCAGTTGTCCTGCCTTACTCCCGAGGTTGCTCCTTCAGTACCCCCATCTCCTCTTCTGTCCCTTCTGGGAGGACTTAGCCACCTCTGGCCAAACTCACTGAGCCTCCACTGAAACAGGTTAATTTATTCAACAGAATTGTATTGTCTTATTCTTCGATTTGTTAGTTGATGGGCACAGAAGTTTTCTGGAATCATAAAAAATATCTTGAAATCAGAGAAAGGTGATGCAATATTCTAAATACATTAGACACTGAATTGTAGCCTTTCAAATAGTTACATATGGGCTAGGGATATAGCTCATCGGCGTAAGCGCCTGCCTGGCAAGCACAAGATCATGAGTTCAATTCCTGGTACCAAAAAAAAAAAAAAACAACACATAACGCTTTAAAAAAAAAAAACAGAACACTTTATTGCCAGGCATGGTGGCGCACACCTGTAATCCCAGCACTCAGGAGGCTGAGGCAGGAGGATCGTTGGGAGCCTGGGCTACACAGTGAGCTCAAGGTCAGCCTGAACTGCATAGCAAGACCCTGTCTCAAAAAGACAAAAAAAAAAAAACCAAAACAATCAAATAGTTACATATATTATGTGAATTTTAGGTCAGTTTAAAACTTTTTCCCTCACTTGTTACAAAACCTAAAAACTTGCCTAAGTAAGTAGGATATTTAGGTCTATGACAGTTACGGCATTTTAGTTTTGCTTCCTCCCTTTTTCTCTTCTGACCTCTTGGTGTGGCAAGTGGGTGTGGTACCTTGACTAAGTAGTAGCACTTGGCACAAGACTAGCATAGTGTAAAAGCTCCTTCAGTACCTAGTTTTAATTTTTCTGTCAGGAAAAAGGGAACTCTCCTTCCACTGCATTTGTGGATATTTAGTACTGCCACAGACACTACGGGTACTAATGATACTATTTTTACAAACAAAATGAATTGTAGCTCCTCCAGGAGCAGGGTAGAGGTTCTGGCTCCTCCCTTTACTATTTGTAGCTGCCTTTGTGATGTAGAACTTCTGCTTTCTTATTGCCCTTACCTGAAAGTGCAGCCCAGTGCACCTGCGCTCTCCTCTGCTACTCCCTCTTTCTCCTTTCTCAGCCTTGGGTAGCAGCTGTAGCCCCTACATGGGACAAGCACTGCTGTGTCCTCTGCTTTTCCTTTCTCTTGCTAATTCTCTGGCTGCTCTGTCTTGGTCCTTTTTTCTTCCCCTAAGTGTAATGGTTACGGCCAAATGAGATCAATCCCGTTTTTTTCACAAAGAGCTCTGTGTTTAAAATAATTGTAGTGTCACCCTCAAGGTACACTGGGGTCCTTTTTAGGAGGAAAGAACATGCCCCTTTGTTCAGGGGGCTGTTGAGCTGTCCAAAGCCAGGCAGCAGGCTTTGTGGACAAAAGCCTCAGGGATGCTGTCATGAGCATATGCCCTGTAGCAGAGTCTTACAGCTGTCATCCTAGGGATGGACTGTCATAGGATCCATGGTCTCCTGCACGAGTATGGCATGTCATGTGGTGCATGTCTGATCCCAGCTCTTGGGAGGCTGATACAGGAGGATTGCCCCAGGTTTCAGGTCATCTTGGACTACATGATGAGGCCTTGTCTTAGAAAACAAAACAAATGAAAAGTTGAGTGTGGCTGCACCTGCAAGATACTAAGGTGCTCAACAGAAAGGGGCAACGGGGAATGCAACATTAGGATTGCCTAGTAGAAAACAGTATGGGCAAAGTAATGAAAAAGAACTGGAGGTGTAGCTTAGTGGTAGAGGATTTGCCTGACATGTGTGAGGCCCTGGGTTTGGTCCCCAGCACCAGGAACGGGGAAAAAAGTAATGCAGCAATATAGAGAGTAGGACTCTAGATTGTCTAGTTTTATTTTAGTGGTGCTGGAACTCATGGCCTTATATATATAGCCAAGCACACTACCTCTGAGCTACATTCCCAATACTTTCTGTTGCTTTATTTTGAGACAAGGTCTCACTGTGTTGCTTGGGATGGCCTTGAGCTTGTGGTCTGCCAGTCTCAGTCTCCTAAGTGGCTAGGATTACAAGTGTGGGCCACCATGCTTGGCTGGGACTCAAGTTTTGTAACTGTATATGGGTTGTATGTATAGATACACAGAAATGCAGGGTGCTGTGTTTGCATAGAGAATATACTGCAGCCTGCAGCAGAGACTTACAGCATGATCATAGGGCATAGAGTGTCGTGTGTGTGTGTGTGTGTGTGTGTGTGTGTGTGAGAGAGAGAGAGAGAGAGAGATCTTGAAAGGTAACTGAATCATTCTGTGAGAGATGTATATGCCTCTGTGAATTCACACGAGGGAAAGTTCCTTGTTAAATTTAATTAGTGGAGAGCATAGTTTTAAATTTAGATACAACCTAGTCAGGCATGGTGGCAAAGTGGCACATGCCTATAATCCCAGCACTCGGGAGGCTGAGGCAGGAGGATTGTTGCGAGTTTGAGGCCAGCCTGTGCTACAAAGTGAGCACAAGGTCAGCCTGAACTGCATAGTGAGACCTTGTCTCAAAAAGAAAAAAAAAATTAGATACAACCTAGAAGATGGTTTAGTCATGAAAGATTGGAAAACTAATTATAAAAATACTTATTCCTACTGTTTATGTTTCAAGGGAATATTATTGAACTCTATAATGTTGGCATATTTATAGCCAGAAAATTACGTTATGAAAAGTCTCACAAACCAAAGTGTTGAAAGCAGTACAAAGAAGTTATCTTCAGAAACCAAAATTAGCACAAGATGAATCTTCTGATTTAGCAGATGTTGGGATTCAATTAAGCAGGAAGCTTATTTTTCAGAATCGAGAACATAAAACAGAGACAGCTTACAAAGGCCCAGGGCATCATATATGTGGGAAGGTCCATGAACTTACTTCGGTATGTGACTGCATTGTAGAAAGAATCAAATGTCTGCAAGGCATAGAAACAGCTGGAAATTCAAAGCAAGGTGTCCCACCTTCCTTCAAAAAGGAAAACTTTTAACAAAAATAATATTAGGGGCAGACAGCCAGCAGGGCCAATCCAAGTTAGAGATCCTTGTACTGGGAATGTTTGGACTATGTTTAATTACTGAGTGAAAAAGAGCCACAAGGAAAAAAAATGCTGTTGAGGATTCATCACTAAGGTAAGCAGAAGTCGCAGCAGTATACAAGAGCCATTTGTCCGTCTGATGTTTGGGATGAAGTCAGGGCAGCATGTTCATTTGATCCAAACCAGGATCTTACTGAGACATCAGCCGTGAGTTCTGCAGTTACCAGATACTTGTGGTCAGACACCACAGCACATGTTATGTCAGAGCACTTCATGGCAGGGAGCAGAAGGTTGTCTTGACTTCTTTGGCTGCCAGGGCACTGTGTGGTAGTCTTCACTGTTTTACAGTGATGACCAAACTGTCACTTCTGTGGAATTATTGAAGGGTTCAGAGAAGGGATCACTTGAGGTGGAATGGGGTCTTGCGATTCCCAAAGGGTTGCTGTGTGCAAACAGTAGATTGACTGTAGTGTTAGAAGTACACAAAAGACTGAAGAACCCAAGATGGTTTAGTGCCATATGGTGAAGAGCTTTTTTGTGGTTTTAGTTATTGTAAAATGGCTTTGTGCCATGGGTGCTGAGAGCTGTATCAGATTTTATGCTTTTACAAGAAACTAACAAGGTAGCCTGTCATTTTATTAGATGTCAGAAAGACACTAGGACTCTTGAACGATGGTAATGCTCACAGTGTAGCAGGCAGCATGAACATTGGCTTGTTTCATCAGTTCCCTTGGCCCCCAAGTCCCACAGAAGTGATAAGGCTGGAACATATGGATGCTTGGGTTGCACAGAGGAAAAGAAGCTTGAGTTTAGGTCTCGGGCCAACAATTCAGCCTCCGCCTCACTTGCCGTACTTCCAAATGTGGGCGATTACAGCATCTGCTTCTGAGGGTTCCTGCTAGGACAGATGAGTTGAGATGAGACAGAAAAACACCTAACAAACAACAAGCACTTGATCAGCTCTGGACAGGTCTTACTTACACATGTGCATATTGTGTTAGTTAGCTTTCTGTTACTGTAACACCAGCACTCTAGGAGGCTGACACAGGAGGACTGCAAATTCAAGCCCAGCCTTGGCAACTTTGTAAGACCCTCTCTCAAAATAAAATATTAAAAAAGGAAAAAGGATATAGCTCCATGCAAAGCCCTTGGGTTCAGTCTCCAGTACCATAGAGAGGAATTGTAGGGAGAAGGTTGGGGCTGAGGGTGTGACTCAGTGGTGGAATACTTGTCCAGCATGCTTAAGCATTGGGTTCACTCCCCGGCACCATGAAGGGGGAAAAGAAAGGTTAATTTGGCTTAAGATTTTAGAGGTATCAATCTATGGTTAGTTGACCTTGTTGCTTTTGGGCGTGGAACAAGGCAGCCTATGTTGAAGCAGAGCTGCTCACTCATGACTAAGAAGCAGAAGAAAGAGCAGAGTATAGTGGTGCATGCCTTTAATTCCAGTACTCGGGAGGCTGAGGCAGGAGGATTGCTGCAAGTTCAAGGCCAACCTGGGGCTACATAGTGAGTTGAAGGCTAGCTTGAACTGCATAGCAAGAGTTTGTCTCAAAAAGACCAGGAAAAAAAAAAGCAAAGGAAGAGGAAGGGCCTAGGTCTCTCTGTGCCCTTCAGGGGCACCCCCACACACACCTGAAGACCTCCCACTGGTTCCCATTATTGAGAGGTTCCACAACCTCTCAGTAATGCCCAGTTAGTGAATAAGTCAGCACACAGGCCTTTGAAGAGCATTTGAAACCTAAACTATAGTGCATATGATTAAAAGCAAGTGCAGCAAATGTAAATACTTAGAAAGCTGGGTGTGGCCGGGCGTGGTGCCACACTCCCGTAATCCCAGCACTTGTGAGTCTGAGGCAGGAGGATCATTAGTTCGAGACCAGCCTGGGCTACAAAGTGAGCTCAAGGCCAGGCTGAACTGCATAATGAGACCCTGTCTCAAACACCAGAAAATTAAAAATAAATAAATGAATAAAATTTAAAAAGTAAATACTTAGAAAAAGTGGTAGAAATTTTTCTTTTTAATTTTTATTAGCTATATGATTTATAAAATAAATAATAAACTCTTTAAACCCAGTCATTTTTTTCATATAAAAGGTAAGCAGAGACTCTCCTGAAACTTAGACATGAACTGAATGAGGCTTGGAAAATACATGTTTGGCTAATTGCCTGCAGTACCTTCAAGAAAGAGATAAGTGAAATGTGAAGTTTGCAGACTAGTTTAGAGCATATGAAACTGTTTTACCTTTCAAAAAAGATTCTGTGGAAGAGTAAAATTAGCTTAAGGGAGTCCAGGGCTCTATATGTAAAGGAAGATGTGACAGAAAATGCTGTTAGGTTCATGGGAAAATAAAAATGCTGATGTCTTCGGTGAATTTAATATTAAAATCTTGCAGCTTTAGTTGCAAAACAAACTCAGGTACAGTTTCTCTTATTATACACATACCACAGATGACTCCTGTGATCCCAGAAAGACTGGGAACCGCCCTGCCCAGCAAGCAAGTAGTTAGTTCTCTAGTGGACACTAGCCGGACATCTCAATTCATGACCCTTCTTACACTGTTTTGCTAGAGTCTGTCAGATCCTCCAGGTTGAGGGCTCGATCACCGGTAGTTACCCCTTCCCCGCTTCAGATGCCAGTCATAAGCCCCAGGTGGTTTTATTTGTGCTTTTAACCTGCTGGCTATAAATCAGGGTTCCCAGGGCTTCTTCCTCCTGTTCAGTGAATTTGTTCTCGAGAGTCACAAAACTCAGGGAAACACGTTTACTGGTTTATTATAAAGGGAATCAGAAAGGTTCTAGATGATGAGATGCACAGGGCAAGGCTCCAAGGAAAAGATGTGTCTTCATGTCTTTTCCCTGTGTCCAGTTATCTGAAAGCTTTCCAAACCCTGTCCTTTTGGATATCAGCTGAAACTTCATTCATAGGTACTGATGTGTGGACAATCATATAGAAAGGTGATTGGCCAAAAAGGCTGTGATCTCATGCTAATAGACAAGAGTAAGGAAACTCATTGAGGCCCATCTGTTCAGATTCTTCTCAGTCTTTATTTATTTTGGTACTGGAAACCAAACTCACAACCTCATGCTTGCCAGGCAGGTGCTGTGGCGCTGAGCTATATCCCCGGCCTCTTCTCAGTCTTTCTGTGCAGCATTCCTTTCTTTAGGGGATGGGTAAGATCCATCTGGAATGAGGAGGCTCCGAAAACCCACTGTCAACAAGGTAGGAGTGATCATTAATTGTACTGTGTTAGTTTGCCTTGACTAAGAACATGACTAGAAAATTGGTGACAAAGATATTTGGGGAAGAAGTGTGTGGATTAGACCTATCCATATGGGCTAAAGATGTAAAGATATTTGTGTCTCATGTAAATACTCACCAAAAGGTGACCTCAGCAGAAGACTGTTGTATTTATATCATGGCCTTGCACTCACTATTTATATATAACTCACTATTTATATTTATTTATATAGTGAGTTCAAGCCCAGCCTGAACTACATAGCAAAACCCTGCCCCCCTCCAAAAAAAAGAGAATGAGAATTACAGAATGTTAGGAAAAGAGTAAGCAACATCCCCCCTAAAAACCTGACTTCTATTCTGGGGAGGGACTTAGTGTGTTTCTGTTTGGACACAGGATAGTTGTATCATGTTAGATGTAATTATGAACTTGCTGTTGTATTTGGAGATGAAATATGGCTTAAGGAGCTATGTGTGGTTGTCAAGTTGACAAGGAGTGGATTGTGATTGTGAACTTGATCTGAGTGAAAACTTTCTAGCTGATCAGTAAAGCTCTAGGTCCATCAGGATGATGGCACGTAGACCCAGGATGTGGGTAGTACCAACCCAAAGGCTTACAGTCTGGATGGAGTAAAAAGAGAAAGAATGAAGTCTTACATTTTCTTCAGAGGAGCTCTGGTCTTTGCCACTGCCTTTGGACTTTCATCTCCAGTTCCTTTGGCTTCTAGCGCAGACTCTTCAGCCTTCCAGCACAGACTTTGGGCTTTCCACGTGGACTCACAGGGAACGCTGCTGTGTGCTCCATGCCTTCAACTTTCAACTGGATCCTCTAGCTCTCAGCAGACAGATGGCCATTTTACCTTCTACTCCTGATCTTGCAGGTGGCCAATGTAAGCCAGCCTGGTAAATCCTCTATATAATCATACATACATAAGCCGGGCATGGTGGTGCACGCCTGTAATCCCAGCACTCTGGAGGCTGAGGCAGGAGGATCCTTGTGAGTTCGAGACCAGCCTGAGCTACAAAGTGAGCTCAAGGCCAGCCTGAACTACATAGCGAGACCTTGTCTCAAAAAAAAAAAAAAAAAAAAAAAAAAAATCATACATATATGAAATATTAAATCTGCTCCTTCAGTGAACCCTAACTAATGCAGGAGGTCAGAGCATTCTTTTTACAGACAAGTCCAAGAGAAAAAGGCAGAGAGTGACTAGAGTTTGTATGACTCAGATTGGAGAAAAAAGTTAGGGTTTTGAAGCTATGCTGGGCTACATAGTTAAATTCAAGGCCAACCTGAACTACAGAGCAAAACCCAGTCCCCTGCCTTGGGAGGGAGTTTCAAGCCAGAAACTGTAAATAAAAATGTGTGAGATAATACAATATAAATATATTATTCCTGAGATGAATTTTTAAAAACTTGTACCATTTTCTTACAAAACCATTTGTTATTAATGCCTGATACAATTTCTGTGCTGCCTTCCCAAAGGACAAATTTAAGCTCTAGAATATAAAAATGTATTTGTAGAGCTTTACACATAGGATACATCCTCTTTTAGTTTTGCATATCTTTCCAGAAACCACTCGATTGATGGATAGTTTGCATCCATCACACACCTGAGTCTCTCCTTGCATCATCTAGGAGCGGAGGGAGTTGCAAAGAAGTTAGGATGATCTTAGCTGTGTTCCTTGGGTGGTAAGAGCCCTGGCTGCTTCCAGTAACAACACACCTGCTTTTCTTAACCTTTGCCCGTGTGCCAGTTAGGACTTGACTGCCTGCCTCTCTCATCATCTGTAACTCTTGAGTGCAGACTGCCACTACCCACATTTTACAGACATTTTTGAGCATTCTAAGACTTATCCTTAGTAAGAAGAGGCAGAGCTGAGGCTGGGCCTACTAATACAGGATTTGCTGGCCTCACATAGCCTTCTCTCCCACCTAGCAAATGGCAGGAAGTGGGAGGTTGGTCAGTCCAGGGTGCTGAGCAAAGACATTTGTTGAATCTCACAGCCAACATTTATATAGGAATGCTTTTTTTTTTTTTTTGAGACAGGGTCTCAGTATGCAGTCCAGGCTGGCCTTGAACTCACTTATGTAGCCTAGGCTGGTCTTGAACTTGCAATGATCCTCCTGCCTCAGCTTCCCAAGTGCTGGGATTACAGGCGTGCGCCACCATGCCCAGTAGGAATGCTGTTTTTACATGACTTAAGCATGTAATGATAAGCTTTGCCTAGCCAAAAAGAAAAAAGAAAAATATTTTTTAAATTTCCTCTTTTTTTAAAAAAAAGCAGTCAGGCATGATGGTGCATGCCTGTATTCCCTGTACTCAGGAGGCTGAGGCAGGATTGCTGCTAGTTCAAGGCAGTCTGGACTACATTATGAGACCCTGCCTAAAAAAACAAAAACAGTATTTTCTCATTAGCTCGTTGGTAACACAGAGTTGGCTCTTAAGTCAAGCAATTCAAGACATGTAGATAGGGTGAACTACCAGAGTGTTCTGGAAAATTCCATGTCCCCTAAAGAAGACCTTAGAAAGATTTATTGGGGTGAAAATCCTGTGTTACCCTGCCTTTCCTATATGGTACAGGTTTTCCCTTCAGCCACATGGCCTGGATTTCTCCCAGGCATTCTCACCCTCTTGCTAGCCTCAGTCTCCTTTGTCACAACTTCCAACCAGCCTGCCCACAGATTCATCTTTGGGCAGGCTTCCACTTGCTCCAGGAGGTGGTTCAGGCCTTGGCAGGTGGTCCCAGCAGCTGTTCAGCCATACTGCCTGCTGGCGGCCTCCCAGCTTTCAGTGTGCTCTCCCTTCCAATCTGCCACCCTAGTATTTAGTCCCCTCTTCCTAGAAGGCTTCTCCCTCCCCTCAGTCGTGCCTGATCTTCTGTTCTTTAAAACTCTTATCCGGCTGGGGATTTATCTCAGTGGCCAGCAACTGTCTGGCAAGTGTGAGGTCCCGAGTTCAATTCCTGATACCCCCAAACAGAAAACAGACAAATAAAAGACCCTCTTCTTCCATGCTGATCTAGAAACATGGGAAATTATGGAGACCTGGTGGGTGCCAGCCTTGCCTCCTAGTAGAGAAGCTCTGTTTAAATGGAGAATGCCCACTTAGCTTGGGGTGCAAGAAGGTGGGCTGCTATGTAGAGGCTTCCAAGAGTCTCCTGGGCATCCTTCAGAACTTGGTTTGCCTTGGAGAGCTGGAGTATAAGAAAGGCAATATAGCTGGGTGTAGTGGTGTACACCTGTAACCGCAGCACTTGGGAGGATGCAGTAGGAGGGGGGGCCATGAGTTCAAGGCCAACCTGGGCTACATAGCGAGACCCTGTCTGAACAAAACAAAACCAAACAAAGAAAGGCAATACAGCATGACAGGCTTTCCCGACTCTGGAAGTGGACAGGACCAAGGGTTCTTTCTGGGGCCATCACAATGTCCAGGCCTCAAGGGCTAGAGCTGTGGGTATCATAGGAGTGAGGATTTAGGGCATGGGGCTGAATCTGTCTGGCCACCAGCCAGTGACCCCCTGAGTGCAGTGCGGTTCAGCTGTTGAGCTGGGTACTGATCTACCATAGACCAAGCTGCCACCATAGACCAGGACTTGAAGAATAGGTCTCTTCTTTGACCTGAGCACTCCATGTATTCTGGGCTAGGTTCTTTAGATCTATATGGTTCTTTTCATAGCTTCAGAAAAGATAAATATTGTCCCCCAGCTGTTAAAGGACTGTTATCCAGAGTATATGAAGAATTTAGAACTCTGTAGTAAGAAAACAGGATCACTGAGAAGAGTAGAACATGTTGGAAGTCAGTGAGGCTGAGTCAGGATTTTATGGATCAGGAGCCTAGCACCAAAGCTGGATCCGGAAGAGATGCAACAGAAGATACATAGAGATGCAATCTCCCTCATCTTAGAGGCCTGCCTTTAGTCTTAAAGAAAGTGGACAGTTGTGGCTCTTGGGAGGCTGAGGCAGGAGAATTGTGAGTTCAAGGTCAGCCTGAGCAATATAAACCTTGTCTCAAAAAATGAAGAAAAAAAGTGGGGGGGGGACCCAAGAAACTGGACAGGACATGAAGATTGGGCAGCATGTGAATGCACCATATCAAGAACCCAGTTACACTTTTTCCTTCTGTCTGAAAATAAATGAGCCCAGAAAGGTGGCCCATTTATGCTTTCACTGAGCATAAAAATTACTAAGAACAAGTTTGGCTCTGATAACTGATCTTCATAGCTAAAATATAAAACTTTGGACAGTATGAAAAGACATCTTATGGTTATAGTATGCCCTTATGCTTGTGATGTTTGGCCTCCCTGAATGTTAATGTAATTGTAAATAGTGTCAAATCCCACCCCCCCGCACACACACTCTTTCTTTCCCTAATACTGGAGATTGAACCTAAGATCTTTGTACTGGATTAAAACCCAGGGCTTTTTAAATTTTGAGATGGGGTCTTGTTAAGTTGCCCAAGCTGAGCTTGAACTTGAAATCCTCCTCCCTCAGCCTTCCAGAGTGCAAGAACTTCAGGTGTGTGCCACCACACCTAGCTTCAGTTTGTTTGTTCGTTTGTTTTAGAGACAGTGTCTCACTATGTAGCCCAGACTTGAGAGCTACAGTCCGTTAAACTCACCAACCACATCGCCCAGGCTGGCCTCATTCATGGCAGACTTCCTCCCTCAGCCTGGGATTACAGGTGTGTACCACCATGCCTAGCTTAATTATAAGGAAATAATTGGGAGGCAGTGATGAAAAACAGCAAAACTAAAAACAAAACCTGACACCTAAACAGCAGCCTCTCATAGATGAAAATTTACATAGTGCCTGTAGTCCCAGTTACTCGGTAGGCTGAGTCAGCAGGATCACTTGAGCCCAGGCTTTCAAAACCAACCTGGCCTAGACAACATAGTGAGATCCTGTCTCTGGAAAAAAAAAAAAAAAAAAAAAAGAAAGTGAAAACCTGTGTTGAATCCACAGTACCACAAAAAAAATACAGGTGTCAAAGAAGCACATGAACATGTTACTGGAGTACTTCAAATTGAAA
>NW_004955442.1:17491864-17502287 GCF_000276665.1 Chinchilla lanigera | reverse complement strand
TCGTGAGTTCGGTTCCCGGTACCGGAGAAAAACCAAAATAAATAAATAAATAAATAAATAAATAAATAAATAAAAAGAAAGTGGGTGAGGTTACATACACGGAGCTCGTTAAGGATGTGGAAGAAAAATCAAGGGGTTGTGATGTGGTTTAACTGAGAGATGAAGAATTTGTAGAGAAAGCACTAGAAATTATGAACAAATGTGATCATAGTGGAAGACCCTTGAATATAAAAGAGAATCCTGATGGAGAAAATGCTCGTAGGGCACTGCAATGAACAGGAGGGTCCTTTCCATGCCCTGAGATGGGGTTCGGGTTGATGAGTTTACCACCATCCATTCTCAATAACCCATACATTCCCTCCGAGGTTATCAGTAACTTGCAGCTGGTAGACCTGGTTCCACAATTTTTATTGCTAATCTGGACTTCAAAGTTAGGTGGAAGAAACTAAAGGAAATGTTCAGCATAGCTGGAACTGTAAAGCGAGCAGATATTAAAGAAGACAAAGATGGCAAGAGCAGAGGAATGGGCACACTTCCCCCCCCACCCCCCACCCCACCCCCGGTACTGGGAATCGAACTCACGACCTTGCACTTGCCAGGCAGGCACTGTGCCGCTGAGCTAAATCCCCGGCCCTGCAGTCACTTTTAAGCAAGCAGTTGAAGCAGTTCAAACAATTCTTGTGTTCATTGGGCAGTTTTTATTTGATAGACCTATGCATGTGAAAATGGGTGGCAAGTGTGTCCCTCGTGAAGACTACCATTCACATGATAGTAAAACACCACAAGTACCATGTAATCTTGGTGGTATTGGAATGGGACTTGATCCAGGGGGACAGCCTATTAGGGCCAGCCATTTGAACATAAGTGATGTAATGGGAAATTTAGCTCCAAGTGGTGTGGGAATGGATGGTCCAGGTTTTGGAGGAATGAGTAGGATTGGAGGAGGAATCACGTTTGGTGGTCTAGAAGCAGTGAGTACCATGGGAGAATTTGGTAGGGTGGGCTGGATGGGAGAGTTGTACTGTGGTGCGATGACTAGTAGCATGGAACGAGATTTTGGACATGATGATACTGGAATAAATTGAGGTTTTGGATTCATTTGGTAGAGTTGGCAGTGCAGTGATTGGAGGGTTTTCAGGAAGAATAGGAGCTTCTAACATGGTTCCAGTAGGATCTGGAATAAGTGGTGGCATGGGTGGGTGGCATGAGCAGTGTGACTCGAGGCGTGGGCATGGGCCTGGACTGCGTGAGCTCTGACTTTGACAGAATGGGCCCGGGCATCGGCGCCATCCTGGGCTGGAGCATCAATATGAACAGAGGATTTCTGTCCAGGTCCATGGGGAGCGGGATGAGAGAGAATAGGCTCCAAAGGTAGCCAGATATTTGTCAGAAGTCTGCCTTTTGACTTGACTTGGCAGAAACTAAAAGAAATTCAGTCAGGAAAAAAAAAAAAAAAATTCAGTCATTGTGGTCATGTCATGTTTGTGGAAATAAGAATGGAGAATGGAAAGTCAAAGGGCTGTGTAATGGTC
The DNA here is from genome assembly GCF_000276665.1 of Chinchilla lanigera. NCBI lineage: Eukaryota > Metazoa > Chordata > Mammalia > Rodentia > Chinchillidae > Chinchilla > Chinchilla lanigera. The sequence continues at coordinate 17,500,755 of NW_004955442.1, read as the reverse complement.
AGGTTTGGCTCTCCAGAGTCAGCTGAAAAGGCCTGCAGAATATTGAATGGCATCCAAATCAGCAGCAGAGAAATTAATGTCCACTTAGATTGTATTGTGTAATTTTAGCTACAGTTGGAACATTCTTTCATTTGTTTTTGCTGAATCTTCTAGAAAAAGTCATTTTTTGTTTTAGTAATACTATATGCTTACAGAAGCCATAAAAATGAACTTTTAAAATTCCCATCAGCTTTCAACAGTATAATGCTAAAAATATACTGTGATTATTTTTGTTCATCTTATTTTGAGTTTCTAAAAACAGCAAGTCTGGTCATTCAGCTTAAATGCATAGTTATACTCTTTTTAAAGAAATAAGCCATTTTCCTGTTGTTTTCACTATGACATAGTAGGGTTTGTTTGCCTCAGCTTTTATCCATTTATTGTAAGGTAAAAGGTAAATGGTTCTTTTTAATTTTTGTTTTATCATATGTAGTTGTCCATGAAAAGAAGGGCTCAGATTAATTAGAATATGATTTCAGTTGGTTTTAAAGTACTTTTCTCTGGCATAAAGAATTATTCTAAGTGTTAGATTGTAAAGTTCAGGATGGTTTTTGACTTAAAGAAAGATTTTTCATGTTCTCCCATTCACATTCTCCACATAACACTCTAAATAAAATCAACCTCCACCACCCTTTATTTTATTATTACCAATAATTCTATTAGAACTGATAGTGTAGTGAGCCCCATATACAATAATAAGCAGACGGCTCCCAACTTTCTGTCTAGTTTCCAGCCATTACTGTGAACTGCTAGAAAAGGAATTGAAATGTTGAGGGAGACAGTGATGTTAGTCCTCTGTTGTTCACTCCTACAAGAGCTAATGTGTTTATGAATGCAGTTTGAAGGAGCTGCAGAGTGCCTAAGCATAGCATATCAAACACATTGAATCCTATGGTGTGAGACATAGCCATGTCTCCTTTCCCTACAGACGGAAAGCATGTTAAAATGTGCATACCAGTACTGTATTTCATTAATAATCTTCATAAGGGGCTGGGGATTTAGCTCAGTGGCACAGCGCCTGCCTGGCTAGCACAAGGTCATGAGTTCGATTCCCGGTACCAGAAAAAAAAAAAACAAAAAAAAACAAACAAATAATCTTCATAAGGAAAACACTGGATACTTTTTTATTGTTGGTTAGATTTGGAAAATTGCTATTACATTATGTCTTGTTTTTATTTATTTATTTATTTATTGTCTTTTGTCTTTTTGAGACGGTCTTGCTATGCAGTTCAGGCTGGCCTTGAGCTCACTTTGTAGCCCAGGGTGGTCTTGAACTTGCAAAGATCCTCCTGCCTTGCCTCCCAAGTGCTAGGATTACAGGCTTGTGCCACCACCACAGGCTGAACTTTTATTTTAAATTTTTTCCTTGGTTAGTATTTAAAGTGTTAACGCTGGGCTGGGGATGTAGCTCAGCAGCACAAGTGCCTGCCTGGCAAGCACAAGGTCCTGAGTTCAATTCCTAGTACCAAAAAATAAATAAATAAAAGTTGTAACATTTATTTAATAATAATTATTTATTAAACCATTTCCCAACAAGGGAAGTAGCTTACTCATTGCTGTTTATTCTAATTTAACATAATTAGTTACTGTTTAATACACCTTCCAATATTATATTGGGGATTAGACTGAGTGAAATTAACATGGTTTTTATTTTATTTTTGTATCGGGAATTAAACTCAGGATCTTGCGCTTGCCAGGCAGGTGCTTACACCACTGAGCTATATTCCCGGCCCTAACATGGTTTTTAAAAGTTAAAATAACGGTATGGTGGTGCACACCTGTAATTCTAATACTCAAGAGGTTGAGGCAGGAGGATCGTTGCGAGTTTGAGACCGGCCTGGGCTACAAAGTGAGCTCCAAATTAGCCTGAACTGCATAGAGAGACCCTGTCTCAAGAACAAACAAACAAACAAAAAAGTTAAAATAAGTAAAAATAAGGCTGGGGGGAAAAAATAGGACTGGAGCTCTAGCTCGGTACAGCCCTGAATTCATTTAGCGGTATAGTGAATGAACAGTGAATCCAGATAAACACTATTCAGCTATTAAAAAGACATGAATTGCTAAGCAAAAGAAACGACTCCAAGAAGGCTTAATCTATCCAGGCTACTGTTAAAAACAAATTTAAAAACCTGTAGACTATGTAGCTTATAAACAGGAGAAATATATTTCTACAGTTGCAGAGCCTGGAAAGTCTTAAGATCAAGACACTGAACATACAGGGTCTGAGGAAGTTCTGTTTTCCATTCATAACGTTGCCTTCTTGCTATGTCCTCACATGATGGGAGGGATATGGGAGTCCTGGGAGGGGGCTTTCATAAGGCTACCAATAACATGGTGACCACCTCATCTTCCAGTGGCCCCATGTCCTAATACCACACTGATGAGATTATAGAGGTGTGTGTCTTTTATGCTGGAGTTTAACCAAGGCCCCTACACATGCTATCACAAGCTCTACCACTGAGCTACTCACAGCCTGCATGATTAGGTTTTTATGGATAAATTTGGGGAAGACAACAAGCATTCAGATTATAGCTGCTGCAGGGTATGGTCTCACTTACCTTGTATAACTACACAAAACCCATACAATGCACAGTAGCAAGGGTGAACCTCAGTCATCTTAAGCCGTGGACTTCAGGTGGTGGTGTGTTGATGTAGGCTCATGAATTGTAGCAAATTTACCCATTTGATGAAGGTTGTTGATAGTGGGAGAAGCTGTGTGTATGGGGGACTCTGTAGATGGGTTATTTGTACACTTACCTCTCAGTTTTCCTGTGAACCTAAAGTTGTCCTAAAAAATAAAGGGTATTTTTTTTTAAAAGTATAAAAATATCAGGACTTCAATCTGAGGCTTTTCATGGCTTAACACATGTCTCGTCTCGCTCTAAGAAATACTGTCATTGTTGGGTTGTCCTGTAGGTGACAGGTCCTCAATTGATGTACCACTTGAAATAAATTAACCTTTCCTATAAACAATTAGAATAGTCCTGTCTTGGCTGCAGATGTGTGAATGACAATGTGTTTGTTTTCTCTTTCCTTCCAGGACAACCCTCCATATGATAAGGGAGCCTTTAGAATTGAAATCAACTTTCCAGCAGAGTACCCATTCAAACCACCGAAGATCACATTTAAAACAAAGATCTATCACCCAAACATTGATGAAAAAGGGCAAGTTTGCCTCCCGGTAATTAGTGCTGAGAACTGGAAGCCAGCGACCAAGACCGACCAAGGTAAGGCACTCCTCTGTCAGAGTCTAGAGAAGAAAAATCCTACCTTACCACCTCAGGTTCACACAGAAGTGCTTCTGAGGTCCCACCGGCCTGTGGGGAGGGCTAATCTCATTTGAAATATTGACCTGTACAGGTACTGAGGAGGCCCTCCCTTGGTTGTTTACAACCCAGCGGAACAGAGACAAGCCCAGAAGTTTGCTGCATGTGGGGGCACTGGTCCCTAGGAGTGACGCAGGATTGTTGGGATGCCTCAAAGGGGAAGTGGTGCTTAAGGTGGGCTCCCACAGCACTTAGCACCTGAACTTAGACTTGAAGGAAGAAAAAAAAGTGGTGAGGGCCTTCCAGGCTAATAGTGGCTCACAGTGGCTGGTTTACGGGCAGGGAACAAGGTCAGACTTGAAATCTGCATTGCCGGATAAAGCGCGTAGTTGTCTATAGTGGGCCTAGAACTCCTTGGAATTGATTGTGATATATGTGTCCATGTGTCTGGGTGAACACACAAATGTATGTTATTCTGGGAAAAGTATTTGACTCATTGCGATTGCCCTCCCTCTTGTCCCATGGAAGTAGCAAGACTGTCTTGTAGGTTTTGACTGTTTTTTATTCATTCCAGACTTTATTGTGAAATCTTAATCTCGTATTTTTGGAGGCTTTCTAATAAGAAGTAACTGAATCAATGTAAGGTCTGCTTAAATTACAGAGAATGGATGAAACTGGTATTGGCAAGGCTATAGTTTCCAGGTACTAAGTTTTTCAGTTACTAAGGTAGTCATTTTTTGGCGGAAACCCTGGAAGGTGGAAGTTGAAAGCTTTTCACAAGAGAAAATCAGCCAGGTGTAGTGGCACGCTCTTGTAATCCCTGCACTTGGGAAGCTAAGGCAGGAGGATAAGACTGGGCTACAGAAGGGAGTTCAAGGCCAGCTTGCACTACATAGTGAGACCCTGTCTCGGAAAAAAAAAATCAAGTCTTATTCTGTGAAAATAATCAACCATGAAAGGCACCACAGGGCTCCCACAGCTGAATGGTTGACAGTGCTGATGTTCAGTGAAAAAACAGTATCCAATGCGCTTGGCACTTGGTTGTGTAGAAGCTGAGATTTATAACAGCTTGACACCATTCTCTTTGCACATGGCCTGATTTTTTTTCTACATGGGAATTTAGTTCTGTGTCAGAAGCCCATAGGTACATTTGTTCGGCAATGTCTTGTTGGCCCTCATTCCCAGAGACCTTGCTAAGCATATCTCTGTTCAACCATCGTGCCTGGCAGGAGAAGTCCTTCCAGGAGAGGCTGCCCAGGAAAGCCATGCAGCTGTCACTCCGGCTATAGAGTCCAAGGTCTTCTCTGAGGGTGTGAGGGCCAGGGCTAGGGAACCTCAGAGGAGATGGATACGAGCACTTAGCCATCTCTTGTGGAGGCTGGCTGCAAAAGAAAGCCATCATGCAGTATTATTCCATTTCTTTTCTTGGTACTGGGAATTGAATTCAGGACCTTGCACTGCCAGGCAGGGGCTGTGCCGCTGAGCTATAGCCTCAGCCCCAATATTATTGCTTTTTAAGCTTCAGATCTTAAATGCATAGCCCATATCCTCTCCTTTTTCAAGTTTTGGCCACTCTCCACCCACACACACAAAAAGAGCCAGATAACCTAGGGGTGGCCTTCATTCTTTGGTAAAACGTGCTTGATTTAGAATTTTTAAAGGTAAAAATTTTGATATAGGTTCTAGGCACAGTGATGGCCAGGATTAGTATTTTGTGATTTGGCACAGTATAGGCTTCCTTCCTAGAAAATTATTCTATGGGTGCTTCGTAACGTGCCCTTGATCCTGTCCTCATGTACATCAGGAATGATAGCCAGGTGTGGTGGTGTGCGCCTTAATCCCAGCACTTGGGAGGCTGAGGCAAGATGATCACTGGGAGTTCGAGGTTAGCCTGGACTGTGTAGTAAGTTCAAGGCCAGTCTGCCAGTCTGACTACAAAGCAAGACTGTCTCAGAAAAGAAAAAGGGGGGGGGGCTGTTGCACATAGGGTAACACTTCGTGCCACAGTCTTTATGTTTATGTTTATGTTTATGTTATTATAAATCCCCTTAAAACTTAATAGATTTAGGGCATTATAAATCCCCTTAAAACTTAATAGATTTCTTGGGGGTATAGCCCAGTGGTAGAGCACTTCCCTAGTTGTACAGAACTGGGTTTAATTATCAGCACTGCAAATAAATAAGCAAATTTAGTGACTAGCTGGGCCTATTGATACAGGGCCTAGGCTGAGGCAAGAGGATTGCAGGTTTGAGCCAACATGGGCAAGTTAGCAATTTAGCAAATCCATGTCTCAAAAAATAAAAAAGTGCTGTGAATGTAGCTCAGTACCAAGGCCCTGGGTTCAGTCTCTAATACTACAAACAAACAAAAAACCAGCTTAAAGTAACAGCAGTTTATTAGTATTTATTCTGCAGGCTGGCTGGGCTTGGCATGGTAGTTATTCTTGGGTCACTCATGTAGCTGCATTAACCTAGGAGCTCCTCAAGGGCTGGTGTGTGCCAGTTCATATTGTTCACGTGCGTGGCACCTAGGATTAGCCAGGCACCTCAGTTTTCGTTGTGGCTTCGTCCATGAGGCTAAATTGCACTTCTTCACAGCATGAAGGTGAAAGAAGAAACTGCTAGGCCTCTGACGGCTCACATGCAGAACTGGTACCTAGTCCCTCCTTCTGGATTCTGTTGGTCAAACAAGTCTAGACCCAGGAGAGAGGGAGGAGACTTTGTGTCTTGACAGGAGGTATGGCAGCTCTGAAGAGGGTCTTGCAGAACAAGGAAGGTGTTTACGGAGGCAGAACAGGCGTCTGAGTGATGGTGAGCTCCCTCAGTGATTTCTAGGCCTGCTGGGCGCACTTGTCCCAAATGGTGGCTCTCATGGACTACAGTTGCTGCTCTCACTTGTCATATCCTTGTATGTTCAGTGTCCCTGTTTTTCTGGCCCTATTTTCTAACTGCTGTTCAGCTACTACCATCCTACTACAACATCTTGTTGTTAAATGCCTTGCCATTTCCTAAAGTCGTAAAATAATGTGCTACTTGTGGCACCTCTTGCTTTACTCTTCTCCTGGTACTCTTCCAGTCTTCATAGCGTCGGTTCATGATTTTCTGCTGCCCTGTCCTTAGAAGCTTTCACACTCCACTGGAGACCTTCTCAGATCCAGCCTTGAAGTTTTTTTGTCCTCCTCGGTTCACAAACTCTCACTCCAGCCAGCCGCCAGTACAGCCTGTGTTGTTCTTCAGACCAGCTACATTTCCAGTTCAGGATTACCCTATGTATAGAATCCCAAAATAGTACTTGTATTAGATACAGAGAATTAGAAATGTTAAGATTGTCAACAGTAGAGTTAAAATGCACTTAGAATATGAAATTAAGCATATTGAAGGATATAGTAAGCTAAAATAAAAGGCTCCTGTGATTAGACAGTGTACCTAAGAGAAATGAAAGCCTGTGCCCATACAAACACTTGTACACAGCTTATTCACGGCAGCTTTATCTGTAAATGTCCATGGGATGGTAAATGGATAAACTGAATGTGGTATACCCATACAGTGCTCTGAAGAGATATAATCTAACCTCATGGAGAAAAAGAGGCTACTTTCTTGTTTCAGCTTTCATACATAAGCATGTAGTCCGCAGTGCTGCATTTTGTGCTTTTCATTTTGCAATTTGACTTTTAAAATAGCCAGCCAGGTGTAGAGATGCATACCTGTATTCTCAACTCTTTGGAAGGCTGAGGCAGGAGGATTGCAAATTCATAGTTCCAACTGGGCAACTTAGTGAGCTGTGATCTCTAAATAATAAGATTGGAGGGGCCGGGGATTTAGCTCAGCGGCAAAAACGTTTGCCTGGCAAGCGCAAGGTCGTGAGTTCGGTTCCCGGTACCGGAGAAAAACCAAAAAAAAAAAAAAAAAAAGATTGGAGATACAGCACAGTGGCAGAATGCCTCTGGGTTTGATCTCAAGTATAGTTTAAAAAAAAAAAAAAGCCCCTCAAATGTAGTGCTAAAGTGCTGTCTAGTATACAGGAAGACTATACTGTCTTATGGAGAAATCACATGTGTTAGCTAAACTTTATTCTGGCATGAGTTACAGTACTGTGTCCATGAGTCAGTGATAATGAACCAGTGTTATATATTCAGTAAGGCTTCCTTACTTCCATCTGTCCATCTATCCATCCATCCATCCGTTTTTGTGTGGTTTTTTTTCTTTTTTCTTCTGGTCTTTTGGAGACAGGGTCTTCCTATGCAGTTCAGGCTGGTCTTGAGCTCACTTTGTAGACCAGTAAGGTTTCAAACTGGTCTCAAACTTGCAATGATCTTCCTGCTTCAGCCTCCTAAGTGCTGGGATTACAGGTGTGCACCACCACCCTTGGCTCATCTTTTTTTTTTTTTTTTTTTTTTTTTTTTTAACAGTAGCAAAGATTTTTAAAGGTAGGAAAAGCAACAGACTCTGCAGGGCAAGTTGGGCCAAGTAAAAGTAGGAAAGGAAGTATACCCTACAGCGTGAAGGTGGGCCAAGAGAGAACATAGTAGCCTTTTTAAATTTTGAGATAGTGTCTTACTAAGTTGCCCAGGCTGATCTCAAGCTTGTGATCCTCCTGCCTGAGCCTGCTGAGTAGCTGGGACTACGGACATGTGCCACTGCACCCAATTTTTTTTTCTTTTGTCTTTGTGAGACAGTCTCACTATGCAGTTCAGGCTGGCTTTGATCTCACTTTGTAGCCCACGGTGGTCTCGAACTTGCAGCGATCCTCTTGCCTCAGCCTCCCGAGTGCTGGGATTACAGGCATGTGCCAACACGCCCGGCCACTGCACCCAATTTTAAGGAAGATTTCTTTAAACATGTACAAAACACAGCTGTATATTAATCAGCTGATGAAAATGTGAGCAGAGGAACTGTGACCCAGTGTTAATTCAGTGTTCATGCAAGTCGCTAGGACATAGCTACTACAGATAACAAGGTTCAGTTGTATATAAAGATCATCAGAAGAGGCACATTCACACAAACAAATTAGTGATTGTCAGGGTATGAGGAGGAGGGCAAGAATAAGAATGCAGAAAGTTTTTCCTGTTTTTTTGTTTTTGGTACCAGGAATCAAACTCAGGGCCTTGCCCTTGCCAGGCATTGTGCTGCTGAGCTACATCCCCAGCCCCTAGAAACAGTTTTATTGAGCAGTGGTTGGTCCTAGTGGCTTTTTGAGGCAGAGTCTCATTAAATCACTCAGTTGCCTCAGCCTCTCAGAGTGCTGGGATTAAAAGAGTATACCATGCACAAACGACTATGTGCCCTGCTTTCTAGTAGACACATCAGTAAACAAAACAAGGGTTAGCTTGGTGGTTGAATGAGATTTGCTATACAAAATACAATTGGTAACAAAGCAGGCATGTATGGTACATGCTTGTAGTCTAGCACTCTGGGAAGATGAGACAGGAGAATCATAGGTTCGAGCTCAACCTGGGCAATTTAGTGACTTAAGGAGACCCTGTCTCGAAATGAAAAAAGGGCTGGTGATGTAGCTCAGTGCATAGATCCTCAGTGCATGGATCCTCAGTGTATAGATCCTAGTAGCTTCTCAGTGCATAGATCCTAG
>NW_004955442.1:17413928-17491459 GCF_000276665.1 Chinchilla lanigera | reverse complement strand
CCTAGTGCGTAGCTCCTCAGTGCACAGATCCTAGATCCTCAGTGCATAGATCCTAGTGTGTAAATCCTCAGTGCATGGATCCTAGTGCATAGCTCCTCAGTGCATTGACCCTAGTATGTGTAGCTCAGTTCAGTCCTCAGTACTGCATTTTAAAAAGGGGGAAGAAAGCAGTAATGTTCATATATCAGTGGCATGCACTGAAATACACCACAGCCAGTGAACCAAGGGTGAGTTTTTAGGGGAAGCCATGAAAGTGTCCCAAACAGGGGAAAGACACTGTTCCCCTGCTTGGATAGGAAGGGAAGGAGACATAAGTACTTATTCTTTAGTTTAGTTTAGTTTAGCTTGAGAGAGGGTTTCCATACATAGTCCAGGCTGAACTTGAACTCATGGCAGTCTTCCTGCCTCAGTCTCCCAAGTGCTTTGTACCACGATACCCTGCTTATTTCATTTTTGCTTTTTGCCATGCGGGGGTTGAACCCAGGGTCTCATGTGCTAGCAAGCACTATACCCCTGAGCTACAACATTTGCCCTGTGGTATTTTAGTATTTATTAATGCATGCCTTCTGTTTATGACAAATGAAGGTGATTTTCCATTTGAGTCACTGACATTTCCTTGCCTCTTAAATATTAAAGAGCAGTGGGTGTAGCTTAGTGGTAAAGCACTTGCCAAGCATGTACAGTGCTGTGGGTCCCATCTCTAGCATTGCCCCCCAAAAAAGTGATTTAAGGGAATATAGTAAGTAGACAAGGATGCAAGCTATGTATGGATACATAGCACAGTGGAATAGTAGTGGTTGGTATTGGGAAAACAGGGATAGAACAGCTTTATCTTTTCTGTTCAGTCAAACGAGTAAAATATGGAAAGGATAAATCTTGAAATAAAGAGACAAAAATATGCTTACAGGGCCCACCTCCTCTAGAGGTGCTACATGTAGTGCATACCAGGAAGTGACAGTATTTGCCCTGGAGTGTGTGGAGATTGAATTAGACGCTGCTCTGGCCTGCAGAGAGCCTTCCAGACCCTTGGCCCCATTCTTCACAGTTCTCTGTGCCCTGCTGCCCATCTTTCCCACTGTACCTGAACCAGGCTGTGCCAGACCTGCCTCAGCTTTGCCACAGGCCTCATTAGGGCCTGCCATATTCCTGGGTGCCTCCTCTTTCTTGTCTTCCTTCACTGGGTATAGGCTGTGCTGGAGGCAGGTGGTGTTTGTGGTAGACCCGTACTCGGCGTGTGTTGGTGACTAGCCGTGCCTATACTATGCCCAGCTCAGCCAGTGTCGGCATTTTACACCATTCCTTGTAATGCTAAGAGGAGAACATAGGCCCCCAGTAGAGGAATCTGGCATCAGCAATCCAGAGAGGAGAGGCACCTTTGAGCTGGGAATATAGTGGTGGGAAAGATCATAGCATTTTGGGGATGCTAACAAGGATTAGGAGTTACTGTGGGGAGATGCAAGTGGCACCCTGCTGCAGATTCCTATCCCTGTCCTGCGCTCCTGTGCCATCCTTCCCCCTAAGGATTGCCTTCCAGCTTGTCTGGGACTTGCTGTACCATGTGAAGCATCACGGCACCCTTGAGCCTATGTGACTTTCGCCATGACATTGATAGATACTACAGTGGTTGTCATCCTCCCAGTGGCTAGTCCAGGTGCTTCAGTGAATCTTACTTGTACCTTCAGGAGCTCCTTGGGGCCCTTTAGGTTGGATTCATTGCACGTGGACAGGTACAGCCCCATCACACATCTCTTCTTTCTCACCTTGATCAAAACTGTCCTGAACTGAGTGTAGTGCTGAGTGCCGGGTGAAGGTAGACACATACCCCCAAATCCTAACCTGGGAAAGTAATCTTGTGTGTGCTTGGGTGTGAGCAGCTGTGCACGGTGCAGAGCCTACTGTCTCCAGAGCATCCTGGTGTTGGGTCAGGAATGCTTCCCAGAGGCTGGAGCATCACCCTGAACAGTTACCCGCTGTAAAGTTGGCTATTTGTCGTTTATCCCTTTCTCCTGATTACAGTATAGGGAAAAAAATGGCTGGGTTCTGGTGGTAATGAATTTGAATAGCGAGAAAGTTGCTTTGTCTCAAAAAGCATATTGGTGATAAGTCACTATTGAAGTTAGAGTTCTGTCTCTGAAGTTAGCTGCCTCTTGTCCTCCTTGAATGTGTTCTAACCCCAATGCCTTGTCCTTCTCTTGGCAGTAATCCAGTCCCTCATAGCACTGGTGAACGACCCCCAGCCCGAGCACCCGCTCCGGGCTGACCTAGCTGAAGAATACTCTAAGGACCGTAAAAAATTCTGTAAGAATGCTGAAGAGTTTACAAAGAAATATGGGGAAAAGCGACCTGTGGACTAAAATCTGCCACAAATGATTCCAGCAAGTGTGAGCAGAGACCCCGAGCAGTGCATTCAGACATCCCGCAAAGCAGGACTCTGTGGAAAATTGACACGTGCCACCGCCTGGCGTTCACTTGTGGCAGTTACTAACTTTCTACAGTTTTCTTAATCAAAAGTGATCTAGTAACCTGTAAAGAAAGGATTAAAAATTTCAGATATTCTAGTTCTGCTTTCTTTGTTTTAAAAAATCACTGCTTCAATCCACTTCAAAAGCATGGTGTTTCTTTTCTTGTCCAAATTTACCCAAAATCTTCAAGTTACATTTAGCCCATAAGGTTAAAAAAAGAAAAAAAAAACGGTTGTGGTTTCCCGTCCTTCCGTGCCCTTGCAACTCCCACTCTTTGCATTCAGTTTATCTTTCACGGATCACTTCCTAAGACCCAGGTCCCATCTTTTCTGCAGAGGAGAAGAAATGGCTCTGGTGGCTTTTCTTCTCTCGTGTCACACTGCCCTGCATGGGAGTTGGTTCAATTCTCCTGATGCCAGTCTGTAATGTCCTTTTAAAAAATTACAGGACAACCAACCAACCACCACCATCACCACCCCTCAAAAAAAAGAAAAGAAAAGCCCTGCAAAGGGAGGCCCACTCAGCTCTTCTGTAAAAATCTGGCTCATGTTTCCACAGCAATGTGGATTAAATGGGCAAGCCCTGCTGTTTGTGTATACCTGATTGACCTGCAGCCTTACCTGGCCTATGTAGGGAAACCCTCAGTGCCAGGTCTGGTGACTCCGGAGGGAGGGCTTGCCAGCTGAGGACACTGCTTATGAGATGATGATGAATTTCTCACCGGAAAGGCTCCAGAGGCCAAGATTTGGCACCTTCCCTGCAACCATATTAGAAGATCCACTGGTCAGCGCAGGCAGAGCAGAAGCCAGAATGTCCATTTCAGATTCCAAGCTCCTCCATCTCTGAGCTCCATCGGAATGTGCCACAGAGCTCTGCGACTCCTTTCTGCAGCAGCCCCGCCACAACCCTCCCTTGGCACAGTTTGACCCTCTGTGGGATTGGAATTGGCTGGACTCGGCTTCATATCTGGCGTCAGTCTGGGGTTGCTGGGGCCCCTACTGGCCCTTTCCTTTCAGCGCAGCTGGTGGCCCAGCCCAGGAACAAGACGGCCTTCCTTTTCCCTTTGGACTCAGTCTTTGCAGAGTCAAGCTCCACTTGAAGCTCACTCAGTAATACCTTTCAATGTGTTTTATATTGTTTTGATTGCCTTTTTTGTAGAAATAAAAATTGACCTTAGAATTTATCATCAGATGAACTTTGTAAGGATTTGAATGTTAATAATGTTTTTCAAGGCAGATGGGATTATCCCTAAAACGGTAGAGAATGCATGGCACTCTGACACCCTGAGGAAGCTGATCAAACACCATGTGTCACCAACCTCTGCCACTGGCGGCTTCCCTTCTTGGTTGTAGGGGGACTAGATCCCATGAAGATGACGTCAAGAAACTTTGCTTTCTGTTTTTTCACTTTAGCTCTATAACTTGATCTTTCCAGGGTTACAGACATAAAAGGTAGCCCTGGGTTTTGCCTGTGCAGAAGTGCGAAGTGACAGGTAGTGTAGATGCACAGCACCGTTGTTGTCCGGGCGTGTGGCTCCTGCAGTGTGTAAATGAACTCAGCTGCTTTAGTCCTAGGTACGCAAGGGGCAGGTTTCTGGAGACATTATGTGCCCAGGACGCCAAGAGCACAGGGCAAGCATTTCTGTCTCTTCATTAGGAGAAAAGTGATAATGGATTTTATTTCACTCACACTCAGATTTGTAATAAAATGCCAGATTCTGTCAAAAGCTATCCAAGCAAGCCACCATTTGTTCTCGTTGCTTAAGTCCAGAAGTAATTGTCATCCTTGAAAACTGTCCCATTGCTTCGTATTTCTGCCAACGTAGCTCTGCCTGCCTGTCACTCCCTCTGCTCTCTGCTCAACGTGGGAGGGTACCCTTATGCCGGCAGCCCCTCTCAGGGACTCAGCCCTGTCACTGGCACCCCACGGTCTGCCCTGGCAGCAAAGACCTGGCTTTCAAGTCAGTGGATGTCCCTCCCTCTGGCCTGGGTGGCTTGCTCCTTTCAGCTGTGTCCCAGGGCAGCCTTTGAGCAAGCCGGCAGCCAGCTCTGGCTGCTCCAAAACCAAAAAGCTGAATGCTCTGGAGAAGGGGAGAGCTGTGGAGCAGCCACCCACTGCTGACCCGCACTGGCTCAGGAATTCACATCCACCTGGTTCCTTGAAGTGCCCGGGGTCCTCCTCCTGCCCTTTCACAGTGGCAGAGAATAGGCTTTCTAAGATGCTGCGATCCCGTTCTGCTGCCCTTAATAAAAATGCTCTCCGACACTGGTTTGGTTGTGTGGGTTTCTTCCTTTAGGGGTGGGTAGTGCCAGGGGCCTGTGTTCTTTGAGACTGGGAGGTGTGGCTGGGCCCTCTGATCTCTCCCCATTCTAGCTTGTGCAGGAGAGGTATATAGAAGTGTTCTACCTCCCTAAAGGGAAGGCGTTGGGGTGTAATGAGTGCTGGGAACACCAGAGTCAGTGCGATCAGGGCTTGTAGAGGGACCGATGAGAGTCTAGTAAGCGTACAGCAATTTCCACACATGGGCGGGAGTCTTACAGCCCCAGAGAATGATGTTACAAGCCATGTTTAGTAGAGGTGAAAACAGGCCCTGAGAAGAGGGTCTTGATCAAGGTCCTGGGCCTGATGAGGGTGTGGTTAGGCCATTTTCCTGAATGGTTCTAACCAGAAGCCAGCCCAAGGCACCCCTCACTCCGGAGGCACTGCAACAGTAGCACTGACCCAGCCCTGCCTGGGCTGTTGGTGGGGTCTCCAGTCCCAAGGGAAGCTTTCTGGGATATTTTATCAGAGACAAGGAGAAGGGTCCTTTCCTTTGATCGTGGGGTGGACCGTTCTGCCACTTGCACAGCACTTTACCTGTTCCTGCCTGTCACAGGATGTGTCAGGGCATCCTGTGAGCATCATTATCCCTGTTTTCAGGGAGGAGACCAGGTCTGAGTGATATCTAAAGGCACCTAGCTGCTTTTACACTTAGTGTGGGCCTGCCTGTTGCATCCTGCCAGTCAGCACACTTCCACCTCCTAGAGGGTTCCCACAAGCCAGGTGTAACAATGCACACCTTTAATCCCCGGCACTCCCATGCAGCAGGAGGATTGCAGGTTTGAGGCCACCTGAGGCAGTTTAGCAAAACCTTGTCTCAAAAAGAAAAAGGCAGGTGTGGTGACACACACCTATAATCCCATCACTCTGGAAAGTTGAGGCGGGAGGATTGCAAGTTTGAGCCCATCCTGGGCAACTGAGTAATGAGACCCAGTCTCAAAAAATAAGTTTGAAAATTGAAGATAGCTCTCCCCATTCCCAGACTCAGGCTGGCCTATTATACCCACACACATACTTTTTTAAAAATTAAAAAACAGCCAGGCATGGTAGCACACAACTATAATACCAGCACTCAGTTGGCTGAGGCAGGAAGATCTTAAGTTCAAGGCCAGCCTGAACTACATAGCAAGACACCCCGCCCCTACCCCCGCCCCCCCCGCTGGTGTAAAAAGCAATGTCTGTGATCCCTCTCTTCCATGTGCCACCAGCGACCACAACACCTCTCCCCACCCTTCCCAAGGAATCCTTCAGTCACCTAATCATACTAGTCTGGCCAAGCTGCCTCACTTCATTCTTAAATGCTCTTGGTCCCTAGAGCTGTTCTCCACTTCCATCTCTGCTTATCCCTCTTTCCTTCCTGGGTAGCAACAACTATTCCCAGCCCTCGTGCCCACCCACACCTTTGTCCCACAGCTGCACCACCAGCTGGCTGCTCTTGCTTCTGAGCACTCCACAACAGAAGCCCCACTTCTGGCAGCAACAGGCCCCCAACAGGCTGCCCTCAGGCCATCCTGCTTGCCAGCCCCAGCTAGCACTCCGCAGGACTGTGGCCAGACCACAGGGGCCCAAAGCTAGGAGGTAAAGGCTAGACAGTGGGCAGGACCAAACCCATGGGGACTTCTGTTCACAACCATGAAGGGAAGGAAGTAGGAAAGGTACTATGGCTGCCAAAAGTCAAAGTCAAGGAAAGGTTAGGACACAAGGTGAACATGGGACCGAAAAGAGGGAGCTGAAACCACAGCCAAGGGGAGAGTCAGGTGTGGGCCAGTGAAGTCAGAAAAGAGGAACAGGGTCCCATGTCCCTTCAGAAAGCTGTGTGTCCCTGTAGGCTATCAAGGCTAGGGGAGAGCTCTCAGCACTTGATTCTGTGATTGACAGGCCAGAGCCCAGGGCACATCAGTGAAAGCTCCAAGGCCCTGCACTGCCACTGCTACCTCTAGGCCTGTAAATTGAGGACACATGGCATTAAATGGGATGAGAACTATGTGGTATTTCATCTGCCTTTCTGTCCTCTAGACTGAGGCACAGGGAGTCTGCTCAGACTCCCTATGGACTTCTTCCTCTGCTCCTTGCATCTCAGGGCCGTTGGTCCCAAGTGACATGGAATCCCTGCCCACCAGAGCATCCCTATACCAGCAGGCTCAGGAATTCCAGGTTTCAATATCCACAGAATGCCCTTCCTGGAAAAATTTAAACACATTCTTTGAGCTCACAGGACCTACTCAGACCTGTCACCAGGAATAGCTTAAAACAAGTGACCTCTTTTTAAATAAAAATTGAGCTTTGCCAGGTGCCATGGTGGTACTGGTAGTCCCAGCTACTGAGGAGGCTGAGGTGGGAGAATCACTTGAGCCCAGGAGTCTGAGACCAGTCTAGGTAACAGTGAAACTCAAAAATCAAAAAAGCTGGATGTGGTGGTGTATGCCTGTAATCCCAGCACTCAGGAGGCTGAGGTAAGAGGACTGCCAAAAGTTGAGGCCAGCCTGGGCTATACAGTGTAGTGTTTTCCAGGCTGGCCTGGAATACATAAGACACTGTCTAGACTACCTCCCCAAGACAAAAATATAAGCATGAGCAAAATGAAAGGTCAGAGAATGTTTTGCATATCTTTCCTGGAGTATTCATGGACTGAGCCACCAACAGTTGCTGTGTGTCCAGTTCTGTTTCTGTGAAGGTTTCCTGGGAAATTTTATAAATCACCCAAGTCGGGGGCTGGGGATTTAGCTCAGCGGCACACCCCCTGCCTGGCAAAGTGCAAGGTCATGAGTTCGATCCCTGGTACCAGAAAAAAAGCCAAAAAAAAAAAAAATCACGCAAGTCTGAAAGACATATACTCTTTTATTTACATAAAATCTCTGCCCACTGCCACTGAACAATCAAGTGTTCACATTGCAACAAGAATTGGTACCCAACACTGCAGGCCCCAGACGCTGATGTCACAGGCTGGATCTGCCTACAGCGAAGCGCCGGCTGCCATGCTGAGCTATGAGAGCCTGGCGACAGAGCTGGCAGTGTGTCCGTCACTCTGGGAAGGCATAGACCCTACTCCAGGGCCTCCCTCCAGGCTGCACCTGACCATCATCTTGCTCCCTTTCCTCCACACTAAGCAGCATTAGTGCTTAGGGTAGGGAACGGTCCAGGGAAGATTCCAGAGTGGACTCTCAAGAGACTCCTTCTGGCCTCTTGGACTCCAGGTCCTCAAGGGCACACAGTTGCACCCCGCCCTGGGCCAGCCCTGCCCTCAGCGTGGGTGCTGTGAGGACACAAAGTTCATGCAGTCTCTCCCAAGAGCAGGAGAAAGCATCCGGACCCTCACCACAACCTCCAGCTGGGGGCACACTGGGGTAACCCGGGTGTGTCATCAGCTCAACGGTCAGAGTATGGCCTGTGGGGTTATCTTCCAGAGCCCGCGTGACGGCCCCCAACACACGCTGAGCAGTCATGTATCGCCCGCAGGTGCTCAAGCCCACGAAAGCATCTGTCCACCTGGAAATCAGAGGCAATATGGCAGAGCGGCAGGGTCAGCGGGATTGGGCAGGGGGCAGAACAGGACGAAACTGGAGGCCAGCTGGCTCTTTTCCAGGTTGGGAAACAGACATAGCTGCCCAGGTGCACGCACTACGACCTGTGCGAGCAAGGGCTGGGGCAGCAGGGCTGGAGTCTGCTCACCGCAGGCCGTGGCGAGAGAAGGGGTCCATGGCAGCCCGGGCATCGCGCTCCACCGTACAGGCGAAAGCACGCGCGGGGGCTTCCAGCCACCCGCAGCCGCCCAGCCCGCCTTCCACCGGCAGTCGTGTGAAGCGCACCCCGCATGCCTGCAGCACCTCGGCGAACACCTGGCACACACCTGCGGGTGGAGAGGGCTCTAGGAGTGCCTGGCCTCCCTGGTCGGTGTGTTGGCCTCCCCCGACCCCCTGGAAGCAGGTGCCCAGCCTGGGAGCGCCAGCCCACGCACCTGGGAGCACGTGCACGTGCTGGTGCCCATCCACGTGCGTAGGGGGCCTGCCCAGCAACTCCCTGAAGCGGCTTAGTTGGGCCTCTAGCTCCTCCCGCACCTGGAGAGAGAGGTAGAGGGGCAAGCGCCTTGAACTTCCGGGGCGATCACTGCAGAGGATGACGCCCTACTGGTGCCACAATGCGGTCGCTCCAGTGTCTCGCTCCTGCCCCGATGACGTCCCTTGCCGCAGTCCCCAGGGTTGAGCTCTGGAGGTTAGCGCGACCATCCTTCTGCACCCACGCCCTCGCACCTGGGACAGCGCCACGCGTCCGGCCGCCACCGCCTCCCGGAACCCCATCTTGCCGAGAAAAAAGCCTTCAGGACTGAGTAGCGACGAGGGGCCATGGCGGGCCAGGCCCACGGGACGACCCTCGGACAGGTTGGCGTGGAGACCGGTGGGGATGCCGTGCCTGCGGGCGGAAAGCGGGCGGGAGCGCGGGCTTCACGGGGGGAAGGGGCGTCCCCAAACCCGCTTGGACCGGTGTGGGCCGCCCTCACCTGCGGGCCAGCTCCGCCGCACTCTCCGCGGCCGCGCCGTTCACCAGCAGGGACACGCTGGTCACGATCCCCGCCAGGAAGGCCTCCACGATGCCTTCATCACGCCGCGGGCAGTAACCAAAGTCATCGGCAGTGACCACCAACCGCACACGCGGCCGGGCCATGGCGGCCTGGAACCCTAGCGCACTACCAGGGGAGAGTGGGCCAGACGGTCCGGCCCCGCCCGGGCGCACACGCCCAGACACGGCCGCACGTCGCCTTTGTTCTCGCCACCTAGTGGTCCCTGAGGGACCCTGCGACAGCTGCTCAGCTCTACCAGCCCCAAAGCTTCATTTGCTGCAAGAAGAAATCTTCTTGACTTCAAAAGTGGTATTTGAAAAGTGACATATTTTTTAAAAAACAAGGGAGAGGGGCAAGAGAAAAATAAAAAGGAAAAAAATTCCCTTTCCCTTTCGGAGATCACCTCTGTTAACTTTCTGGGTCGTGTCATTCAGCTTTATGTTTTTTGAGACAGAGTCTCACTCTGGACTCCAGGCAGGCCTAAAACTTATGCTCCTCCTGCCTCAGCCTCCTGAGTTCCGTGATCAGAGGTACACCACCACACCTGGCTTTTCTTTTCTTTTTTTTTTTTTAATGTCCTTTTTGAGAGGGTCTCACTATGCAGTTCAGGATGGCCTTGAGCTCACTTTGTAGCCCAGGGTGGTCTCGAACTCGTAATGATCTTCCTGCCTCAGCCTCGCGAGTGCTGAGATTATAGGCATGCGCCACGATGCCCGGCCTGGCTTTCTTTTGGTAGTAGTGTCTACGAGGTTTTTAAAAATGTGATTAGCTGTTTTAACTTTTTTTTTTTCTTTTACTTCTTTCAAACTGTCAATTGTCTTCTGATTTTTCTAAGAGGAGGCTTTTCTTATTAAAAGCTCGAAACAAGAAAATGAACACATCCCATGGTTTTGAGGAAGCATTAGCCCTATTTCCATCTCAACCTCTGTGTGAGGATACAACCTTTACATTCATAGCTTCACTTTTATTCCTCTTTGGCTCAGAAAAGTTTCCCTTACCTGTTACTATAACAATGGTAAACATGGTGACAGCCAGTGTTTACTATAATGTGACCATCTTGATTTTCTCTCTGGAAAGTGTGGGATTTGTATCCAGCCTATGAAGTTGGTAATGTCATTTCTGTTTTTCAGATAAGGAAACAATGTCAGGGAGGTGGAGTGTGGTCTTGCCAAGAATAGTGGACTGCCGGGAGTGGTGGTGAATGCCTGTAATCCCGCACCTGGGAGGCTGAGGCAGGAGGATTGTTTCGAGTTCTAGACCCACCTGGGCTACAAAGTGAGCTCAAGGCCAGTCTGAAATGCATAGCAAGACCCTGTCTCAAAAAGATAAAAAACAAAACAAAACAAGAATAGTGGACTGAAAAAATAAATAGAGCTGGGCATAGTGGTGCACCCCTGTAATCCCAGCACTTGGGAGGCTGAAGCAGGATGATCCTTGTGAGTTCGAGGCCACCCTGGGCTACAAAGTGAGCTCAAGGCCAGCCTGAACTGCATAGTGAAACCCTGTCTCAAAAAGACAATCAATCAATCAATCAATCAAATAAAAATTCATCAATGAAAGAAAAAAAAAGTGGACTGATTCCTGCAACTCTGGGCCTGTGCCCAGCTCTTCTCCAGCCCTCTGGGACCTGTTTACCCACCCAGGTCAGGGGCAGAGTAGAGCTTGAAAATAAATAATACCTCATATGGGGCCTTGTAAGGATTGGAAAGCTCAAAGAGCTCTTCAGCTAAGCTCTTGGCATACACAGGCACTTGGCATAGAGGCACTGGCAGTGTTAGAGATAAGAGGTGATTGCCTTAGTTCCTGCCCCCAAAGGAGCGTCATCTGGTAGACAAAGGAGCAGCAACATTGTGTGGCAGTATAGAGTGGGGTTTGCTGTAAATCTGTTGTGGGTGGCAGGCTCTCTGGGTAGGAAAGAAGGAGAAAACATACGGGTACATGGAACTTTTCTTAGGACATCGAGTGTATTGTGTGAAGATCTTATGAAAGCCCTATACTCTCATGCGGAAAGACAACACCACATCCACCGCCACCACCCCACTTAAGAGAGGAGCATGTGCTCAGAGAGGATTATTCACATCGGCAGCAAACTGTAGAACCAGGAGTTGGAGCTAGGTCTGTGACAGAGCTGGGACTCTCCACGGTCCTCAGGAAGACTGCCAGAAGAAGGCCCAGGACGGATGCTGGGGTTGTCCACACTGAGCAAGGGAGGAGGCCCCAGGAAAGTAGAGCGGGAGGCTCAGGGCTGTGCGGTAACCGGTGAGGAAAGTGTATCACCGGTGGCGACCATGGCTTTTGCTCTTAGGCCCCCCTCTGAGCAGATGAGGATCACGGATCAGAGCCCCAACTTCAGAGCTCCTTATGGTCGAGAAGAAACTAGTCAGCAGCAATTCCAGTCCTTTGGCTCCGGGCGAAACCGAGCAAGACCCAGCCTCGTGTCGTCGGGGAGGAACCAACGCAGGCCCCGCCCCAACCATTGTCTCGGGGAAGCCAATGGGCGAAACGCTCGTAACTAACCAATCAGGACGCGGTATGCAAATAGACACGCGGTAAGCCGCAGGGCGACTACAGTGCTCCGCACAGCTCCCTGGAGTGGACAAGGGCCGATCTGGGAGGGGACTCTAGTGAGCAGTTCGGCCCTGGGCCGAGGGCGGACAAGGTGCTCTGGGTCGAGGAGGAGGGAGTGTCGGACACACCTACAGATCAGAGACGGTCAGAGACAGTGCTGGCGTCCTCCGGGAGCCCCCACCCGGAGGACACTGGAATGAGGCTGAGTGCCGACGCCCGGGAGACTCTTAGCAGAGGAAGGGCTGGACGCATGAAGGACGCAAGGTGCGCGAAGCGAGGGGCCCGCGGACCCCAGGGTCCCTAACACAGTGTGGGACTCAGACCTTCCGGCCCTCACTGTGTGTCCCCTCCCGCCCCTCTCAGAGAGCAGTCCTCTACGGTGGTGTAGAACTGAAGAGAGAGGAGGCAAGCAGCGGGCCTGGCTACTTGCACCATGGCCCGCTGCCGCCACCACTCGGGATACCTGGCGGATGACGAGGCTGGCCACAGCACGTACATGGCGCGGGTAAGTGTGCCCAGCAGGGCTTAGACCCTGATGTCCCAGGACCGCCCCTTTTTTCCCCACTCATCTCCTGACCAAGAGATCCTTGTTATAGCCTCGACCTTTCCTATGCCCCCTTCTGGGCCTTGATCACTTTCTTTGTCTGTGAACCCCTGACTTCGGTAACCCAGGAGGGAATCTGGAGGACTAGGAACCTAACCATAGGTAGCGCAGGGCTCAGGACCTTAGGCGTTCTCTGCAGCACAGCAGTGCAGACAGGGCAGGCCTGTTCTGTGGGCCAAAGAGGAGCAGAAGACAGACTCAAGAAGGTTTCATTCATGTCATGTGCAAGGGGAGAAGCGGCTCTCATACCCATTGGCTAGGTCTCAGGTATGTGGAATGTATGTGCTGCAGATACTTCAGGGCAAGCATAAATAGATTTCCACTTTCAGAATGAAGAAATTGGACCTCAACAGGGGCCATTGTGGGCACATTCACATAACCTGAAGGTGGCAGAGTCACGGTCCAAGTGCAGAATTACATGGTGTTTTTTTTTTGTTTTTTTTTTGTTTTTTTTTTTTTTGAGACAGGGTCTTGCTATGTAGTTCAGGCTGGCCTTCAATTTACTGTACAGCCTATGTTGGCCTGGAACTTGCAGCAATCCTCCTGCCTCAGCCTCCTGAGTGCTGAAATTATAGGAATGTGCCACCATGCCCTACTGGGAATTACCCGTTTTTTTTGAGATAGGGTCTCACTGTATAGTTCAGGGTGACCTTGAACTCACTATGTAACCCAGGCTAGCCTGGAACTTGCAGCAATCCTCTTGCTTCAGCCTTCCGAGTTCTGGGATTACAGAATTACTCGATTCTACATGCAATTCCCAGACTCAATTCCCACTGAGATGTAGCTCAGTGGTGGAGCACTTGCCTACCATGATCAAGACTCTTGGTTCCATCCCCAGTATCACCACCGCCAAAGAAATATAATTCCTTCCACCGCTCAGTCCCCATCCAGCTCCTAGTGGCACATCTAGGAGAGTCCCAGTGACCCCCTCCCTGCAGGGCACCCTGCCCACTTTAACAAGCCTGTTTGCTCAGGTACCACCACCCAAGAAGCCACTGTTGCCAGAAATGGGACCAGCCTTCAAGCTGGGTCGTGTGCCACACCCCCCATCAGTGGATGGCAATTCAGCACACCGGGGCCGCTGCCAAACCCCGAAGAGACCTCAGCCTTTTGGCGGCTTCCTAGATTTCCTGACAGAGGGCCAAGTACTGGACAGTCTGCAGACAGTGGTGGAAGAAGCAACTGAACGCATAGCCACCATGAAGACAGAGGCTGGGGTGCCGCTGGTGGAGGTGCAGGACTCTGTAGAAGTGCCAAGTGGAAAGCGGCAGGTACGTGCCCGACCCAGCTTCAGTACCGTAAAGCGGCACCGTGTTCGGCCCAGCCTCTGCACTGGATACCCCAATAATTACCCATCCTGCTCCAGCTCCATGTCTGACAGCAGCCTCACAGCTGGCTGTCTGGGCCCCCAGGGCCGGGACAGTGACCTAGGCCACCGAGGCTTAGGCACACTGCCACCCATGAAAAACAGACTCCTGCTGGAGAAAAACCTCAAGCGGCTGCTACAGCTGGAGAACAAAGGGGTGAGATCTGGGACCATGGGTCAGGGGTAGTGTGGAAGGGGTGGACCTGAGCCCCTCAGCCCGGACACCTCTCTGAGTCTCCCTCTCTCTGCAGAAAGGCTGGAGTCAGTCCTGTTCCCAGAGGGACTCCCTGCTGTGGAACTCACTAGGCAGCCAGACCGGCAGCCACTGGACCCAGGAGCAGCCCCTGTCCTGGTTCTCAGGGCTGCTGGGCTCCAGCTCAGGGACCCCTGAAGCATCAGAGCTGGGGCCTGGAGAACGGGAGCTGATTTTCCTCAAAGAAAAGTTCAACAAGAAGTCCTTGCTGAGCCAGCCAGCGCCATTTAACCTGCCCGGCTACTGTGCTGTCCGTGAGCCCCACCGTACCCTGGACTTCCTGGCCAAGCACCATCTCTTCCCTGCTCTGCAGGGCGTGGTCAGCCAGGCTTCAGACAAACTCAGGGCAGCCCACTGCCATGATGGCTTCCCTCTCTTCCCCACCAACTCCCAGCTCACCTCAGCAGAGCTGCCAGCCACGCTCACTCAGGGGAAGGAGACTTGTGATGCCAACAGCAAGTTACCTCACAAAGGACTGAACTCCCCTTCTGTGTCTAATGCCCAAGAGGCCAACAGAGTCAAGCTCAAGGTGACAACCGCAGAAAACTACAATAGCCCTGGCCCCTTATTCCGTTCCAAACCTAGGGCACCTGGCTCAGATCCCAAATTTCAGAAACCGCCTGTGGCCCTGAGCTCCAGCCAGGGGCCCCAGCCTAAGCATGGCCTGCACCTTACCCTACCCTCCTCTGGGGCCATGATGGAGGTGGCCTCTAGACGGGACTGCCTCGGGAGTTCCGTCTGGTGGCCACTTGTCTCCCCTTGCCCTACTCCTCCGCCTCCCTCCCCATATACTCTTTATTTATCCCCTTCATAAGGAAGCTTCTCCCCATCTGCTTCACTGTGTCATGGGGTGCCTTCTCAAAAGAGGGGCTGGTGGGCTTGGGGACAAGTTTGAGGGGAGTAGCTCCTTCACCCACCCTTCCTAGCAGCCACTGTCATTGGCACTCACTATGGAAACCTCGTGGGCAAGGTAAAAGCTACTGGAAGATCAGAAATCTTGGCATAACTACTTCAAGGTGTTGTCAAGAATGAATAAAGGCTATTTAAAAAAAAATCGTAGGCATTTTTCAACATTTTATGTGTATCTTGGAGCCCTTCCCACATGGGTAAGCTCCTGCTCCTCATGGGCAGCAGCCTCTGCCCAGAGTGGGGGCCTGTAACACAGCTGCAGGACACTCGGTCCCTGCCCTGCGGAAGGGAACTTGTCCAGGAGGGATTTAGAGAGGTAGGTGGCCTCGTTCTGGTGGGTCCCCAACAGAGGGCAGGTCTCCTTCCTGCCCTCTGTCATGCAGGCCTGGCATGCTTCCCTCTGAACATATGCCTGGGCATTGCTGAGGTTTGGGTGTGCTGACACGGTGACGAAGGTCAATGCCCCTGCCCCAGGCTTCACTGACCAGGCGGGTGAAGTGAGCGTGAGGGTGGGCTAGTGAGTGTGACAGCATATCAGATGTGGCACGGGTGTACCTTCTGTGTGGCTTGTGTCGAACAGGGCTGGCAGGACTGCCAGAGAGTGTGGGCAGATGTGGTGTCACAGGGCAGCAGGAGGGACAAACCAACAGGGGTGACATGTCTCCTTTTTCCTCCCTGGCTGCCACACAGAACTCCAGCGCAAAGAAGCTGCCACCTTCCGCCTCATCCAAGTCCAGTGTGTCCCACCTGTCCAACCCCTGTTTTGAGGAGATCATCAACTTCTTAGTGGAGCAGGCAGTGTCCTTGCTCACTCTCAAGTACAAGTATGAGAGCAACCTCAATAAGCAGCTTGGCTTCATCTCCTTCCCTGTCACCGAGGCTCTCATGGACCTCTTCCTGGGCTTCAAGAAGGTGAAGGGCTCCCGCATAGTTCTGTCCTCGGAGATGGACTGGAGCTGCCTGCTGCGTAAGCTGCAGGAGGCCGAGAAGGCTCTGCAGGTCTCAAAGCAGGCCACCCAGGCGCACGGCTCCCAGGGCAGCAGCAGCTCCTCGAAGGCTGGCTCCCACCGGGTTCCCACCTCCCTGCAGGGAGTCTCCCAGCACAGCACAAAGTCTCCATCCACTGAGCCTATGCCAGCGACCAGAAGCAACCAGGAACAGGCCGCAGAGCGTGGCCTCTCTCTCACTGCTGACACACCAACCCACCAGCTGCTCAGCCCTTGGGAGTCAATTACAGCCGAGAATCAGGCCCCCAAAAGCCTGTCACAGCCCACGCCCTTCATGTCCTCTGACCCGGACATGGGCTCCAATCTCCCCAAGTCCAACAAGATGATGAACACTGAGGACAAAGAGAGTAATGCTGTGGCTGAGGACAAGGGTAGCAAGGAGGACAAAGCTGGGGGCATGGATTCCTACAAGGATGAGAGGAATCACCAGGACCACTTGGAGCCTGGACAGGAGGCCATGAGCAGACCCTCTGTGGACCAGGGCCATAGTGATCCCCCATGAAGTCCTGGTAAGCCACACTGTGTGCGCCATTCCCTGCTTTTCCACCTGGTCCTTTGTGGCTCCAGCCGCTACCCTGAGCAGGGTCAGGATGGGCTGGATGTCCATGAAGACCTATGCTAACACTCGCAGGGAGCCCCTGAGAGAAACAGAAATAAAACATCTGCAAATGCAACACGGTCTTCTCGTCCTGAGATTTCAGCCTGCCTCTCCGTGTGCCTGTGCTCTTGCCCTTGAGTAGCCCTTCAGTGTGGGCCGCCCTGATGGCAGCCAGCCTTCATGACAGCTGGTGGCATTCGGACCCCAGGACTGCTCCTGCCAGGAGTGACAGCTTTCCTCTTGCATGATCAGCTGCCTTGCTACTTTCTGCCTGATCTTTTCTCTAGTCTATAACTTTTTCCTCTTTTCAAGCCCCTTAGGGCTCCTCTCCTTTCTCTTGTGGCTCTTCTGTGACTCCTGCTTTTGGAGGGGATTTCCTCCAGCTGGGGTGGCTTTTTTTTTTTTTGGTATAGGGATTGAACCCAGGGCTTTTGCACTGAGCTACATCCCAAGCCTTTATTTATTTATTTATTTATTTATTTATTTATTTTGAGACAGTCTAAGTTGCTAAGTTACTTAGGCTGGGCTCAAACTTGCCATCTTCCTGCCTCAGCCTCCCAGAGCGCTAGCATTACAGGTATGTCCTACCACACTTGGTTTTCCTTCTTGTTTTGCCATGTCACTGTCTCACATTACAACTGAGGAAGTATGCAGCTACCGTCTCCTGATACTCTCAGTTAATTTTCTTCTTAATTTGTTTTTCTCAGTGCCAATGCAAGAATCTGGAGTTCCCATTCCAGGCCACACAGCAGCTGCCAGGTCAGGCTATGGAATAGCTGCACAGGGCTGGCACTGGAACTAACTTTCCAGCAAGGGTTCTGGCCAGGGTGACCCTCTCTAGAAAGGTCTGTGAGTGTAGCACCCTGTTTGTTCCTCTATTCACGCGTCTTCTCCCAGGACACAGCTCACCCTCTCCCCTAGCTGCCCCTGTGACCAGGCCTCAGCAGCAGACAAGAGAACATGAGACTGCCATTGTGGGGAGCTTGGTGGCTCTGTCTCTCTTACCTCTTCCTGGAGCCCATCCCAGTGCACGGAGGCCAGGCCTACTTGGCCAAGATCAACCATGCCCGAGCCCAGGGATCCAGGTATAAGGCACAGCCACTAGGAGGCATCCCCTGGAGCCAGGTAGGGGAGGTTCTTTGGACACCTGTCAGACCCATACTCACTCAGCTTCTATTCAGTGGGACCAGGGTTCTAAGGTGGGTGGGTCAGGGACACTCTCACAGCTCCTGTAAAAGAGATGATTGATTGATTGATTGATTGACTGATTGATTTACTCATTTATTTGAGACAAGGTCTCACTGTGTAGTTCAGGCTGGGCTTCAACTTGCTATATAGCCCAGGCTGGCCTCAAATGCACAGCAATCCGCCTGCCTCAGCCGCCTGAGTGGTAGGATTACAGGCATGAACCACCATACCAGGCGTGGCGGAGATCTTTTAGAGCATGCTCTTGACTCAAAATAGCCATTCCCTGAGTCCACCTACCACCTCCTCCACAGCCCTTGAGGTATCTGGGTGCCTCCCCACCTGCCCACAGGTGCTAGGCCCTATTGGCACATCCCTATTCCAAGCTAGGCTGGTGGGTGTTTCCCCAGAAGCCTGCAACTGGGATGAATCGAGAGATTCTGGTTATTTGCACTGACTGCTGAAGACAAATATAGGTGGTACACAGTAGCCACCATCTACCTACCCCGAGGCGAGAAGTCCTGTCAATAAAAAAGAGCCAAGAGAGAAACCCTCAAGGGCTAAGAGACAGACCTGCTGTGATTTCCACTAGCTTCCCAGGTGCCGATGTCATACCAAGGAAGAAGAGAACGTGGCCCCAGCCCTGCCTCATGTCACTCACGCCCTGTGAGTGACTGGGAACAGACCCTGTGGAAACATGGACACCTTGTACTAAAGACAGACATCCTCAGACCTTATTTCAGCTATCTCTTGCTGTGTATAAAACACCCCAAGACTAAGTGGCTTAAAAAAAAATCACATCATCATACCATGGTTGACAGGCTTAGCTGAGCAGTTGCATGGGCCAAAGCCGCCTATGTGACTGCTTTCAGCTGGCATGGGCTGAGGTGGGAACGTCCCTAATGTGCTCTCGCCTCCACCTTCCAGTTTCCCTCCACACAGCCTCTCCCCGTGCGGTAATCTCACCTGCACTTCCTCACTGCAGGACAATGCCACGGCTGGCTTCCTAGGAATTCTGGCCAGTGCTCAGAAGTCCCTAAATGCTACGTTTTTAGCGTTCTATTGGACAAAGCAAGTCACAGGGGAGGGGAAAGTGGACTTAGTCTTCTCTGATTACAAGGTGAGAGGAATTGTTTTCCCTTTGATGATGCTGGGCATCAAACCCAGGACCTCACACATGCTAGGCAAATGCTCTACCACTGAGCTCTGCCCCACTCCTGGGCTGGGAGGAATGGTTTATGGCCATATTCTCCCCTCCGCAGTTGGTCGCACTTGAGCAGTCCTCGGACCTAGATGAGCTGATCACACACACTCTTGAGAATCTGGTTCTGAAGACAAACTATGGTTGGAAGGTGAAGGCTACCAGAGAGAGGTCACAGTCAGTCCAGCGCACCTGCCCCAGGGTGAGTTGGGGATTGTGGTCTGCAGGGGAAGGGAGGAGAAAAGCTGTGAGAAGCCAGGAGGCCTCACAAGAGTCAGAGGAGAGCCGCACTGGCTTCCTCCACTCTGCTTCTGGGATCTTGACTATCAACTGCTATGACAATCAGATTTTCCAAAGCATTATATTCAGAGCACTGCAAGGGAAATACATATGCCACGTATGCTATGAGCATATTTGAGGAGGTTGAGGCATGAGGAAGCTTGCTTTTATTTATTTATTTATTTATTTATTTGAGACAGAGTTTCTATGTTGTTCAGACTAGCTTTGAACTCTACTGTGTAACCTAGGCTGGCCTCAACTAGCAGCAACCCTCTCGCCTCAGCCTCCTGAGTGCTGGGATTACAGGTATGTGCCACCATGCCTGATGGGAAGCTTTTAAAGGTGAAATGAGCTGGAAAGGGTGGTGTGCAGCTGTAGTTCCCGCTACTCAGGAGGCTTAGGCAAGAGGATTGGTTGAAACATTCAAGGCCAATATGAGCAAAATAGCAAGACCTTGCCTCAGAAAACAAAAAGCAAGGAAGGCATGGCAGTGCATGTGTGTAATCCCAGAATTCTGGGAAGCTGAAGCAGGTGGATCAGAACTTGGAGTATAGCCTGGGTAAATTAGCAACTTAGCAACACCCTGTCTCAGAGTAAAAAAGGGTTGGAAGTAGCTCAGTGTGAGGGTCCTGGGTTCAATCCCCAGTACTGAAAACAAACAAACAACTTAAACATGAAAACTCCAAATTGGGTGGAGGATTATAGTTCAATGGTAGGGTGTTTGCCTAGCATTCCTGAGGCTCTGGGTTTTATCCCCAACACTGTGAAAAAACAAACAAAACCTCAACAAGGTGGGTGCATACTGACAGCTGTACCACCTGAATGAACATGTCATTGCAAGGGCTTTCTTCTAGATCTTCTGGGGCAAAATTCTGGATGCCTTAATTAAGCCCGAACTTTAACTACTATTTTGCTAGCGTCCCAAGTGCAAGCTTCATCAGTCTTGCATACTACAGCCCAGAGCCAGTTACTCCACGATGCCCCGCACAGGACCTGGTTCGTAAACGGTGGCGCACGTTTTCCTTGAAAACCCTGACAACCCAAGCTGACAACCCTCTGGGAAGGCTGCAGAACGTTCCTGCCAGGCACCCAGCGAGGTTCTCATGGACCCTTGGTCCATGAACCCAGGACCCTCACACTGAGCTACTTCCAACCCTTGGGTCCATGAGGTTTCCTAATGGAGCCCAACCTTGGGCTGAGGTTTCCTAAGACAGCTTTGGGGCCTCCCGGTGATGAGAACGTGCCACTTATCCTCAAAGCTCGTGCTGCCCTCTGCTGTCCGATGACCCAACGACATGAGATTCTGAAACGGAAGGACTCGGAGGGCTGAGCGGTCAGGGGACTCAAGAAACCCCGGCGTCCAAGGGCTGAGGTGACCCAGTGTCAGTGGGAACTATAAACACATCTCGGAGGATTTAATAAATCCCTGGGTGCAGGAGCTGAAAGCTCAGGAGATTCGGTCACTGGGATCCGTCCATTATGACTCTAAAACCTAGTGACCCTGCTGGGGTCGGAGGGGAGAGACACACGATGTAGGTCCCAGAGATTCAGGGTCAAGGGACTTCCGTAGAGAAACCTGTAGGGTCTCAGGACCTCAGCAGAATAGCGGGAGGCTCAGCGGTCACAGGGATCGACGCGCTCGCAGGTGCTGCCCAGAGCTCTATTATCACTCGGTGCCGCCGCCACTGGCCCCTTAACGTTCATTGGTGAGTCCTCGGAAGCGTGGACCAATCAAAACCCTCCTCGTGTCTCCAGCCTCCCGCCCAGCTGCTGCGACAGTAAGCTGGAGGCTGGTCCCCTCTCGTCAACCCAATGGCAGTGCAAGTCGAGAGCCGCGCGGGCTTGCGATTGGCTGCCGCGCGCGGGCGCTGTCAGGGCCGGATTGGTCTTCTGGGGGACGGAAGCGGACCGCGTCGGGAGCTGCAGGAGCCTGGCGGGGGCGATGCGGAGCGTGGGCCGTGGCGCCGCTGCGGGGCCGGTGCTGCTGGCGCTCCTGCTAGCGCTCTTGGTACCAGGCGGTGGTGCCACCAAGACCGGCGTGGGGCCTGTGACCTGCGGGTCAGTGCTGAAGCTGCTCAACACGCAACACAGGGTGCGGCTGCACTCGCACGACATCAAATACGGGTCCGGTGCGTGGAGCCTGCGCGGGGCGATCGCTAGGGGGCGACGGCGAGAGGCGGCAGGCGGCTGCGGGGCGGGGCTCTGGAGGTGCCGGGAGCCTGGACGGCCCAGGACTGGGGGGAAGCGGGGGCCGTCCAGACGTGGCGCGGGCCGAGCGGAGGGCGTCTGGGGGTCCGGCGGGGCTGGGGCCGAACCAGGGAGCCCCAGTGCCGGTGTTCCGGGGGAAACTTGGAGTCAGGACTTACGCGATTGACGGAGACCTTGGGGTCGGGCGGGGTGTCACCCCTCAGGGAGCGGCCAACAGTCTGTGACCGGTGTGGAGGCGTCGGATGACGCCAACAGCTACTGGCGGATCCGCGGAGGCCCGGAGGGCGGGTGCCCGCGCGGCTCCCCCGTGCGCTGCGGCCAGGCGGTGCGGCTCACGCATGTGCTCACCGGCAAGAACCTGCACACGCACCGCTTCCCGTCGCCGCTGTCCAACAACCAGGTGCGTCTCCTCCCGGGCCCGCAGGAAAGCGTCCTGACCTCCTTGCGGGAGGCCGGGGGCAGAACCTCGAGTTCCAGTTTGAGTCTTCTTCCGCTTACTGTCTGAGTCCCAGCTCTTGTGAAAAGGGAATTTCGATTTAAAAATGATTACTCAGCGCTCCCTTTGGGGACACAGAGTTGACTGCTAGGGTCCTGCACCCAGGAGCTCCTAACCGAGCAAGGAGACAGATGAAAAATCGAGACCCCTGTGATGAACTCCTCTTTTAGGGCCAAGTGGGGCCCCGGAGGGAAGCTCACGCAGCCTCTGGGATCGGGATTAGGAAAGTCTGGAGGGCAAGAGGAACTCAGGCTGGAAGCCTGGAGTGATGAGTAGGAGTCTTCCAGGCCCCAGAGGGGAAAAAGAACAGCTTTCCAGGCCGTGGGAGAGCTGATGTCAAGATACTGAGGTCATTGCAGTCCAGGGGCTGGAATGGAGCTGAGGGTGCTGCTGGGGAGTTTGTAGAGGAAAAGGTTGGAAATAGAGACCTTGAACAGTCAGCCTAAGGCCTTGGATTCGGAAGTGATATGCCTGGGAGAAAAAAGCCTTTGCTCCCTGGGGACCAGTGCTCACCGTGCAAACAGATACAACACTTTGCATAAGTCCAAAGCTCCCACCTTGGGCAGGGGATCCTGGGGAGGGGGTCCTTGTGTCCCATTTTGCAGTTGTGGAGGCTGAGGCTCAGAGTGGTACAAGGAGAGGACTAGAAGTCTAGTACATTGGGTACAAGTGCCATTGTTAGGCCAACAGACTCAGTGTACTCTCTGTGCTTGCTGTCCCCCCCATACCCACACCCGTAGGAAGTGAGTGCTTTTGGGGAAGATGGCGAGGGTGACGACCTGGACCTGTGGACAGTGCGGTGCTCCGGACAGCACTGGGAGCGTGAGGCTGCTGTGCGCTTCCAGCATGTAGGCACTTCTGTGTTCCTGTCCGTCACC
Organism: Chinchilla lanigera; assembly: GCF_000276665.1. NCBI lineage: Eukaryota > Metazoa > Chordata > Mammalia > Rodentia > Chinchillidae > Chinchilla > Chinchilla lanigera. The sequence continues at coordinate 17,468,571 of NW_004955442.1, read as the reverse complement.
GGTGAGCAGTACGGGAGCCCTATCCGTGGGCAGCACGAAGTGCATGGCATGCCCGGTGCCAACACGCATAATACATGGAAGGCCATGGAAGGCATCTTCATCAAGCCTGGTGTGGAGCCTTCTGCCGGCCACGATGAACTCTGAGTGTGTGGATGGGTGAATGCAAAGTGGCAGGGTAGGACATCTGTAAGGCTGCTCTTGCTGGAGACTTTGGGTGTGTAGGGGTCCTCAAGTGCCTTTGTGATTAAAGAACGTTGGTCTGTGATTGTATTTACTGTGAGTCTGGAGGTGATCAGGAGGTGCCAAGCCATCCCTGGCACAGTTACTATCACTTCCTCAGCACAAAATCTGTCTCCAGCTTGGCTGCTGAACCCGGCCAAGCCTTTTTGGTGCTCTTCCATGTGTTCCACTATTGCCCTGAACAATCAGCTCTCCAGTCTACCCTTAGCTGATCTGATGGCAGATGACCCCAACACGCCAGTCCCTGCATTTGATGAACTTTCCTATTGAGGGGGTGGGCCCCAGGGCAGCATGAGTGGGAGCCGCATTCTCTCCTGCCAGCTGGAATAGGGCATAAGCCCTTCAGCCCCCTCATTCCTTGTAGTGAGGACTTATTCTCCTGGCAGTTCTGGCAGTCTTGACACCTATCTTTGACTAAGGACCAGGTGAGAATTCTGCCCATCTGTTGGAAATCGGTATTACAGGTTTCTTCACCCTTGGTGCAAATGCTTGCCCACCTACCCTCCCTGGCCCTCTTGGGCATCTCGGGCTCCTACCTTGACCTTCTAAGGTCCCAAAGAGAACAGAACCTCAAAAAATATCTCAAGAAAAAAAAAAAAAATCTCAAGATAATAAGTACAAAGAATGGCTATCTGGAGAGATCCAAGAATGCTTCCTGGAAGAGGAGGCACAATTTGGGCAGAGGATTGCAGCTTAAAGACAGGAGCAATAGAAATAGGAGGGCCAAAATCAAGCAAGATAAGAGCTCCTCTGCTGTGGGGCTGGCCTGTAGAGGGGATGGCAGATGACAGGCTTCCTGGGTTTGCTAACTCAGCCAACATGGAGCTACATAGAACCGTGGGGTGCTTAAGGGAGCTGCTAGGGGAGAGAGTGCTGTTTCCCCGAAAGAAGAGAGCTCAAAGGAAAAGCTAGGGGTGGGCAGTGGCTGGAAGGGGCTTGGAGTAGTAGTGTGAATAAAGCACCTTATATTTGGGAAATCAGTTGACCTTACCAAAGGATGGGAGAAAAGCTCTACCCACTGGGTACTGTGGAAAGTGGGATTATGTGTAGGCTCTGGGTCCACTGCTGTCCTCTCCCCTATGAAACCCTCCTGCTCCCTGCACTGCCAAGTTTCTTGAGCATCATTTGCAAACCTACACCCCTCTTCCGTCACTCTCTGGACCTTAAAGGATTTGAGTAGGAGAAGATTGTTGGGAGGTGATCCTGGAAAACTCAGGGATAGCAGCGGGGCTGTGAAAGGGGAAGGGAAAGTAAAGGGCCCGTTACGGAGCAAGGGAGCCCTATGAGCAGCCAGAGCTCAGTCATATTGGAGGTCTCATGAAAGTTGTCCTGCTGGCCAGGCATCGTGCTGCATGCCTGGAATTCCAGCACTCTGGAGGTAGAGACTAAGAGGCTCTCCATGAGTTCAAGCCCAGCCTGGACTACATAGTGAAAACCTATGTCAAAAAACAGTTAATCCCACCCAAAAGGCAAGAAAACCAGGGTGTTTGCCCACTACAGTATCTTTCCTCCTTAGAGGAGGGCTGCTGGCTAGGTAGGACAATTACTACCACTTCCCACACACCCTGTGTATGCATTGTTGGGTTGGGGGCTCCAGCAGGCAGAATCAGGCCTCCAAGCAGAGTCCTGTGTGCTGGCAATGAGCTTACTTTCCGTAGAGGTGAGTGCCAAGGGGTTGTGGGGAAACACTAACAGTGGACTCTACCCTGCAAGTCCTGCGCTCTGAACACACACATCTGCGTGTACACGTGGAAATCAGTGAGGTGTGGGATGCTAAAGAGCAGACCACAACGGTAAACGGCAGGTAGGAACCCAGGGGCAACCAGAGCAGATGCGCTCAATAAGATGGAAAATAACCTGAGCAGCAGCAGGTCTCCCATTTATTTAACACTAAGTGCCCGGCATTGGGTGAACTGCTTACGCAGCATCTCATTTGCTCCTGGCAACAATTTTGAAGTATGTTTTATTATCATCTGAATTTTTCAGAGCCAACAATCGAGGTTCATAAAGATTCACAATCAGCTCTGCCTACCTTAAAAACATTTGCTGTTAGTGCTTGGTCTGAGAGTAAAATGGAAGCGGGCACAGATGTTCAGTGACCTAAGTGCCTGCCAATATATACACTTCGTTGGAGCTGTGCGAGGGTGGGGCAACAAATACATTACCTGTTCACTGCCCAGGACAGGCACTTAATGAATGCGCATCCCTAAAGTGGATTGCAATCACGCAAGGACTCGGGCAGAGCATCCCCTTCGCGTACCACCCACAGATCCACAAGGCCACAGGGGCCTCAGTACCCAGCCTCCATAGCAAACCTCCCTGGGAGCCGAGACCCATTCTGCACGTTGAGGTTGAGCCAAAAGGGGTGCAACCCCTCTCCGTGTGTCCGAATGAATACTCCATCGGGTGGGGGTGCCGAGAGCAATCACAGCACACAATACAAAGAAAGGAACCCGAGTCCTCTTTCAATGCCAGGCTTGGCCGAATGTTTCGATATTTTCCAAGGGTCGCAGCCTCCTCTCGGATAGGCTCCGGGGCGCACCTCCTACCGGCCTTCCAAGAGCTCTCACTGGCACTGCTAGAAAACCTGCAGAGACTGGAGCTGAGAAAAGGCGGGCAAAGTTCCTTTTGATAAGTTATGAATGGAGAAAGTGTTTGTAGAACTCATTGTTAAAATCGCAGAGCCCGAGACTCGGGCGGCGCCGGGCCAATGGGAGCCTGGAGGCTATTTTGAAATCGCTCTGGGAGCAGCCAATAGACTTGCGGAAGGCGAAGACCCGGCCCTCGCCGGCCAATGAGCGCGGTGCTATGCTGAGGATCAGGGGCTCTGCCCTCCGACTGTCAGCGGGTTAAGATGGAGCCGGCGGCCAGGAGGACGCCACGAGGTGCTGGGTCGCCCGGGTGGGGACCTCTCGCTCACCTGCGTCTTGCCCCTGCCCTGGGCAGAGAGGTGTCTTCGTGAGTAGCTGAGCCCGGGGTTGGGGGCAAAGAGTCCCACGGACCGGGTGCGTGGAGGGACTTTGGAGGACCCGAGGTCCTCCCTGGGCAGGGAACTCCAGAAGGGCGGGAAGCCCCCTTCTGCTCAGCTCTGGGCCACTGGCAGAAGAATCTGCTAGGACGGGAGGCGGAGGGGATGCTAAAGGTCAGAGACCAGGGATGGGGTTTTGAGCTGGAAGGGGTGCATCGTCCCGGGATGGGGCCACTCTTCTCCCAGAGGAGCAGGCCGAGTCAAGGCGCAGGGTCGTCGGGCTGTGCTCGCGCCCCGAGCGTGAGCGGGCTTCAGACTGCGCTGAGCGCGGGCCCTCTCCTTTGTGTGCTTGCCCCCTCCCCTGTCTGACCAGTCAGCCTTCCTCCCTGGGCTGGAGTCTCTCCTACTGCACAACCTGAAGCATGCTGCCAAAGGCTTGGGTGGCCTGAGGTTCTGAAGACCCCTATGACTGCAGCCCTGCTGGGATCCCCTTCTCAGCTCCTTAGTGAACTGAGGCTCTAGCCCCATCCACCCGTCTCGGAGGTTGAACTTCCCGCCCTGCTTGTATTGAGGCCACCCCTCACCCTCACCCCCGTTGGCTGCAGGTGCTCTGACGAGGTTGCACTACTGTGCTCTGAGAAGCAGTGCAATGATATTGTCAAAGCATCTGGGGCCAGCCTTGGGGACGCCCCTCACCCACAAGGCCTTCTTTCCTCTTTCCAGGATGGTCCCCTTGGGCTTGCAGGCCCTCTCCTTTCCCCTCCCCCTGCCCAGTTCATTCCCTTCTCCATGGAAACTTGAGATTCTAACCAGGACTGGGCCTCAGAGGTCAGAGGGCACCCCTCCCCCATGCTGAGGCCCTGCCCCACTGGGGCTGCATTCCAGGTCTCCAATCCCACCCACCGCGACCACCAACACCATCACCACACTGAGAGGCACTAGCAGGCCTGCCCGACACTCTTTCCCTGTTGCACTACTGTGGGCCACTGGGAAGCAGTGCAATGATGAAAGGGCATCGGTCAGGCCCTGCCCACTGTCCACAGTGCTTGGGGGAGAGGGTTTGCTGCTTCACTCCACTTCCTTGCAGTGAATGCTGAGATGCCCAGAGGGTAAGTGCTTGGACCGCTTAGGCATGGGTGCAAAGCTGGACTGGGGCCTCCATCAGAGGATCAGGTGGGTCCTTGGGATCATTCCCTAAGTTGCCCATCCAATCATGACTGGAAAAGCAAAGAGAAAGCCCCCAGATTCAGAAAGGTTGTGGTTTGAAGACCTTTCCCCATGGGCACAGGTAAAACTAGGGACTCCAGGGCTTTGTGGAGAAATAGAGGTCCACTGCTTTGCATGGAGGGGCTTCTCGTACTTGGACTCAACTTTCTTTAAAGGCTGGAAGAGGACCAGGCTCAGAAGAAAATGTTGGTCCAAGCAGAGGCTTTTGAAGCAGCAGCCTCATGCATCAGTCTTCATGGGCCTCAGTGGGAGCAGAACTGCAGGTGAGGCCAGCAACCATACTGGCTTGTACTACTACAATGACACACTGTATATATGTGTCCTGAGCCTGCAGGGGTGACTGGGAAGTGCCTGGCATATCTTTCAGCTGGGGCTGAACTTCTAAGGAACCTAATTCTAGGAGTGCTTGGAGGACCATCTTCACCATCAGGACCTCCCAGTGACAGTCATTCAAGACTGTCTTCTTGAGAGGAAGCTCAAGTGTGCAGATGGGCTTTTGGATGTACTGTTCACCCCTGGCTGAGAACACGGAACACTGACTTCAATTCTGTCCTTCAGTATAAGCCCTGGCATTCATGGGAACTGGGGGTGACAGTCAATAGCAGGTACATGTTCCTCTGTACCCCAGTCTTAGCCCCTTGGGGCTCCTAGATCCCTGGGTCACCTAGTTCCCACTCTCCCTTCCTCTGGACTCCAGTGGCCATGGATGGAGCTGGCCACCCTTCAGTCCTGTGCAGATCACACCCTTGCTGGGAGAGGCCAGGATGCCCACCTAGAGGGTGCCTCTCTGGACTCTGGCGTTGAATGTTCTTCCCCCAGACCCTGTTACGTCACAGTTTTCTCCAGTGACTGAAGTCCCCACTGTAAAGGTAGAGACCATGTGGAATCTTTGTTCTCTTATTTTTCTGTTTGTTTTTAGGCCCAGAGAAGGGACCAGTATATTTTTTAAAAATACAAATAAATGTGTAAAGTGTGAACCATGGTGGAGTTAATCTGGGGTCTAATTGCTCCTCAGATGGCGCTTGTCCTGTTTGAAAAAGGGCACAACATACGTATTTTAAAGTAAAGGTTCATTTTACAGTCACAGGAGAAAGTACCTGCCACCTCCTTTGTTGGGGAAAGGTGGCACCAGAGGCCTGATGGTTTGGCTGTAGGAAGCAAAAAATCTGGTTAGACTTCTCATATATACTCCATGGATCCCAGGGCTGATGGAGTACAGAGGAGACAAAAAAGACACCCCCTCTTAGTAGCCAGTGTAGGTAGTAGGGTCAGCTGCTAAATAAGTATGGGGGGAGCATGTTTCCCCAGAGTAGAAGCTGTGAACAAATCTGGATGTGTTCAATATGAGATGCCAAGAGGGGCTGGGGATTTAGCTCAGCGGCACAGCACCTGCCTGGCAAGCGCAAGGTCATCAGTTCGATTCCTGGTACCGGAAGAAAAACAAGAACAAACAAACAAAAATGAGATGCCCAGGAATTTTTTTTTTTTTTTAAGAATCGTTCTTAATGGGCATTTAAACGTGGGTCTGGAGTTCAAGGTAAGTCTAAGCCTGAGATGATAGATGATGTGGCACAAGTCCGTAAGTTATTTGGGCGGCTGCAGCAGGATCAGCCTAGACAGTTTATTGACTCTGTGTCTTAAAATCACAAAGGGCTGAGGATGTAACTCATTGGGTGGAGTGCTTGCCTAGGTATAACCCACAGCACAAAAGAGCAGCAGAAGAACAAGAAAAATATTTGGGTGTCTTAAATTATTGTTCTAACCCGGATCTAGAAGTGGTAAACACAGGACCTTCAGAAACGCACCCACAGGACCAGAGGAAAAGGCCATCAAGAAGGGGCTGGGGAAGCCAGTGAAGAAAGGGGAAGGGAGCTGGATCCCCAGGACCTTGGCAGGGTGCATGATGCTGGAGAGTTAAGGCTGGAGAGCTGGAGAGGTCGGGCGGAGGGAAGTCTTTGTGGGTGATGTGTCTCTGAGGGAAGTGCTGGCTGGTCTTGGGAGGCTGCAGATTGCAGAGGTAGAGGGCCACTCTTCAGAGTAGGAAACCTCAGGGATGGGGAGGGGACTGGAGGTCAAGCGAGGTTTAGGGCTTTAAAAAAGTTGGAAGGGTCAAGGATATAACTCAGTGGCACAAGAGCCTGCCTGGCGAGCACAAGGTCCTGAGTTCGATTCCTGGTCCCCCACACACACAAAAAAAAAAAAGAAAGAAAGAATTTTGCCGGAGGGCCAGGGATATAGCTCAGCAGTACGAGAGCCTGCCTGGCTAAGCGCAAGGTCCTGAGTTCGATTCCCGATACAAAAAAAAAAAAAAAAGAATTTTGCCGGGAGTGGAGATTCTGTCGCAAAAACACACTCCCCCGCCCCGCCCCCCCAAAATAGTTGGAAGATGGGCCTGGCGATGACCAGGGGCTCCGAGAAAGTGGAAAGACTGCTATCTCTACCCGTCCTGCGAGATCACATCCTGGCGGCGTTCGTCCCTTCGAGGACGTATGAGCGCATGCCAGAGCAGCCGGCATTGTCACGTGTGGCTATCGCGCGCGCGAGTAGCTCCGCCCCCTGCCTGTGGGTTCGGATTGGCTAGCGCGCCTGGACGCGGGTGGTGGCGACTCTTGGGCAGCGGCACAGCTGGTGCGTCTCCGCAGCCCCCAACCCCGACGGGCTCCTGCCACCTCCGGTCACTCCAGCCCCGGCCCTCGGGATGAACCCTCATCCCTCGCCTCTGGGCGGGTTGGGGTCGCCGAGCCCGGGCCCTCGGAAGTCTGGCCCCGACGGCCGCTCTGCTACCTGCAGCGCCTCTCGGATGGAGGTCCTGGATGAGTTCGACAGCGAGTTCCCCCAGAGCGTGACCTTCTGCCAGCTCATCTCCGTGAAGGACTTCGAGAGGCAGGCGGTGACCTACACGGAGCGCGCGCTGCGCCGCCTCTTCCGCACCTTGGATCGCGCCCCGCGGCTGGCAGAGAGGGTGCTGCGCAAGAGCAAGCAGGCCGAGTGCGAGCAGCGCGGGATCTTCTCCTTCCTTTGGGTGCGGCCCGGGTGGGGGCTTGGCTCGGGCTGCAGGTGGGGTCTTGCGGAAGCCCGAGGCCGTTGCGCCTGGGGAGTGCAGTGGGCAAGTGAACCCCCTTGACTCTCCTGTTCGGGCTTCCTGCTGCCCCGCCTCTCTCGTTGCTGTTGCAGGCGAAGTTCCTCTGCGCCTTCCAGGGGAACCTGAACCTGTGCAACAGCATGGGCGCTCTGGAGATGCGCCGGCGCTTGGACCAGCTGAAGAGGAGCATCCACCGCGTGCACCTGTACGCTCGGGGTGAGGCTCAGTCTCAGCCCGTGAGTGGCCCCGCAGTGTTTTGTTTTTCTCCGTTTTTGTGCTGGGGCTTGAACCCAGGGCCTTGCTCGTGTTAAGCACACGCTCTAGTACTGAGCTCTACACCCATGGCCACGCATCTTAATTTTAAAGAAAGACATTTTCGAGCGGGGCATGGTGGTCCACACCTGTAATCTCAGCACTCGGGAGGCTTAGGCAGGAACTGATCACGAGTTCGAGGTCAGTCTGAACTACATAGGGAGACCCGGTCTCAAACAACAAAAATAAAGAAAGACGTTTTCACCTGTAATCTCAGTGGCTTGGGAGGCTGAGTTCGAGGCCAGCCTGGGCAATTTAATAAGACCCTGTCTCAAAGTCAAAAGGACTCATTGTTGGAGTGCTTGGGTAGCATGTGTAAGACTGTGGTTTCAGTCCCCCATATCACCAAAAAAAGATATTTTCTGACATAACCACCATGTTATTGTTATACTAGATATCTCACGGTGCCCTCATACTCGTGACACGTTTAGCCCATACTCACATTTTGATGATCTAAAATCTTTCTTCATTTTGTTGCTTCAGGATCCAGTGAGGCCCACATGTTCTTTTTGAGCAGTAGGCCTCTTAAGGGTTTTTTTTTAAGGCACTAGGGGTGAACTCAGAGCCCTCTCTCTGAGCTATAGCCCAGGCCTTTTTTTAAAAATTTGACACAGGGCCTTGCTAAGTCACGAAATTGCCCAGGCTGGGCTCAGATTTGTGATCTTTCCTCCTCAGCCTCCTGCAGGGCTGTTTTGATGTATTTTACCATGTCTGGCTTTTCTTAGGTTCCTTTTTCACTAAGATGACCGTGTATATCATTTGTGTCCAAACTGGGACACAGTGGTCACTCCAGGATGGCAGGTGTAGACCTGTGGCCTTTCTGTTAAAGGCTGCTTTGAGGTGGAATGATCCCACTTCCTCTCTCTTTCTCCCATCTGTGGGTTTACGTCTGTTGCTGAGTCTTCGTATATTTCTTGGATGGTTGTTGTGAGACCCTGGCTGGATTCAAACAGGCTCAGTTCCTTTGGTGTGTTGATGTTTGGTGATACACTACCTTAGAGGTGGGGGCAATTCCTCCCGCATCGCACGGGGAGGCCCAGGTGCCTGGGGTTGGGGGTCTACACTTTCCATGTCACTGTGAGTCCTCCATGTCACAAATTCATCTGATGGGTGGGTCAATAGCGCACATTGTCCGCAGATAGCTGCGGAGTTATTTACTTCTGTTTTACCAAAGAGGAAATAGAAGCACAGTTGGTTGGCTGACATGTGCAGGGTTGATCTGCAGGGCAGGCTCTTAGGCTCCAGACCAATGCCAAGTGGTACTTATTATCATTATAGGCGAGCCCTTCTGATGGGCTGTATAAAATCGTATTAATGCCCATTTTGCTGGTTTTCTCTAGCTTTGTTTGTTTGTTTGTTTTTGTTTTTCTCTGGTACCGGGAATCAAACTCACGACCTTGCGCTTGCCAGGCAGGCGTTGTGCCGCTGAGCTAAATCCCCGGCCCCTCTCTAGCTTTGAACAGACTCATCAAATGTAGTAGAAAACCTAAAAGAGAAGATGCCCTCTCTGAGCCACCTCTGCAAGCCTTCCTCAGTGTGGGTTTCCTCATGGAGGAAGTGCCCTTCCCACATCCCCAGAATGGCTGTACGGCTGGGTATAGGCCGCCCTGGGTATTCTGTGGGGCCGCTTTCCTTTTGTGGCTACTGGCAGACTCCGCTTTCCACAGTGCTTGGGGTGGGCAGCAAGCCCACACGGCCACTTCCTGTGGGATTCTGCCTTTGAGGCCAGACAGCCCAGGGTGGCCCTTGTCCGTGCCTGTACAAACAGGCCCTGGTTCCTCCCTAAAATAGAGGCAAAAGTCTCTTTCTCCAGGGGGCTGGAGGTTGGTAAGATGATGCATGGTTTTTTTGTTGTTTTTTTTTTTTTTGGTTTTTCTCCGGTACCGGGAACCGAACTCATGACCTTGCGCTTGCCAGGCAGGCGCTTTTGCCGCTGAGCTAAATCCCCAGCCCTGATGATGCATGTTGGTGCCTGTCTGTGGTGGTCTGAGGCTTTGTCCCTGGAGGGATATTATGAAGACCCACAACGTTGTGTTGGCCCCCACTCTGCCCTGCTATGGCATGAGGAGACACTCGTAGCCTTTTTTGTCACAGATGCCAAGAAGAAGAGAAGAAAGTCCAAACTGAAGAAACCAGAACCCATCCTCCGACAGGACCGGTCGACCTCTCCATGCCTGCCACCAGCCCTGCTGCCACCTCCACCAGCACCATCACTGCCACCACCTGTCACCACCATGACCTCTGTGGTGGCCCCATCACCCCCAGTCTACACTATGCCCAGGGTCTTCGGCCCCTTCCCTTCACTCCCTAGCAAGCCGGTCAGTGGGAATACCCTCCACCCCAGGCCGTTCTGGGAGGGGTAGCTTTGTCCCCCTGCTCAGAACAGTCCCCACTTTGCCTGCTGGGCCCACGACCCTGGCCCTCAGACCTCTACAGACCTCTCTTTGCAGACAAGATGTAGGTGGAATGGCAGTGGATAAAGCAGATGAGAGGGGCTGCCCTGACTGAAGGGGCAGGTGGGGGTTGAGGGCTCCGAGCTCCGCCTGCTTGGCCTCGGGTATGCAAGGCAGCCCTAGGTACACTGGACAGGATCCTGGCACTCCTGAAGGACAGACAAAACTGTGGGCCTTCCCTACATCTTTAGCCACACTTCTGCTTCTCCCTGTGGGTGTCGTCCCACCTGTCCCACACCTGCTGTGCCTGCTCTTCCAGGTTCCTGTTTATCTTGCGCATCTCCTCATCTTACAGGCTCCTCTCCATCCCCTAAGCTGGACTGGAACCTCCTTAGTCGGCTCTAGTCCCCAGCCTATCCCTTGTACCCGTGAAATGCCATGGCCAAAAGGGCATTGGTGTATCTGCTGAATGAGTGGAAGTAACATGGTCTCATATAAGGATGGTTCTGCAAGGTGAGGCTCCCACACTTGTCCTGAGCTTTCCTTTGTTTCCTGCAGATGGAGAAATTGGACAACACAGGGTCCGAAGTGCAATTAAACTGGAATGGTCTGTCATCAAACCCAAAAAGGTGGAAGGAATCTACTCTGGACTGGAGGGAAATAGAAAAGGAGCATTTGGGGGGTGTCCTGGAGCCAGACTCAGTTGCTGTTTTGTCTCCATCTCTTAATTCTTGCTACATTCTTTAACGGTTACTGTCCTCGTTTCCCGGGGCGGAGTTGGGCTCTGTGTGTAGGCATTGCTGGGCTGTGTCACAGATCTGCACTCTCCAGCCGTGGAGGTGTGGGTGACCTCCCCTCTCTGCCCTGTCTTGTAGCCACATGGTCGATCTGACCCCCTTGGTCCTCAACCCTGGAGGCTTCCATCTCTCGTACTTGGCTAGAAACAGTCCACACAAGCTCCACTGCCCCGGCTTTCACTGGTAAGCGAGTCTCTGTGCCTTTCTGGGCCCAGCACCATTGTGACTCTGTCCGGCCCTAGGGTGCCCTGCCCCTGTGCCTCATGGGAGTGTGTACAAGGGCCAGAAGTGTTTTCAGTATGATGTCCGTTTCACCGCCAGGAATGACCCTAAGTATAATCGAGCACCAAAAAAGTAATGTCCCTTCCTGGTATTATAATGGTGAGGAATTGGCCCAACTGAAAAGGAACGATGCCACCAAGGGGCAGCCCTAGTCTACATTAAGGCCCACACTGGGTGTTACCTATTCTGTGGGTTTAGACTGTTGTTAATGACATCCATCCCCTAAAGAGTTAGAAAGATGTCTATGTCAAGATTGCTAGGATAGGCAATAAATAGCTCTCAAGAAGCCTAAAGTCTGTGTGTGGATGCGGGAGTCGGGGGGAAGCTGTGAAGAATAATCTTAGCTATGTGGGAAGCTGAGCCAGGAGGGTCACATTTGGGCCAGACTACCATTTTTGGCTATAGAAATATAGTACTACCAGATTGGTTTAGTCGTCCTCAGCACCCCCAGGCTGGAGTGAACCAAGGCCTGTGACATGGTGGGCAAGTGTTCTACCACTGAGCTACATCCCAGTCGCAGTCTTTTTTAATTTTTTTTAATTCAATAGTATGCAATCTATTTAGTAGCGTTTGGTATATTCATAACTCTGCAGCCATCACCTACCATCCAGTTTTAGAACATTGGACCACTTTGGAAGGAAGAGAGTACTGGGGATAGAGTGCCTGCATAGCACAAATGAGGTTCTGGGTTTTACCTCCAGCACCAAGCAGTGGCACATACCTGTAGTTCCAGCTACTTGGGAGGCTGAGATGAAAGAATCATTTGAACCCAGGAGTTTAGGGCCAGCCTGGGCAATATAGTGAGATCCTATCTCAAAAAAACAAAAAACAAAAAACCCACAGTGAGAGAAAATATTTGCATATCATCTCAAAAATAAAAAGCAGCTGGGCATGGTGGTGCACACCTGTAATCCCAGCACTCAGGAAGCCGAGGCAGGAGGATCACTGTGAGTTCAAGGCCAGTCTGGGCTACACAGTGAGTTCAAGGCCAGCCCGAACCGCATAGTGAAAAACAGTCTCAAAAAAGACAAAAAACCAAAAAAAAAAAAAAAAAAAAAAAAAAAAAAAAAAATCAAAAGCAACCCAGTGAAAAAATGGGCATATGCCTGGCACACACCTCTTATTCCACCACTAGGGAGACTGAGGCAGGAAGATGGCTAAGAGTTTGAGGCCAGCTTGGGCTATGTAGTGAGTGAGTTCAAAGTCTGAACTACACACCAAGACCCTCTCTCAAAGGGGTGGGTGCACAGGATTTGATTAGGTGTTTCTCCATAGAAGCTGTACAAATAAATGGCCAATAAACAGGGAAAGATGCTCAACATCATTAAACTCAGGACCTTACACTGGGAAAAATGTAAACCAAAACAATGAGGTAACAGCACATAAATTAGGGTGGCTCTAATAAAGACAACGATCTGCCAGGTGTGGTGAAGCACACCTGTAATCCCGGCACGCTGAGAGGCTGAGGCAGAAGGAGTGCAAGTTGGCCTAGTGCAGAAACGCCAGGTTCAATCTCCAGTATCACACAAAAAAAGACAATGACAGCTGTTGGTGTGGATGTAGAGAAAATGAAACCCTTGCATGGCTTGTAGTAAGGTATAATGGTGTGGCCATTGTGAAAATCAGTTTGGCGGTTCCTCAAAATGGTGATCACAGAGTTCCCTTTTGGTCCAGCAGTTCCAGTCCTATGTAAACAGCCAGGAGGATAGAAAACAGGGTTGCAAAAGGAACTTGTACATGAATGTGTATGTGCCCCAGTACCCAAAGGCAAAACAGCCCAGGTGTAGAAGACGTGGCACAACTAGATGATGGAGCATTATCAGACGTAAAAAGGAATTAGGTGCTAACACGTGCTACAGTGTGCGGACAAGCTGAAAAGTAATTCCTCTGAACTGCATACTTCGAAACAGGAGATCAGCGTTGTAGTCAGTGGTACCATGGGTGCTTAGTATACTCAGGAGCCGCAGGCATTCATTGTTAAATTCTTTGATCCGGTGTTTACAATCCTGCTGGGTATGTCAGAAAACATAAAAATACAACCCTGAAAACTGCCCCAAGGAAATCACAAGGAAAAGGAGAAAGCTATTTGTATAAAAATAGTCATGGCAATGTCATTTACGAAGAGGAAACCTAAAAACAACTATGCATCATATAATTATGGAATATCATGTAACCGACTCTTATTGGAGGGGAGGAGGTGAGACAGGGTCTCACTATATAATTCAGGCTGGCCCTGAACTCACTATGTAGCCCAGGCTGGCCTTGAACTCACGGCAGTCATCCTGCCTCAGCCTCCCCAATGTTGAGATTACATATGTGCATCACCACATCAGGCATGTGTAATTTAAAATTATAAATATGAAGCTACATGTGGTGGCACATGCCTATAATCCCAGCACTCTGGGAGGCTGAGGCAGGAGGATTACAAATTGAAGCCCAGCCGGGGTAACTTAGTGACTTAGTAAGATCTTGTCCAAAATTTAAAAAATTAAAAAAGAGCTGGGGATGCAGCTCAGTGTGAAGGCCCTAGGTTCAGCCCCCACTACCACACACACACAAACACGATCATGTAACATCCAAGAGGAAATAATATACTCAGATCAGAAGAGGATGTAGAAGAGTGGGATGGTGACTGATTGTGGGGCGAAGAGAAGCACTTTTTGCAGTGTTAGCACAAAGCAAAATTTCAAAGTAAAGCACAGCATCATCTGGTCCTCACAGAACAGAGCAGGCAGCCACAGAGCAAGGCTGTGGTCATCAGTTTTTTCTAGTTCTTTGTAGGTGAAGCTTTTTCTTTTTGCAGCGCTGGGGACTGAACCAATAAGTTTAGTGGAGCCAACATGAAACCTGCACAGAAAAACTTGCCAGATCTCGCCTATTCCCACCTCCAGAAATAACCACTGCTCGAATATTTCTGTCTCCATGTAGGCTTCTTTCCGTGGATACCTGTGCCTGTGCGATGCTATAGTTTGTTATATAACTGAGTTTGAAAATGTCCTGTTAGTTCTGGAACCAACTCTAGCTTGTGAGTTTCCACCCATGTCACTAAAAATACCTTTAAGATCACCAATAAGAATAGATGCAAACAGGTGCCTGCCTGGCAAGCGCAAGGTCCTGAGTTTGATTCCCAGCACCAAAAAAAAGAATAGATGCAAAATGCTCGTATAGATGGAACATCATTTCCCCAGCTGTTCTTGTCTGTTGAGATACTGCAGTGACAGGGATCATTTTTAGGCTCTTGGTACACTGTGCAAAGTGAGGGTGAATGAGTCCTCCTGCTGATGCCATCACCAGAAATGGGTTGTTTTTAATTGGTTTTTAAATGTTTCAGAGCTAAAGGGATAATTCAGAGGTACAGCGCTCGCCTGGCACACTCAAGGCCCTGAGTTCAGTAACCAGCACTGAAGAAAAAAAAAACACATATTCCATGGGGAAAAGCTCACAATACAGAATACATGGAATATGCCGGGAGTGGTGGCGCACGCCTGTAATCCCAGCGCTCAGGAGGCTGAGGCAGGAGGATCGTTGTGAGTTCGAGACCAGCCTGGGCTACACAGTGAGCTCAAGGCCAGTCTGAACTGCCTTGCGAGACCCTGTCTCAAAAAGACAAAAAACAAAACAAAACAAACAATACTTGGAATAAAAGAGAGCCCTGTTGCTAAGGCATTTTTGTGTACTCTTCCAAATATTTTGTCTCTACACCTACACGCACATAAAAAAATACACTAGTTAATTTTTTTTGAGAGAGGGTCTTGCCAACACACAAATACACTAATTTATTTATTTATTTTTTTTGAATTGGTCTTGCTACATAATCCAGTCTAACCTCAAACTTTCTGTGGAACCCAAACTGGTCTCAAACTTGTGATCCTTTTGCCTCAGCCTCTTTTTTTTTTACTTTCTTTTTTTTTTTTTTTGTCTTTTTGAGACAGGGTCTCGCTATGCAGTTCAGGCTGGCTTTGAACTCACTTTGTAGCCCAGACTGGTCTCAGACTCACAAAGATGCTTCTGCCTCAGCCTCTGGAGTGCTGGGATTACAGGCATGCTCCACCACGCCTTCCTTGCCTCAGCCTCTTGAGTCCTGGGATTACAGGTGACTCAATAAGTAGTTAACTTTTAACACAAGCAGGATCATATCACATGTACTTCTTAGCAGCTTTTTTTTTTTCCATAAAAAAACCATTGAGCTCACCTTACTTCTTGGGATACTTCCCTCGTTCCTTTAAACAGTGGCAGAAGGGCTGGGGATATAGCTCAGCGGCATAGTACCTGCCTGGCAAGCACAAGGTCCTGAGTTTAATTTCCAGTAAAAAAACAAAAAACAAAACCAGCGGCAGAATAGTCCACTGCATGGCTGCACCATGGTTCCTTGGCTGTCTTCTCATGGCCATTTAGATTGGGTCATGAACATTGGTACAATGAACAGCCTCGACCACACTCATGGAGAAACGTATTGGGAGCCACCCTTCATCCTTGAATTTGTCACATACACGCTGGGTGACCGTGATGCCAGTGTCCTGCCTCACGGGCATGTGTTGGCTGTCTCCCGTGCAGGACCTCTGCCAGTAGCGGCTCCCCCAGCTCCGACAAGCCCCCAGAGTGTGCTGTGAAGGCGTCCATCTTCACCCCGCCTGTCCTCTTCAAGTTCCAGCCTCTGCCCAGGCCCAAAGACGACTCAGAGAACAGCCCTGGCAGTGCAGAGTCCACGTCCCAGGAGAAGAGCCCGTGACCTCTCCCCTGCAGACCAGGGCTGCGGATGAATAAAGTTCCCAGGGAGGTGCCTTCTTGCCTCGTGGGGCCGGTGTGTGCGCGAGCGCCCTGGGCCTGAGCCCGCGTGTGCTGAGTGGGCGGCTCAGCGCTGTGCGTGCCTGTCACTCGCGTGCACCACGGAAAGAAAGTGAGGATGGGGAGAGTGCTGTCCTTGTCCTCAGTGACTCTGTGGCCCACGTCTCCTGTGTTTTCCCTTTGCCTTAGCTGATGTGTGGCTTTGCAAACAGTGCTCTGTTCCTTCCTGTGGGAAAGTAAGCTAGGCTGTCAGTTTCCAACTTGGCCTGCCCTACCAAACTTGGAAGACATGTGACTGTCACTGTCACTTCACGTGCTGGCCTGCCGACCCAACCTGCAGGTGAAGTATGAGTCCTTATGAAATGATGGCCACCGGACATTCACAGATAGCGCCCGAGCCCTGGTGTTTGCCTCACACCTTGCTCGTGACCGGAGACAATGAACCAAGCTGCTGACATGCTTGTCCCTAAGAGGCCTACATGCTATCCTCGTGTGCATGTGTGTGTGTGCGCGTGCACTTGTGTGTGTGTGTGTGGGTGTGAAGTCAGTACAGAGACCAGATTTTTACAGGACTACAAACTGTGACCTTTAAGGGAGATACATGGTGTCAGGCGGTCAGGGAAGTTCTAAAGAGGTGACATTTGTTGAAACCTAGAAATCACACCCTTGTAATCCCAGTATTCCAGATGCTGAGGCAGTGAGTTCATGAGTTCAAAGCCACCCTGGGCTACATAGCCAGACTTTGTCTCAAAAACATAAAAAAAAAAAAAAGAAAGAAACTGAAGAAGTCAGCCATGAGACAGGCCAAAGACAACCGGTTCTGAGTGAATAGGCGGACAGTAGTACTGTGTAGCAGAGAGAGGAGTGGGAACAGAGGCCGTGTGGGGGCGGGGGTGAGGGGTTTCAGCTTTGCGCAGACGTGTTAAACACGCCCTTGCCCGAATGGAGGTCAGCTATCTAGAACGCTGTTTATTTATTTATTGTATTATGTAGTGCAGGCTGGCCTTGAACTCATAGCAATCTTCTTGCCTCAGCCTCCCGAGTGCTGGGATTACAGGCATGTGCCACTATGCCTAGCTAGAATGCTACCTATGAAACAATGAGGGCCACAGTGTGAAATATAAGAATATAAGTAGTGTTTAAAACCACAAGTCTACCAGGTGTGGCAGCACAAGTCTTTGTTCCCCACACTCGGGAGGCCAAGGCAGGAGGATTGCTGTGAGCTCAAAGCCAGCCTGAGCTACACAAGGAGACCCTGTCTCAAAAAACAAAAACAAACAAATCACACAAGCAAAAATAAAATAAAATAAAATAAAACAACAATGAAGAAAAAAGAAAAAGGGCACAAAGGGGAAATGCTGACATGGCTAATAAGAACCTGCAGGCTTACCTGTAGAAATGGAAAAATAAAAACCAGGAGAGTGCAGTCTCTGATGATGTGGGCAAGAAAAAAGCCAAGTCTAATTAACTGCAGACCATGTCTTATTCTTGACCCTGTGCCCTCCTTGTAAAACCCAGAGGGCCATTTTTATCCATCACTTTGTAAATGTGTTTTTAGTAGCTCTAGCAACATTTTTTTTTAAAGGAGAGAGTCCTACCTCACTCTATTTTTAACGGGTAAATGATCTTTTAAAGATTTTCTTTTGGGGGGTACAACTAGAAAATAGTGGGACATTGAATTATGAAGGTTTGGACTGCCTTAGGTGTCAGCTTAACATCCCATAGATGGGGGTTATTTTTATATCCTATAGTACAAGACATCCTAAATGCCAAGTTGGAGTTCCAGTCATGTATTTCATGTCTTGAAAAAATATATGTGTGTACATATATTTAGTTTTTTGAGACAGGGACTCACTAAGTAGCTCAGACTGACCTTAAACTTTCTATGTGGCCTGGGTTGGCTTCAATTTTCTGATCTTCCTGCCTCAGCCTCCCACAATGCTGGTATTATAGATATATACCACCAAACCTGCTCAAGTTAGTTCTATTCCCATGTTTTTAATAGAATTGCTTCCTAAAGAAAATCATTCTTTAGTTGTGATACACTTGTAATCCCAGCACTTAGGAGACTGAGGCAGGAAGACTGCCAAGAGTTCAAGGCTAGCTGGAGCTATATAGTGAGTTTAACGCCACCTGAACTACAAAGAGAGACCCTGTCTCAAAAAAAAAAATAGCACTCTTTAATTGTGGCTTTGTCAGAATCACACACTATAACTTTGGTCATGGTAATTCATTTTCCCAATAATTTTGTTAATGTGTTGTGAAAAATCAAAAGTATGAATATATAGTATACATGCTATGAAATTGTGAATTGGTGGAATTTAAAGTTTATCAACATTTAAAGGTCTTGGTATTACATATCCTCTTTAGGAAAATTTGCCTCCAAATTTGAAACTGGAAAGTCACTGTAATAACTGACAAAGAAATACGGCACTCTACATGACTTTTTAGATTTTCAGTAGCTGTGTTAAGAACTATGTAGAAAGTGAAATGTCTGTCCTAATCCTCAACACAACCAATAAAATCTCAATCATGAAAGAAAAAAAATAAGCCTATGCTTAGCATGGATAAGGGCCTGGGCTCAATCCCCAGCAACCCCTAAATCCCCATCCCCAAAACAAAAACACAAGCCTGGGCAAGCTCAGCAGGAGCCTGATGCAGACAGAAGCCAGGGCAGGGCGCACAGATGTACTGATGCGCCAGAAGAGACCTAAGGAACCAGGGAGGGGTTTGGATCTCCAGGCTTGATCACTTCTCTGAGTAACTGAGGGGCTCCGAGACAGTGAGGAGCAAACGCTTGGAATCGGAAAGTGAGTAGGTAGAAAGGGTCGATAGAGATCTAGGTGGTTATCTTTATTCCCAGCTACTTGTGAGGCTGAGGCAGGAGGATCACAAGCTGAAGATCAGCCTGGTCCCAAGGTCTAGCAAGACCTTATCTCAAAATAACTGAAAGGGGCTGGTACAATAAAATGCACGTGCGCGCGGGCGCACCCACGGACGCGCGGGCGCACCCACGGACGCACGCATACACTTTAGGGCACACAGCACACACAAAACTGAGCTCGTTTGCTTTGTCTGGACCAGCAATACAGACAAACATATAAACTGATCAAGGCATAGCGGGGCGTGGTGGCGCACGCCTGTAATTCCAGCACTCGGAAAGCTGAGGCAGGAGGATCACTGCGAGTTTGAGGCCTGCCTTAACTGCATAGTAAGACCCTGTCTCAAAGAGACAAAAAAAAAAAAGGAAAGAAAAGAAAAAAAAAGAAGAGACAGACCAAGACACACAGACGCAGACACACACCAGACGACCACACGCCAGGAGACCACCCGCACACAGCCGCGCCAGCCTCAGAGCCGGCGCAGCTGCCCGGCATGCCCCGCGCCAGCTTCCGGGGCGGGGACGCACGAGCCCGGAAGTAGTCGAGAGACTCGGAGCCGCCTGGGGTCTAAGTTGTTGGCGTTTGTTTCTCCGCGTGTGCAGGCTCTGCCGCCGCCGCCGCCGCCGCCATGGGGAAACGACAGCACCAGAAGGACAAGATGTAAGTTCTGCTGCGGCCGGAGCGTCCCGCCGCACGTCAGTTTCCCGCGCGTCTCGGGGCCCATCCCACTGTCACTTCCTCCGTGAGCGCAGTGTCCTTTGGGTTGGTAGCCTCGGTCCTGCACCTCCGGCCGTGTGCGTTGGCCGGTGCCCCTTGGCCCGTACCCGTGTTGCAGATTCTTCCGGTGTGAGCCAGCTGTGCCCCAGGCTCCCCTCCGTCAACCAGGTTTCCTTGATTCTCTTCCTAACAAGCGAAAAAATTGGGGCTAGCAACAGAACTACTCTTGCGATGATGTTTTTTTGCCCCGCAGGGCTGGGGATTGAACACAAGAGTGTTCTATCACGGAACACCATCTCCAGCCCTGATTGTTTGTTTGTTTGTTTATAGGCAGGGTCTCGCTAAGGTTGCCCTGGATTGCCTGGAACTTGTGATCCTCCTGCCTCAGCCTCCCGAGTAGCTAGGATTACTGACTAAGCCAGTGGACTGGCTATGAGGATTACCCTTGACTTTTGTGTATCCATATCTGGTAGTGACCTGTCAGTCTTCACTTGGTTGGGCTGTTCCAAAAGAGTGGCTACTCCCTTCTTTTGAAACCTTTGGCTGACAGCTGGGATCCCACATGCTCTTTGCTTTGCATGTCCTTTGGGGGCTTCTAGTAGTTTCTTTGGCTGGGCTTTACTATCCTGCTAGACGGTATTTTTCATCTGTTTCCATATGTCCTGGGACTCTTGTTCAGTGACATCAGTGACGTCTTCCTGCCTGTGGGCCTTTTTTTTTTTTTTTTTTTTAACAGTACCGGGGGAGGACCCTAGGACTTCATACTGAGCTGCATCCTCGGTCCATTTTACTTTATTTTCTTTTTCTTTTTTCTTTTGAAACAAGGTCTTGCTAAGTTGCCCAAGCTGGGGTTGAACTTTGAATTCTCCTGCCTCAGCCTCCCAGAGTGCTGGAATTATAGGTGTGTACCACCATGCTTGGCATCACTGTCAGGTCATCTTAATAAATCCAGTTCATTTTCTTAGGGCAAAGCAAGGCCGTTGGTATTTATTCACAAATTTGTGTGTCGTCTTCTCTGTTATTTATCACTGTGTGTCTGACACCTGCAGGTGCTTGAGAAATGTTTGCTGAATTAGTGAAGATTATATCATCAGTTATTGTAAAACTCAATTGTCTCTATAAAGGTGTGGTAGTAACATTCTTTCTTTCCCTTTCTCCTTCAGGTACATTACCTGTGCTGAATATACTCATTTTTATGGTGGCAAAAAGCCAGGTAAGGCATAAAATTGGTCTGTTCTCTGTGGAGGATGGGCGTGGTCTTAAGGAATGATGTCCTCATTATACAGTGAGCAGGAAAAATGAACAGTTAACAGAAACAGACATTATAGTAGACAACAGGCTTGAGGACACAGTCCATAAGATAGGAAGTAGTCTCAGGATAGGAGAACATGTTTCATCTTATAGGGTTGGTTTTTGGTTTTTGAGAAAGGGGCCGAGTGTGGTGGTGCATGCCTGTAATCCCAGCACTAGGGAGGCTGAGGCAGGAGGATCACCATGAATTTGAGGCCAGCCTGTGTTACACAGTGAGGTCAAGGCCAGACTAAACTGTGTAGCAAGACCCTGTCTAAACAGATCCACAAAAAATAAATTAATTAGTTTTGAGAAAGAGTACTTGTAAGTTTTCTAGGCTTGCTTTAAATTTGGGATCCTTGCCTCACCCTTCCAGAATGCTGGGATTACAGGCATGTGCTACTGCACCCAGCTTCTTGGAGATATTTTTGAATGTAAGTTACAATGAAGAAGGTGGAGCACAAGTATAGTGGGAGGAACAAAGAAGGAAGGTAGGTTAAGTTAATAAAAGATAAAATAAAAAGAATGTAATATCCAAAGCTATTGGGGCTATGGTCAAAAAAGCACAGTCATAATTTTGTTTATTTATTTTTGACCTTTTGAGACAGGGTCTCACTCTGCAGTTCAGGCTGGCCTTAAGCTCACTTTGTAGCCAAGGCTGGTCTCGAACTCGCAATGATCCTCCTGCCTCAGCCTCCCGAGTGCTGTGGTTACAGGCGTGAGCCACCATGCCTAGCCAGAGTCATAATTTTAATGGGAGTAAAAGGGGGTATTTTTGGAATTTTTCCTCTATTTTTATTTTATTTTATTTTTTGTGTGTTGGGGATCAAATCTCTAGGGCCAGTTCAATGCTTGGCAGGTAGTCTGCCACTGAGTACGTTTCCTGCCCATCTAAGCTTTCTTCTTCCTTTTTAATTAATGGTCCTGGAGATTGCTGTCAGGGCCTTGCATTGAGCTACATCCTCAGCTCTTGTGTTTTGTTTTGTTTTGTTTTGAGATAGGCTCTTATGTGCTGTGTTAGGCTGACCCTTGAACTCATTGCAATCTTCCTGTCTCAGCCTCTTGAGTAGCTGGGCTTACAGTTGTGCACCACTGTACCCAGCTTCTGAGTTCATTTTTGGTGTACCCCATGTGTTTTAGTTATATCTATTGAAAGAGTTTTAGTCCAGGAGTTGGGGGATATAGCTTAGTAGAGGGTGTTTAGTATGCTCGAGACCCTGGGTTCAATTCCTAACACCAGTAAACAAACAAACAAAAAACCAATTAAAAAAAGTAATCAGTAGCAATTTCTATATGAGTAGTTCCCATGAACTTTTTCTAAAATGTAATTGAGTGGTTGGTAAGTACTCATAGATGAAATGGTTTACGGAATAAGTTTTCTGTTTTTTATTTCAAATTTTAAACAGATGTCCCACAAACAAATTTTCGTCGTTTACCTTTTGACCACTGCAGGTAAGAGTTCTTTATTTCACCCATGATCATATTCTGGTACAGGTTGACTATCTCCCCCGACCCCTTTTTTTTTTTTTTGGAGACAAGGTCTTGCTATATAGTTCAGACTGGCCTTGAATTCACTTTGTAGCCTAGGCTAGCCTTAAACTTGTGACAGTCCTCCTGCCTCAGCCTCCCAGAGTGCTGGGAATGCAGGTGTGCACTACCATGCCTGGCTGATTGTCCCTTTTGTGAAAACTTGGGACTGGAGTTGTTTCAGATTTGGGATTCTTTTTGGATTTTGAAATACTTGTATAAGCTTTACCAGTTACCATCCCTAATCTGAAATCCAAAATCTGAAATGCTTCAGAATTCTTACTGTTTGGAAAATTGATGTGATGCTTTAAAAGCTTCAGATTTTCAGCCTGTTTGGTCTGAGACCTTTAGATTGGCAGTGAGAGCAGCCTGGCTGCTGGGCCTCGTCCTGGGACCGGTGCCTCGTACTGACCAACTTGTTGCAGAGCTGCTGAGGAGTGAGGTGTGAGGGAGGCTTCTGGTGCTGGCTGAGCGCAGTGCATGCAGAGGAGCCTCTGGGACTGCTGGAAGAATGATTGACAGAAAGAAGCCAAACGGCCGTGTCACAAGGGCTACAAAGGGTAGCCTGGCTGGCTTGCAGCTGATCCTTGTGCCTGGCAGCTGACCAGCAATGACTCTGTCCTTTCTCAGTCTCTCTCTGCAGCCCTTTGCCTACCCGGTCTGTACTCCTGAAGGTGTCGTCTTTGACTTGCTGTGAGTTTTTCCTTGAATTTTGATCTGATTCGAGAGATTGTGAACCCACTAAGGAAAGGGGCATCAGATTTGCAGATCCAGACAGTGCCAAGGCCCCCAGGCTCCTGGTCTCAGAAGTCTCAGGAGCTCTCGGTGACCTCTTGGTGACTGAGGAAGAAGGGCCCTGGCCTCAGGAACATGGCAGCAGTGCTGCTCTGACCCCTAGGCAGACAGCTTTAGGAGGCAGTGCCCCTGTCCCCCCATCACTTATAGGGGTCATCAAGTCCTGATGGGCATACCTGCTCCTGTGTTGGAATCTCAATGAACTTGCTTTCCCTTCATGAAAGCAGAGCCTAAGGAAGGTGCACAGGTTTCCTGTCCCCTATTTGCTTTTTGTCTTTTTGAGAGGGATTCACTATGTAGTCCAGGCTGGCCTTGACCTCACTATGTAACCCAGAGTGGCCTCAAACTTTCAGAGATCCTCCTGTCTCTGCCTCCCAAGGGCTGAGATTACAAGCGTGCACCCCCTCACCTGGCCTCATGTGCCATTTTTGGAAGCATTGTGCCCATTTTTTGTTTGTTTTTTTTGATCAAACCCAGGGCCTCAGGGATGCCAAGCGTAGTCTCAACCGTTGAGGTGCTCCTCCACTTCCGCTGACACTTCCTGTTGTCTCTTCCCTTCAGGAACATTGTTCCATGGCTTAAGAAGTATGGGACCAATCCCAGCAATGGAGAGGTAGGTGGCCCTGCTGCCATCTAAGTGGTGCTGGTGCAAACTCTCCCTCTGTCTTTACTTTGTCCTAGTGTTCTGTTCGTTTTTTATTTTGAGACAGAGTCTCCTTTTGTAGTCAGGCTGGCCTGGAACTTCCCATGTAACCCAGGCTATCCTCAAACTCAGGACTCTCCTGTCTCAGCCTCCTGGATGCTGGGATTATAGGCATGCACCACCAAATTTGGTTGTCCTTGTGGTTTTCACATACATGGGAGCCTGAGGTGCTAGAGACCCATTGATGGGGAGTGAGTGGACAGTGAGGAGCAACAGTCCCGCCCTTCCCGCCCGCACCCACTCCTTCACAGAATTGTCCGCTTGTGCATGTGTGAACAGTTGGCCTTCCCATCCACAGGTCCTGTGCATGCAGATTCAACCAGCTGCCAGGCATTAATTTTTTAAGAATTCCATCTGTACTAAACATGCACAGACTTTCACCAGTACTTCCTAAACGATACAGTGTAACAACTTTTTACAGAGGAGTGACGCTGTATTAGGTATTGTAAGTCACCTAGGGTTGCTTTAAAGTATAAAGAAGGTGGGTGTAGGTTCTTGGCAAATCCTGTGCCATTTTGTATGGGGGACTGGATCCTGTGCTGATTTTGGTGTCTGGGGCTCCCGTGGGTGCTGAGGGACAGCTATGTATGCCTTTTCCGGGGAGACATGCAGTCATAGTGCGGTCTGTACCTTGCTCCTGTGCCCTGTCTTGTGTCCCAGAGACCCAAACTGTTCGTGCAGAAAGCATGGCCTTTTCTCCGATGCTGTGAGTAACCTCCGTTGGGTTGTTGCCCTGGATTTTAAGTCATGTGGCCATACAGACAGGTGCAGGGAATGTCTCTGTGCATGTGTTTTGGGACACACACGAGTGTCCTGCCAGGACAGCTAGGTCAGAGGGTGGGTACCTTTTCAATTTCAATAGCTACTGCAGAATTGCCCTACAAGCTAGAATGCTGTTCTGTTGTTTTAAGCCACCAGTAGCAGTGTGTGAAAGGAAATGTGTGGATTCCTGTGTTGGGCAACACCAGTAATGTCTTTTTTTTTGGCTACTTGTAGGCAAAAAGAATTTATTTATTAATTGTTATTGAGGAGTGAACCCAGGGTGTGCTAGCCAGGCACTGTACCACTGAGCTATACCTGTACCCCCAGATGTTCTTGTATTTTAGTGTGAAACAGAGTCTCAGTAAGTTGCTCAGGCTGGCCTTGAACTTGAGCTTCTCCTGCTTCAGCTTTTCCAGTAGCTGGGATTATAAGGGTGTCCACCGCACTTGGCTCAATTTGTATTTTTTGTGAGTTGGGTAAAGCTGCTTCTTAAATTTTCTGCAGCTGGATCCAGTGCTATGAATCCTGTGCCACACAGGAAGTAAAATTTCAGCTCATTTTCCTCTCTCACCCCACGGTGTGCGTTCATCCTAACCCACAGTCTTCCTGCATCGTAATCGTCCTCTGCTTGGTCCCTTTACTTCCCAGAGGTCTGTCTCCTCCTGTCTGTGGGCCCATCTCTTCATGTATTCAGTTGCACCTGTTGACTCAGCAAGGTGTTAGCCTTTGGCCTGCGCTAGGTCTGCAGCAGCTACAGTGGCTGGCAGGCGCCAGGAGTTCCGCTGAGACGCTGCAGAGAGGGACAGTGAGGCTTGGGGATCTCAGGTGGACTGGGAATGTCTGAGGAGCACCCTTCAGCTGACACTGGAGGATGACGGGAGATGGTGGGAGATAGAGGCTGTATGGGCCGTAAAGGTCCTGGAGAGGACTTGGGTTTGTTCTGGAATAGTGGGAGTCCAGACAGGATCATGTCCTGGCCTTTTTTGAAGGCACGCTCTGGTATGACGTAGAAGCAACAGCTTTGTGGGGAGAGCACTGGTCATTGTGCACAAGGCTGTGGGGGCCATTTCCTAGCACTGCATAAATAAGTAAATAAATAAGTGACTTTCCCTGGAGTGGTGGGAGAAGCTGGTGGCCCATCTGTGCCATCTTCGCTCTTCTGCTCCTGGGCTGGGGCGGGCTTCTTTGCAGTGTGGGTGGCCTCTCCAGTGTGGGCATCCTCAGAGACCCTTCCAGCTGAATCTGAAAAAAGTCCCTGGGCTGAGGGCTGGCTGGCCACACGCCACTTGGGCCCAGGCAGAGCATGTTGTGTGTGGGCTGTCTGGTTGGGTTACGTACCGGGAGGGAGCGGCCCACCTCTTCTGTGTGTAACCCTCCCCTGTGTGTGGAGGCTGGTGAGTGGAAGAGTAACAGGATGGAATGAAGCCCGTGGCAGAGGAGCAGATGTGCTCAGTTAGGAGAGCTGTAGGGTCAGAGGTCAGTCCAGCTCCCAAACCCCTAATGTCTTCCCTGAGCTGTGGATGGGTAGGGCCAGGTCCAGCCCCACCAGGGTGGCAGTAGCTGCTGGGATGGGGACAGCTCTGACTTCCTCTTCCGGGGTGTCCACTGCACAGCCCGCCATACTTCTTCCAGGAGAGGTGGGTTCTCCCCTCTGACTGCCAGGACATTTATCATTGCATCAGCTTTCCCATCAAAGCGATGAACTAAAGATGTATTTCAGAAACTTTGGCAAATAATGGATCTTACTTTCCTCTTGCACTCTTAGCATTTAGGTATATTCTTTTTATTGGGTGGTGGTTCTGGTGATGAATCTAGGGCAGATGAGCTATACCCCTGGTCTTTTCCCCATTCGTAATATTTTATTTTCTTTATTTATTTTTGAGATAGAGTCTGGCTTTGTAGTTCAGGCTGGCCTGGAACTCACAGCAGTCCTCCTGCCTCAGCCTCCCAGGTGCTGGGATTACAGGCATGCACCACCACACCCAGCAATATTTTATTTTTTAAAGTATTCATAAATGGAATAAGCTGAATACTTGGGTACCCTCCTTAGCATTAGAAATACACTCATTTTTTAGTTTCAGAAGTAATTTGTGCTTGCCATAAAGATGTTCAGACAAGGACCTGGTAGAGTATGTGTTTATTATGCAAAGGCCTTGGGTTTAGTTCCTAGCACCAAATTAAAATAAAAGGTCAGACACTGCAGAAACATAAAACCACTCCCTATCCTGTAGCCTCACTCAGTAGCCTCACCCGGCTTTGTGCGTTTACAAATCTGGGTTCTCCTCAGAGCCTTCTGGATGTGGGCGTCACACGGACACTACCACCCAGGTATACGTTCTGCAGCCCCTCTGTGTCCTAGCTGTGTCCTGGGGCCTCACTAAAGGGGTCCCTGTAGGTAGACTCTGGTTGATAGCTGCAAAGGATTGACTGGCGAGAAACGTTTCCATTTGGCCTGTTTCAGCTGGCTTCTCGGCCTCAACCTTTCTTCCCATCACTTACTTATTATTATTATGTGTGTGTGTGTGTGTGTGTGTGTGTGTGTGTGTGTGTTACTAGGGTTTAAAGCTAGGACCTTGTGCATGCTAGATGAGTGCTCTACCACAATACCCTGAGCCCTATTCATTATTAGTAATTATGTGTCTTCCAGAAACTCGATGGGAGATCCCTCATCAAGCTGAACTTTGCCAAGAACAGCGAAGGTGAGAGTGCTTTCTGTAGCTGGCTCTAGGATTTTCCCACGGAACCAGGCCCTGCTCTTACCAAATTGTTTTATGGAATTAGTTATTGTTTTCTTTTTCTGTTTTTGTGGAGCTGAGGATCAAAGTGAGAGCTTCACACGTGCTAAGCATGTGCTCCATTACTGAGCCCTAAGCCTAGCCCTCATTCACTCTCCCTCCGATCAAGCTACATATTTGCTTTTTTTTGTGTGTGTGTGTGTGTGTGTGTGTTTTTTCCGGTAGCGGGAGTCGAACTCACGACCTCGCACTTGCCAGGCAGGCGCTGTGCTGCTGAGCTAAACCCCACCCCCTGTATTTGCTTTTAATTTTTCAAAAGTTGTCACCTGACTTCTTAAAGGCTGAGGTTGTTTTAAGCTGGGGGAGGTGGGGATGGAACCACTTCTCGGCAGAGGCAGTCAAGCCATTGTGAGCTGCTGTTGGCCTTCATGGTCGGGCCCTGTGGAGCACAGGCCTCATCTGGCTAAGGCTGTGGTCCATTCATTACTGGAAGCAGAGGCTGCTCAGGCTGAGTCCCGGGGTGGTGGCCGAGCCGTGGGTGTGGCATCCTGGAGGGATTTCTGGGCAGCTGGCAGCTGGGCTTCTCATCACCACTGCTCCTGGGGCCCCGGCTTGGCTTGGGGCCTCCTACTGTATGTTCCTGCCCTCCCTCCTGTCTTAGATGTCTGAGCAGAGGCCCTGGACCAGGGGTTGCTCTTGCTGGAAGTTCTCTGTGGCCCTGGCCCAGGCCTCCTTTTGCTGCACGGATGCCCTGGTTTAGGTTGTTATACGTGTTTGTAGTGTGTGATGTGGATGTGGATGTGACCTGAGAAGCCGGGGTGAGGTCAGGAGGCAGAGCGGCCTTGCTGGGCCTGGGAGGGTGCAGGAGGCCCGAGTCCTGAGATGGAAACCACTCCCAGAGAGACATGGTCCAGCTTCCGTCGTTTCTGGTGCTGGGGACTAAAGCCAGGGCCTTGTACACAGTAGGCAAGTGCCCTCCAATTGGGCTAAAACCCGAGCCTGTTTTATTTTTAGTTGGAAATTTCAGACACAGGAAAGTAGGATTAGTAGCATGAGCAGCATCCCTGATCCATCAGCAGCCTCAGGCCCATCAGCTGTGGCCCGTCTGGTTCATCTGGGCTCCCACTCGACACTTCCTGGGTGATGTTGAAGCAAATTCCAGACTTGGTGTCGTTTCCCTGATGAAATCCTCCACTTTGCAGAACTAAAGATCAGTGTGCACATCACCGCAGCAGCATTATGACATGTCAGAAATGAACAGGGGTTCTTCAGTCTCATCAGATATGCACATCAGATATGCACTCAGCGGGCAGATTTCCGTAGTTCCCTAATTATTATTTTTTGTAGTTTTCAGATCAGGTTTAAAAGGAGTCTGCCCAGATGTTGTGGGTGACACCTGTATTTTAGTTTTTTCTCTAAGTTATTTTTGGGGGCTTATCAGGGCTCCTAGCTACTGGGTAGGTGATTATCAGGACAGGAAATCCTGTGCAAGGTTTGCCGCAGTCACTGAGGTGAGGGGTGCAGGAGGCCAGGAGATAGGGTAGCTGGTGGGTGCTGTGGGCGCGAGGGGAGAAAGCAGTTGAGGCTGGGTCCCTGGGAAGGGGCGCTTTTTCCTGGGGAGACAGACTGTTTCCTGCTGGGGGCTGGCTTCAAGAGGAGGAAGAGGTTGACACAGTAGTCTTAGAGCCTGTGCTTCTAAGGGGAAGAGGGGCTTGGGTCTTTTTTTTTCTTTTTTTTTTTAATTTTCTTGAGACAGGGTCTCAACATGTACTCCAGGCTGGACTTGAATTCACTGTGTAGCCCAGGCTGGCTTCAAACTCACAATGATCCTCCTGCCTCAGCCTCCTGCGTGCTGGCATTACAGATGTGTGACATCACTCCTGGCCAAGGTTGGGTCTTGCAGGATGAATAGGGGTTTCTTAATGGCTTGAGCAGCTGCTTTCCCTCTGTTTCCAGCTCTGGGCAGCTGGCCTGGGCTGCTGCGTTCTTCCTTCTGTGACCTTCTGCCCAAGTTCTTTCCCACCTTGGCCCCCGGTGGTCTTTGTTGGATCATCAAAGCCCGTGAGGGTGACTGGCTCCCTGTGTGCACCTTCTCTCTAGGGAAGTTCCACTGCCCGGTGCTGTTCACCGTGTTCACCAACAACACCCACATCGTGGCCATCAAGACGACCGGCAATGTCTACGCCTATGAGGTGGGTCCTTGCTGCGGGGCTGTGAGACAGCGTGGCGCCAGGCTCTGGGGTATGTGCTTTGGGGATTTTCTGTCGGTCTGGCTGTGCTGGGGTAAGCTGGGCACAGCAGTCTCGACCTGGCCTTGTGGGACTTAGAGTCACAGTCACCAACCAGCATAGGGCATCCTGCTGAGCTCTGGCTGGGCACCTTCCTTCTTCCAGACAGGGTGCTTCCTGTGGCCTGCAGACCTGAAATCCTGGCAGTTCTGGCTTGAGGAGGGGCCCTCAGAGTCCAGGCCCTGGGGAGGGTTGAGCCCTGTGGGCTGGGCGGCAGGGCTCCCGGGAGGGAGCTGTCGCCACACAGCAGCAGTGCCAGGCTGGGGTGCAGCTCCTGCAGCGCGTGGTGTACGCATGGGAGCGGGCAGCTTCTGCCTGGGTCCTGCTGCTCAGCACAGAGGCTGGGAGCAGCCCCCACTGCAGAGCAGGTTTGTGCCCGTTTCCTTCCTCACTTGGACATTGGCAGGGTTGAGGTGGCCAGTGCTGCCCAGGGCTGTTTGGCTCCTTCTTGCCTGAAGCACACCGCTCGAGCAGAGGTTTTTTTTTTTTTTTTTTTTTTTTTTTTTTTTTTTTTTTTTTTTTTTTTTTTTTTTTTTTTTTTTTTCTTTTTTTTTTTTTTCTTTTTTTTTTTTTCATTTTGAGATAGGATCTCTCTATGCAGTTCAGGCTGGCCTTGAGCTCACTTTGTAGCCCAGGCTGGCCTCAAACTTGCAGCAATCCTCCTGCCTCAGCTTCCCGAGTGCTGGGATTACAGGCATGTGCCACCACGCCCGGCTCCAGCAGAGTGCATCTAAACTGTGTGCCCCATGAGAGCACGCGTCTGTGTGCTTGTTCACTGAGTGCTTGGCTCCGGGCCTGGCTCTGGGCCTGGCGCATGCGTGGTGGTGCTCAGTGGATGTTGGAGCCAGTGGGAAGTGGCTTCACCGAGCCTGTTGGCTACCCTGTAAGATGTACCTGGATCCTCCCACGAGCAGGCTGGGTTCAGGTCACTGTCTGGGCACAGCCATCCCTGCCCTTCCCTAGACATGGAGGCACCGTGGCAGTTACATGGTTAGGTCATCTCTGTCCCTGCTCTCCCTCCTCCATGGTGCTGCTGTCGGGCCAGGGCCTCTGGCAGACTCCGTCATGCCTGCTCTCTCCTGGCCTAGGCAGTGGAGCAGTTAAACATCAAGGCCAAGAACTTCCGGGACCTGCTGACCGATGAGCCCTTCTCTCGGCAGGACATCATCACCCTCCAGGTGAGTTTCAGCCCCCTGCCCGCCGCCCAGCTGTCTCTGCTCCGTGATCTCCTCCTGTGAGTCTGCCCACGTGTAGTTCCATAGCCACCCAGCACCTGTGCCTCCTTCCCTTGGCGTTCTCCTGGGCCTTGACCGGTTTCCCTGTTCTGGGCTGCCCCAGAACAGAGGCATCAGAGTGGCATGGCCACCCTGCGAGCTGGCTCTCCTCCTGCCACTTCAGGGACAGAGTCCTTGTAGGTGTCAGCTCTGAGTGAGCGGATGAGAACTCTACATAGAAAAGCCGAGGTAGCCTCGGTGGGACTGACGCTGGGGCAGGGCGGCAGGCGTGTCTGGTTCCCCTCTGGCTTGTCTCATTCTGATCAGAATTTATCCCTGTGGCTGCCCAGGCCATCCTGTGGCTGCCTACCACCAAGTGATGCCTTATTTGTGGGCGAGGGGGATGCAGTTTGGTGACCAGCTAGCCAGCCTCTGCCCTGTCCCCACCCACCCCTACTTGTGCCCTGTCCATGGCTAGGAGCCAGCTTCTTCCCATGTGGGCGCCTGCCCACCCCACGTTGCCTGTGGCAGCCACTCGGCCTCAGCCCTGGATTCACTGTGCTGGGCGTTCTCTTTTTGCTGCAGGACCCCACCAATTTGGACAAGTTCAATGTCTCCAACTTCTTCCACGTTAAGAATAACATGAAAATAATAGACCCAGGTGTGTACAACCAGGGGCTACTCTGGGCGGAGTAGGGCAGTGCTCCTCGGGCAAAGCTCCGCCTTCCTAGGGCCAGGGCCCCCACGCGTCTGGCTTCAGTCCAGGTCGGTTCCCTATTTCCCAAATCAGTGCCATGTCTGACTTCAGAGAAGCAGCTGACCACGGCCATGGAAACACCAGCAGGCCAGACTTGCCACCCTGCCAGGACGTCCCCCCACTTTTCCTCAGCCTTGGGGGCTCTGTCTTCCCCAGATTGCAGTTGGGGTTGCAGTGACCAGAGGACACTGACGGAGGTGTCACTGGGGTGGAGGCTGTGGGTGATACCGGGTGGATGGCTGGGTCCTTGGTCCCTGTGCTTCCGTAAGACTCATGGCCAGAGATGAGTTGGCCTCAGGCTGCGAAGGACAGCGTCCAGGTGCTCAGTGACGAGCACTGCATAAACCACTTAGAGTTCAGGGGCCTGAGCACATGGTCCGGGTAGATCTGAGCTCAAGAGACCCAGAGGGTCTGGGGCCCAGAATGCTGACCCCATACAGCTGAACTGTAGCCCTCCTGTAGGGGTGTAGATGGGACTTTTCACTTCTGGAGAGACTCGGCACTTCTGTCACTTTAAGTAAGGATCACTTTTAAAAATATAAGAGCAAAATATACACTGTTAAAGGCTTGGAATATATAGATAAGTAGACAGGAACTAGAGCTGTCCCTGAGCCCCCATCCTCTACCCCAAGACTCCCATTTAAGTGCAGGAAGGAGAGCCCTGGGTGCCCGGCCTTGCTGTGCCCGCCAGCGCTGGCACGGCCCAGGGCAACAGCATGGGACTGTCACAAGCCTGCCTGCAGCTTATGCTGCTGTGGCCCGCTCTGGCTTTGTCCCCGGCCCACCCGTGGCCTGTGCTGGTTTCAGCGGCTCAGGGCCTCTGTGCTGTTTTGTAGACGAGGAAAAGGCCAAGCAGGACCCATCTTACTATCTGAAGAACACAAACACTGAAACCCGAGAGACCCTGCAGGAGCTCTACAAGGAGTTCAAAGGGGATGAGATTCTGGCAGCCACCATGAAGGCCCCCGAGAAGAAGAAAGTGGACCAGCTGAACGCTGTGAGTGGGCGGCCCATCTCCTGCCTCTGAGCCCTGTGAAGTGGTCCTGGGGAAGGGGCTCATGGGGCCGGGAATACACTGGAGGAAGCGGTGGGACCCCCCAGAGCTGTGGTGCCCCGGGACCCTGGATGTCCAGATCTCCAGGGCTGCCAATACGGCTGGGTTTGGGGAAGGTATGGGGCCAGACGCACGTCCATGCCCTGTGTCCAGTCCCTGCTTCAGCGTGGGTGGCAGCTGCCTGCTAGTTCTAGGGGTTCTGGAGGCGGCTTTTATACCTCAGGACAGCAGCCCCAGACATGCAGGTCTGTGGGGGCAGGGAGGCAGGCCTGTGGGCGTCCTGGGCAAAGCCAGGAGACGGAGGGACTGCTGAGGTGTCTGGGGCCATCATGTCCTTGTCTCCCCAAGGCCCATCAGCAGTGGTGGTGCTGGATTTGTGCCTGGCCCATCAGCCTGGATCTGCTCTCCCTCCCTTGTGAACCAGAGCTGTGGGAAGGACAGAGGCCAGGGGGAGCAATTCTCAGGTTCTCCCCCATGGGGAATTATTCAGGAAAATTTGGAAAATTAAAACGAGTGTGTTGTCCATAATTGCCCCCAGAACAGTCACTGGTAGCAATTTGGTGTTTTTCTTTCTTATAGGGCAAGTACCTCCCTCCCTTTTTTTTTTCTAGAGAAGAAAAGTGACATTTATGAGGACTTTTATTTTCCTGGCTAAAGCAATCATGTGTTTACTGTAGAAAAATTTGAGCCAGGCATGGTGGCTTACACCTGTAATCCTAGCACTCAGGAGGCTGAGGCAGGAAGATCGCTGTGAGTTTGAGGCCAGCCTAAGCTACCTAGTGAATTTAAGGCCAGCCTGGACTACATAGAGAGACTTTGTCTCAAAAAAGAAAAAAGACAAACTTGAAACCTTTAGGGAGCCGGGCGTGGTAAGGCATGCCTATAATCCCAGCACTCAGGAGGCTGAGGCAGGAGGATCGTTTCGAGTTTGAGGCCAGCCTGGACTACAAAGGCCAGCCTGAACTGCATAGTGAGACCCTGTCTCAAAAAGAGGGATAAAAAAGGAACCTTTAGGAAGAAATAAGTCCTCCCTTGTACCCTTGTCCTTACAGAAGACTAGTCCTGTGTGGTGTGCTGTTCCCAGGGTTTGATTTAACATGGGCCCCTGCCTCCCACCCAGGCCATACTCACTTCCCTGGCCTGCACCCCCGACCCCTGACTGCTATGATGGTACCCCTCATCCTCTGGTCCTTGCTGGCTCCCAGGCGCAGGCCTAGAAGGTGGGGCGGCGTGGGTGGGCCGTCTTGCGGCTGGGACTCCGGGCAGGGCTGAACAACACTGTGTTTCTGCCAGGCTCACTACTCCACGGGGAAGGTCAGTGCGTCCTTCACCTCTACTGCCATGGTGCCAGAGACCACCCATGAAGCAGGTAGCTTCCCTGCCTCTCCTGTTGGCTCCTAGGGTCTGGGTTCACAGTGGTGGTGATGGGCCTCCTCCCTGCCTGCCTTTCTGGGGACCCAGGTAGTTCCTGCAGGTCAGCATCTCGTGTCAGGGGTGGGGCTCAGCGTCGGGAAGAGTGGCCTGTGGAGGTGGCTTCGGTGTTGGGAGACGCTGTATGAGCACCAGGCCTGGCCAGGTGGTGCTCTCCTCACCATGCCGCCTGGCCCCTCAGGCCTGCCCTTGGCATGGACCTCCTGTGTCCTCCCATGTGCTCGGCCACGTGCTCCCGTACCCCCTTGTAGTTGCTGTAGGCCTGTGGGGCCCTGGTAGCCCCAGCTCCAGTTGCCCAGCGAGTCTGCTCATAGTCAGGGCAGATGCTTGGCTTGGGTCTCTCGAGCTCTCTGCGGAGCTGCCCCTGCCCTGCCGTAATGTGTCAGATGCTGTGGAGCCCAGGTAGCGGGGCCACCCCGGGTCAAGGGCAGGCGTGGAGCTCGAGGCTGTCTTCGCAGCGGCCATCGACGAGGACGTGCTGCGTTACCAGTTCGTGAAGAAGAAGGGCTATGTGCGGCTGCACACCAACAAGGGTGACCTCAATCTGGAGCTGCACTGCGACCTGGTGGGTGTGACCACTGCTCCCCAGCCACCACGCAGTCCTTTTCGGGTCATTCAACTCCCAGGTCTTAAGTATGGAGCTGCAGTTAGTATTTGCTTGTAGAAAACTCCAGCCTGTCCGCAAGAGGAAGCTGACGTGCCCTGACTTCCTTCCTGGGGCCGCGTCACCTCGAGCACGTCTCTTCCGCCTGTGCTGGGTGGGTGTGCCGTGCATGTACCTGGGCAAGGGCCCCAGTTCCACCTCTGTTCTGCCATGGGTCACACAGCCACAGGTACCCTGTCACTTAGCTTCCGGGGTCTTTGCTCCCAGACCAGCAGCCACTCATCCTTACTGTGTGATAAAGGCTCTGTGGGCTTTTGTGCCCGTTGTTGGCTGCTCTGTGAGTCACAGAAGCACTGGGCTATTTTGCAGACACCGAAAACCTGTGAAAACTTCATCAAGCTCTGCAAGAAGCACTATTATGATGGCACCGTCTTTCATAGATCTATCAGGAACTTTGTGGTGAGTGGACAAGCCTGCGAGTGTGTGTGTGAGCAAGGGGGTTGTGTCTGTCCTGCCTCTGGCACCCTGGCCAGGCTGAGGTGGCTGGTGTGTGTCCTGTAGATGAATCCTGCTGGGGACCCGCAGCCTGGGCCTGGAGTCCCAGCCCAGGTGCAGCTGGGCTTTTGAGGCCCCTCGTCCTCACAGGAGTGGTGAGCCTGCCTGGCAGGGGCATGCTCACAGGCAGGAGGGCAGCAGCTGGCAGCAGGTGGCTTCAGGATGCCTTGCTCACTGGCTTTTGTTCTCCTTGCAGATCCAAGGCGGGGACCCTACGGGCACAGGCACAGGTAGGTCCGAGACTGAGTCCGTCCCTGACCCCTTTGGCTGCTCAGTGGGTCCAAGGGGACAGGCGGGTGGGAGAGCCCTGGATGTGAGTCTGCTAGACGAGCCAGAATTGCTCCTGAGCCTCAGGGCGCTTGGTGCCACCTTAGGCACGACCTTGTTTCCCGTTCTGAGGTGGTTATGAGGCCTTGGTGACAGGTGGGGGGATCACATTCTCCTGGGCCCCCAGGGACACCCCGCTCAGGAGGAGGGACTGGCCGTCCCTCCTGCTACCTTCCCACACTGCCTTTCTGCTCCGCACATCAGCACGGTGGACCTCACGAGGGCCGGTGTGTGCACGCTGGGACCTGGAGGAGGCTGGCAGTGAGCTGCCTGAGGACCAGGGCCCCTGGAACTGCTGCCCCAGCAGTGCCTGAGGCCCCTTTGAGACTGGGTGCCTGCAACAGCCCCCGTGCTCCTTTCTGTTCCAGGCGGGGAGTCGTACTGGGGAAAGCCCTTCAAAGATGAGTTCCGGCCCAACCTCTCACACACGGGCCGAGGCATCCTCAGCATGGCCAACTCAGGGCCCAACACCAACAAGTCCCAGTTGTGAGTCTCAGCCCACTTGTGTCTGCCCGGCTGTTGTGGGGTGGCCTGGGAAGGGCCCTGAAGTTGCCTGCAGGCTCCTTCTCTGAATACTCCCTAAAGTTACACCAGGCCCGAGTCACCAGACCATGCAGCACCCCCAGGCCGCGGGGTGCTCCTTTGTGCAGAAAGGGAGCCCCTGTGCCAGTCAGCAGGCAGCACTGCATGGTGTTGGGTGCCCTCGAGAGGGGCAGCCAGCCTGAGAGGCCTCTTGGAAGCGCAGCTGGTGGGACCAGGACTGTGCAAGTGTGTGGCCAGGAGGCATGCCATGATGGCCTCATGTGCTGGGCCATGTGCTGGGTGGGAGGCCGATGGGACAGGTGGCCAGGGGAGGGCCGACAGGGCCTGTGGAAGCCTGGCCATGTTGGGAGGAGTAGACACTTGTATTTTGGAAGAGTAAGTGGATAACAGCACTTACGCATCACTGAAGAATGCAGCTTGACCTTCCTTTTGGATGTGTCTTTTTGGTTTGTGTGTGCGTACACCAGGGGTGGAACCCAGGGCCACGTGCTGTGCTCTACACGCCTGTCTTGCACATTTTAAGGGTGTACACTTCCCATTCAGGGCTTGCCAGCTGTGAGTAGTTAGTTGTTGTGTTTTGAGGCAGGGTCTCGCTATGCAGTTCAGACTGTCCTTGAGCTCACTTTGTAGCCAAGGCTGGCCTTGAACTTGCAATGATCCTCCTGCCTCAGCCTCCTGAGTACTGGGATTATAGGCGTGCGCCACCACGCCCAGCCCGAGTAGTTCTTATAATTTCCTTTTAGCCAAGTTTTTCCAGGGCCATCTCTTTATTTCCTAGTAAGTTGAATATATGATTTGTTTCTGTTATTGTTTGAGTATAAGGAGGAGGATCACTTTTTTTTTTTTTAGTTATATATTTCTCTTTTCCTTAAGTAGCCTGTGAAACTGCTAGTGGGTCAATGGCCTTCTCTTTATTTCTGATTTTTTTTTTTGGTCCCTTCTCTGACACCTTTTGTAAAGTTGCAAAGGTGACAACTTTTACAAAGTTCTAATTTTCTCAAGGAACTTGACTTTATTTGTTACATTTTGGTTTTTCCCTTTGTTATTCTTTAACTTTTCTGTTTTGTGTTTGGTTTTGTTTTTGAGACAGGCTCTTGCCCTGTAGTTCATAGGCTAGCCTGAACTCAGTAAATGGCCCAGGCTGGCCTCCAAATCCTGGTGATCCTCTGCCTCAGCCTCCCAACTGCTGGGATCACAGGTGTGCCCCACCATGTCTGGCCTCCTTGTTTTCTTCTGGCTTATTTTACTCTTTCTAGCCTCCTAAACTGTGTTAGAAATTAGCAAGAGAGAGAAAGAGCTAGGAGTCGAGATCTACACAGTTGTGGGCCAGACAACTTTGAGCCTTGCTTGGTTGGTGACCTCACATGCAGTCATCCTAATGGGCTCAGGAGAGCCCCTGCCCGGCTGAGCAGGGCGTGTCTGACGCAGCCCAGAGGCCCACTGCGAGTGACGGGCTGGCAAGGTCTGTGGGCTGTCGGGGACGGGGAGTGTGCTGTCCTCCGGTGCCACACTTTGAGGAGTGGCTTCCTGCCTTGTGCACCGTAACCTGTCCCATGACGCTTCTTGCCTTCCTCCTTTTCTCTGATGTCTTCTGCCTCTTCAGTTTCTGCTTTTCAGACTCTGAGCGTGTTCTTACACTGGCACACGCTTGGATTCTTTCCTCCTGTAATTCATCCTGGCAGCCCTCAGTGTGCACTTCGCTTCTGATGGGTACTCTGCTTTCTAGGATCTTCCTTTATGCTTCTGAATCACCCTTTTTTTGTATCTCTTTTCGTTGCTCTTGTCTTTTTCCTCATTTGGAAGCTCAATTTGTGTCTGGACTAAAGAAGTCTATTCGAGTGGAAAGCCGCTAGGTGATGTCTCCACGTTTCCCAAGAAAGGAGATGTGGAGGACTTTCCAGCCCCCGCAGCCACCTTGCATACCAGCCTTGTTGCGCACTTGAAGTCTGCCTTGTCTTCGTGCCGAATCTGATGGGGTCACATCCCGGGTCTGTGTATTTCTTTCCCAGTTCCTTTGCTCGTGCTCTCGCTCTGTTGCTTCCTTTCTCCTGTTCTGCTGTCCTTGGCCCTTCAGCAGATGTCGTGACGTGGCTGGGCTCTGGCCCCTGTCCCAGCTGCCTTCCTGAAGCAGCTGCTTGGGCGAGCTCAGGAGGGGCACAGCGCCTGCTCGCGGGAGGTTGGCAGTGTCCAGGGCGTGGGAGCTCTGGGCTTTCTCCTGCCTTGCTGGTGGTCTGGGGTTACGTTGGTGGCCCCTCTAACAGTCTTGTCTGGACAGGAGTGGGTGGGAGTCGGGTATGCAAGGTATGCATGGAAGCTGCAGGTTCCTGGAGGGGTCCTCAAGGCCAGTGGATTCCCACTGTGGCCCCAGTGGTCACCAGCAAAGGCGGGTGGGCGGGAAGCTCACAGCGGACCCTGACCCCCTGTCCTCCTTCCCAGCTTCATCACCTTCCGTTCCTGTGCATACCTGGACAAGAAGCACACCATCTTTGGACGGTGAGGGCGGCCGCTGTGAGAATTCTGGGGTGGTACACAGCTGACCACGTCCTCCCCGCAGCTGGGAGCTCTCACTGGGACTGTGCTCGTTGCACCCTGCAAATGTCGCTGCTGAGGGCTACACAGAGGGAACTTGGGTGTTTCGGGGTGGGGAAAGTTGAGGCCAGCCCTGAGGGACTAAGGAGACGAGGCCCGGGCCCAGCCTGTTGAGCTGCCTTAGCCCAAACCCTCTGCCCTCCCTGTCTAGGCAGCCTTTGGTTGATGCCCAGATCAGAAGTCTGGGCCGTGTCCTGTCTTCTTCTTTGTGCTGCAGGCGGGACAGCGGCAGACTTTCTTATTAAAGGCCCGGATGGTAATTTCAGCCACAGTCTCTGTAGCGAGCACTTGACTCTGGGGTCGCAGCAAAAAACCGGGACGATATGGGAGCAGCAGGGTGCTTCTGTCCACATAACGGAGAGCTGCGTGTGGCCAGGCCTTGCCTTCTGACCACACCTTCTCTCCTCCAGCCCTTGCCCCGGCTGCTGCCCTATCAGGCCAACGGGGCCTGTGGCAACTTCATGGGCCCCTCACCTTGGCCCAGTCCCTGTCCTGGCATGCCTTGGGAGCTTCGCTGTAGGGGGGCCACAGGGCAGTGCAGACCCTCTGTCCCTCTGCTGCAGGGTTGTTGGGGGCTTCGACACACTGACAGCCATGGAGAATGTGGAGAGCGACCCCAAGACGGACCGCCCTAAGGTATGTGCCGAGTAGGGGTTGGGAGGACGGGGACGCACTGCTTGCTCACTCGGCCCCCTGCCTCCAGGAGGATGTCCGCATCGATGCCACCACAGTGTTCGTGGACCCCTACGAGGAGGCCGATGCCCAGGTGAGGTGGGTGCAGCGTGCCTCGGGGAAGGCTGCGGCAAGCTGTCCTTCCCGCTGGGCTGGGAGGACCCCGCACTCCCATGTGTGCCAGGTCGGCCACAGCCCTGCTCCTTTCCAGATTGCTCAGGAGCGGAAGACAAAGCTTGAAGTGACCCCAGAGACCAAGACGAAAACCAACCAGCCCCCGCCTGGGAGCCAGGGCCCCCAGACATACCGCCAGGGAGTGGGCAAGTACATCAACCCAGCAGCCACGTGAGTGGGGTGCAGTGGGTGAAGAAACCTCGGGGGCCAGGCTCAGACTAACCTTGTGTGCTGGGGCCACCCCAGCCAGAGGGACCTGCTCTGTGCAGGTTGGCCAGGGCCTCTGTGCAGCCCGAGGCCATCGGGACCAGGGGATGAGGGTGAAGCATAGTATTAGGGCAGCCTCAGAGGAGGGCCATGTGCGGACGCCGAGCCACCTTGAGGGGACTGGGGGGGTTGGAGGGTAGCAGCGCAGGCCCTCAGCTCAGCTGGAGGCCTGGCACCTGTGTGGCAGCTGGAACCTGGTTCTTTTCGCAGGAAACGTGCGGCAGAGGAAGAACCATCAACCAGTACAGCTGCCCCTGTAGCCAAGAAAAAGCCCAGTTGCGGTTTTGGGGACTTCAGCTCCTGGTAGCAGCAGGCGGCCCACACTGACTCCTGGGATCCCGGTAGGAGTCAGGGCTGGGGGTCTGCGTCCACAGCGCTGAGCTTTCTGCCCTGTGAGCTGCCTCTCAGGCTGTGACCCAGGCAGACTCTTGCCTGCTACCTAGCTGCTCTTTCTCAGCCCCCAGCCTCCTTGCCCCTCTGCTGGTGCCAAGGCTTGGGGCAGCCTGGGGTTGGGACCTCTTCGGGGCAGGCCTGGCCTAGGGTCCCTGCTCTGGTTTCCATGCTCCTTTCATCATCTCCCCAGGGACAACTCAGGCTGGCCAGTTAGAAACACGCTCTCAGGGCCCAGACCTGACCCTGAGCTGCTGGAAACCGGGGCTTCCCAACCCGTTGTGGCAAACCCAGGGAGGTTTTCGACCCAGACTGGAGCATTGGCGGTACTTTCACACACCTTTTCTGCTGCTCCTGCCTTGGGACTGGGGACCCCACTCTGTACGCTTGGTCCCTGGGTTGGGTCACTCTTGGATGAGGCTGACAGCGGCCTGCTGTGACGACGAGCAGACTGTCCCTAGCTGGGGAGATGACCTTGGTGCTTAGACCCATCCCAGTCACCAACCCCTCTGGCTCCCCGGCCAGCTGTATCAGGGTCCCTTGATTCCTCCCTTGACCCTTATTCCTCTGTGACCTGTGTCCAAGAGATTCATGCTTCCGCCTGGCCTCCCTTTTCCTGCTCTCAGGCCCCGCTACCTCAGCCTGCTGGGGAGCCTCCCCCTTCGGGACAGTGTCACGGGGTCAGTGTTTCCTGACCATCCCCAGCCTGTCCTGGGCTCCTTCTCATCCTTGGGCCACTGCCCACTTCCCCCAAATTCTAACTTGGGCTTCATTCTTTTCATTCTTTCCGCACCTACAACCTTGAACCGGTAGCAATTCCTGACAGCTCTTAGTTCTACAGTGCACCTGGTCCTGCGTATCTTCCTCTGATGCTGAAACCGCAGGCCTGAGCCCTGTCCAGGAGGCAGCATCCGCCCCCGTCACTGTGCACCCTGCCCCCAGCCACTTTATACTGCTGCTGAGTGACCTTCACAAGGCACGTTTTCCCACTGTCACCAGGCTTTATTCCAGTCACTGGCTTTCCTTGTGCTAAGAATAAGGTCTGTGGCTCCCCCAGGCCACGCCCCTTCTCTAGCCTGTCCCTCTACAGCCACTCCTGCCCATTGGTCAGGGGCCCCAAGCTCCACAGTGACCTTCCAGGCTCCTTCCCCAC
The DNA here is from genome assembly GCF_000276665.1 of Chinchilla lanigera. NCBI lineage: Eukaryota > Metazoa > Chordata > Mammalia > Rodentia > Chinchillidae > Chinchilla > Chinchilla lanigera. The sequence continues at coordinate 17,427,056 of NW_004955442.1, read as the reverse complement.
ACCCCTGTATGTGTGCCGCCAGGCTCCCCTCCTCGGATCCTCCCCGTCAGCCCGTGGCTGTGGGCCGATACCACACATCTGCAAGAAGTGGGGAGGGCTCTGAGGCTCCGGGGTTGACCAGGTGGACATAAACCTATAGGCCACTGAGCCTGCACTGGGGAGCTCAGGTGTGGGTGGGGGCAGAGGCCTTGGGGCAGGGAGGGGTGCACTGGGAGCAACTGGGACTGAACAGACACCTGCCACCTGCGGGGTAGGGGTGCGGCCGCTCTCCATGGTCACCCTAATCATATCCTTACGCTCTTCCTGGCCATGTTGAAAAGCCGCCGACCTGGTGATGACAGAAACGGGACCCTGGCAACCCTCAGTCCCTGGAGCAGCTCTGAGACCTGATGTGGGCGCTGCAGGAAGCCGGGCCCATCCCTTCACATGAAGGAGCAGCCTCCCCACAGTGATCAGCAAGCAGCCAAGAAGTCTGACATAGGAAGCTTTATTTATAAACCTCACATGGACAGAAGACCAAGGCTGGCTGCACGGCCGGTGGGGAAGGACAGGCTGAGGCGGGGTGTGTGCTTGAGCGAGGCGGTCCGCCCTCAGGGTGGGGTTTCCAGCTGCCTCCAGGCTGCTAACCCACCCAAGCAGCCTCACCAGCGCCTGCGCCTGCCTCGAGGGCGAGGAGGCGAGGCCCGGGCCCTGCCCTCGCTCTCGCCCTTCAGGCCTTTCACAGAGGCTGGCTGACATTTTTGTAGTTCATTTTAGAGCTTTCTAGATATGAAAACCACAAGAATTTTATAATTCCCTGATATGGTCATCAGGTAAAATAAAGGACTTGGGGTGGGGGGAATCTCATTTCTGATCCTTTCAAATATCTGACAGATGCCATCAATAAATATCAAGGTATAAAAATACTGCGTTTATATATAAAACAACAACAAAGAGCTACATTTCTAAAGCAATGCACTGCACCAGAGGGTGCTACAAATGCATTCATAACCCCAGCGTTACTTCCCACTGTTTTCAAGGAAATACTTTAAATAATTTAAATAAAAGTCACAGGATATTTATTGTTTGGGAATTGAAGAGTGTGGAATGGCATTCCAGCACTTCACCAGCACGTCTGGTTAGTTGCGTCACTTCCCCTGAAGCCAGCTCATGGTCAGTTCATTTGGTTTAAAAAGGAGCTTGTATTTTGCAGAAGCAAAGTACGTAACAAGTCCTAAGAACACCAGTAAAAAGTTTTCCATCTGCGCCATCGCAAAAGACAACAGGAAAACCAAAGTGCTCGAAGGAAGGCGCAATAAACTCGCCCAGAACGTACAAAAGCTTTAAACATAATCTCTCTATATATACAAAACTGGTTGGAGGAGCTCTGCAAAATCTGTTCTTCAACTTCAGTAAAGCATCTGCGGAGGCTGCTCAGACTGCCCTTACACCCTGGCAGGCTGGCGATGCCATCAGCACCCCCGACCCCCGTTTCCCTTGGTCCTCTGAGGCTGTGGCCCAAGCTCCCCATCGAGGGAAGGGAGCGTCACTCTCAGCCAGCTCTCACTGACCAGTGCTTGCTCCTTGCTCAGGAAGCTCTTTTCACCTTCCCGCTTCAGCCAGTGGAATGAAGGAGCTGTCTTCAGATTGCAGAGCATGGCGGCAGGGACACCACTGGCTGGAGCGATTCCTTGTGCTGGGACACCTTGGGTAGGAAGCCATATGCTAATTTAGGACTATGGCGACAGTCAGGCCAGTATGCCTGCAGGGAACCGGCTCTGGGAGAAAGCCTGCTGGACCACCGCCAGGGATAGAGGCTTACAGGCCATGCCAAGATGTCCTCTAAGGTGAGGATGTGCTTAAAGTAACCTGCCACTGTTGCTCCTGCTGAGCTGCTGCGTCCCCATGCCATGCTCGCCAGGCCACTGGGCCCAAGGCGATGGTGACCCCCCGCCCTTCCCAGCTTACAGTCTTGGGCAAAGGGCTGGCACCAAAAGGGGAGCTTGGGGTGAGCAGTGGGTTGGAGCCCGGGGGCAGCTGAGCGCCTACAGTGGCCACAGCTTGTGGGCTGCAGCTGGGGACAAGGAGCTCAGACTGAATGGGAAGTTACTTCCTGATCCTCAGCCAGCTTGCTTTCGCTGCCGCTAGACCAGCCTTGTCCAGTGCAGTGTTAGCTGTCCGCCAGGCTGGGGCCATCCTGTCCCTCCACCTCCCCCAGCCCCTTTCCGGTCCCTCTGCCCTGAGTTGGTGCACAGTATGAAAAACCAAAACTTCATTGGGAATGGTTTCTGGCCTCCATTCTCTGCCGGTTGGCCTGCAGAAGCCCAGGAGGATAGCAGGCCATGACTTTAAGTCCACAACAGAAACGCAGGCCTTTCGGACTGCACAGGCAGGCTCCTCTGTGTCGGGCCACCTGACAGGCAGGTACGGTGCGTGCTTCCCGCAGCAGACCAAATGTCTTCTTTACAGCATTGAACCCTGCTTTGAAACTTTGACCTTTTCTGAAAAAATTTAAAACGATATGGTAGATCTCAAGTTCTGAGTTTTTTTCCTGCTGGTTCTGGCCTCTTTCATAGGCAAAAAACAACTCTTTTTCTTCAAGTACATCCAGGACTTACACCTGGTCCAGAGTGCTATTCTCTAACATCATGGACCTGCCACTCAGCAACGTGGACACGTGAGCGTCTGTCAGCACCAAGGGCACAACCCCAGGAACACATCTAGGAGGCTGTCGCCTCAGTGATGGCCCCTGCAGGCCCCGGATGGTCTTCTCTAGGGTCTAGTTCGCTTGCTTTCTAGATCATGGCTTCCATAAATAAGACGTTTGTTAACACACTTCTCTATTTATAACTTATCTAAAATGCTACCAGTGGTGGTCTCTGTTTTTCAACAGGCTTAGAAAACAATGTCCTTCGTGTATAAATTTGTTGACTGCTTCTGAAAGATTCTTAAATGGATACTGTGTCTTCACAGTTCGTCTGTAGGAGGAATAGCCAATGTGTAGTTTCAAGAATTAGGGGAAAAACTGTAGTACTTTCCTCTTAAAAAAAAAAAAGTGATGTGACACTTGGTGCTGAAGGAGGCCTGTCTCCTGTCTCTGGTCTGAGACCTGGTCTGCTACGGACCGAAGGCGGGCCACACGACGCAGGGGGCGGGGTAAGAGAGGAGCTAACTCACCAGGTAAGTTGTCAGTTGGTTAATTTGTTCCCTAGAACTTGAGAACACTGAAAAAAAGAACACTGCAAACTTCCAGCAACAACCGTATACATGAAAAGGACACAGATGGGGACACCTTACCCACAGAGATGGCCCAGAGAGGCCTCCGAGGGTCGCGGCACGGCTAGCCTGCGAGGTTAAGTTCAAGAAATACTGCCATCCAGGACGCTCTATGTCTCCATTACATTCAGAGTCTCTTTCACAAAACAGTATTCGAAAGAGAATGGAACATTTCCACTTTACTCCCAACCATTGTCTTTGATCATGTGGGCAAGCTCAATAATAAACTTTCCTTCCTTATATTTCTGACTGCTCTCAAAGGCATGTTCCTTGGGGGGAAAAGCAGAGAGAGAAGGTTTCAGGACAGGATCTGCTTCCTTTTTCAACTTCTCCACACTCTTGGCAACCAGAATAAATCTCTTGCATCATCTGTACCCAGATGTTCCTGAGCCAAGTGCTGACCTGGTGCCGGAGGGTCTGTCTCAGGTGACGTGTCCGTGGGGGCATGCAGTTCCTCCTCGCGCTTGCAGGGCAGTGTTCCATGTTTACGGGGGGCCACAGGCAAGCTCAGTGGTTGAGTGCTTGCCTGGCATGCTTTTCTTTTTATTTTTTCCCCCCAGCAGAACTGGGGATTGAACCCAGGGCCTTTGCACTGAGCTACATTCCCAACTCTTAATTTTTATTTTTAGACAGGGTCTTGCTAAGTTACCCAGGCTGGGCTTGAACTTGCAATCCTCCTGCCCCAGCCTCCAGACTGCTGGGATTACATTCATGTGCCAACACACCCAACCTGCTTAGCATGATTTGAAACCCTGGGTTCCGTGCTCAGTACGCACAGGCATGCACATACAGATGTGTTTACTGAGTGTCTAGAATGTGTGGGGCAATTCAGGAGCTATGAAGAAGAGTGACATTAAGCACAGAGAGACAATGGGAAAAACAGGTCAAAGATGTTCAGGTAAGAGTCCGCCTTCTTTGCGGGAGTATGACTGTGGACACGCCCTCATTTTGTCACATCAAATGTGTGGCTTGATGCTAGGTGCTGAAGACACAGATGACTAGGGCGAGTCATGCCTGGCAGACACAGGAGAGAGGGCTCAGCAGGGACAGGTGCAGCAGGAGATGCACTCAGCACAGGCCATGGAGAGAGGACAGGGCTTTGGGAAGAGGGGTCACAGCGATGGCACAGAGCTAAACAGGTGGAGACGCTGGGGACCCCTGAAGGCTCCACAGGGCCCGGCTCTGTGCTGTGGACTGTGTCTCCTCTCACAGCCCACGGGGAATCCTGGAGACCAGAGCTGCTCAGGAATTCAAGAAAGAGGGAGCGCAGGCAGCCTGGACCTGAGGAACTCCAAAGCCAGAAAGGAGACGCCTTGAAAAAAGGAGGGTGCCATGCAAGGCAGGTACCTCAAATGCCAGAGCCAGGGTGCAGCATCTACAAGGTGGCCAGGTGGCATCTTCTAGAAGAGAAGCTGCGCAGAGGCAGATGTTTGGAAACTGCCCACATGAAGTGGTCAGAACCAAGCCAGGCTGCTGTGGCCGGGGGCGGGGAAGGGTGAGCAGATGACGGCGGGTGCTGGACAGTGGCAGGAACAGAGACTGAGCACCTTGCTGGCCTCTGCGGTGCAGGCAGAGACTCGGGGAACCCTGGGCGAGGCCACGCCTTGCAGGGGGTGGGCAGACGGGCCAGGAGGGGCCGGCTCATCATCTTTGAGACAGGAGGAGGGGAGAGATGAAGGCTGGAGATGGGGCGGGGATGGCAACGCCCAGCTCAAGGTCTGGGGAGAAAGCGGGGTCTCCAGAGAGGAGACTGTGGACTGTGGGCGGCCCTCAGACTCCAGCCCCAGCAGGTCCTGCTGCCCTGAGTGGTGCCACGTGCAGCAAACAAGGTGGGCCCTGGGTGTGCACTGCCCCTAACCAGCTTCCAAAGAAACTACTGGAAAATGTCGTTTTTGACTGTGATGTCATGTATCCTGCTGCAGGGGTCCGTGCGACTCCCTTGCATCTGGCTGTGTCTGCAGACAGCTTGCTGTCAGAGGCTGGTACTCACGTATTTCCACCCGAGCGTGGTCTTGCAGTTCTCACAGTAGATGTCCGCGACCGCGTGCAACCCAGTGAGAAGGACCCTCTCCTCGGCAGGGCCACAGCCCACGTTCACCCTGTAGGGACGGGGGTGGCCATGTTAGACATCCCCCTTTCCTGGCCCTGCTGCTGGCTTCCCCAGCCCTGGCCCAGCACTTGTCATTAAAAGACCACCAGAAACGGGGAGTTCCTACGAGAAGGCACTGCACCTCTGAGCTCCCCTACCGCTGCAGGCCACCACCTGTATGGAGAGGGGACAACTTCTTTGGAGCAGGTACAGGATACTGGGACTCGAACCCAAGGCCTCCCGCAGATTAGGTGTGCACTCTGCCACTGAGCTCTAGCCCTGGCCTGGGAATAACTTTTCATACCCCCAGGAGATGCCAACACAGAACAGGCTGGCAGGCTAAATGCTCAGATAAAACAACACTTTCAGGAACACCCAGACCAGGGTCAGATCGTGGCACTGACTGGGTAACTCAAGACTGCAGGTGGAACTTCTCTATGGATTCCAGCTCTGAATAACTGAACAGGTGGACAGACGCCATCTACCCCGCCCCAGGCCGCAGCTGGACAACGTAAGAGCAGCAAGTACTCACACGGAGTTGAAGAGGTAGGCTCGTCCCTGGCTACCCTGAAAGGACTGCAAAGAAGAAGTAGGTGTTAGAAGAGTGTTGTGGCCAGCGCCCAGGGATGGCTTCTCCGCATCTGAACCCGGGACAAGGGGAGAGCATGCGCGCCAGCACCAGAAAGGCTACTGCTTAGAGGTCCCACTAGCTCTCCTAGGACAGCAGCCAAAAGAGCAGATGGGATGTGCCCCCAAACTCCAATGCTAGTGGTAGTGGTTACTGAATACCACGAGCTGCTTTAGGGTCTACACTGCCTCAGGAAGAGCCTAATGCTGTTGCTTCAACACTCTGCAAATGACTAAAATCATGGCACCTCCAGCTTTTAATTTTATTTTGAGACAGGCTAAGTGGAACTTGTAAGCTTCCTGCCTCAGCCTCCCGAGCAGCTGAGATTACAGGTATGCACCACTGCACTTGGCTTTTCCCCAAGAGATGGGGTCTGGGTGCGTTGCCAGGCTGGCCTTGAACTCCTGGGTTCAAGCAATCCTTTCACTTCAGCCTGGATGCCACCAGTGCTCTTATTTTAATGTGCATGTTATTTTAATGTGCAATTATAAGCAATAATTTCTTTCTAATTTATCAAAAAAAAAAAAAAGAGCCTCCAGCTGACCCTTGATATATTTCACCTGAGCATGAAATCAACCTTTGCTTTAAGCACTGAGAGGCTTTTTTCTACCTTGCTTGGTGCTAGTTGTTTTTAGCTTTGCTTTTGTGGTAGTAAGGACTGAATCATGGCCTCACACGTGCTAACCACACGCTCTACCACTGAGCCACACTCCAGCACATCCGTGTTCTGATTTTTAAAATACAGCTTTTAGACTTAAAAAGGGGTAGTCCCCTAGGTGGCTTTCTAAGATTAGGAATATTATTCTATGTTCAATTTTATTAATTGTCTTTTTTTTTTGAGACAGGGTCTCACTATGCAGTTCAGGCTGGCCTTGAGCTCACTTTGCAGCCCAGGCTGGTCTCGAACTCACAGCAATCCTCCTGCCTCAGCCTCCCAAGTGCTAGGACTACAGGTGTGTGCCACCACACTTGCTTCTAATAGTCTTATAGACCTTTCACACATCCTTATCAGCTGTCAGTTTTCTAGACTGAATTTTTTAATTCTCTTGCCCCCTCCTCAAGTCCTCAGGTTTTCAGCAGGGCTTAGATGAATGACAGGAATAGCAATATGACTGAGAGCCACACCTCAGTCTCCCCAGAGCACAGGGCAAGCAGTTCCTGTAAACTAGGGCCAGGAAATAAAATGGCTTAGGCTTTGTGGGCCATTGAGCCTCTGTTCCAACTATTTGTCACAGCAAAAAGTAGCTCTAGAAGACTGGAAACAGGTGTGCACGCTGGTGCTCAGTAACAGCGCACACAGGCAGGGTGCTGGGTTACACTGCAGCTATGGGGCGCAGAGGCCGTTTTGGCAGGTAGAGCTGCCAACGAGAAGGGGCTCCCCTGGACAAGGGCATTCCTTGCTAGTGACGAAGATGCACTCAGAAGCTAGCAAATCCCTGTGAGGAAGGCGCCCCCAGCTTCAAGTGCACTGGAATCTGCTCCACATAGTAAGTGTTCCGGCTGGGCAAGCGATGCCCATCTGCAAACCCAGCTACTTGACTGCAAGTTGGAAGCCAGCCTGGGCTGCTAGCAAGACCTTGTCTCCAAAAAGGGCTGAAGACATAGCTCAGTGCTGGTGAAAAATGTTCCTTTAATATTCTGATGAAGTCCTCCAACCGGAATAATGACACAGGGAGGAAAAAGAGTTTCCCAACGCCGTCGTCTTCGCACCAGCGCTAATGCAAGGTCTGACACTCGATGGCAGCCTGCGTGCTCACAGAGTTTAGTTCTCGGCCTCTTTTCAATCTGAAATGCTCATCCAGTGTCACAGTAGATAACACTTTCTTGCCAGGCGTGGTGGCACACACCTGTAATCCCAGCACTCGGGAGGCTGAGGCAGGAGGATTGCTGTGAGTTCGAGACCAGCCTGGGCTGCAAAGTGAGCTCAAGGCCAGCCTGAACTGCACAGGGAGACCCTGCCTCGAAAAAGATGACAAAAAAAAAAAAAAAAAGATAACACTTTCTCTCCGCTCCCTTCCTAGCTGGCTTCTGCTCTTGATGTAAAGTTAAAAACATTTAATGGCATTTTTCGCAAGAAGCATCTCAAATTCCTTATGGCTTCCCTAATGATGAACGCTCAAAATTCTCCAGACAATAATGGTGTCCGACTCTGACCATGTGTCTGATGAACAGCCATGGCCAAGAGCAGGTGTCATGGCTCTGTCATTACCTCATGACACTGGTGCACACACTGAGACTGCTTTGGAAAACAAGGTGCCCAAGAAGCTTCCACTGGTTTCCTGAACCTTCTAGAGAAGCCAAGGAGCCAGAGGCAACAAGACAGCAGAAACTGGCCTCACAGTTTTTACTGCAGATGATGAACAGAGATGAGATCACCTCTTATTACCACTAAAAGATGAACAGATGGAGGTTCTTCTAGTTGAGTTTTAAAAAAAAGAAGGCAAGAAAGAGATTCCTGAAAGGTGTAGCTTCCTGATGGGAGTTTCAAATGGTCTGGGAGGGTGGGCAGCGGGGCGGAGCTGCTCAGAGTGAGTCAGTGATGGGCCAGGGGTCGCCCAGTCTCTGGGTGGGCAGGTGGAGGCTGTGTGACCAGAGTGACTGCCAATACGCCCATTACACTTGGGTTGTTCCAGCTGTCCCACCTGGCCGAGTCTAAACATCATGTACTAATGATGTCTTCTTTATTTACGTCTTCAAGGCTCTTTGTGGCCCTGTGCACAGAGACAACCCAGAGCTTCACACAGCCCCACACGGGCTGGGGCTTTAGCTCAGCAGCACAGTGCCTGCCTGGTAAGCGCAAGGTCCCGAGTTCAATTCCCAGTACCAAAAAATTAGAATAAAAATAAGATTCTCTCACACAGCCTTCTACAGACCCTTTCCTGGTGGCCAGGCCTTGTGGGTCGCTGTGTTTCTTTCCCTTTCTTTTGGTGTTAGGGAGGTTTTCTGCCACTGAGCTGCATCCCCGGGCTTCGTCTGAGCAGCCTCTTTTGTGTGGGGGGGTACTGGGGACCGAACCCGGGGTCCTCTACCACCGAGTTATAATCCCAGCCCTTTTTTCATTCTTAATTTTGAAACAGAGACTAAGTCCCTAAATTAGACTCAAACTTGTGATACTCTTGTCTCAGCCTCCCTCAGTGCAGGGACTGCATACAGGTCTGCACCACTAGGCCCGATTTTCTTCCTTCTTAACTCTTGAGCTTTAAAAAAGCTCTTGGGCTGCAGCGTCGTTCAGTGACAGAGCACTTGCCGAGCATGTGTGAGGCGCTTGGTTTAATCTTCAACACTGTGCACACGTGACTTTCTCAGTTCTTCTTGTTTGTTTTTTGGTGCCGGGAAATGAGCTCACAACCTTGCACTTGCCAGGCAGACGCTGTGCCACTGAGCTCTATCCCCGGCCCTCCCAATTCTTATTAAGCTATTTCTACAGCCTTCTGAGATCTCTCTTGCTTTTGAATGTTCTCTGACTCTGCTCTGACAAATTATGGACTCATCTTGTTCTTCATGATGTACAGGAGTCCTCACTGTCGGCCTTGCGACGCCCATGCCAAAATCACCAAGACTCAGCCTAGCCACGCTGACACATAAGCCTTTCAGGAAGTCTGTGATGATCAAACATTCATCCCCTAAGCAGGAAGCACAAGGGCAAAGAACCGCTGCATGGAGGTCATCTCGCGGGTTTCAGGACGCAAACCACTTGCCTTGGAGATCAGCTCGTCGTGATTGGCCAGGTGGGCTCTGCAGTGGATACAGCTGTACGTGCGGTGACAGCTCGGCAGGTAAGCTTGGAACGTCTTGGACTTGGTCATCTTCACCATGTCTGCTGCACGTTCCTCACTCAGCTCAGGGCTGACGCTGGAAGAGCTGCGGCTCCGCCAGGCTCTGTGACAAAAGAAACACTGGAGAATGCACACCAGAGCCGTTGCTGTCTGGAGCGGCGTGTGGCACTGTCCACACGGCGGGGGTGAGAGAAACTCTCACAACCTGTCAACAGATCAGACGGAGCTGTGGGTTATGGAGAAGGAAATGCATTAACCACTTACCACCCGATTCTTTAAATGCAGGATGACCAAAAGCTGCATATTGTTTAACTTTTATAATATTACAGGAAATATAAAACAACAATTACATCAAATTTATTCAATACAAGAATCGACTGACTGAAAAGACACCTGCCAGAGCGACGCTTGGGATCGTCAGTACGGAAACAAATGCGCTGCCTGAGTGACGCTGGGGTTAACTGTAACGCGGTTAACGAAGTAGATTTAGGGTCCCTGAAGAACGGAAGAGGGACGGGACCTGAAAACAAAAATCTAACTCTTTATTTTTGGTCTTGTTTTTATCTTCTGTGGTGCTGGGGATGGAACCCACGGCCCGCGCACGCGAAGCACACGTTGCCCCACTGCGCCCCGGCTCACGTTCAAGTCAGAACGTGAGTGTCTGCTCCCTGTTAACCACTCTGCATTGTGAGATGCGGCAAAAAGACCATCTTTAGACCCAGAGACTTGAGAAAAGGCATTTGATGAAATCCACCTTATACCCTGTTGGCTTCAGGAAACCCGAAAGAAAAGGAGCAGCGGGGTCCATCCCAAATGCTAGACTAACGACCCGAAGCGCCAGGAGAGCCGTGTGCGAGACAGGCCAGTATTAACTCATCTGCAACACATTATCAGTCTAGAAATAAACTTTCCAAAAAAAAAAAAATACCAACTTGGGTACAGTCAAATGGTCTTTGATCTATCGTCAAAATTGCCCAGCTTATCCACGGGAGGGGGGCGTAGTATTTTCCACAGACAGTGCTGGGGACACTGGGTGTCCACACTCCAAAGCATAAAGCTGGCCTCTCATCTAACACCATACACAAAAATTAATTCAAAGTGCATCGAATACCTAAATGTGAGAGCCAGAACTATAAAATCTTAGCAGAAAACAGAGGGGGAGAAAGAAGCCTTACTGATCCTAGATTTGGCTATGATTCGCCGGACATGACACCAAAATCACAGGCAGCCAAGGAAAAAAATAAATGGGACTTTATGAAAATTTAAAATGTTTGTGCTTTAAAGGATTCTTAACAACAGGGTGGTTATGGAAGAAAATATTTTCAAATATACCTGATACACTGTCAATATCCAGAATATGTAAACTTCAGTCAACCAATACACACACACACCCGAATGATTTTTTTTTTTTTTTTTTTTTTTTTTTTGGGTCTTGCTATGTAGTTCAGGCTAACCTAAACTCACTACGAAGTGCAAGCTGGCCTGAAACTTGCAGCAATCCTCCTGCCTCAGGCTCCCATGTGCTACGATTACAGCTGTGCGCCAGCACCCCTGGCCAAATCTTACTAAAAATGGGCAAAGGACTTTATATTTCTCCAAAGATAGCAATACTGCATGCACAGAATTGGTTAAGATAGTAAGTGTCAAATATTTAACATATTTGAAAAGAATGATTTTTAAAATTATTTTTGAAAAGAATCTTTACATATTTAACATATTAAAAAAACGAAAGCAGGTGAGTCCATGGCTGATCCTGCCACCCTGGCCCCAGCACGTGAGCTGGTTTCTCTCTCCTCTCTTCTCCTCTCTCCTCTCCTCTCCTCCCCGGCTCTTTCCCCCCCCCTTCCCCTCCCCTCCCTGCTCAGCCTCAGCTAAACTCTCAAGTCAGGCATCCTGCAGGGAAGGTGAGCCTAGGGCAGAAGCAGAGCCCTAGCAGCCTCTGACCTGAATGTCACTACTTAAAAAATTACCTCACAGGTCTGCCCAGGTGACTGACCTGGCATGGCTGCAGGGCTGCCCTGCACAGCGCCCGTCCCCAGAGCCCCGGCGGACACTCTCACTGCATCCCTGCACACAGCACGGGCCACATGCAAGGAGGGCTGCACGGGCCCCTGGAGGCAGCTGCCCTGAGCTCAGTGCGATGCTGTCATCTCAGCCCAGGCTGTCACCTATGTGACGTGAACTTCACAAAGCATGTTCTTATCTAGTGCATGGAAGGGTATGTACGGCATACGTGCGCACGTGTGTGTACGCTTTTAGCAGGTTTCAAGTTCCCCACATCTAACCACACTCAAACAAAATCAACAGCCTGCTTACCATGCATAGTCCAGATTTAAAAAGTGCTAAATGAAAAATGGTTTAAGATTTTATAAAAACCAACTTCCACTTGTAAAACTGTGCTATGCCACAAATCTGGACCAGCTCTCCTGCTGAGAAGTACTACAAATGCCAACAAAATGAAAGGACACTTTGCTGACCGATTGCTGTACTGGGTTTTGAACCCAAGGAGCACTGAGCTACATCTCCAGGTGTTGTGGTTGTTGTGAGATGGGTCTTCCTATTAGTCAAGGCTGAGCCTCCTGCCTCAGCCTTTCAGATGCTGGGATTTATATCCCATCATGCCCAGGTCCCCAGCTGGCCTTGAACTTGTGACCCTCCTGCCTCAACCTCCCAAATAGCTGGGATTACAACAGTGTACCCGTTTAGGGTATCTCCTTAAAGGTATCAGGATGCTCAGGAGACAATGAGGAACAAGCACCACCTTCTAGAACAGCAGTCCCCATAGGAGTGGAAAGCATGAGCCCAAGTCCAGCAAACCTGGGCTTCTGTTTACAAGTTTCAGGCCAGCCCTATGCAGAGTGTGATGAGTGTAACTGCCCACAGAAAGGAAGCTTAAAATGGCATCTAAGCTGAGCGTAGTGGCACATGCCTGTAATCCCAGCACTCGGGAGGCTGAGGCAGGAGGATTGCTGCAGGTTCGAGACCAGCCTGGGCTACAAAGAAAACTCAAGGTCAGCCTGAACTGCATAATGAGACCCTGTCTCAAAAAGAAAAAGAAAAAAAAAAAAAAAAGATGGCCTCATCTGGATTCACAGCTGAAATTCCCATCTGTGAGGTTTTGTGAATTAACAGTAGATGAATTTCATTTAAAATGGCTTTAGGCTGAGAGTTGCTCAATATACCTGGCAGAAGAACACACAAATTTAGTCTGGAAGAGATATCTGTACTCCAGGCCTGAGAAATCCCCACAAATAGGCATGGTGGTGCACACCTTTAATTCCAACACTTGGGAGGCTAAGGCAGGAGGGTTTCATGTTCAAACCCAGCCTGGGCAATTTATTGTTTTATTTTTTATTTTTTTATTATTTTTTATTTTAAAG
>NW_004955442.1:17407387-17412861 GCF_000276665.1 Chinchilla lanigera | reverse complement strand
GAAGGAAGAAGAAAGTTCACAAGAACAGGTAGAGATAAGCAGCAGGAACAGACTCACAAAGACTCTACCTTCAAGGCACTGGACGCAGGGGAGAAGACCCCTCTGCTCACTGGTTTTTACTAGAGATAAATGATAGGGTTGAATGTATAGGATTGATTGATTGGGTACCGGAAATCAAACTCAGGACCCTGCACTTGCCAGGCAGGTGCTGTGGCGCTGAGCTATATATCCCTGGCCCCAGGTTGAACATATAGGAACAGCAAATGAGAAAAAATGTTACAGATCTGGAGAAGAGGTAGAACTTTTAGAAATAAACAGCCTTAAGCAACAGATTTAACAGTAATAAGACACAGATGAAAAATTATTAGTGAACTGGAGATAAGTTGGAGTAACTAATGATTGAGGATTTTTCCAGAATTGAAGACAGTAATCTATAGACTTAAGATGCCTAACATCCTAAGGACAGATAAAAAATAAAGCTAGACAATAATGAAACTGCAGAACACCAAATAAAATTTTTAAAGTCTTAAACATGCAAGGAAAAATTTTGTTCAACAGAGCAGCTTCCTAAGTAAACAAAAGAATGCAGAAAGTTAATAACTACTATCTCAGAATTCATATACTGTGAGAACACTTTTATTTTGTTTTTGTCTTTTTGAGACAGGGTCTCGGTATGCAGTTCAGGCTGACCGTGAGCTCACTTTGTAGCCCAGGCTGGCCTCATACTCACAACGATCCTCCTGCCTCAGCCTCCAGAGTGCTGGGATTATAGGCTTGCACTACCATGGCCAGCTTACTTGCCACTTTTTGAAACAATTCTGGAAGTGCTCTTTCATGTGAGGTGTGATCAAAAATACAGCGAGCAGGGCTACAAAGTGCTGTGCAACAAAAAAGCATGAAGTGAAAACATCACGGTTTGTCCTCACCCACCTTACTCACTAGACCTGGCACAGTGTGACTTCTGGCTCTTCCCCAAAGTCAAAATGACCACTCCCGGTAAACGGTTAGAGAGGACTCAGGACATCAAGGCAGCAGAAGCAGCATAACTGAAGTCAAGACAGAATTCCAGAGGTGCCTCAGGAAACGGCCAGAACAATGGGATGTGTGTGTGTGGAGCAGCAGGAGTATTCTGAGGGTGATCAATGGCAATGTGTCTTTTACTGTAATAAAAGAGAAGAGGGGGAGGCATTCCAGGAGGGCTAAGGATGTGAGAGCACTTCCTTACCTGCTAAGAGATGTCTACAAAACCACAGCACATACCACGCTTAATGGTAAAAGAAAATATTCTTTCTGACATCGGGAATAAATTTGAGATGTCTTCTACATCATCACCTTCATTCAATACTGTATCCAGCCAGCTCAATAAGACAAGAAAAAGAAATCTGGCATTAAGATTATAAGGGAAAATAAACTCTCAAACATTATTTGAAGTGCAATCTGAAGACCTTTACAGAATATATTATAAAACTCTGAGGGGCTCTTTTTTTTTTTTTTTTTTTTTGAGACAGGGTCTTGCTATGCAGTTTAGGCTGGCCTTAAACTCACTTATGTAGCCCAGGCTGGCCTCAGACTTGCAATGATCCTCCTGCCTCAACCTCCCAAGTGCTAGGATTACAGGTGTGCGCCACACCTGGCCTCTGAGGGGCTTTAAAAAAAACAAACACAAATATCTGCTGTACACCTAAAATCCTAGCACTAGGGAGGCTGTGGCAGGAGGGTCACTGCAAGTTTGAGCCAGCCTTGGCTATATAGTAAGTTCAAGGCCAGCCTGAATTACATAGGGAGGCCCTGTCTCAAAATATCAAACCAAACCAAAGCAAACCAAAAGAAAACAAAAAAATTGGCGAGGTCAGGACTGAAAGGTATTGTCAAGATACAAATTATCCACAATTTTTTTTTAATTTTTTTTATTTTTTATTTTTTTTGTCTTTTTGAGACAGGGTTTCACTATGCAATTCAGTCTGGTCTTCTATTTACTTTGTAGCCTAGGCTGGCCTCAAACTCACCGTGATCCTCTTGCCTCAGCCTCCTGAGCAATGGGATTACAGGTGTGTACCACCATGCCTGGACACACATTAATTTTTAAATTAAATGCAGTCCAAATCAAGAACCAGCAATGAAATGAATGTGTGTGTGTGTGTGTGTGTGTGTATGTAAGAGGAAAGACAAACAAAAGCTTTTTTTCTCTTTTTTGTAGTGCTAGAGATTGAATCCAGGGTCATGCACACACTAGGCAAGCGCTCTACCACTGAGCTACATCCTCAGCCCACTTATCCTCTAAGTGTCAAAAGGCCAAAGTGTCAGGAAGCTCTTGAAGCAGAGCAGGATGGGAGGCGCGCAGTGCCTGGAGAGCACATGCTATCATTTTCCACGCGGGTCACACAGACGGCGGAGAGCGGGCGCGGGCAGAACGCTGGTCCGTGCTGTATGGAAGAGCCCGGAAACAGGTGCAGGGGCGACACCAGAGAGTACAGAGGCGGTTTTGCAGCTTAGAGGCAAAGTATAGGTTTTCCAAAAAATAGGGAGGACCAATCCTGCAAGGGAGCTACAGGAAAAGAAAATTCATACTGTAAACAAAATTGACAGTTGGCTACATATCTCGAGAGAAATGACAACACAGCAAGACAAAGGTCTGTACAAGGTACACACACACACACACACACACACACACACACACACGATCTTCTAAAATGAAGATTCTTTCCTGAATACAGAGTCTCCACAACTGCATGTGAATAACTCCCAAAGAAGTCAGATTATACTGTGTATTTCCTACCATATTTCCTTCAAAATCTCAGTCCTTTCCCCAAAACAGGCTATTAACTCATGGTGTGCCAATCCTAAATTTGTTCCTTGGGTTTCTTTACATTCAAGGACAAGACCGCACATGTAGACTCAGAACTTTACATTTGATTAGATTTTATCTGCTCTGAGTTACTGGACACTTTATAGATTTGAATCCAGGCCTCTCCCCACTTTTTTTTTTTTTTTTTTTTTTTGGTTTTTTTCCAGTACCGGAACCAAACTCACGACTTTGCGCTTGCCAGGCAGGCGCTGTGCCGCTGAGCTAAATCCCCAGCCTTCTCCCCACCTTTTTTTGGTTTCTTTGAGACAGGCCTGGGTCCTCTCTTTTTTTTGGTCTTTGTGATACAGGATCTCACTATGCAGTTCAGGCTGGCCTTGAATTAGCAAGGATCCTCCTGCCTCAGCCTCCCAAGTGATGGGATTACAGGCATCCCCCACCACACCCAGCCTCCCTCCCATTTTTGATACACTCACTGACATGCCCCGGGAGGTCATGGAGATAAATGTCACCTGGACACCACCCTGTGAGCCCAGCTCCACTTCCGGGCCGCATGCCCTGTGCACACCTCCCTGTCTGTGAGCATGCTGTGGATGTGACTGGAGAGGAGGCCAGCAGCGCATGCAGACCCACCATGCCCTCCTCCCGGCCAGTAAGAATGGGCCTGTGGGACTCGTTCTAACTTCTCTTATTAAACTCATATTGAATCTTTGTTTTACTGTCTTCATCTAAGATTTTCTCTATTGAAATGAGACTTGATAAAGGTCTGTTTTCTTTTTCCTGGACTTCCCTGTAATAAAGATAACTAAGAGCATAAAGTAAGGGGCCAAGAAAGACAAGAATCTTACTCAAAAACTGGTTATTCAAGTCCTTAGTGGCAGAAACACTACTCGAAGTGACCTGAACAGAAGACTGCAGAAACCACATGGTTTTACACAAGTGATACCATTTTTTATTCTCCGTTGGAGAGGGCACTACCTCTCATTTTTAATTCTTAGTTACCGTCTAATGGGACAGCACTATGCTTTTTGTTTGTTTTGTTTTGTTTTGTTGTTTTGGTTTTTTTGAGACAGGGTCTCAATATGTAGTCCAGGCTAGCCTTGAACTCACTCTGTAGCCCAGGCTGGTCTCAAATTCACAGTGATCCTCCTGTCTCAGCCTCCCCAGTGCTGGGATTACAGGCATGAGCCACCATGCCCAGCTGGGATTTTTTTAAATTAATTGTGGTAAGAACACTTAATATGAGCTATCCCCCTTAACAAAATTTAAGTACAGGGTATGTTGTGTAAATTCAATGCTGTACAGCAGATCTCCACAGCTATTCTTCTTACTTAACAGAAATTATATCCTTGTTATTGAGTAAATTCTCATCTTCCCCAATCTCTGACAATAATCATTCCAGTCCTTGATTCTATAAATTTGACTTTTCTAGAGAAATTGTGTAAGTGGAATCATGCCATGATCTGTCTGTTTGGCTTATTTCACTTATCATAATGTCTATAAGGTACACCCACGTTACTGTCCAATGCAAACTAGCCAACTTTTTAAGGCTAACTAGCATTCCATAAAGAAAATGTGGTACAGTTGGCCTTCTGTATCTGTGGGTTCCACAACCACAGGTTCAATAATGGCGGACTGGAAATACTGTATTATGAGGGTAAGTTCCAGTTCCAAGTTCCAAAAATCAAAACTTGAATTTGCCACATGCTCAGTACTAAGCCAAATCCACTTGAATGAAGTCACATGTGAACAATATTCTGCATTAGGTCTTATATGTAATCTAGAGGTGAATTAAAGTATAAGGATGCGGGGCTGGGGATTTAGCTCAGCGGCAAAAGCACCTGCCTGGCAAGCGCAAGGTCGTGAGTTCGGTTCCTGGTACCGGAGAAAAAACCAAAAAAAAAAAGTATAAAGATGCTTGGTAGCACGCATGAGACCCTGGGTTGGATCCCCAGCACTGCCAAAGAAAAGAACATACATGTAACAGAATATATGGACAGGTTAGATGCACACACTGCACAATCTATGTAAGAGATCTAGGGGGCTCTGTGATCCTGGGGGTCTGGGAACCAATACCTCCACAATGAGCAATGATTATGTATTACATACAAGACAGCACACTTTCAAGGGACAATTTGCCAAGAATTTTCTACTTACTTTCAATTTCAAAATGCCATGAACATCTAACCACAGACCATCTCCAAAGAGCCCCAGCTCCAGGGCAGGACAGGACACATGCTCCCTGGGTCCCACCCCTGCACCAGCGCTGCCCGCCTGCCCATGCTCCTGCAGTCCCTGGCGCACATCTAACTATGCCAGGGACACTCGAAGCTGAGGTTCTTTGCTTGGCATGACAGCTAAGGCAGAGGAAGCAACAACCCTGGGGAAGAAGGAGTGCAAAGCCTAGAAGGATTTTATTTTTAAGCTGCTGATGAGTTCACAGATACCCATTTTATTAATCTTTATTATCATATGTTTAATATCATAATATTTATTATATTATCATAAGGAAATAGTGAGGATCAAACCCAGAGCCCTGCCCATGACTGGCAAATACTCTACCACTGAGCTAATCTCTGGCCTTTATTTTTTAAAAGATGGTGAAAGGACAGATATTTTACTAAGTCAAAAGTAAGTCTCAGCTGGGCACAGTGGCGCACGCCTGTAATCC
>NW_004955442.1:17400246-17407246 GCF_000276665.1 Chinchilla lanigera | reverse complement strand
AAAAAAAAAAAAAAAAAAAAAAGTGAGTCTCCTGCCAGGTGTGATGGGCTACTTGAGGGGCTGAGACAGGAAGAACACCAGTTAGAGGCCAGTGGGCAATTTAGTTTAACCTTGGCTTAAAATTTTTTAAAAGGCCTGGGGCTACAGCTCAGTGGTAGAGCCCTTGTCTAGTATGTTCAATCCCAAATACATATAAGCAGAGGAAGGGAGGAGGGTTAAAGAGGAAGGGAGGGAGGGAGGGAACTTGGAGGAGGAGGGAAGGAAGGAGGAGGAGAGGAAGGGTCTCCCACCTCAGATCCCAGCCCCACTCCATAGGCCAGGCAGTCAGCAGTTCCTCTTGAGACTCAGGAACTTTCTACCCACATGACCATGGGCTTCTTCCAAACTCCGCATACTCTGCTTAAATAGCACAATGTTATATAATTATAAGACTCTGTCACGAAAACTGAAATTTAAAAGCCCTTAGGTAGTTTTATTAAACCCAGGTAGCAGAAAAATTCACTGACCAGTGCTCTGGCCCATAAGAGGGCCTTAACTATCTGAAGAACAAAAAGTGACAGGAGAATCCCTCACAAGGAAACAACAGTGAAAAAGCAAACGGGGTCAAAACGCTACCACTGTCAGAGATGTGGCTGCTAACCATCAGTAAGCTTGTTAAAAACACAAAATGGCTTGGGCGTGGTGGTGCACAACGTAGTCCCAGCTACCCAAGAGGCTGAGGCAGGATAATCGCTTCAGCTCAGGTATTTGAGGCCAGCCTGGGCAGCATGACGCAATCCTGTCTTAAAGAAACATGGAAGGACCTACGGGAGCCATGAAGGGGCCTGGGCTTGTGTGAGCTGCGTCACACCTGAGTCAAAGACCACAGTCTCCCAACAGCAGTGCACAGGCCGGGGCCTCTACCCAGCCATCCAGGGAAGGTCAGCACTGAGGCCTGAAGCCCAGAAGGCTCCAGAAGCTTCTTCTCTACTCGGGTACAAGGTCCTCAGGTCGCTGGTCAGTCTGAATCCAGAAATTAAGCCTGAGGCGCCCCTGCAGTAATAAGAATCTTGCACGGACAGGCATGTGTTCACCCCTCCAAGTATGCAAATGAGCAGGCCACCTAAGAAACCGGCAATGCTGCCAGCTGGTCTGTGCCCACGTGTGACTGTGAGGTCCCAAATGTCTGGGTAGCCGCTCCCGTTCCACGAGAAATAGCTGGCCCACCTGGCCTGAGGAAAGACATGCTAGGAGAGGACAGTGAAGACCCCAGACGTGACCTTTTAAGCGTAAGCGTGAGAGACAGGATATGGCCCGTGAGACCAACCTCCAGTCCCCATCCTGTGCCGCCCCGAGAGCCCCATGCTGTAATTTTCCACCATTCCCCATTTGCTCCTGACAACTGCTCTCCAAGCACAAGGACACTACCCCGGGGCCACAGCCCAGACAAGGCCAGGCAGTTTGTCTCACTTATGTCCTTCCCACTCTTGGCCGTCCCCACAGCAAGGTGACAGGCACCGCTGGCTGAGCCTCGCAGAGGTAACCACA
This sequence comes from Chinchilla lanigera, assembly GCF_000276665.1. Taxonomy (NCBI): domain Eukaryota; kingdom Metazoa; phylum Chordata; class Mammalia; order Rodentia; family Chinchillidae; genus Chinchilla; species Chinchilla lanigera. The sequence continues at coordinate 17,405,719 of NW_004955442.1, read as the reverse complement.
CCTCAAGCCCCAGACCCCTTCACCGCCGCCTGGTCTGAGTCTCACTCCTCCCCCGGAGCGGAGGTGACGCTATTCACTTAGACTGGGGGAGGACACCAAGTCAGTCACACTGCTCAGCACAGGGCCACGCACAGTCATCACTAAAGGTCGCTGGGGATATAGCTCAGCGGCACAAGCGCCTGCCTGGCAAGTGCAACGTTCTGAGTTTGGTTCCTGGTACCAAAAAAAAAAAAAAAATCACTAAAGGTCATCACAAGGCAAGAAAGACTTCCATTTCCAACCAGAAGCAGCCTGCTGTTTCCCTGATGTACCTTGCACTCGCCCTATCTGGAGACCTTCACCGGCAGGCCCTGCCCTCGAGGTGTCCTCACCCGAAGAGCCTGCCTGTTCCAGCCTGGCAAGGCCGCCTCTTTGCCATGGCCTCCACTGAGCCTGGTCTGTTCCCAGCACTCACCGGCATCCTTCAAAGGCAGGCCAGGATTCACCGTGCAAGGGCCTCACGCAAATTTAAATTTCAGGCTCTCTTCTGTCCTGACCAACATCCTTTCACCAGCACTCAAAGAGGGCCTGGCATAGCTCACAATTTATTTTATTTTTATTTACTTATTTTTTGTGGTACTATGGATTGACTTAGGGCCTCTGCACGGAGCTACATCTCCAGCCTTTTTTTTTTTTTTAAAGTTTTGGGATAGGATCTCACTAAGTCACCAAGTTGCCCAGGCTGGGCTAGAACTTGAGATCCTCCTGCCTCAACTCTTCAGAGTGCTAGGGTTCCAGGCGGGTGCCACCTCGCCCAGCTTAACTCATCTTTAAACTAGACACTGGCTACTACTGCAACTGGGGAAATCACGGCCAAGTTTTCAAGCAACCAGTGTAGGAACGGGCTTTTACAATAGGATCTACTGTCCAATCGGGAACCACTGTAAATCACTGACTGGCAATTCTGGACAATGCCAGCGAGCCGTGTCTACTGCAGGACACTGTGATCCCCTGGACCTGGAAGGCAGCTTGTCACCCCCCAGTAGAGAGTAATGTGGGGTAAGTTTTCAAGCAAAACAATTTTCTGGTTTCCAGAAGTTTCTCTCCTAAAATATAAGCACATAAAACTATTTTAAGAGACTGTGAATCAGGCCCATGTCCATATGGTGCAGTTACCACACTTCTAAAGACAGAAATACTGAGAAATAAAACCGAACCCCAGCAGCTTTTGACACTTAATGGATGCGGGCTCCCCTTCGTTCTTCCAAGCCGAGCCGAGCCGAGCCGAGCCGAGCCGAGCCAAGCCGAGCCAAGCCGAGCTGAGCCGAGCCGCCTCACCCCAGCAGGCCAGGCCCTGGCAGCCCAGTGGCTTCCTCTCCTTTTCTCTGGCTTTTGCTCAGCACCGTCTTCACTCAGCAGGTGAGCTGGGCCCCTACTTCCTCACCTTTTCACCCCTAGAGCCTTAGGAGCTGTCCTGAGGTGAGAAGAGGCCACCAGGCTCGCACAGAAGGAGCAGGTCAGTGTCAAAGGCTGCAAAGCCGGACCAGAACCGGGTGTCCACCAGACTTGGACAGCAAGCTGCCGGTGCGCCTGGTGGACAGAGCTCCAGGAAGCAGGAGACAAAAACACTGCTCCAAAGATGCAGCGTGTGCTCATGCACACTTCCCAGGCTCCTAGAGGAAGTCAGCACTCCCAGAGGGCAGAACCCAGTAAGCTGTGGTGGCACTCGCATGTCATCCCAGCACTAAGGAAACTAAGGCAGGAGGGTTGCAAGTTCAAGGCCAATGTGGGCTACACAGCAAGACCCTGTCTCAAAATTAAAATAAAAGGAGAGAAGGAAGGAGAAGGAAAGGGGAGGGGAAAGGAAAAGGGAAAGAAAGGGCCCCAGGCAGGCTCTGTAGGCTGGGGACTTTAGGCCCATCTTCCCAGGGAGGAGGAGAGTAACCACAGGCCTCTCTCCTTCCCCCAGAGCTGCCCTGTCCCAACAGCTCCCGGGCCCCCAGGGTCCTTCCTCCCCACTTGGGGAAAAAGAGGCTCCCTGCTGGCTGCACCTCTCCAGCACTCACCTGTAAGGCACTGCCCTAGGGATTATAAAGGTGAAAAGGTCACTGCCATCACAAAGAGGGGACAAAAGAGGAAACTGCCAGCTCAAGGAGCAGGACGACAGGTGCTCCCAAAGAGCCTAACAGCCCACACTGGTGCTATTCTAAGCAGTGCAGAATCACAGGAGATAACAGGTGAACCCAAGGGAATCCACACCTCTACCGCCCTGCGATCCAGGTTTCCACCCTCAAGGCCCCTGTCCTTGTCTCTCTCTCCCCGCGACTTTGCTCAATTTCTGCATCCTCCACCTCCCACAAGACTACTGATAACCTGTCTATAATTTAGCCTTTCATTCTTCTCTCTCCTTTCCTGTCCTTCCTTCCTTCGTGCTTTTCTTTTCTTTTCTTTTCTTTTGAGACAGGGTCTCACTATGTAGTTCAGGTTGGCCTTGAATTTGCAGCAATTCTCCTGCCTCAGCTTCCTGAGTGCTGAGATTATAGGCATCCAACATCACACTCAGCTTCAACTTTTCTTTTGGAAGAATTTACTACATATTTCTTAATTCTACATTAATAACAAAGTTTCCCACAGTTATAGTTTTGAAACATGTCCAAGCCTAGTTTTCGTGCAAACACCAAGAAGCGGGAGGATGTAGGAACCATACAAAATGCTCCCCCAGAAAACTGAAGTGGAAGAACAGAGGCTGGGAATTTTAAACTATTTTATTTAATCACATGCTGAATAAAATGCAATCAAACATTCAAAGACCCTTCTTAAGGGAAGGAAAAATTCAAAGATACAAAGGGGAACCAAAAAGGGATCTCAGCCCTCAGGGGAGTTATGCCTTGTGTGTTGCAGGTAGGTGATATTTGGCAGGATGGAACAAAGCAGGTGGGGCTTTGCTTGTGTTGAGGGGTTCCCCAGAGTTTGATTCAAAATGCGCCACATATTGGTATCCCTGGAACCTTGACTCAATCTCTGTTACCCAATGTGCAAAATGGGAGTAATATGCAATTTGCAAGGTGGTCTAGAGATTTACAAGATGCTGGGGAAAGGTAACTCTCGGTCAAGTTTAAAATCCTGCCAAGTGGCTCATGACAGCAGCATGCTGTCACTGTCACAGGATGGCTAGCAAACTCAACACCTCACAGACCCTTGGCCCTGGTTCCAAGGTCCTGCAAGTGCCTGGAAGCTGCTAAGTAATGGCAGAATGGGGGCTCTTAACCCTTTTCTGGGTGTGGACAACAGTTGGTTAGCTCCAGGCTTTGCATTTTATTATCAGCTGCTGATGCGTTTTCGGAAGAATCCCAGGGTCTCTATCACAGGCGGAACATCCCTCAGCTGACAGAATTGATTTTCCTTGATCTTTTTCCTGAATGTATCTTTCCCTGACCTCCCCAGAATCCTTAGCTCCCATGTCTTGGTAATTCACAACTTTTTCCAATTGTCACTTATCAAAATTCTCCCACTTGGGAATGTAGGTCAGTGGTAGAGCACATGTGTAAGGAACGTTCTGGGCTCAATTCCCAGCATCAAGAAGAAAAAAAGAATTTTCCTAGAGTCTTTGGAGACGATCAGACTAACTACTCAGAAACAAACAAACCAAATGTCTCTCTAATGAAAAGTATCAGAGAATAGTTGTAAGGTAAGAGGCCCGGACTAGGGGTGTGGCTCAGAGATGGAGTGCTTACTTAGAATCCTGGAGGCCGTGAGTTGGCTGCACTGTAAATCAATCAATCGAAACAAAATAAAGGAGGACTTTTTTCTTTTTTTGTGGTGGAGAGAGGTAAGAATCAATGGACGTTAAAGAAACACTGGCTTCAGTATAAAGAAACAGCTTTAGCAGCCTCAGTGCTAAAAGGGAAAACGAGCCAGCTGTGGCGGCACAGCAGTATGTAATCCCAGCTACTCAAGAGGCTGAGGCAGGGGGATGGTCATTCTGAGCCTAGGCTGGACAATTTAGCAAGACTGTGAGTCAAAATAAAAAACTAAACACAAAAAGGGCTGGGGATGTAGCTCAGTGCGAGGGCCCTGGGTTCAATCCCCAATGCCAAAACAGAAAACAAAATTGAAAAGACAGACTGAGGATCTAGCTCAGGGGTAGAGCATATACCTAGAATGCCCAAGGCCCTGGGTTCAATCCCCAGCACCAATCAAACCAAGTGAAACTAACAAAAAACATAAAGACTACTGTTTAGACTGGTAACTAACGCCGGGGATACAGCTCAGTGGCACAAGTGCCTGCCTGGCAAGTGCAAGGTCCTGAGTTCAATTCCTAGTACTGAAAAAACAACAACAAAAAACTAACCAGACTGGTAACTAAGATCATGCAGTTGTGTGTGTGTGTGTGTGTGTGTGTGTGTGTGTGTGTGTCCAGTAAAGGCCAAACCCTGCCACATGTCTGTGGTAAGGCAGTGCTTTGCTCCCGCCCCTTAAGCAGAAGGCACAAGGAGAGGGGGAACAAGGGTCTAGAGGATCCTGAGTATCACCATTCCTCAAACATGCCACCATTGTCCCCCAAGAGCCCACAGGAAGGGGTGGGGGGGACTAGCACGCATCTGTAAAACTCAGTGACACCCAGGATGAGTTCCTGGCACTGGGCAGGTGCTCAGCAAACATCTGTTACACCTACTAGAACACAGCAGAGGCCATGGGTATGGTGTACACATGCAGGGGTAGGGCAGCTTGCTCAGGTGAAGCACCTGGAAAGGTTCCCCGAAAGAGGTAAGTCTGGCGTGGCTGCCTGGGAAGGAGTTTGGGAGAGTGAGGGGCTGGTGGGTGGAAAGAATAACATTCTTGGCCAAGTCACAGCAGGTTACTGTGGCTATGTTTTATGTAGAAGAAGAAATGCAACTGAACCAAAAGGGCTGGGGTGGGGAAAGTGATGTCTTCCGTGTCTACCATCTATCCAAAATAGAATTTCAGATTCTCAGCACAGAAAATGGACATCAAAGCTGTCAATCCGGAGCAGACACGGGGCTGGGGAATCGTACTTACTGGGTTCCTGCAGCTCGGGCTTTTGCAGTCTCTGCATTAGTGCAACCTAATGGCACAAGTGGTAAACAATGAGGCCAGTTCTCTGTAGTCATGACCCTCACGTGAGCAACTTGAAAATAGGTCCCCTCTTAATAAACACTCCTTTACTGGAGACATCTTTTGTCCTTATTTCCCTCCCCAGTTGAATTTCTTTCTTTGGAGGGAAAAAACAATCACTGGGCATCCGCTTCATTTTCTGTAAATCTTTTCATGGTGGGCTGTGGGCGGCAGCAGGCAGGGAGGGCGACAGAGGAAAGGGGTGTGAAAAAGATCCAGCTCCGCGGTCCGTTCCCAAACGGAGTGTACACAACCAAAAACACCACAACTAAAAAGTCTGCGGCCCGCAGCGCTCGCACCCCCGCCGCGCGGAGGCCAACAGGTGCTTCCCGCCCCGCAGCCCGCAGCCCGCAGCCCG
>NW_004955442.1:17397165-17399871 GCF_000276665.1 Chinchilla lanigera | reverse complement strand
CACCAGGCCGGGTGGGCGGGGGTGCACGTGCCGCGGGGCGCGCCACACTCCCATTGGTTGGCAGGCGGGGCGCGGCCTCAGAGCCAGCCAGTGAGGGCCGGGGTACCCGAGGCCCGGGCGCGCGCGGGGCGGGGTGTGGCGGACTCAGCGAGGAGTACCGCACGCAGGCGCAGGTCGGCTGGAGACGGTGTTCGGCTAGGCCTGCCCGGCTCTCCGGTGTTGGGGCGTCTGCGCCCCGGAAACGCAAGGGCTCTGTACTCAACCTAGAATGCGTGGCGGGGCGCAGGACGTGCTGAACCTGTGCCGCCAGGGGTTGTGGGGGGAGGCGCTCAGTCCCCCGGCCGGGCCGTGTGTGTCCGCCCGGTTCAGCTCTGCGCCGGCGACAGGAGCGCGCGGGTCCCCTGCAACCAGGTCCGCAGGGTGCGGGGCCCTCCCCGCTCTCCCACCTCCGCCTCCCTCTCGGAGCTCCGGGCCACCCTGCGACCCCCTTACGCGTGAGAACCTTCAGCTCTGCCCCTGAATCCGACCTCTGCTCCGGAGCCCCCAAATCGGACCAGACATGAGCCCCCGCTGGGCAGCCCGCGCCCTCCCTGCATGCATGCTGCGTGCCTCAGTTGTCGTTTTACATTGCACAGTTAAAAAACTGTTGAGGTCACAATGTATATAACATTTTTATACATGGTAGCATCCTCTGGGGTGTTGCAACACACTATTTGTGAAGGTCTCCCCGTGTAGCTGTGTGTGCGCCTGATGCATTTAGATTGGGGCCGATACCGCCTGTTACGCAATCGTCATTTCCTGAGCGAGTCTTCCTACTGTCCTCCAACTCCCCGCTTCCCCGAACTTCTCCCTCCCTCCCCACCTTCCTCTCCCCATTTCCCTTTCTTTACTCCCGTCCCCACCCCACTGGAGACTGAGCCCCGGGGCACTGTACTGCTGAGCTACATCCCCTTCGTATTGTTTTATTTCTTTTCTTGTTTTGTGTTTTTCTTTTTTTTTTTTTTTTCCGGTGTAGTTCCGGCTGGGTTTGAACTTACTGTGTAGCCCAGGCTGACCTTGAACTCACGATGATCCTCCTGCCTCAGCCTCCCAAGTGCTGAGATTACAGGCGTGTGCTACCCCGCCCTGCTATTGTTTTATTTCTGGGACGAGGTGTCATTAAATTGCCCAAACCGGCCTCAAGCCTGGAAATCCACTGTGCCAGGCTGCTTTGATTCTGTTAAATATTAAGCCTTTGTTGTTTTTGCAATTGCAAATATCTTTTCTCAGCCTGTCCTTTGTTGGAAAGAACTCCTAATTTTGATGTCAGTCAAAGCCTGTGTGTGTGTGTGTGTGTGTGTGTGTGTGTGTGTGTGTGAGAGAGAGAGAGAGAGAGAGAGAGAGAGAGAGAGAGAGAGAGAAAGAGAGAGAGAGAGAGAGACAGAGTGAGAGAGTGAGAGAGTGAGAGAGAGAGTGAGAGAGTGAGAGTGTTTTTTTCCATGACGCTGGAGTGGAGCACAAGGCCTGGAGCTTGCTAGTAACCGTTCTACCACTGAGCTGCGCCCCAGCCTACAGTATGCGTTTATGTCCTGCTTTTTGAAGGGGCATTTCTCCCAGTTGTAGTCTTTAAAGTGTTTCTTGGTGACTGCATATTAAAATTAACATTCTTAACTATCTGGTAGGTGTAGTGGTTTGGACACTTAGATTATTTCTGTCCTGTTTCTGCAGACTCCTAGCTAGAACATTTGAGCACCAGACTCACTGTCATTCTCTGTGACGGTTTCTAGCAGCATTCTTAGAGCTCCAGCGTTCTCTTCTTTTTTTTTTTTTTTTCCTTCGGTACCGGGAACCGAACTCACGACCTTGCCCTTGCCAGGCAGGCGCTTTTGCCGCTGAGCTAAATCCCCAGCCCCTCAGCGTTCTCTTCTAAGTGTCATGAAGTGTAGACGACCCTTCTAGTGCCCTCAACGTCACCTCCATGGCCCGCCTCCTGTAAGAATCTTGTCTTTTGCATGACCCCAGGTATCTACCCCTTTGCTTATCACTGACAAGAACCTGTCAGATTTTTTCCAATTTTATATAGTATGATAAAATACAAATAATATGTAATTTACCATTTTATTCATATTAAGTGTGCAACTTAGTGCTATAAATACATTCTTAATGTTGTGCAACTATCACCAACACTCATCTGCAGAGCTCTTCATCTGTAAAACTGAACCGCAATTCCATTAAACATTAACCCTGCATAACCCCAGCTGGTGGCAAACACCACTCTCTGAATAGGACCGTGTACTCCACATAAATAGAATCGTACAGTATTTGTCTTCGTTGTGACTTGCTTGTTTCACTCAGCATGTTTTCAGGATTCATCTGTACTCTAGCATGAGTTGGAATTTCATTCCTTCCTAGAGCTGGGTAGTATTCCATTGTGTGTATATTCATTCTTCTGTCAAGGATCCTTTGAGCTACTTCCACCTTCTGATTATTGTGTTGGTTACACAACAATGTGAGTGTACTTAATGGCAATGAATAATACATTTAAAAACTGGTAAAAATGGTAAGTTCTATATTAAGATTTGGCATCCTTAATCTGAAAACCCAATATGCTCCAATATCTGAAACTTTCTGAGTGCCAACGTAAAGCCACAAGTGGAAAATTTCACACCTACCTTCATATGACAGGTTGTAGTCAGAACATAGGCACACTAAAATATATATATATAT
>NW_004955442.1:17366429-17396775 GCF_000276665.1 Chinchilla lanigera | reverse complement strand
AAAAAAAAAAAAAAAGAGAGAGACACCTAAATCTTTTATCTGGGCACGGTGGCACACACCTAGAACCTCAGCACTCAGGAGGCTGAGGCAAGAGGCTACTAGCTGTGCTTATTTGCTCAAATTATTTCCTTTTTGCATTTTATTTTTGCTTTTTGCATTATCCAGTCTTCTCAGTATCTTGTATAAATCATCGCCTAAATTTCTCTAAACTCCCCAAGCCTTCACCTAAGTCATCAGAAGTCATTTTATTTCTTTGCAGTAATTTTAATTTGGATTTCAGTCCTTACTTATATTTTGGGAGGTCCAGCTATCTACAAAAGCCTGAAGGCATAAAATGTTTAGTCTTACCAATGTCCTGTCTACATCAGCATTCAGAGTTACTGCCTGTCACTTTCCATGATGATAATTTTATTTATGGCTTTTATAACCTCTTGGTCAGAAGTTATTAGCTTGGTACAGGCTATTCGAATACTGTCCCATATTTCCAGGCGTGATGGCACATGCCTGTAATCCCAGCACTCTCAGGAGGCTGAGGCAGGAAGATTGTTGCGAGTTCAAGACCAGCCTGGGCTACAAAGTGAGCTCAAGGCCAGCCTGAACTGCATAGGGAGACCCTGTCTCAAAACACACACACACACAGAAACCAAAAAAGAAAGAATACTGTCCTATAGCAATGAAACTATCTTGTATATTTTCCTTCTTCACCCCTCCCCAGTTACATTGTAAACTCTAAAACAACACTCCTGCCCAAGCTTATTGTCTGTTTTCTTGGTACCTGGTTCCCATTTGTGTGGCTTCAGGTATCTATGCTTTTACTTAAAGTACAGATTCCTGCATATATTGATATGAACGTTCCCTGGTTATACTTTATCAGGAGTTTTCTCATTGCCATCATTTATTGGTTTAATTGTCACAAGCTTTAAGAGATACCGCATTACACATAGATCCATTTGTCAACTGGAAATCTTGCTTCATTCCACTCACAATGCATAAACTTGAGCAAATTGAAAAGCCTGTATCAATAATAATTTGTTGGGCTGGGGATTTAGCTCAGCGGCACAGCGCCTGCCTGGCAAGTGCAAGGTCGTGAGTTCAGTTCCCAGTACCGGAACAAAACAAAACAAAAAAAACCAATAATAATTTGTTAATATGCTGCCATCTTGAAACTAAACCTATTACAATAAAAATCCTAATCTTATAAACAGGAGAATGGTGACTCAGAACATACAAAGAAAGCTCTTTTTCTCCCCTAACCTTGTATACTTTTCCAGCATACTTTTGGGGCTATAATTTATTAAATAGTGTTTTCTTTTAAACAACAAAATAATGCCAAGTAGTTTTTATTCCTATTCAGGAACAATGTATAAATATTACTTTGTTACTAATACAAAAATGAAATGAGTTAGCATTTGACCATACTGATGTTTTTGTTGCCTTAAAACCTGGATGTAAAATGTTATATAAATCTGAGATTTCATCACCAACTTTAAAATATGAATTTAAGTATTTTATCATAGTTAGACAAAAATAAAAATCTTTTTTTTTGTTTTTGTTTTTTTCCGGTACCAGGAATCAAACTCATGTCGTCATGCTTGCCAGGCAGGCACTATGCCGCTGAGCTAAATCCTCAGCCCCTAAAAATCATTTTCTTGGTTTTTGGGGTGTTTTTTTGTCTTTTTTTTGAGACAGGATCTCGCTATGCAGTTCAGGCTGGCCTTGAGCTCACTTTGTAGCCCAGGCTGATCTCGAACTCACAACCATCCTCCTGCCTCAGCCTCCCGAGTGCTGGGATTACACATGTGTGCCATCATGCCCACCCTTCCAAAAATCATTTTCTTAAAAAAAGATTAGATTACATAGCAAAACCCTGTCTCAGAAAATGAAACAACAAACATAAATAAGTTTCACGTGTAGATTTTGTCTTTTTCCAAGATATTACATATATGCAAATATTCTCAAAATAATTTAAATTTTTCCCCCAAAATCCAAAATACTTCTTTGTGTGTGTGTGTGTGTGTGTGTGTGTGTGTTGTGTGTGTGTGTGTCTTTTGGAGACAGAGTCTTGCTATGCAGTTCAGGCTGGCCTTGAGCTCACTTTGTAGCCAGGTTGGTCTTGAACTCACATGGATCCTCCTGCCTCAGCCTCCCCAGTGCTGGGATTACAGGCGTGTGCCACCACGCCCAGCTCCCCAAATACTTCTGACCCCATACATTTTGGATAAAGGATATGCAAACCATATATATTTTACCACCATACAAAATAATTTAAACTGGGTATAGTGGCACAAACATATATTCAAGCTTCTCAGGAGGCTGAGGCAAAAAGATTGCAAATTGAAGTCCAGCCTGGTCAACTTAGTGAGGCCCTGTCTCAAAAAATAAAATGGGCCGGGGGTGGTGTGGCTCGGTGGTACAGCACACCTGGGTTCCATCTCCAGTACGACCACCAAATAAAATGTTTAATTGTTTTACATTGAGATCCAGTACACACATCTATGTAAGAAAATTTCATGATTTAATACATACTCTAATTTTGTGCAGTACCCTGACATTTTCTATCCTTTTCTATTTTTTATCTTATTAACAAAATCCAGGACATGACCCTGTAAGTGGTCCTGCTAGGTCAGGGCCAGCCATCTGTCCCCCACTGCTGGTCCCAGTCATCGCACTGCCTCTAACCTCAGCTCCAGCAGCCCATTCCCGTGAGAGCGGGACACTGCTCTCACGCTCTTGGCCCTGCCGCCCACTCCCAACCCCACCACTCACAGTGCCCTCCTCGAGCAAGCCGTCCTCCTCCCCCTGCTCCCTTGGCCTCCTCCCCACCCCGCGCATTGCCCGGCAGACACCCAGACAAACGCATAAATGCTGACGCGGTACAAAGCCCTCACTAGATGCGGTCTCACTCCTGGACTCCCAGCCTCCAGAACCGTGAGTTCAAGTAGCCCCAAGTTGCAAACTTTGTCTAATTGTATTCTTCTTGTTTTCTGTGGTGCTGGGGATCAGACCAGGGCCTCACAAAGGATAGGCAAGTGCTTTATCACTGAGCTACATCCCAGCCCCTTAAGTCTATGTTGTTGTTGTTGTTGTTTTGAGACAGGGTCTTGCTATGAGTTCAGCCTGGGCTTGAACTCACTATGTAGCCCTGGCTAGCCTCAAAGTTTTGGTGATCCTCCTGCCTCAGCCTCCCAAGTGCTGGGATTACAGGCCTTGCAGGCCTCTATTCTTCACAGATTGATCCCTTTAGAACAAAAGCCAAATGTCTCCCCTTTCAACAGCCTGCGTTTTCAAGCCTTGGAGTTCTTCCAGTGGGCCCCCTGATCTGGCCCCTCCTTTTCCTCCCTTGCCTGTTTCCTGTGACTGCAAGAGTTTAACTGATGACAAAGTTTAGAAAGATTGCACTTACTTCGGACAACTGTAAATTTAGGGGCTCCAACACCACTCTCAGGTTCCATAGTTTCCCGGAAGGACTCTGAAGATAGCCACACTCCTACCTCCTGCTTATTACAGGGAAAGAGAACAGACCCAAAGCAGCCAAGGAAAAGCCCAGGAGGCAGAGCCCAGGGATGACCCTCATGTGGCGCACCTGTTGTCCTCTCCCTGAGGAATCCAGGGCCAAACTGCCCTCGTGACTGGGAAGGGTGCCAACAGGCGTACTCAGACAGAGAGAGCTCACCTGGGCCTCAGGGTCAGCGTTTTAAACCTGGTCACACAGATGCCACTGACTGCCGTGTGGGCAGCCTCAGTCTCCAGTCTCCATCTGCTCCGGGTGTGAACCAAAGTCCCGCCCCCAGGCGCACTGTTGGTCTTTGGGGCTGCTCAGCGCTACCTGAAATACTACCTACTGTGTGCTCCCCACCTAGGCTTTCCGTAAGGAAGGCCCGAAGGCCCAGGGAAACCAAGTGTCTCCAGCAGGACGTTTTAAGGGTTCCGTGGCCAGCTCACGGCAGCCAGGCAGAGCCCTCCTCTGGCTGTTCCCGGGTCACCCACTTCCTTGCTGCCCTTGGGCGCTCGCGGGTCCCTCCTGCCTGCAGGATCCTGCGCACCTGTCCTTCCTGGAGGATTTTCCTGCCCGCCCTCAAGACCAGCCACCTTCCCCTCCACCTTCCCCCTCTCTTCCCTCACTTAGCTTTTTTTTTTTTTTTTTTTTTTTGAGACAGGGTCTCGCTGTGCAGTTCAGGCCGGCCATGAGCTCACTTTGTAGCCCAGGCTGGTCTCGAACTCGCAAAGATCCTCCTGCCTCAGCCTCCCGAGTGGTGGGATTACAGGCATGCACCATCATGCCCAGCTCCTCACTTAGCTTTATTTGCCCTCCTGTAGCTAACCCCTCCTGCGAGAGTCTGCGTTTTTCGTTTCATTGCTCATATTCCATCACTAGGACCCCTGCCCCAGGACAGGGACTTGGAACGTGGTTGGTTCTGCACGAGCGCCCCCTGCTGGAAGGTGGAGGATGCGCTCCTTGAGGTCGGCGTTCCTCTTCGGGCGTGAGCAAAGACAGCAGCAGGGTGGGTTAAAAAAAAAACAAAACACAGCTTTGTCTCCGGAGTTGAACAACGGGGCTTCCCGGTGTTGTGAAGCAGCTGCGCTGAGATGTTTGACTAAAGCCCAGCATGGCTTGCGTTTGTCACAGATGGGTGAGGACATGGGATCTATGGGCTCGCTGAAGCCCTTCAGCCGGGTGCAGAATGGCAGCAGGCAGCTGTTGACCACAGTACGAAGCGGGACCTTCACCGGACTGCAGTCAGAGCCATTAAGGGTCCGCTCCAGAGTACTCAGTCTGGCAAGGTGTCTTGTGCTGAATTATTCCCCCACCCCAAAGGTGATAGCAAATGAGTCTTTAAAGAGGTAATTAGGGGGCTGGGGATTTAGCTCAGCGGCACAGCACCTGCCTGGCAAGCGTAAGGTCGTGAGTTCGATTCCTAGTACCGGAAAAAAAAAAAAAAAAGAGATAATTAGCCAGGCGTGGTGGTGCATGCCTGTGATCCAAGCACTCGGGAGGCTGAGGCCGGAGGATCATTGAGTTCAAGGTCAGCCTGGGCTTCAGAGTGAGTTGCAGGCCAGCCTGAAATACATAGCGAGAAGAAAAAAGAGGTGATTAAATTAGCCAAGTGTGGTGGCGCACAACTGTAATCCCAGCACTCAAGAGGCTGAGGCTGAGGGAGAAGAATCTTTGTGAGTTTGAGGCCAGTCTGGGCTACATAGAGAGTTCAAGGCCAGGCTGAACTGTGTAGCAAGACCCTGTTTTTTTAAGTTTTTTTTTTTGTTTTGTTTTTGTACCAGGAATTAAACTCGGGACCTTGTGCTTGCCAGGCAGATGCTTGTGCCGCGAGCTGTGTATCTCTGGCCTAAAGCCTTCTTTTATTTTATTTATTTATTTATTTATTTACTGTGTTTTTGAGACAGGATCTCACTATGCAGTACAGGCTGGCCTTGAGCTCACTCTGTAGCCCAAGCTGGCCTCAAACTCGCAACGATCCTCTTGCCTCAGCCTCCAGAGTGCTGGGATGACAGGGGTGCGCCACCACGCCGAGCCTAAGACCCTGTTTTAAAAGGAAAAAAAAAAAAAAAAGAGGTAATTAAATTAAAATGAGATCATTAGCATAGGCCTTAATCTAACATGACTGATGTCCGTATAAGAAGAGGGTCTGGAGGTGCACTGAGGCAGAAGGATGGCAAGTTTAAGCCCCGCTGGGGATGTAGCTCAGCGTGAAGGGCCTGCATTCAGTCCCCAGTATGGGGGGGGATTGGCGCTCACACACACACACACACACACACACACACACACACACACACACACCTGGAGGAAGGTCGCATGAAGACACAGGAAGAAAGTTAGCATCTACAAGTGGAGGAGAGGCTGTGCAACCAACTCTGCTGACACCTTGACTGTGGACTTCAGCTTGGAGAAAGGTGAGAATTCCCCTTGTCCAAGCCAGCAGTCTCAGCACTCTGTTACTGGCAACCCTAAAACGGATACACTGGGGCTGGGGGGAGGGTGAAGACACCGAAAGCGGTGCTCTGTAAGGGTCTCCTAGCCTCCCTTCATCCCCAAGTCTTGCCTAAATCCCTTGGGTTGGCTGAGACTGAAACAGCCCACCTAGCTGTAACTTCAACGCAGGCAGTTGATGGCGCAGACAGGTGCTTAACCTCCTGCCAGCAGTGGCCTCCCAGCCCAAGTCTGGGACTTGGACGAAGCTCTTGGAGCCCCTTGAGCTCCAAACCGCTACGATTTCCTTTTAGTTTCCTTTAGGAGTTAAAGCCCATTAGGAAGCGTGCAGGTGCCATTGGCATGGCAACCACAACCCATCTTATGTTCTTTCCAAATTAGAAAATTTCCAGCTTTAGGACTGAGGAGAGAAAAAGATGTAAGAGCAGAGATGAAATTAAGTTACTGATGGAAGCAGTTGCCATGGCACCCTGCTGTCCTTGGAGCCTGCCAGCTGCCACTTGATTTCTCCATTTTTTTGTGCAAATGAAGGAGTACAAGAGAAGATAAGGACCTGCCTCCTACATCGAGGGAGAAAAATAAACTCCATGTTTTAATTAGAAATAGTTAGCTAATGATGAGAATTTATAGCTTCAGAGTAGTTACGTGTCCAATATACAGGGCTTCTTAAAGCTTCAACAAATCGCTTAGGGATCTTGTTGAAATGTGGATCATGAAATCTTAAGTCTGGAGTGGAGCCTGAGAGTCTGCAATTTTATTTAAGTTGTGGGAAAATGTGCTTAACATAAAATTTACCACCATAAGCCACTTTTAGGCATAGCATTCAATAATGTTGTGGGTTCAATATTGCGTATTCAATCTCCAAAACACTTTTTTCCACTTTATTTATTTGCAGTATAGGAATTAAACCCAGGGCCTTACCAGTGCCAGGCAAATGCTCCACCCCTGAGCTACACCCCCAACCCTTTTAAAAGTTTTTTGAGACGGGGTCTCACTAAGCTGCCTAGGCTGGACTTGAGCTTGCGATCCTCCTGCCTAAGCTTCCTGAGTAGCTGGGATTACGGGTGTGTGCCGCCATGCCCAGCTCCAACATTTTTTATTCTGATGCAGTGCTGGAGATGGAACCCAGGACCTTGCACCTGCTAGACAGGCGCTGTACCGCTGAGCTGTGCTTCCTGCCCCGAGATCACTTTTCATCCTGTGGAAACTCTGCTCCTAGTAAATAAGAACTCCCCCTTCCCCTCCTCTGCAGACTGCATTTGTATCCAGGCGGTGGCCAGGCTGTTGCCCTACAGTTTGAGTATCAGGCTTTTGCTTGAAGCCATTCTTTGTACCAGAGCCTGAGAAAGGTGAGAGGCAGACCAGAACAGCGGCCTACCTGGGGGCTTTCCAGGAACTTGCTGGCAGGTGGGACCAGAGAACAAGCAGGTTACTTCAGAGGAGTGGACGGAAAGCTAAGTCATTCACAAGTGTGAGTAGGATCCGAGTGGTACAGGGAGGATCAGAGGACACTTCAAATTGTTTTTGTCCCCCCAGTACTGGGATTGAACCCAGGACCTTAGCACTGAGATATCTTCCCAGCCCTTCTTATCTTTTTATTTTGAGACAGAGTTTTGCTAAGTCACTAAATTGCCCAGGCTGGGTTCGAACTTGTGATCCTCCTGCCTCAGCCTTCCAGAGTTGTGGTGGGATTACACCATGCATCACCACATTCAAGCAGATGAGGTAGTGGCTCAGTAATTCCATTATTGGGATTTTTTTCCCTTGACAATAATTAAAGAGAAAATGGTCACATGTATAAAGATGTTAATATCACCATTATTTGTCATAGCTAAAAGAAGGTAAACTGGGCAGCTAACGAACTTAGCAAGTCACTACAGTGGTGTAAGAGTCTGTTCTCAGATGAACATAACACAATGTCAAAGACCAGGCGGGCCTGGTGGTACACACCTGTAATCCCAGCACTCAGGAGGCTGAGGCAGGAGGATCACTGCAAGTTTGAGACCAGCCTGGGCTGCAAAGTGAGCTCAAGGCCAGTCTGAACTGCATAGCGAGACCCTGTCTCAAAAAGACAAAAAAAGGGGCTGGGGATTTAGCTCAGTGGCAAAAGCGCCTGCCTGGCAAGCTCAAGGTCGTAAGTTCGGTTCCCGGTACCGAGAAAAACCAAAAAAAAAAAAAAAAGACAAAAAGAAAACCTAAAAAAACAAAAAGACTGGGTAAATTTTAAGAAGATGAGTGGCTCACGCCTGTAATTTCAGCACTTGGGAGACTGAGGCAGAAGGATCGTTGTGAGTTCGAGGTCCTCCTGGGCTACATAAGTGAGCTCAAGGCCAGTCTGAACTGCATAGCGAGACCCTGTCTCAAAAAGACCAAAAAAAAAAAAAAAAACCAGAAGATGAAGTTTATTTAGCTCAGGTTCCAAAGGCTCAAGGGCTCATGCTGGTGCTGGACTTATTGCTGGTACTGCAAGGACAAACAAAAACAAAATGAAAGAAACCCCTCATCTCGTTGGTTCTAATTACATAGGGCAGACTATTCATTTTCAGCGCTGTCAGCCGTGCCAAAAGGTACATACTGCCTTCCAGTTTTACAACATTTGGCGTTTATAATTTCCCTTTTGCTAAAAAACAGAACAACAACAACAACAAAAACCACAACGGGTTGCAGGCCTGTGGGTGCGGTAGCTCAGTGATACGATGCTTGCTTAGCATTACTAGGCCCTGGGTTCCATCACCAGCACTGCAAACACAAAACAAAAACAAAAAAACCACAAAATAGGGTGTGTACATGCTGGGCATGGTGGCACATGCCTGTAATCCCAGCACTCAGGAGGCTGAGGCAAGGTGATCAGGGGTATGTGCCACTATAACCAGCTAAAATGCTTGAATCTAAGAAAAAACTAACAGACATGAAGAATGCCTTGGATGAGCTCACCAGCCAACCTGACATGGCAAAAGAACTAATGATAGCCACGTGTGTGCCTTACTCATAGAATTCTGGGAGGCTGAAGCAGGTGGATCACAAGCTTGAAACCAAGCTGAGCAACTTAGTGATTTAGTGGGAGCCTGTCTCAAAAGTTAAATAAAGAAAAAGTAAGAAGGGGATACAAAAGTCCTGGGTTCAATCCCTAGTACCATGTACACAGAAGAACATGTGAATGTGTTAAAAAAAAAAAAAAAAAAAACTTCACAAACTAAAAAGTAAACGAAAAAAGAAAGGCAAGGAGGTGGGACAGAATATCCAAGAACTGTGGGACAACTGCAAAAGGTATAATATCTGCTTAAAGCAAATGCCCTAAAAAGAGAAATGTGCATTCAAAATATTGATCATGGGCTAAGAATATTCCAAACTTAATGGTAGAAACCAAACCCAGGAATCTTAGAGAACACTGAGCAGGATTGATTTTTTTTTTTTTTTAAACTACATCTAAGCATATTGTATACAAACTGAAGAAAAGAGAAAGAATATCTCGAAAGAAGCTGGGTGGAGGGGTAGGGGCTAGGAGTATGTTACCTTCTGCTACAGTTTGAGGGCATCCCCCAAATGCTCATATGCTGGCAGCTGGTCTCCATTGTGTGAGTGCTGAGGTGGGTGGACCTTTAAGACACAGGGCCTTGTGGGAGTCACAAGATGCCCCCTCCCACTCTGGCTTCTGCTCTTGAGATGTGGGCTTTTCCTCCCACCTTCCTATCACTGCCATCCCCAGGTCACAAATGCCTCACCAGAGCTGAGCCAATGCTGTGCTATCATCTCGAGACAAACTTCTGTTCTTTATAAAGCTAGCCAACCTCAGGTATTTCGTTATAGCAATGAAAACCAGACTATTATACCTACAGAGAAACTGGAAACAGTAAGAAGAGGGGTGTAGAATATTTACAATGTTTGTGAAGGAGCCGGGGGTGGTGGTGCACGCCTGTAATCCCAGCACTCAGGAGGCTGAGGCAGGAGGATCTTTGCGAGTTCAAGGTCAGCAAAGTGGGCTACAAAGTGAGCTCAAGGTCAGCCTAAACTGCATAGCGAGACCCTGTCTCAAAAAAGACAAAAATAAAATAAAATTAAATAAAATAAAATGTTTGCAAATATCTGAACTCATAGCCTATGGCATTTTCCTTCCTTCTGAAAAAAACTTTTAATGTTTCTTACAGAGCAGGTCTAATTCCTCAGCTTTTATTTAAAATAGTCTTTATTTCTCCTTCATTTTTGCCTTTTTTGTCTTTTTTTTTTCTGGTACTGGGAATTGAACTCACGACCTTGCGCTTGCCAGGCAGGCACTGTGCCACTGAGCTAAATCCCCAGCCCCTTCTCCTTCATTTTTGAAGGATAATTTCACTGGATATAAAATATCTAGGAGGTGGTTTTCTCTTTAAAAACTACGTTTAATAGGAGTGGGAGAAGATAGATCACCACAGGGGACAGCATCTAACTTCTTACAGTTAAACAGGATGTTAGCTCTTGGGTTTTGTTGGTATTCGGTATCAAGTTGGTTTTTTTTTTTTTTTTTTTTTTGGTACTCGGAATCGAACTCAGGACTTCATGCTTGCCAGGCAGGCACTGTGCCACTGAGCTATATCCCCAGCCCTTGGTATCAAGTTGGGAAAGTTCCTTTCTAGCCTAGAACTTTCACCATGTGTGGGTGTCAAATTGTTTCTGCATCTATTGGTATAATCGTGATTTTCCTTTTTCAACCTGTTGATGTGATAGATCATATAAGCTGATTCTCTTTTTTTTATTTTTAAGACAGGATCTGGCTAAGTTGCCTAGGCTGGCCTTGAGCTCACAATTGCCCTGCCTCAGCCTCCCAAGTAGCTGGGATTACAGGCAATGCACCACCACACCCAGCTATATTAGTTGATTTTTGAGTCTTGAATGAGCTTTGTATTCCTAGACTTTATAAAAGCTCACTTGGTGATGATATAGAATTTTATACATTTTCAGTAACATTTACTAATTTTTTTTGTCTTTTGAGACAAGGTTTCACTGTGCACTTCAGGCTGGCCTTGAACTCACATGAACGCCCAGCGATTCTTCTGCCTCAGCCTCCTGAGTGCTGGGATTACAGGCGTGAACCACCATGCCCGGCTATTAATATTTTGTTGAGCATTTTTGCATCTATGTTCATGAAATGTATTGGTCTATAGTTTGCCTTCCTTGTAGTATCTTTATCTGGTTTGGGCATTAGGGTAATAATGCTGCCTTTATCCAGCGAGTTATGTGTATTCCCTGTGCTTGTGTTTTCTGGAGGAGATAGATCAGAGGAAACTGCTATTTCTTCCTTAAAATATCTGGGCCTGGTGCAATCCTGCTCCCAGGTGAGGCCCTGAATTGAAAACTTTATATAGATATAGAGATCTGCACATGGATGTTTACAGCGGCATTATTCAAAACTGCCAAAACCTGGAAGCAACTGAGATGTCCTTCAGTAGCTGCATGGATACACAAACTGTATTCAGTGACAGAAATGGAACTCTCTAGCCATGCACAGACATGAAGGAATCTTGAGTGCATATTGCTATGCGCAAGAACCCAGTCTGAGAGGGCTAAGTTCCGTATGGACTCTAACCACATGAAACACCTTTGCTACAGCAGATGGCCCCATGGCTGCCAGGGGCTGGGGAGAGAGGAACAGGTGTGCTGAGGGGACAGGGACGTGGGCGGGTAGGTATGTGAAACCTTATGCACCATCTGCTCAACTATTCTATAAATCTAAAACTGTAGCTAAAAAGTAAACTCTGTTTTTAAAAGGGCTATGGACAAGAGGGGAGGAGTGGTCAGGTTTGGTGAGGAAAGGGCTCTTCAGGGGAGGCATGGGGTGAGAAAGTCTGCGAGGAAGCTTGACAACAATGGCCAACAGGAGAACCCTAGTGAGCTGACAGTATGACAAATTTAAAATGTGTTGAATTCATTGAGCCCACCGAGCACCTAGTTTAGCAGTGCAGCATACAGCAGACCGCTGGTTGTTTCCCTTCTTGATCAAAGTGCTGACTTGATCATTTGCAGATTACTATCCCGAAAAAATAAAAATTGCTCTAATTCAATGGGGCCATCTGAAGTTTTTTTTTTTTTTTTTTTGAGACAGGGTCTCGCTATGCAGTATAGGCTGGCCTTGAGCTCACTTTGTAGCCCAGGCTGGTCTTGAACTTGCAGTGATCCTCCTGCCTCAGCCTCCCGCGAGCTGGGATTACAGGCATTGGCCACCATGCCTGGCTGAAGTGGTAAATGTAGCCCAAGGTCTACTTTCTTGCACAGAGTAAAGAGAAGAATGTATCAGCGGAATGAAGGAGGTAAAGTGGAAGCTTTTTAAGGGTAAGAATGATCCAGAATCCTCAGCGCCTGTGTGCAGCCTCTTTACTTGCTCTCTGGTGCGCTTCCATGAACTTGTTTTTCTTTTTTTTTTTTTGGTACTGGGAATCGAACTCAGGACGATGTGCTTCCCAGGCAGGCAAGAACTTGTTTTTCCTTTTCTTTGTTTTTCAGTTCTGGGATCAAACCAGAGGCACACTGCCACTGAGGTACATCTCAGAGCTTGGCTAAGTTGCCCAGGTGATCACAAGATACCAACTTGTGATCTTCTTGCCTCAGCCTCCTCCAGTGCTGAGATGACAGGCCTGTGCCATCAGAACAACCCAGAGGCAGGGCCTCTAGCCTGGGAGAAGCTTCGCCCTTCTGCTCTGGCCTGAGGGATTGGGTCTTGGGCTTCTTCTCCACCCGTTCCAACTCTGCAGTCAGACCTGGTGGGCACATGCTGTGAAGTCACCCTTGGGGCTGGCCCAAGGTACAAAGGGCCAAGCCCCAAAGGACCTGCATAGGGGCCACTAGTGGTGGCAGGAACGTGCTGCAGCTGTCTGCAGGAGGGGCTTCACCTGGGAGAACCCAGACCTGATTCTGGCTGTGTGCTTAGGTGGGACAGAGGTGGGGACATTGGGTGGAGGCTGGAGTTGCTGCCTGCCCCTGCTGCCACCGAGGACCCTGGCTTGGAAGCTCTCAGGGGCCTCCAGAGGCAGAAATGTAGAGCTGCGATCTCCAAGGAAGAAGCAAACTCACAGCGAACAAGAAACCCGAGAAGGGAAGGGGAGGGGAGGGGCGGAGGTGGCGGCAGTCCCCTCAGAGGTGGGCACTGTCTCAGACAGACTCCTGAGGCAGGGTGGCCTGCCTGAAGCCACCACACCACTCAGCAGCATCTGACGCCTGAACACCGTGTCTGCTTGTCTGTGCATCCCACAGGGCATGGCACCAAGTGTGTGCCTCGTCCTTGTACCAAGACAGGACCCGGGCTACAGCCTGGCAGCCAGCAGTCCTCACGGATGCTGCCCCAGCCCTGGTGCTAGGATGCTCCCAGGGGCTCTGACAGTGGTATCTGGGGGATGATGGTGGGTGTTTTCCTTTTGGAGCGTCTTTGCTGGTGGGGATACCATGTTCTCTGATCTCAGGGGGGGCTTCATCTATGACAACAGCAGGCTTTCACAGGGAAACAGCAAATGCAGCCCTGAGTTGGCCTCATGGCACAACACTGGACCTGGGAGCAAGGAAGGGAGGCCCAAGGGGGGCGCTTGTGCCAGCTCCATGTGGCCTCGCACGTCACAAAGAAGCCAGAAAGGAGTCACAGCTTGTCCCGCCCTGCTTCCCACCATCCCACTGAAGGTCCATTCCGTGGACAGCTCACCCAGGTGCTCGCCTCATCAATCCGAAGCAAACCCTTCCCCGGGGCCACGTCCTGGGCTGGAAAGGCCCAGCCCCGGCCCGAGGGCTCTAGGCTGCCACAGCCCACCCCTCGCCTCCTCTGTCTGTTTGCCACCACTCAGATGTGCCGCTGGTCCAACAGGCAGCTCCCACCCCCCACGCACATAGCGGACAACCTTCCGGTCTTACTACACAAAAAGCCATCGGCTCCTTGTTTCTTCTGGCCAAGAAATTTAAAAGCCAGCCTCAACTTCCACTCAATCAGGTGTTTCCCTCTCCTATTTACTCTTAGATGGGGCCTCAAGTAATCCTCTTCCTCAGCCTCAAGGGCCGAAGACGAGAATACACCATGCCGAGCGTGCACCTGATGCAATTCTGACGCTTCTTTCCCAAGTCTGTGTGCCCATAACGTGAGTGCTCTGGAGCCGGCCTGACTGCTGGGCCTCCCGTTCTTGGCCCAGCCCAGCCCAGACACAGCTCCACACTGCTGACGGTACGAGCCGTCAGGTACAAGTGTTCTGAGTTGAGGGGGCAGCACTTCTGGGCTCATGTGTGGGTGCGGATTCTTTATACAAGGAACTCCTTTAGACTGCTCAGCTTTGGGAACAGGAAATCAGGAAATGGAGAATGAAGGGGAAAAAGCAAACAGAACAGAACTTCCCCAGGGACGAGCAATTACAGATGTCTTGTATCAAGGAAGGACCTATCTTCCCATTGTGACCACAGCATCGAGGTGGCTCTGAGAGCCCCTGTGCAGGGACTGATGGGCATCCAGGGTCCTTGTGAATGTCTGTTCCTCAGACGACTCACGCTCTTGCATTCCTGTTATAGTCCTCTAGCATTTAAATGCACACTTTGTGGACAACCACAGAAATATCACAAAGCTATGGACAGAGAGGCCTTGCTCTTTATATGAGTGAAAAGTCCCTTTGCCATAGACTCCTTCTGAAGATGCAATGATCTTTGATGCAGCCCAGCTGCTGGCATTGTAGGTCTGTAGCAGGAATTCAGTTATGTGTTCAACTGATCTGCAAGCAGATCAATAAATCACGACAAAGTCCACAGTTATTTCTTCCACTGGGTACACTGCAACTGCAACTGCCCAGGGTCCCTTTCCCTCCCTCCTAGACTGTCACCGTCTTGTCATCGTTACCCACAAGGGCAACATGTTTCAGGTAGTTTCCTGTACAGCTCTGCTGTGTTTGTTTGTTTTGGTCTTTTTCCGGTACTGGGAATCGAACTTACGACCTCGTGCTTGCCAGACAGGCGCTGTGCCGCCGAGCTAAATCCCCAGCCCTCCTCTGCTGTGACTCTGCTCTCCAAACCTCGCTCTGGCTCATTTCAAGATGCTCCACCTTCAAAGAATCTGGGTTGTGGTAGAAATGCAACCACTGCCTCCTGCTCTGTCCACTCCCTGTGGTCTCTGCTCACCCACTGCAGCCCCTTTCATCTCCTCAGTCTCATGGCTCTGTTTTCTCCCCTTGGACCTCTGCTTCGCCCATGATGCGCAGGACCGGAGAACAATGTCCTAGCTGTCAGCACAGGCCCTCGCAGTGGCAGGCAGTCGTTTCCACTTCTCATGGAGGGTCTTCTTTATCCTCAGCAGAGACCCTGTCTGTTGTCTCAAGTAAGACACATTGTAGGGAATCACTTCTCCGAGTTCCCTCCTTTCTACCTAGAACATTTTTCCTTTAGTCATTCTTGGCACCAGACTCAGAGTGAGTCCCACCCTTCTATGTGGCAGGCCCAGGCCCATCACCCCTCCCGTGCCCTCTGCCTCCCTGCTGGCTTCTCCCTCCTAGACTCACTCAGAGGCCAGGCTGTCCCTCCTCCCCATGAAAACTCGTCCCTCACGGCACCTCTCTGGAGATCCCCAAGCCCTTTCACTCCTGCCTGGGCCTCGCGCAGCCTGCACCTTGACCCCACTGGCTTTGTGACCCTCGTAGTCTGGCTTTATTCTTTTATGCTCAGATGCACTGGAGTAGCCTCTGCTCAGCTCTGAACACAGGACTCTGATGGAACTCAGGAGGCAGCCCAGATGCTGGTCTACTGTCAGCCGGACGGCTGTGCCATGGAAAGGAGGAGGCCATCACTGGTAACGTAGGGGAAAAGTGACTATCAGACTTCTTTAATGAGCAAGGAAAATTACTGTGATTGCTTTCTGCAGAACCTAGACAACGAACCTTTCAGGGAGAAGGCAATGTGTTGGGCCCACGGTGTTTCAAATGCCTATCACAAACTTCCAGTTGGATGGTACACACCTGTCATCCCATCTATCAGGGCGGCTGAAGCAAGAGGATTGTAAGTTGGAGACCAGCCTGCACAATCTGGCATGCTTAAAGTAAAATAAAAAGGGCCGGGCATGGAGTCGGTGGTAGAGCGCTTGCCCAGCATACATCCTCCCCTAACTTCAGTCCCCAGTACTGTAAAACAAAGCAAAACCAAACCAAACCAAACCTCTTCTAGTTTAGTCTTCCTCAGCTGCTGATTTCCCTGAATAGTTTCTGACAGGCTTCCCTCTTTCAGATGAAGAGAAAGCAGTTTCTTTAGTAGGTAGACGTTTTAGTGACACCTTCTAACAATATTCAATGAATCAAAAGGCAATTGCTTTGAGGTTTTGTGCTAATCACTTGAGATATATATATATTTTTTACCATCTTTACAACATACAAAGCAAACTGGTTTCATTTTATAGCTGACAGAGTGAAGCAAGGAGAAGTAGAATAAGCAGCCCAAAGGCAGTTGTCACTGTAAGCAATGGGGGAGGCTGTGAACCCAGTGTCAGTGGCCCAAAGCCTGTGTCTGTCCTATAATATCACAGCAAAAACATTTCCCAGTGTCTCTGTCTTGAAATAGCTTACTGCATAATGCCCAACACTGACAAGAACCAAATGTCCAAGACGCAGTGATACGGCTATGGCTTCTAGGTTTGGAAAAAGGTGCTGCCTGTGATGTTCGCTCTAGTACCTTTGCTGAAGTCTAGGGGGACTGGAGAGGACACAGGCAATGCCTTTACTCCCCCTGCACACCCAAGGTCTGAAGAACCACCAGGAAAACCCCCACGGAGCCCAGAGGGCTGGCTTATGAACCTATCACTACCACAGCAAAGTCAAAAGAGGAAGACACACTTATTTGGGAAACATTGTAATAATAAAGGAGCAGACGATTTCATACTTTCACATGTGAAATTGCAATTAAACTATACATGCACAGTACTATGTTATTTTGGTAATACAGGGACATGATTTAATGATTCTAAGGATTTTTTTGTAGTTTTTTTTTTTTACAAGTCAGGTGCCATAAACATTCAAATAATCCATCTTTTAAAAAGTACGTTTACAACATCAAAAGAATTAAGATGAAATATAAACCTTTCTACTTACAATTTTTATACAGATTAACCAAATCACAAATACCACAAATAAATGTTAAATTGTGACAATATAATGAATAAACATTCGGATTCTTAATAAAATCTTCCTTTAACATTTTGTAAAACTTACCATTATACTAAATAATCTATGCAGAGTTTTGGGGTACAATACCAAGAAGGCACCAACAGTACAAAGCAGATACAAAGCAGTTTCAGAACTTTCTGGAGTGCTCTACACGGATAAACGGCACAAAAAAGGCAACAAGCTTTAGGGGAACCTGGTGCAACCCTAGCAACTTCGCTCAGAATTCCCAGTTGGTTGTTGCTGCTCCATCCTGCTGGGCTGGACGGCAAGGAGAGAAGCCGCATCATTACTCCACTTCTACACGCTGCTCGCCTGTGCTACAGGAGTATCATGTTTCAGAACACCAGCACAACAATTTTAAAGCGCAAGTGCTTTAAAAATGTACAAGCAAAAGGATTGCTCAGATTTTCAAAACCACTACATTTACAAAAATATTTCCCTTAAACTTGGGATTGCTCCAAAACATTGATTTACAAATATAAAAGTATTATGGAAGGACCCAAAGCATGAGTGCGCATGTATGTGTGTACTGACGTACTGTTAACTATACTATATAAAAGTTACCAATTTAAAAACCGTATTAACATATAAGCAAATAAAGATGAAACAGTCTCCTCTGAATGATGTATTAGGTGGCATGCGGCGGGGGCAGACTACCTTTGGAACTCGTTCCTCAGGGACAGCCGTCCTACTCGTAGCTCTCCCAGACTGACAGCTAACTCCACACTAGCGCCTGCACCCAAGAGCAGCAGGAACGAGCAGGTGTGAGATAAGCGTGAACACACCACGCACAGTGCACTGCACACAGCACGTGGTATTTTTCTACCCAGACACTACAGTGGTCTGCGTGTCTCAGTCGGCTTTGAAGACCTGCACCAGGGCAGCGTCTTCACAATGTGTCTGCCTGCATCTATGCCACTGGCTTGCTGGGTGTCTGTTTCATACCAATGAAAGGACTGGAATGTTTCAACAGGAATTTTTTGCTTACATTTTAGACATCAAAAAAAGCCATCTGTCTGAAAACCTATCAGAGAATATTAATAATGGAGGTGCTGGCATCAGCAGCATGAACTGAGATGACCGAATCTGTACTTCTTTAGAAATGCAAGCAGAGGCAAGACGCCCTGAGCCTATTACATATTAACTAGTAGTTTTCACAGGTACCTTGGTTATGACAATTTACTGACCTGTTAAATTACATTTCACATGAAATTAATGACAGCATGTGGCTAGAGTGATTCTAGAATGCAGTGAGTGGTTTCATGCCAATCTGACTCTACAGTGCCAGCAAGGGGCATAGCAAAGAGCTTGTAGTCCCTGGATATTAGCAGCTATAGTTTTGTATTTAGAAGAGGACTGCAAATTAACCTCATAGTAATATTAACATTCCATTTAAAAAATACAAAGAAATAAGAGTAATAAACCTGTCAATGCTCTTTTTAAAACTAAAACACACTTATTAATCAATGTATCAAATAACAGTCAAATCCCTCTATCCTGTCAATGCTGGGGGGACCTTCACAGGGCAGCTCTGAGTGCGGAAGTGATAAGCATGATTTCAGGGCAAGAATGAAGATGTGATGCTGATTTCTGAGGATGAGTCAGCATCCCTCTTTAGCCATGGGAGGTGTGAGTGTCAGCACCCTGGGCTGGGTGGCGTGTGCCACACGACGCTGGGCAGTCCCTCCCAGCACTCGGCTGTGCCCAGCAGCAGCTGTGGGGGTCCACAGCCAGGTCCTCTTTAGAGGGAACCAGAGATTCCAACCTGAGATGTTTGGGCTTCGTCGTCAGGGTCTGACAGACTATTTGAACAAAGGAACATGCCAGAATTACCTGCTGTGCAGAAGGGAAAAGAACCTTTTTGAGCCACCTTAAACTGACATGTGGGGCAGTGCCTGGGATATGAAACGGAGGCCCATTAGCATTTCTGGTTGAAGCACAAACTGAATCTGACTGTCCACTCAGACACGATGTCCAGAGGAAATCAACACTGAATCTTAATATGAATGTGAAGATAAAGATGTACATTTATTTCCATGAATTACAAGTGCAGTGCTGTTCATATTAGCAGGCAGTCTTTATATAACCCATTCTCCATTGCTGTCAAAAAAACAAACAAGAAAAAGGACAGCTGAGAAATGAAAAGCTAAAAATAGAATTTTTTTCCTAAATGATCTGCTGGATAGCATTTTCCGTGGAACACAACTCAGAGGTAACAATAGATTTTTCGTTTCAATCATAGGCATGTGGCACTTGGACAGTCATCTCTGCACAGAAAGCTGTAACAGTCATGCGAGGGTACAGTAATTATTGAACAAGGCAAATTTCTCACCACAGAGAGCACTGGGGGAGTCAGGAGGCACCGCACTGGGACAGAACACCGAGTCAACTCCACAGTACACAGTGGCAGAAACAAATACTTAAAGAGATCAGGAAAATATGGAGAGAGCTCTGAGCATGACTTAGTGCTAGCTTTTTCTGATGTTCTTAACTCAGCAGTTCAGAAATATCCGAGAGTACTTGACAATAGAACAGTGCTTCATGTCATGAGCTCATGAAGGCTTTATTATAAATTGTTATATCATAGGTTGAAAAATGAACTTGAGATGCTGACATGCTGTAGAAGGAAAGAAGGATCGTATACTTTCTCATTTAAAGACGCAGTGTTCCTCTCTACTAAATTCTCAGGCATTGACCGTGGTTATTAAAACAAACATTGTGTGAAGCAGCTCCGGGCGTATGTGCACCAGGCGTGTGGCACTCTACCTGGGACGTCTGGGTCAGTGTGCCGACTCCTGCTCCAGCAACTTTCCCAGCTCAGTGCTGTAACCTTGGTGAGTCTGTCACCAAATGCTGAGCACAACTGCCACTTTGTATCTTTTTGTTCGGGTCTTGCAAACACTAAGTACTGCATGTAATGCATTTTGGCAAATGTTATACTTTTATAAGTAAATGATAAAAGTAACCACAGTAAATCTGCAGAACGACATTGCTGAGTGCAGTACTTCTTTTTTGTTTAGAAAAATGATAGACTTTTCTAAAATCTGGGCAAACAGTACATACTTTAAATATGTTAGTGACTAGCATGGTGTGAGAAAAGACATGAGTGCTTCCAAAGGTTCCCAAGGAGGAAACACTTGTTGCAGACTGCAGCGTCATCCAAAGTATTTCCACAAGCTCCTGCTCTGGGGAGACAGTTACAGGCAACAGAGGAAGTGCAAATTCGGGGCTGACTTAAAGTGACTTAAAGTGCCCTAGGTAGGACTTCTATCATAAAGTAAGATGTCAGTGACTGCAGCCAGTCTGGAAAGACTTGCTCTGCTGAGGCTGCCTGGGTTAGCAGGGCGTCACATAGAGAGGATTCAGGAGAGGGAGGAACCACTGCATTTTTCAAACCAGAAAGTGGTAAGTGACTAAAGCAACAGTAAGCAGTAGGTGCACTGGAGTACACACTGCCGCGGGTCACCGGTGGGTGACACATACAGGGGTGCCAGGGGGAAGTCTCTGGACTGAAGGAATTCTTTGAAAGCATAAAAGCCACAACTACCAGAAACCGCCCCTCCGAACGGCTCAAAGGAGTCAAAGTGGATAAGCCGACGCAGGCTGGAGACAGGAGCAGGGGTCAAGAACTGGGAAGAAGAACATCGATGTCTGAGCACGTCCAGTCCTCTAAGCCCATGTCCTGTGAAAACACGAACAGATAAACGTAGGAATTAGGACTGAGCCATGTTAACACATCAGCGACAACTTACAAAATGGGAAAGGGAAAGAAATGAGCCACAGTAAAAGGTCATCATCAGCATTATGAAGCAGGTAAGCACAGGAACGGGGAGAAATACTCTTGCGAAAAAGGTCACTTTATTTGCATACACCTAGGCATGTGTAACAGTATCAGTTCTGACAGGACTGGGGCTCTGCTCTTACTTCACAGGTGCCTTCCTCAAACAGCTGTTTGCACAACACCATACAGAAGACACATGCAGGCACACTCACAGCTAAGGCTGGCTTCTGCATTCCTAAAGTGCCCTTTATTAGTCACATGCTACCCACCACTCCAACGGTAGAATTAGAGTTTAAGAGGTTCTGTAAAAGAACGTGATTCTGTGGGCAAAAGAATCTTTTTTTTTTTTTTTTTTTTTTGGTACTAGGGATTGAACTTGTGCATGCTAGGCAAGCACTCAACCACTGAGCTACATCCCGAGCCCGTGTCACCTGTTCTTACCGATGTCTTTCTGTCCGGATGACAATACATCCAGTTGTCAAGGCACAGGCAGTGCAAGGTGGGTTCTTAATAATGCTTAAGCTTTCTCTGAGAGCAACACCAAATCTTGGTGGGCAGTGAGGATGGAGGGCTGGGATTCTGGGAAGGCGAGGAGCACTAGGGCTGGCTCCCACCTGTGGGAAGTAGTGCTGGATTACCCCGGTCAAGGGGGCTGATGGCTACCTTCCCAGAAGCCCTCATATGTGGCCTACTTACTCTTGGAGAAGCCTTGTTGGTTCCTCAGGGGTTTGTATAGCCACCTATAAGAGGCCCACCAGCAGCACTGTCCCAGGAAAGCATAAGTAGTACAGTTCCCCTTTGCTCTCCTAATAGTTCTGGTTTTGTTTTGTTTTGCATTACTGGGGACTGAATCCAGTAGTGCTGTACCCCTGAGAGATCTCCAGACATTTTTGAGACAGGGTCTCACTAAGTTATTCAGGCCAGCCTTGAACTTCCCATTCTCCTGCCTTGGCCTCCTGAGTAACTGGAGGTGTGTGCTACTGGCCCAGCAGTAATGTTTATTTTTACTCAAAGAAATTATATTCCAAACTAAATCTACTCTAACCATAGGCTAAGTAGGTCTCATCCTTAAGCATCTTGAAGGCCTGTTAAACCTCAGGTTGCTGGAAGTGGGTATAAATGGACCACAGCTGGGCAACTACTGCTCCAAAGTACCTAGTGAATTTAACGGGATAGCTTCATTAAGTATCGGTTTGTTCTGTATTATCCTTGAGAAGTGAAGACATCGCCACAAATCATGTACTACGTCCTGTGGTTCTGATGAGGAAGCCTGGTTCAGATAGCTGATGCAAGGACCAAGGACCAAATACCAACAAAATACTCTTCTTTTTGGAGATCCTCATTGTCCTAATATGCTTCCCAGCATAAAAATCTATCACTTGAATATTTCACAAAGTGCTTCAGGGGTCAGGGCAGGAAGGATGGGTGTCATGGCCCAACTATGGACTAGAAGAGAGGCTAAGGGGGAAGTGGCCCATGCCACTGAGAGGTGTATGTCATGAGCTGCAGACAAATCTCCTGGCTGGCAGAAATTAAAACCATCCTAAAATGCTTCTGTCTTCTGGGAAACCAAAGGGAGACAAGGCTAACAGCCCCAGTGATCAATCCACCTGAGAAATAACACACACAGGCAAATGAGGAAGAAAGATGAGCACCTACCTCTACCTGCACAGCCTCCTGGCCTGGGGACTAAGGAGACAGGGCTGGGTGAGGACGAGGGCTGTCATAGGGATTGACCACTTTTATCTTTTGGTCACCGCAACTATTTCCATAAGTGAAATACAATGAAATACTGTGATCTTTTAAGAACTCCCAGGCTACCATCCGGGACATCACTACCACATGGCCCCCCCAGCGAGCAGAGATCCCGTCAGAGCTTCCTTTGCTACAGAGTCCCCAGTAGTATGCACTCCAGTCCTTTCCTACTGCAGCTAAGTGTTTGAGCAATGCTTTTCTCTGACGTCTTTGTGTGGCACAGATTTGGAGCTTCTGATCTCAGATCTGAAGGTGGGGACTTAGGAACCATGATCATCAATGTTCTATACAAGTTCTGAGACCTTTCTGAGAGCACGAGGCTGGCTGGAGGAAGTGTGGAGGGATAACAAGAAAATGGCACTCTGGCCTAAAGTGCCTGGATCCTCTGTGTAGCGCTGCACTGATGGACAAGCTCAGCAAAATGCTCAGCTACTCCGTTCTACATGCGCTGACTTCAGAGAACACTGTTGTGATCACCAAAATGAAACGTCTGTGAAAGAACCTGGCCTGCAGGTTAGTAAATGTTCCCAGGCTCACCTTCTTCTACTAGACTCTTTTTTCTTGTTTTTTTGAGAAAGGGTTTGGCTATGCAGTTCAGGCTGGCCTCAAATTTGCAGCCATCCTCCTGCCTCCACCTTCTAAGTGCTGGGACTACAGGCGTGCCCCACCATGCCCAGCTTTTAGATTCATTTTTATAGTCTAGATGACTAAATTCTAAATCAAGCTAGATGAAATGCACCAAAAACAGATGGGTTCATGGGTAGATGGAGGAACAGATGGACAGATAGATGGATGAGAAAACAAATATAGTAAAATGTTAATTGTAGAATCTAGGTGGTGAAAATATGGGTGTCTTCTTTTTTCTTTTTTTTGTCTTTTTGAGACAGGGTCTCACTATGCAGTTTAAGCTGGCCTTGAGCTCACTGTGTAGCCTAGGCTGGTCTTGAACTTGCAACAATTCTCCTGCCTCAGCCTCCCAAGTGCTAGGATTACAGGCATGTGCCACCACGCCTGGTGGGTGTTTTCTTTAAAATTTTTCAACTTTTTAGAATAGTTGAAAATGGTCATTAAAACATTAGAAAAAAACCCCCACACTTTAGGTATGTACTAAACATGGTTTTTTTTTTTTTTGGTACCGGGAATTGAATTCACAACCTTGCACTTGCTAGGCAGGCACTGTGTCACTGAGCTATATATCCCTGGCCCTAAACATCTGTTCTTAATGCACACCAGGAGCAAATGTGTAGCACACAGATGTGACTTCCTTGCCACACCTGGGTTCTCACAGTTGGTGCACACCAATGGGGATCTCAGTCCCTGTCTATAATGTGGATTTCAGGAGATCATTAGGCATTCTGCCTGTGCAGCCACAGAGCCACCCTGGCCTCTGTCTGGCTCCCCTCTGTGCTGCTGAGCTGCCCTTCTCTCCAGTGACCTGGCCATACCTTCCATGCACCCCTGCTCACCCAGGATCTCCTACAGCCTCACTGCTCAGTCACCAAGCCAATACTTCAGGATAGGCAACTATCTATGAGGAGGCTGGGCTCCTCAGTGAGGTGAGAGCTATATCTCAGCTTGGTCCCTCTCCGTGGCCTCCTCCTACTCAGCTGTAGCCTGTGCTTACATACTGACTTCTGGTTCATTATCACTGTACAGCAAAGAGCTCCCAACCCACAGGATCAGCTCAGCACAACTGCCTCACTCTGTGATCCTCAGCTTTACTCTTTGGGGTCTGCGGTGTCTACATCTACCTCTGCTACAACCTCCAATACTGCACAAACTCCTTGTTATTTATCTGTTTTCTATTATCAAGCTGCTAGACAACCAAGTCTGAGTCTTGGGGCTGGGGATATAGCTCAGTGGCACAGTGACTGGCCAGTAAGCTCAAGGTCCTGAGTTTGATTCCCAGTACCAAAAAAAAAAAAAAAAAAAAAAAAAAAGAAAAGCGAAGTTTGGGTCTTATTTATCTTTGCTTTCCTCCTACCTGGCACCAGGAAGTGCTCAATGCTGACTGATGATAAGAAAAACTGATCGTCACATTAACCCCACATGCTCTTCCATACTACATGGCCAGATGTGCTCTGCTTATACAGCTTTTCCCCTGCTAGAGAGGGTGCTCCTTGGAGGCCATGCACAGGTGTTGGAAACCAGTCTCTGTTCAGAATGCCTAACTGGAGGGGGTGAGTGGAGACTGAAGACAAGTCAGAGATGATTCTGAAAGAGGGGCCAGCGGCTTCTGCCTCTAATGGACAAAACCCCGAGCCTCTGCCTCACCTTGCTTTCATTCACTCAGACACAGGAGCAAGCACTTAGCACAAGATTCATCTGCCTCCTATTATCAATAGTATATGTCCAGGTAGACAACCGGATCTCAGCTGTATTGACTGTTCCCCGGAACCAGCACTCTGCTAGCACGCTGGCTCATTTGCCAAGGGGACAGCTTGCTGTTCCCTTTTTATGTCTGCAGGGAAGGTCAATTAGGCCTTGGTACTCATTATCTGGCCTCCTACACACAGGCCTGCCCATCGTGCTCAGCTTTTGTATCTGAAGTATCACTAGTCCACACTAAGCTGTCCACGTATCTCACGCTAAGACGAGCGCAAACTGAAGACTACTGACCAGCTTAAAGACCACAACCTATGAAAGGAATTACGAAGGAAGGAGGCAACAGATGCTGCTCAGCTTAACTTTTTGGCCAGGGGATGGCAAACTTGTTCTTTAAAATGTCAGAGAGTAAATGTCTTCAGCCTTGCAGGCCATCTGAGTCTCGGCCATGATTACCTTGTCTGTTGTCACAGAGAAAAAGGAGGCATAGGCAACCCAGGAGCAGATATAACCTGTAATAGCTGATCAGAGCTAGTCAATCTGACCTAGTAAACAGCCATCCTCTCAACAGGAAACCAACTCTTTCTCTTGGAAAACAATGATCGCTGACATTCACATTTTCTAGCAAGCTCAAGACCCCACCCCCTCATGCCAAAGGAGAGGGGCTACTGCGAAAGAAAAACAAGCTACATACACCATGAGCACCACCTAGGAGATCCAGGGGCGAAGCTCCACGTGGACTGACTTTACATCAGTGAGTGATCATCAAAGTCACTGTATATGGCAAACGCAAGAGACTGTTACATTTGCACGGGGGACAGGACGAATGAACCTAACTGGTCAGACTGCTCCTCGGCACCCTGTTCACATCCGGCCCTTCCTCCTGGGCTAGCTTATGACTGTCCAGCTCATGTCCCCATAAGCAAGCACTTCAGGGGCTGGGGATTTAGCTCAGTGGCACAGCACCTGCCTGGCAAGCGCAAGGTTGTGAGTTCGATTCCCGGTACCAGAGAAGAACCAAAAAAAAACAAAAACAAGCAAGCACTTCCTTAGTGCTTCACTGTGGCTTGAGAGTTTGTCTTTGAGGGTGTGTGCAGTGAACGCAGTGCCGGCCCACCCCCACCCCACCCCAGCTGCTAGATGTAGAAATTTCGGAGTCTTTCCACCTCTGTTTTTCCTCCATTCTCTTGAATTCACAGCTTCTCAGCACCACAGCCACAGCAGACACCTCCAGTCCCTTTGTTGTAGAGAAGCCGTACTTTCCACTGACCTGTACCCACACTTCCCTCACTTTAACCCCATCTGCTCTGATGTCAAACTTCTTAAAGCAGCCTTTTTCTTTCACCCAAATTATCTGGGTCTGTTCCTTCCCAACTCCCAGTTTTCCCCTGCAGCCTGGCTCTGCGCTTTGAGGATGTGAGTAGCTCCATCTACTTGTCCCCGATTCCTTGTTCTTAGTGGTGAGGGCTACAAGCCCAGGAACTCTGACCATGGGGAGTGCGCAGAGATCAGTCTGCCACTCTGTGCATCTAGCTGCCGGTCTCAACGGTAAGACAGCTCCCCTTCTTGGAAAGCAGCAAACCTGATGTCCCCATTTCCTAGCAAGTGTCACAGTTAGCTCTATATACACCCACTTCACACTATAAATCTCCTACAAAAGGAAGTAAAGTTGTAGAAACCTATGTCTTCTTGAGACACCTATGTATTTTCCTTCCTTGGTTCTTTTTTCTATATGGTCTTCCTGATTTTCTCTCTCACCCTGTCTTCCTACTGCTCCCTTGGCTTAACTCTTATCACTGTTTCTTGGTCCTGACTAACGATCATATGTGCACCTAAGTTAGGGCATTTAGTTATGTTCTTAACTCAGAGAAAAGCCTGAGGGGGTTGAGACTGTAGCTCAGGGACACAGTGCTTGCCTAACATGCGTAACACTTCCGTACAAGCCTCAGTACAGGGTATGGATTAGAGGAGAGTTCTAGTGCCTCCCAATTATACATTAGAATTTCTCAACACTAAAAATGTCTTAAATTGCCAGGCGTGGTGGTGCATGCCTATAATCCCAGCACTCAGGAGGCTGGGGCAGGAGGATCTTTGTGAGTTCAAGATCAGACTAGGTGCTGGGCATGGTGGCGCATGCCTGTAATCCCACCACTCGGGAGGCTGAGGCAGGACGATCATTGCGAGTTTGAGACCAGCCTGGGCTACAAAGTGAGCTCAAGGCCAGCCTGAACCGCACAGCGAGACCCTGTCTCAAAAAAACAAAAACAGTAACAACAACAACAACAACAACAACAACAAAAATCAATCAAAAATGTCTTAAATAACAAGTGAGGGCTGGGGATATAGCTCAGTGGCATAAGTGCCTGCCTGGCAAGAGCAAGGTCCTGAGTTCGATTCCCAGTACCAAAAAAAAAAAAACCAAAAAACAAAAAACAAGTGAGACTTTCAGGAATTAAGACCTCGGTGTTACTCTGTCCTGTAAGTTTACTTTCACACACACACACACAATCAGCTTTAGTAAGTCTCTCCTCCCTAAACACTAAATCTCACTGTAGATATTATTCTAAACCCTGTAACTTAATTTCACATCAACCTTGTTATGGTTTGCATCTGGATGTACCCTCCAAAGCCTCATGCAGTCATCGGGCGGCTTCTGGAGTTTATGACTGATCCATGGTCCAAGGCTGGGATTATGGATGTGAGTACTGCACCCACCCTAGGGCGGGTAGTTTGCATACAATGTAAGGGAGGGAAAGAGGCCTGCTCCGCACTCCTCCTTTTTTTGCTCATTTTTGCTGTGTTCTATCGCCAAGAACTGTTGCCCTCTGCCATGTGCCACTCTGCCTTGGAGCCTGCTGAGCATGGACTGAAACCTCCACAGACTGTGAGCTAAATAAACCTTTCTTTCCTTAATTCTGGGCATCAGGTATTTTGACCCAGCAATGAGAGAAAAGTAACTAAGACAAATCTCATGTCCTTGTAATCCACAGGTCTGCATAAAATGTCAGAAATTAAAGGATTTTAAGTGTATGTTTTGAACAGTGGTGAAAAACAAAGTACAATTTCTCCAGTTTTGAATCATGAAACAATCAGTGCAAAATCTATAATCAACCAAAGAGGAATGTATTAAATTCTTTTTTCTTTTTAAAGACACTGAACTTCATTGTATGGTTAAAGGTCCAGGTACCTGACCAATTTAAGATCTGTATCCTGGCTGGAATCTAGCAGTCTCTTCAAAAATGAGTTCTTTCAGCTTTTCCTTAGGCAAGTCGTCCAATTCCATGTCAAACTTGAATGGTGCTTCAGCAATGGGCTTTAAGAGAAAATAAAACATTTAACAGTCAAAAATTGTTATGGTTAAGGCATAACGTTACTGATTCACGAAATGACTCTGACTTACACTCTGAAATTTACATAACAGGGTTGCACATAAAACCTGAGTGCTCCAGGCCTGGGGTTACAGCTCACTGGTAAGAGTATGTGCTTAGTGGTACATGTGAAGTGCTGGGTTTGACCCCAGCACCACACACCCCCTGGATCTCAGTGCTGATAAGCATGTATGCACTTGTGCCCACACTCCTGAAAGCACTCTTCTCATAAACAATAAACAGGCTGGGCATGTAGCTCAGTGCTAAGAGTATTTGCCTAGCATGCACAAGGTCATGGGTTCTATCACTAGCACTTGGGGGAGGGAGGAGAAAAGTCCCTTGCCCTCTCCATGCTCCACATTAGTACAGCTACTCCTCTTTATGCAGTCTTCTGGTCTCCACCTGCCGCAGGGAACCTGGAGAGCAGGGGTTTCAAGATATACCCACAATGCTCATCTTCAAGGCAGAGGAAGTGTGTGCGTTTGGAGGACCAGGTACGCTACCATACACCTCTCAGGAAAACCTACACAGGCTATGGTTAGGCCTGTTGCTGTATCTGAGGAAGCAGCGAGCAGTATGAGCTCTTACCTCATCACTTGGGTCATAATACTGCTCCAGGTATGGGTGGGCCAGAGCTTGTTCAACCTCAATCCTCTTATGAGGGTTGAACGTCAACATTTTGTCCAGTAAGTCCAGAGCTACAAAGACAAAGGTTTTCAGTGGTAAGAAGCAGAGGTAGCAGTCACCAAAGTGTTTTACATTTCCTGTTTAACAACCCACAAAATGGCAAAGCATCACTGTGAGGTGAGAAGCCAGCAGACTGAGCACCCATTGTATGTCTGTCTTGCCAGCCTGTGTGAACACAAGTGCTGACCACCTGACAGATGCAGATCCCAATGCTCAGAGGTAGAACATTACTGTTCTGGAGAAGAGGCAGCTAAAGGGGATTCTTTAAAACACTGAAGCAGGGGCAGGAGGATTCCAAGTTCAAGCCCCCACTGGGCAACTCAGCAAGACCCTGTCTCAAAAACAGAAAAATGGATGGCAACAAAGCCCAGTGCAAAGGCTCTAGGTTCAATCTTTAGTACAATCAAAACCAAAACCAAACATTGTTTCTATTTATTTGCACTCAAACCAGTGGTTTTCAACTTAAGTAGCAGGTCCGTTCTTCAAATTAAATCCTATTAGGACTCTTAAGATAGGGAATAGAAAAAAGGAGCTATCTCATCCCCTTTAGTCCTAGCTCACGGACTCTTAGGCACCCTGAAAAATCTAAGGCTTACATCTAAAAATCTGCTGCCAATCTGAAAAGCGAACAGCCAATCAAGAACACAAACCTGTAGAGATTCTATGGGCATCTACTCAATGAAGCCTCTTTTGTTGGTGGTATTGGGGATTGAACCCAAGGACTCATACATGCTAGGTAAGCACTGTATTGCTGAACTGATAACTCCAAGGAAAGCCCATTTTCTTTTTATTTTGTCGTTTTTTTTGAGACAGGGTCTTGCTATGCAGTTCAGGCTGGCTTTGAGCTCACTCTGTAGCCCAGGCTGGTCTTGAACTCACAATGATCCTCTTGCCTCAGCCTCCTGAGTGCTGGGATTACAGGCGTGTGCTACCATGCCTGGCGGAAGGTCCATTTTCTTAAAATAATTTATTTTAGTTTTTTTAGACAGGCTCTTGCTAAGTTCAGGCTGACATTGAACTTACTATGTGGCCCAGGATGGCCTCAAACTCACAGTGATTCTCCTGCTTTAGAGCAGGAATGCTGGTATTGGCTTCCTGAGTGCTGGTATTGCAGGTGTGCACCACATCTAGCCTAAAGTGATTATTTTAGAAGGTAGGTTATTTGCAGATGACAACAAGCTCACCCATCTACAAATCAGCACATGCTATTAAATCCTATTGAAATGTAAAAAAAACACTGTAATAACCAAAATGTATAGGGTATAATTTAATATTGATGATCAACTTGAAGAATCTGTTCTAGTTTACTTTCAAGAAAAAAATTATTTATTTATTTATTTATTTATTTATT
>NW_004955442.1:17354338-17366329 GCF_000276665.1 Chinchilla lanigera | reverse complement strand
TTTGGTCTTTCTGAGACAGGGTTTTGCTATGCAGTTCAGCATGGCCTTGAGCTCACTTTGTAGCCCAGGCTGGTCTCAAACTCACAACAATCCTCCTGCCTCAGCCTCCCGAGTGCTGGGACTATAGGCATGTGCCACCGCGTCTGGCCCGAAAAAAAATTTTTTTAATCATTTATTTGTTTAAAAATGTTCCAACTCTTGAGAGCAGACCAATAAACCTTCTGAAGTATTTGCTTTTGTGCTGGTTGGCAGGCACCTTGTTGCTTGAGGTTGCTGAAAGTTGTGCACACGCATGTGTTTATGCTCATGTGTGTGTGTGTGTTCTCAGTTTTGGCTCTCATTTTTTGACATCCTTTATTTCATGACACCAAACGGGCAAACTCTGATCTTTAAGACAAGAGGAAATGATAAATGTAGCAAGCCACATGTTGGATATATGAGAAATCACAGATAACAGCACATTTCTCATATCTAGTATATATACTTTTTTTTTCCCCTGGCACTGGGAATTGAACTCCCGACCTTGTGCTTGCCAGGCAGACGCTGTGATGCTGAGCTAAATCCCCAGCCCGTATAATTTTTTTTTTTTAAAGTCTGCAATACGTTTCAAAAATACTTGTGCTTTCATTTATAATATTTTCATATTATATCTTAGGAAATTATGGGATAAATGATACTCTGCTTTGTATGCTAAAGAACTTTTTGGAGCAGAGACAGTTCTCCTAACAGGTTTGGCCTTGATGGAAGCAGAGTGTGGCCAGCAGAAGTGTTCATCCCTACAGCTGTGACACAGGGTGTACACCTCATGAGGTTTAGGAAGCGATCCTTTCAGTGGTCAGGACCAAGTCACAATGAATCAAGAATTCAGACACCTCCAGTTCAAATCCTAGTTGTCCCAAATACTTTGGCAGGTGTGTGGACAATGGCTTAAGATGTAAGGTCAGCTTTAAATTGTCTAGAACACAGATAATAAGACCAACCTTCCTGGTCCTCATCACCTGACTATAAAGAGCTCATAGACATGTTCCTAATGATTTCTTTTTTGAGACGCAATTAAATCACTTGGCCTTTTGCTCAGTCAGGTCAGGCACTGTCAGTACCTAGAAAAGCCCAGGAAGAAATGACCACAGATTCTAACAGCATTATTTATTTTCTTTCTTTCTTTTCTTTTCTCTTTTCTTTTTCTTTTTTTTTTTTTTTTTTT
Organism: Chinchilla lanigera; assembly: GCF_000276665.1. NCBI lineage: Eukaryota > Metazoa > Chordata > Mammalia > Rodentia > Chinchillidae > Chinchilla > Chinchilla lanigera. The sequence goes on along the minus strand of NW_004955442.1, from coordinate 17,365,125 downwards.
TTTTTTTTTTTTTCTCTTTCTTTTTTTTTTTTTTTTTTTTTGTTTTTTGGTACAGAGAACTGAACCCAGGGCCTAATGCTTGCCTGGGAGGCGCTGTGCCACTGAGCTCTATCCCCGGGCCCAACAGCCTTACTTCTAAGCAACTGTGGGGACGCTTCTTCCCCGCTCACACTTGTATTAAGCAGGGAAGCACTTCATGGCAACTAAGTTATTACTCAGCTTCAGCATTTCTAAAACAATTAATCTTTTTTTTTTTTGTTTTTTCTCCGGTACTAGGAACCGAACTCACAACCTTACGCTTGCCAGGCAGGCACTTTGCCGCTGAGCTAAATCCCCAGCCCTGCATTTCTAAAACAGATCTGTTAGTTCCTTATGGTTAAACTTTAGACCCTTAAACCTACAGGCAAAAATTTCAAAGGAAAATAGCTTTCCCCCCCTCTACTTGAAAAATAACTGGCTCTCAGCCTTCTTTTATTGCAAGTGCTATTTCTGCATTATTCATAGCTACCAAAAGAGAACAAGAGAGAAATGGGAAGTAGCTGGCAGGTGCTGATCCCACAGTTAGTGTGCCCAGCCCCCTCCTCCCACGCCACACCAAGATCCACTGGTACCGCTTGGACAGCATGAATCATGGCAGCCTATGTACTTACTTGGATACAGCTTACTTCCCTGGAAAGACTGAAGTCCCTTTGAAGCTGGAATTACATCTGACCATGGTCCCTGGCCCTTTCAGTATTCCATATCTTAACTTTGAAGGATACATAACGTGGCCCCTGTCCTTCCCCTCCATCTCTAAGATCTCTTCCTTTCTGGTCCAAGCATGGACACTGGGCAGCCAGCTAGCATAGCACCTCTTCTGGTCCATCTTGCCTATTCAGCAGAGTTCTGATCCTGATCAGAGCTGCAACCTTCACTTTTACCTTCAACTTGAGTTTCTCGTCAGCACCAGAGAAAATGACCCAACTGTACGAATTGCCACGGCAACAGTACTCCTTTAATTCTGTGATCTCAGAACTTTTGTAACTCTTAGAATATTACTGATGATTGACTTTAAAAAGTAGCTTATTCAGCTCACAGCTCAACTGCACAAGCACCTTCCCTGAAAAAAACCACCCCATTCCATAAGCAGCAGAAATTCTCTAAGTGTACTTCCCATTTTATCACACAGAATGTCAGAATGTCACAGAATGTCACGAAGACATATATTGACATATATGGGATTTAACAAAGCAAGTATTCTTTACTGCTGCATCAAGGACATCTTTCTGTGCAACTGGCACTGGTTTTTTAAGCTTTGAAGAACTGGCTATGGCCTTGCCCTGGGCCAAGTTGCTGCAGTCTTGGTCTCACTGCTTCTGTATCATGAGCGCACATGGGAGCATAGAGAACAGTATGAAGATGCTTTAGTAGTACTGTTTTGTTTTGTTTTTGTTTTTTTGAGACAGAGTCTCGCTATGCAGTTCAGGCTGGCCTTGAGCTCACTTCATAGCCCAGGCTGGCCTCGAACTCCTGCCTCGGCCTCCCGAGTTCTGGGATTACAGGTGTGCACCACCACACCCGGCTGCTTTAGTAGTACTGTTAAAACAGTTTTAACTCAGACACTCTGAAAAGACACCAGGGACCTCAGAGGCCTAAGCAGCACAATACTGAGAACAGTTGTGCTACAAAGACATCAAGATTTTCCATTTCATCAAGGCCCTCAACAGCTCCAAGAGAGCCCTGTTTTTCCTCCTCCTCTAGTCCTAAGATCTACCTGCTTCACATGGCTTCAATTATGCACCCTTCCTACCAGCCAACCCTCACTATTCTCAACAAATCTCACTGAAGGTGCTGCTGAGGAAACAGATTTCTAGAAATGATCTTCTGGGACTATCTTCTCACTCAGCTCTGCTCATATCAAAAAAGAGACAATCCTCTCTCTCTATTCAAAGTCAGTTCTCCTCAATGTATGGCCAGCCCTACAAGCTCTTCTTCTGAGGTTGACCAGTTATTTCCGCCTTCACTTTCCATTCCAAAGTTCTCAATTCCACTGTTTGAATTACTCATGCGTGGTAACCAATAAACCCTATTGGAAAACCAATCTACATTTTTCAGTCTATATCTTGCTAGACTTTTCTGTTACCTGGATGCTGCCATGTACCGCCCCCCCCACACCCCTTTTGTGGTACTGGGGATTGAACCCTGGGCCTTTGCACTCAAGCTAGCTCCACAGCTCTTTAAAAAATTTTTTTAAAATGTTGAGAAAGGGCCTTGCTAAATTGACCACACTGGGCTCAAACATTTGATCCTTTTGCCTCAGCCTCCCAAAATGTTGGGATTACAGACATTCCACTTAACAACCAAGTTACAGCCCTGAGATTAGGTATTTAATTAAATTGGCTGCTAAATGAGGTGTTGTACATAGTATATACATTACAATATTCAGACAAAGAAATGGTCAAAGGAAACTCCAACTTGATTATAAAACTACAGTACTGTACAGAGAACCAGCAAAAATTATGGTACTATATAAAAACAAGGTGAAAAATAAATAAATAAAAACAAGGTGTACTGTACAAACAAAAAATACTGAGGCTGTATAAACAAGATGTACAGAACTATACTAAAAAAAAAAAAAAGAAAAAGAAAAAGAAAGGGTTGTAAGTCTCAGTCATGGGTCCTAAATTCCGAAGAGCATGCCTCAGACATAACTTTGATCAGTCAATAAACAGGTTGTTAAATGAGGAATATCTGTTTAGGCATGTACTACCACACTCGGCTTAGCTCACTTTTTCAAAATGCCATCTTCCACTTCTGTGAAGTCCTATGACACTGGTTCTCCTCTCTGTCCATTCTATAGTTTTCAAGGATTTCTAACTCTATCCCACTGCCCATGGAAGGTTCATGTTCTCTAGCTTCTTCCAGTCTCATTCCTCTCATGGTGGTGAACCTATGGCACACGTGCTGCAGTGGGCTATTTGTATTACTGAAAGCTCTAAAAGGTCCACCATCACTGCTCTATCTCCTCTACCTCTTGTGTGACTTCAAAGGCCATGAATTAAGAAACTCTCAAAGCAGAGGTGTAGTGGCACACACCTGTAATCCTAGTACTTGAGAGTCTGAAGCAGGAAGATCACAAGTTTGAGTTTTGATATGAACTGCATTTCAATATACATATCTGCAATATAAATAAATAAATAAATAAATAAAGGAGACAAAGCTCCTTGCTTTGCTTCATGATGATGGTAATCTGTTGGTTTTGCCTGCCAGGGTCAACTCCCCCATAAGCATGCAAACTGTGTTTGCTTGAGAACTCTCCAGTGCTCCCTGGTTGACCTGTGGGAATGGAGACACTGGTTGGGCCATGTTCACTTAGGTTCCCCCTTGGTCACAATGACTCACACAGGGGCAAAGACAGTCAGCCCCACTGATCTGGGCTGAAACTATGAGGAAACAGGTTACTGTGAATCTGAAGCTGCTGTGGCTTTTTTACTCCCATGAAAAAAAAAGACACTGACAATAAAAACAGCACAGAAGGTGGCAAAACTAACTAGATTTCAGTCAAAGTGGCTGTGCTCATGAATCCAGACTCTGCTGGACCTTTCAGTTATGACAGCCAATAAGTTCCTGCTTCAGGCCTAAGTCATTTGGTAACGGGCTCTTGTTGAGTGCAATAGAAAAGGCCTCAAATAGCTCCCCTAACAACTGAGCCAGTGTCCACCGCCCACAGCCCCATCATTCCATGGTAACCACTGCTAATCTTTCAACATATTTTGTTGACTTTTTCTATATATTTTCTTTTACATAGTTGAAGTCATACAGTATATAACAAATACTGTATTATTTTCCCTCAGTCAGTATTGCTCATTATTTTCCCATGCTATCAAAACTTTGTAAAAGTCACTTCCAATGATTTTATAATATTCCTTTAAGTAGGGACATATATAATTTACAACCATTTGATTAACATTTGGCATTTAGATAATTTCTAAGGCCTAACGTGATTGAAATTTAACATGACCCAAACCAAATTTCAACCGCTATCCCTCAAATTGTTCCTCTTTATTTTTCTTCATCTCAGTATCTCCTGTAACTATGTGTTCTTATTCTTTGCTATTTATCTATTTATGTCTTAGATCTGTCTTGGTCTTTACACACAGAAATATCAATTTTGAGTCTAACACTGGTAACTAGCAATCCAAACTAACAACCCTCTTGATTACTCGATCAGGTGGAAAGTGAATTGTGTCACGTCTGAGATGAACTCATGGAAACAGAAGCTATGTAACCTGTCCAAATTGAAGACTCCAAGTGGCAGACCCTTTGTCTGAACTCAGGAGACCAACTGTGGAACACCATGGCACAAACCCTGTGGTGTGCTCCCTTCTAAATTAGCACAGGAATCCTTTAAATGTCTCCATTTAGAACATTTTAGATCTATTACTCATACCTCATCAGTATAATCTTTCGTAAGTTTTATGTAACTAAATCTATTCTCTTTCTTGTTTTTTTTTGTTTGTTTGTTTGTTTTTTTCATTTTTTCTGGTACCGGGAATCGAACTCACGACGCTGCGCTTGCCAGGCAGGCGCTGTGCCGCAGAGCTAAATCCCCAGCCCCTCTTTCTTGTTTTCTTGGTTTGGTTTTAATGCTTAAGAAGATAATCTTTCTCCATGCAGAGAACAGAAAAAATATTGAAGATTCTAAATACTGTTAATTTTTGACAGTATGATTTTTAAAGAGTATTTAATCATCAATTCTTTTGGAATTCATTGTCAAGTGTGAATAATAATTTAAACTGGTTTTTTTCCAAAAATTGATTCAACGAGCTTAGCACCATCTGCTGATAATAACTGTTTCTTCCCCCTCACTGGAGTCATTCTGGAGAGAATTTTAAGTTTCATTTGAAGAAAAATCTATAATACTACTTGCTTAAGGGACTCAGCAATCAAAAACTTCCAACAAATATGGGGAGAAATGTTCAATTTCACTCTTAATTAAAGAAAAACAAATTAAATGCCACTCCCTCCACCCCCATTTGGTTGGCAGACCCAAAAGTTCAATACCCAGAATTGCTGGAACAAAAGGCATGAGGCAAAATTGCCAAACTGCCCTCCAGAGACTCAACCAATTAGCACTCCACCAGCTGTCTCTGAGAACATCAGTTTCCTCACAGCCTTGACCATACAGTAGATTATCATCAAACTTTTTAATGTTTGCTATTGTGATGAGCAAGGTTAAAAAAAAGAGGAATTACTGACCTTGTGAGTAGTCATATCTTGTTTAAGTAAAACTGAGCACCCTTTCCTATATTTAAAAGACTTTTTTTTAAGTGGTACTGGGGATTGAATCCAGCCAGGTTCTTTGCACTGAGCTACATCCCCAGCCATTTTTTAAGTTTTATTTTGGGTCAGGCTTGAGTTCACTGACTCTCCTGCCTCAGCCTCCCAGAGTGCTGAGATTACAAATGTGTGCCACAAAAGTATGCTTAAGAAACATTTATACCTGCCCGCTTTGAGACATGGTCTATGTTGCCCACGCTGATCTTAAATTCCTGTACTCAAGTGATTCTCCTGCCTCGAGCCCAAGGGCTAGAATTATGAGCATGAGCCACCATGCCTGGCTATATTCCCTTTTCTGTGAAATGTCATTAACTAAACTAAAAGCTCCAGTGTTTTAGCTATAAAACTGGAATCTCTTAAGTTCTCTGGGGTTCTCCACTCATTTTCTTGTGTATTTTTATACAAATGTAGACTATCAGTTCCCTAATGACAGGCTCTTAACCTCTTACTGCTGGTTCTTGGAACCCTTGATAGTATAAACGCTCAATTCTAGATAAATTTATATTGTAGTAAAACAAGAAACAACTTAGTGTCAGGTTAAATATGGCACAAATTCTTTGTAGTATTCCCCAACAATGGGAAGATTTACTTCCCTAGCACCTCAATTTGGCTTCACTCTCATTTGCTTTGACATACTGAATGTGGCAGACTGCTGTTCTGGCATGTGGTCTTTTATGTTGCTTTTTTTTTTTTCCCCTGGGTACCGGGAATTGAACTCACAACCTCGCGCTTGCCAGGCAGGCACTGTGCCGCTGAGCTAAATCTCCAGCCCCTCTGGCATGTGGTCTTAACAGACCTGGAAGTGTCTGTTCTTGCTCTTCTGGAATATTCTTACTATCATGAGAAGACCAGTCTAATGTACTACCGGATGAGAGATAACTGCAAGGATGAGGCCCAATTAAAGAAAGGCTGGGCATGGAGGTGTACACCTAAAATCCCACATTGGGAAGCTGAGGCAGGAGGGTTGAAAATTTGAGCCTACCCTGGGCAATTTAGCAAATTAATAAGATCCTTTTTCAAAATAAAAGAGAGAGCTATTGATGCAGCTCAATGCAAAGGCCCTGAGTCCAAATCCCATAAAAGAGTACCATAAAAAAGAAAAAAAAATGTGGTGCAGTTACCTTGGCCTTTACTAGAGGGGATCCAGCAGACTTACCCAGCTGTATCAGCCAATGGACTCATGAACAAATATATGATTATTATCTCTCAAGCCCCTGAATTTTGGGGTGGCTCGCTATTCAGCCCATTTTTTTTTTTTTTTTAAATGTTGAGATGGGATTTCATTTATTATTTTTAAAAAGTAAATTTTAGGAAAAATACGCATATGTACATACATATTGAAAGACAAGAAATAAGATACTGGGAAATTGCCATCTCTCAGGTTCGATATTCATATTCCCTTCTCCACTTAAAGGAACTTCATTTTATAGCGGCCCCACCTTAATAATACAGGATAAACTCCCCGCTGTACAAGTCGGCTTGCCTCTTCCTTGAGAGCCCATACCCTATTGCTCTGAGCGTGCATTTTTAAAATTTTGCCTAATAAATCTCTTTATGTCTCTTGCTGATGATGTGTTGTGAAATTTTTTTTACTGTGATGGAAGTTACCAAACCCACAACCTGTCTCCTGGATGCGGTCAATCAAGGTTCCCCACTTCCACTCTGAGGACCTGTCTGGACCCTGTTGAGTGACACTTCTCTGGGAGAGCCAGTGGCAGAAGATAAAGAAGCATCAAGACCATGACTTTGCTAAGTCTGGCCAAAGGCTTTCCTTTGCTTCTTTCCTACTTCGCCAATAACTTGCCCTCTGATGCGTAAGTTCTTGTTTCTTCTCTCTTCCTTCTCTGTCTTCCCTGCTCTCTCTCCACCTTCTCTTCCCTTTCTTTTTTTCTCTTTCTGCAAACCTCTGCAGCTTTGCATTTTTCCTTTTCAGCAGTCAGAGGCTCGTAAGTCCCTAGAAAATAAGTGCTTACATATAAAAGTACTGAAGATATGAGGCACTTGCTCCCTCTGAACAGAGATGAGGTGTGAAGAGGTACACTAGGATGAGTAGTGGCCTCATTAGATATCCCTCAAGTCAACATACCCAATTCCTGGATCAGATGAAGTGAAAACTTGCTCACCAGGAAGCTGCTAATAAGGACAGACCCACCCAGTGTCTTGAGCAAAGTTTTCTCACACTCCTGCCATGGAAAAACTATGCCTGAGACATGAGAACTGGCCTCAGCATGACACTTATGGAAGGTACCTCTGCAAATGCACACACTTTAGATCAAAGAAGGTCTTCTGAAGTGTTCTTTTAATCCTCATTTTCCCTCCCTCATCTCTCTCCCTCTCAAAAACCAAAGGGCATAACCTTGGCCCACTGAATGCCATGCTTTTCTTTCTGGGTGGTTGGGAATGTATCTTAAGCTATATAGATTCCAGTGAACATCTAGGTGATAACTGGTAGGTGACAGTATCCTCAGGACCTGGCAGACTATGTACTCAAACCAAGAAGGTGCCCGCTGGTCTTCTTTTGTTTTTCTTCTCTCTTCCCTAAAAAGTCATTCCCCTTTTTCTCGCCCACTTGCAAGGGTTCAACTGTTGAGAAACTCAGTCCTTAACTTTTTGTTGAAAGTATTAACTAATTAGCAGGCAGAACTAGGAAGCTAGAGGTTAGATGGGGATGAACGAGAGCTTGAGCTTTTTCACAGCTTCAAGAGACATTACAATTTCTCTGCCTGGGCAAGGAAAGGAGGTGTCCTTCTGTGTGTCCAGCCCTTTGACGATGCTGATCAAAGAGGAAAAGAAAAAGAAACAGAGCTCCAGCTAATGGTCAACAAAGGCCCAAATCCTGGTCTCTCCTCTTCTCTGGCCAGCAACCACACTAGGGGGAGGAGGGAAGCATGTGCCCCTATGTTTTCCAGTGACACAGTGAGAGACAGAGGTGACTGGTGATTCAATGACTTGGTAACCTAGCTGGAGTCCAGCTGTTTCCCTATCCCCTTCCTCAGCCAGCAGCTCTAAGCTGTGCTGGGCAGAGGGATAAATACTCCCCTTCCACTGGGCCACACCTTAGAGATGCATGCCATCAGGGCTCTGTCCACAGCCCCGCCCCCACAAGAAGGCCTCCACAGCACACATACCATGACCTTCCTCAGTCCTAGGGCTCCTGCTACAACCCTATAGCATATCACAGTCATCTTCTGGGGTCTTACTGGCTTGCTTCTCTAGTGCCAGCCTGTTCCATCTTGTGAAATTTAGCCTCATATTTACTTCCATATCTAAAACTGTATGTGCTCTGCAGTTACTGAATGGTATCTCCAGATTTTTTTAAACCTTCCATAAGGTCTTCACATATGTTGCAAGCCCCAAGGTTTAAGACCTTTGAAGTGGCCTCAAGTGGCTGTGTATGACTTTGTTTTTCTGCCTTTCCAATCCACTGTGGAAGATACAAACAAGTACCTGATGCTGGGACAGACTTCTGCATAACTGGCAGTCATGATAGAAAGTGGGGATGGGCTATGCATGCACTGTGACCTCGGGAATGTTGGGGCCAGGATATGCATGTATGAGCCTAGGAAAGTTGGGGTGGACCTGGGGCTGAGCCTGGGAAAGTTGGCGTGGGGTGCACATGTGGTATGATCCTGGGAAAGCTGGAGCAGGCTGTGCATGCAGCATGAACCTAGGAAGGTTGAGGTGGGATACTTGGGCAGTCTGACCTTAGGACCCTACAAGAATTCTATCATAAAAGCTGGGCATGGTGGTGCACGCCTGTAATCCCAATGCTCGAGAGGCTGAGGCAGGAGGACTGTTCCAAGTTTGAGATCAGCCTGGGCTACAGCTGAAAGTCAGCCTGAACTGCACAGTAAGACCCTGTCTCAAAAAGACAAGAGAAAAAGAATCCTATCTTTTCATCTTTCTCTGTATTTTTTCAAAAGTACACAAGGGAAATCTTAGGCTGCATATCTTAAACAATTATAAGTAACTCAATATCTATTTCAAAAATGTCACCTCCAGGCTTGTTTCACAGAAGTGGGACCAATTTAAAAGGAGAATTTTTTTTTAAAAAGTTAATTTTTCCCTAAATGTAAACTAAAGAGTAAAACGACAAGATCTGCCAGGCAAAGTGGTGCAGGCCTATAATGCCAGTACTTGAGGTGGCCGGGCCAGAAGGATTGCTATGAGTTTGAGTCGAGCTTGAACTACAGTGAGATGAAAGGGAGGGAGAGAGGGAAGGGAGAGAGAGAGGGAAGGAAGGAGGGTGGGAGGGAAGAAGGGAAGGGAAAAAGGGAGGGAAGGAAGGAAAGAAAAAAGAAAAACAGAAAGAAAGAAAGAAAGAAAGAAAGAAGAAAGAAAGAAAGAAAGAAAGAAAGAAAGAAAGAAAGAAAAAGAAAGAAAGAAAAAGAAAGAAAGAAAGAAAAAGAGAAAAAGAAAGAAAGAAAGAAAGAAAAGAAAAGAAAAGAAAAGAAAAGAAAAGAAAAGAAAAGAAAGAAAAGGGACAGAGCCTCAAACTTGGTTTTATAATAAAGAGGGAAAATGAATGAAGATCCCATTTAGCAATCTACAGCTCTTAGTCTCTCCGTGGCCCTTGCAAGTCTGTGGTGTTAATAGGGAGAAAGTATTCAGAGTAGTTTGGAATAGTAAAGAATATACTGTAATTATTTATTATTATTATTCTTATTTTTTTGTCTATTTGAGACAGGGTCTCGCTATGCAGTTCAGGCTGGCCTTGAGTTCACTTTGCAGCCCAGGCTGGTCTTGAACTCACAATGATCCTCCTGCCTCAGCCTCAGCCTCAGTCTCCAAAGTGCTGGGATTACAGGCGTGAGCCACCACGCCCTGCTGTAATTATTTACATTAAAAATAAGTGCTAACTGATACCCCATAGGAATAATTCTAACTGAACAGTGCATTTATACTTATAAACCTGTAACAAAATTATTATAATTTAACATGGCCAATACATCTAGAAGTGCACTCTGATTTTTTTTTTTTTAATCTTTTTTTGAGACAGGGTCTCTTGCTCTACAGTTCAGGCTGGCCTTGAGCTCACTTTGTAGCCCAGGCTGGTCTCAAACTTGCAACAATCCTCCTGCCTCAGCCTCTGGAGTGCTGGGATTATAGGCGTGTGCCACCACGCCTGGCTGTGCATTCTGATTTAATGTAACTGTTTTGTGTCAAACATGTTTTGTCTGCACGACTGCTAATCTGTTTCTAACAAATAGCTAAAGTACCTGCAGCTGCTTTATTAAACTTCTTTTTAAGCTTATATCAATTTTATTTATCTGTTTTTTCCTTATAGATTTCTGGCTCGGTTAGGACTTCACACATACACACCAATTATATAGATATTCGAAGGTTACCAAACTCACTCAAAAAAGGATAAAACCTGTGAGGCTCTTGGTTACATAAAACATGCAAATAAGAATCTTAAAAGTTTGGTAACATAAAGGGTATGTATAATTTAGGTTAACATGTATGTT
>NW_004955442.1:17339645-17353663 GCF_000276665.1 Chinchilla lanigera | reverse complement strand
AAAAAAAAAAAAAAAAATGAGTACGTAAGTAAACACAAATGGAATTAATGCTTATAAATGTTTCTAACAACTGGTCAACAATTGCTAGGTATAGATTGGAGTATTCTTGGCTTCTTAAGGTTTCTAAAAATATATTTTGGTCTATTAAATGTGTTTTTGTGAAAGTAAGTTTTAAGATTGCTTTCCTAAGTTTACTAAGTTAAATTTGATATATAACTCTTTATTAAAATAATAGCAAAAAATTTTCCCTAAATGAGTCCCCTGAGGAGACAATACTCCCCTGTATGGCTGAAAGTAGCTGCCTGAACCAATTCACTTCCGTTTTCTCCAGTGATGGGTAGCTCCTTCAGTATTTCCCCAGAGTCTTATTGTATCTCACCCCAACAAATATAATTGAGAAATTATATATAATTAAATCGGCTAGAGTAAAAAAAATAATAAAGTTTTCTGTTTCTAAAGCAAAACGATTTTAAGATAGTAAAATGTTTTTTGATAAACTTTTAAAAACTAGACTAGGAAACAAAGGTTTTGTGTGTGTGTGTGTGTGTGTTTGTTTTGAAACAATGTCTCACTGTATAGTCCAAGGCGCACTCAAATTTGTGGGAATCCTCCTGCTTCAGCCCTCTGAGTGCTGGAATAACAGGTGTATGACACCATGCCTGGGGGTTTTGTTTCATCAAGATAATTTTTTAGGTTTTCTGCTGTTAGGCTTTTGATCATTGAAGAAACTGAGTTTTCTGGGGGGTAAGAGGTTCTTTTTGAAACAGAGCTTTGCTATGCAGTTCAGACTGGCCTTGAACTCATTTTGTAACCCAGGCTGGCCTCAAACTCACAGTGATCCTCCTGCCTCAGCCGCCTGAGTGCTGGGATTACAGGCATGTGCCATCATGCCTGGCAAGAGTTTTAAGAGTTAAGGTTAATGTTGGCTTGTTCTAAAAAGTTTTCAACCGTCAGTTTAGAGCGGGTTAAATAAACAACTTATCTCAGGTTATATCAATCATATATATGTCTGGGACTAGAGATGTATATACATCAGAGGACAAAACTTCATCTATGGTAAAAAGTTTATAGAGTTACAACTATATGTCCTAAAAATAAAGAACATGATCTGAAAATAATTATGTAAGTTTAATGCATGCAAAGAAACCAGTAAGTGTTCTCTTTTACAAAATATAAACTGTATCTGGGCCTTAAATATATAAAATTATCAAAATTTTTGGGATCCCTGAACTTTGAATATGATACAATGCACACGTGCATTTAAAACTTGATCTAGGTCTGGTGTGGTTGTGCATGCCTATAATCTCAGGTCATACATTGAATTTTATCTTTTATATTCCTCTTGTAATGGGCTTGGAATAAAAGAAGCATAAACAAGCATAGGGAATACAGATATGGATAACTTCAGATAACTTTGAAATGAGCCCTCCTTTCCCTTGTAAAGTGAGCTATTACCTTTCTACCTATGGTAGGCCATCCCCTTTTCCTATAAATCAAGTCCAAACTTTATCTACAGATAATTTCTTAGTTCTGAATATTTTAATGTACATACTATGTACAGTTCCTCACTTAGTGACCAACTCAAGTTTTGACCTACTCACAGGAATGGAACTCGGTCACACATACGGAGCAGATGTATGGAGTTTCCTTTCGCTATGCAACCTAGTGTACATTCACAGACTCAGTGGCTTAAGACATGGTTGTCTTGAAATGGGAAAGGAGTACTCATTTTGCTTACCACTGTTTCACAACAGTATAAAGTTTTTAAAAAATAGCTGATATATTTAACAAAAAACATAGTAAGTGAGAATAAAGGATATTACAATTATTAGAGTTGACCTAAGAATATAAAAGATAAAATTCAATGTATGACCTTTTTTTTTAAAAAATGAGTTTAAGAAATTTCCACCTATCTTAAGGCCATGAAGATTCCATCCTGTTCTTTCTTGTAGCTTACTAGTTTTAGGTTGGTTAGTTAGTTAGTTAGTTAGTTAGTTAGATTTATTTATTTATGTATGTATGTATGTATGTATGTATGTATGTATTTTGGTTTTTCTCCAGTACCGGGAACTGAACTCACGACTTTGCGCTTGCCAGGCAGGCACTTTTGCCGCTGAGCTAAATCCCCAGCCCCTAGGTCTTATATTTAGATCCATGTTCCATGGTTAGTTTTTTTCCCCCTCGCATAACTGTTCTAGTATCACTGGTGAAGTGACTGAGACACAAAGCAAGATGGATTTTTATAAATCTCAACTGCTTTATACTGGATAGAAGAATGTACACATAAAAGGCCATGCTCCCCTCAATATGATGTTCTAAAATAGAACTACAGGGACAGAAATCAGATCAGTGATTGCTAGAAATAGGGAAAGAAATGACTACAAGAGGGCACAGAGCAACTTGGAGATGATAGAAATATTCCATATATTGATTATCAGCAGTAGTTACATGATACTATATATTTATTAAGACTCAGAAACCCACAAAACTAAAAAGAGTGAACTGCTGGGTATGGTGGCTCACGTCTGGAATCCCAACACTACAGAGGCTGAGGCAGGAGAACTGCTGCAAGTTCAAGGCTAGCCTGGGCTACACAATGAGACCCTGTCTCAAAAAACTAAAAAAAAAAAGTCAACTTTATGTAAATTATTCTAATAAACCTGACTTATCAAATGACAAGATAAAAAGGTATACAAGGTTAAGCAAAATCTGACCTGAAATCTAAAATGCTTCCAAATCTGAAACTGAGTGCTGACATGATGCCACAAGTAGAAAATTGCACACTTGACTATCTCCTATGATGAATCACCATCAAAATATAGGCTCACTAAATATACCGTAATGACCTTCAGGCTATGAGGTGCACATAAAACATAAATGAATTTTATGTGTCTATATATATGAATTCCACCTCCAAGGTAATTCCTGTTTATACAAATATTTTAAAAATCTGAAAAAAAACAAAACAAAAAAACCAACAACAACAACAACACACACACACACACACACAACACAAAATCTCAAGCATTTCAAGTAAAGGATAGTCAAACTGTATTTTTTTGCAGGCCTAAGTATTCTGAGCTCTAAAGTTGTAAACTTAATCCAAGTTGAAAAGTAGCACAGAAACCAAATGGCAGAAAATTAGAGCCATCCTCAAGATCACTTTTTCTACTGCTAGTGCTTCCAAATAAGAAGGAAAGATAGGAATGGGGTACAGCTCAGTAGTACAGCGCTGGCCTAAAGTGAGTTAGGGTTTAATCTCCAGCAGTGCTTTAAAAAAAAAAAAAAAAAAAAGGAAAAAGCAGCAGGTATCAATAAAGAGTAAATTCACTTCAAATAAAGCATGATTCAATAGCCACTGGCTGACTTTTCAAGGTAGTACTGTAATTTAACAAATGTAACAAATAGGACCAGGCAAGATGGCATGACTGTAATGCCAGCACTCAGAAAGCTGAGACAGGTGGATCACTGTGAGTTTGGCACTAGCCTGCACTACAAAATGAGTTCAAAGCCAGTCTAAACTAACGTTTTAGTTTTGAACTAACATAACAAGACTCTGTCTCAAAAACAGAGAGAGAGAGAAGGAGAGAGAGAGGGAGCGCAAAAGAATAAAAGCAAGCAAGCTAACAAAGTAAGATTTACCTTTTGAGTCAGCATTTGGGAACAGCCTGTTCCATGGCACCTTATTTTTGTGTGGAAGAGAAAGCAAATAGTTTCTAGCTTTTAAATTTATTATACAATTCAGGTCTTCTTGTGATGGAGATCCAAGAATGCCTATTGGATAAAATAGTTGGCTGTTAATTATCAAGACCAAGGCAAACAACTATATACCATCAGCTGTGGGATGAAGGAATGCTGGTAATGTTTTATCACCCCCCAATGCTTTTTCATTTTTACAAAAAGGTCATTAACATTTAAATCACAGAATATAAATGACTCATGTTTACCACATGTTACAGAGTTTTCAGAATTCTTTATTTAAGGATACAACTCTGGTATAAACAGAACTGTGCTCAGGAATCTTACCTAGAATGTGGTTCAGCTGGTCAAGATAATGCTTTCCTGGAAAGATGGGCCTGTTGGACAGCATCTCTGCCAGAATGCAGCCCACTGACCAGATATCAATGGACTTGGTATAGCCCTGCAGCAGAAAGGGAGAAAAGGCTGAAAATGCTATCTGTTGTTACAGGGCAACACAATGAGATCTTCCACGGCTATGTGGCTTATTAGAGTATAAACTTCCCCTTTGATGTTATAGTTTAAAACCACATGGAGACAGTACAGAAAAACAGGTAATTTGGCTTTCTTATGAGATGCTGAACAACCAAGATGACCTGCTTTTCTCTCCAAATTAATTAACTTATGATTATATACTTCAGTTCTTTTTTAAAAATGATTTGAGAGAGAATATTTTTAAATGGGAGATGGAAAAAGAAAAAAAGTTGTAATAGTCATGTTTTATGACAGTGGTGGTCAGTATACTCATTTTTAGAAACCTCGAAGTCAACTCCAAAGGAGGGATCTTGCTATATTTCCAGAATATCTGTAACTATCCTGAAAATCAGGTTGAAAAACCTTAATGGGGGTAGAGTGGGGAAGCATATGCTGGTCCAATATTCTCATCTCCTTCTACTTATTTTCAGCTAGAAATTTCCTTTTAATGGAAATCTGTTAAAAAATCATGGAAGAAGTCTACCTAAATCACAACAGAGCATAAAAAGATGTTTCTCCAAGGAGCAAAAGTTAGATTTTATGGAAAAAAGGTACAATGAGATGGAAGGAAAAAAATGCAGAAATAACTAAAAATAAAAAAAAAAGTCAAATATCAAAATTTAGGGAAAGAATGAAATTTCTTTGGAAAATTAAACAACAAATGATTGGATCTATAGCTATGATAAAATGGGTTTGAATTTTAAAATAATTTTAGGCTCTCTCCTCCTGTGCAAATTGCCCATTGACAGCTGCTCTTCCTATGCAGCACCAGCCAAGATCCAGACACGATGGTGAAGGTCGTAGTGAACAGATTTGGCCATATTGGACGTCTGGTCACCAGGGCTGTTTTTAACTCTGGCAAAGTGGACGTTGTGGCCATCAATGACCCCTTCATTGACCTCAACTACATGGTCTTCATGTTCCAGTATGATTCCACCCATGTTAAGTTCCACGGCACCATCAAGGCTGAGAACAGGAAGTGCTTGCCTGGCAAGCGCAAGGTCGTGAGTTCGGTTCCCGGTACCGGAGAAAAGCCAAAAAAAAAAAAAAAAAAGCTGAGAACAGGAAGCTTGTCATCAACGGAAAGGCCATAACTATCTTCCAAAAGAAAGATCCTATCAACATCAAGTGGCTGGTGCCGAGTACGTGGAGGAGCCCACTAGTATCTTTACCACCATGGAGAAGGCTGGGGCTCATATGAAGGGTGGTGCCAAGAGGGTCATCATCTCCGCCCTTTCTGCCAATGCCCCCATGTTTGTGATGGGTGTGAATCATGACAAGTATGACAACTCCCTCAAGAGTGTCAGCAATGCTTCCTGCACCACCAAATGCTTTGCCCCACTGGCCAAGGTCATCTATGACAACGCTGGCATCATGACCACAGTCTACGCTATTACCGCTACCGGGAAGACTGGACGGCCTCTCTGGGAAGCTGCCCAGAACATCCCTGCGTCCACCAGTGCTGCCAAGGCCATGGACAAGGTCATCCCAGAGCTGAATGGGAAACTCACAGGCATGGCCTTCCACACGCCCACTCTCAACGTGTCAGTGGTGGATCTAACCTTCTGTCTGAAGAAAGCAGCCAAATATAATGACATCAAGAACGTGGTAAAATAGGCTCAGATGGCCCCTTTGTAGGCATTTTGGGCTACACCAAGGACCAGGTTGTGTCTTGCAACTTCAACGTGACACCACTCTTCCACCTTTGAGGCTGGGGCTGGCATTGCCCTCAATGACCACTTTGTCAAGCTCATTTCCTGGTAGGACAATGAGTTCGGCTACAGCAACAGGGTGGTAGACCTCATGGTCCACATGGCCTCCAAAGAGTAAGCAGCACCCCACCACAGCCCAGCAAGAGCAGAGAGGCCTCGCTGTAGAAGTCACTGCCCCACTCAGCCCCAACACTAAGAATCTCCCCTCATAGCTTCCATCCCAGGCCCCCTGGAGAAGAGTGGGGGCATAGGGAGCCCTGGCTCATGGCATACCATCAGTAAACCCCACTGTACTCCCTCAAAAAAATTCTAAAATTTTTGTAATCTAAAACCTAACTAAGGGGAAACACTGAAAACCCACAAAAAATAACTAAAAGGAATCAGGTAGAGGTATAAATTCCCTATGATGCATACGATCATTATGTCTATCTAAAATGTACCAATAAAATATAATTTAAAAAATAAATAAAAGGAATTAGGACCTTTGGGAGAAATGGCAGTTTCAGGTCTGGGACAGAGAAAGTACCAAATGAGCCTGGTACATCCAATTCCAGAAAGCAAGAATGTGCCTAATGCTTGGGGAGGAAATACTACAAGTAGCTCTCTCCAGCCAAATCTGGACAAAAACACACAATGGCAGAAATGGGTTAAAAATCACAATTAAAAATGAAAAAGGAATTCTCAGACTAGGAAACTTTATGAAGATAGAGAGTAGCTCAGTGGTTATCTAGATTTAGGGGAAGGGACTAGGAGATGATAGCTAGTTGGTAGAGTGTTTCCATTTGTTTTTTGGTGTTTTTTGTTTTGCTACTGAGAATCGAACTCAGGGTCTTGTGCTTCTGAGGCAGATGCCATGAGTGTTTTCATTTGGGATAAAAGAAATGACCTAAATTCGACTGGGGTTATAATTGCACAATTCAATGTGTTAAAATCTATTGAATCTTACATTTTAAGTTTGTAAATTGTGTAGTATTCCAATTTTTACCTCAATAAGGTTGCCTTATTTTTTAAAAAAATCATAGAATAAATACATGGAAACCATTAAAACATAGAAGGAATGATAGAACCAGGCTCAAAGCCATGCCCCTATAATCCTACCTACTCAGGTGACTGAGGCAGGAGGACCACAAGTTGCCAACTTGGGCAATTTAGTGAAACCCTGTCTCAAAATAAAAAAGGCAGGCATGTGTGGTGGCACACTTCTGTAATCCCAGTACTTGGGAGGCTCAGGCAGGAGGATTGCTGAGAGTTTGAGGCCAGCCAGGGCTACACAATGAATTCAAGGTTAGCCCAAACTACATATTGAGATCTTGTCTCAAAAAAATCAACTGATCAATCAATCAATCAATCAATCAAAATAAAAAAGGCTGGGAATGTAGGTCAGTGGCCAAGGGGCCCTAAGTTCCACCTCCAGGAAAGAAAGAAAGAGGAGAGAGAGGGGAAGAGAGTTGGTGGGGGGTGGGGAGAGAAAGGAAGGAAGGAAAGTAGGAAGGAAGGAAAGAAGGAAGGAAGCCAGGCAAAGGCAGGGAGGAAAGGAGAGAGGGAAACAGGTTATAAGAGTAATAAGTAAAAGTTTGTTGACGATGACAATTTACAGTCAACTGTTTCCCTACAAATTATCTGTAATTATAAGGGGGAAATGACAGTCTGATGGTTGAGACCTGGAGGATACCATCTTAATCAAAAGGTCACCATGAACGTAACCAACTATCAGCACAAGCCAGCTGTGTCTTCTGGTGACAGGCACCAAGAAGAACAAAACACTGCTTCTGTGATATTGATATCAAAATTTGTGACAGAATTGAGGGCTCTTTTGCAAAAGAGCTGACCCATACTCTTTAAAAAAAATGGCACTGGATTTATGCTAATTATCTAAGGTATGTTAGGGTACCACAGAACACTCCTCTTTTAAGGAGTATTAATGTGTTCCTATCATTTAGGAGTGAAGTACTGGTTTATGTTGGCTTAGTGTCAGACAATGTGGCCAAGAGAAAAGACAGAACAAAGGAGAAAGGAGTGAGAAAGCAAAAAAGAGAGGAAGGGCTAAGAAAATGGCAAGATGTTAACAGCTAGTGGAACAAGGTGAGGTATATATGGATGTTCAGAGCACTTAACTTTTCTAGGTCTCAAAATTTTCTAATAGGAAGAAAAAAAAGTGAATACATTTCTAGAAATAACACTCAGGCCAGAGGTGCTGTAAATAAAAATAATCTATACTCAATTTTCTCTACAGTAACTGTCAGCAGAAGGGAGCAGTAGACATCTGGAAGAACAGATAGTTAAATTATATATATGGCTTCTCCAGTAGGGTGATTCAGAAATGGAAGCATCGGGGGCATCTTGAGTCAGAATAGAGACTCAAGACAAGAAGCCACCAGGATAAAAGACCTGCCACACTAACAACTCCTTTCCAATGAGCACTGCACATCTGGACTCCAATGTTCCTTGTCTGGAATGGCTGTCAGCTGGCTTTGTTAAGAGAATGAACCTACTGTGTGGGATTATTTATAACACAAAATTATTAAAAGAATAAAAAATTTTCCTCTTTGAAAGGTCTGTTATACAAAATCATCTTTTATAATGAAACCTTCTTTTACTGGAATTTTGCTTTCTTAACTAGAAAAATGTAGGACATCAAGAAAAATTTCTTGGTAGCGGGGAAGCACCAAGATGGCAGAGTGCTAAGTAGCAGAGGAAGAGCCTCTCTAAGAGTTGTCATCCAGACATTGGAATATAACAACGTGAGGAAGATAACAAGGAGGGAAGTGGGTCCCCTGGACCCAGGAAGGCTCTGAAGAGTGAACTGAAGCCCACAGAGAGAGTGAAGAAACTTCGAAGAATGAGGAGGTAGCTGGTGGTGCCTTCTCCCTGAGACAGAACTCACTGCTCAAGAGGAATAGTTCAAACCTGGGAACACATGGTGACTGCTGGCGACTCCAGAGGCCTCCACAGAGTGATACAGCAGTGGAAGGAACAGCGGATGTGAAGGACTGCACTAGCTGGGGTGAGTGCTGAGGGCTCAGTCATGCCATGCGAGAGAGTGATTGGCTGGGAACCATCCTGGACAGGAGCTGGCCGAGCTCAGAACTCAAGAGTAGCTGCTGGCTCCATCTAGCTGCTCCCAGCTGGGCTCAGACCCACAGAAGGTACAATGGCAGTTGCAGGCTGAGTGAGTGTGGTCTTGGCCAGAAGATGCAGGTTTGCTGAGATTATTCACTACCCTGCCAAAAAGCTACTGCTGGCTTGCTGAGATCAACACGGATCAGGACTCTGTCTCCACATGTTGTCTACCAGTGACAGTAGAGACATACTTGGAAGTAGACTCTCTCTCTTCTTTTGTTGTAGTTTTGTTTTTTTCTCCTTCATTGTTTGATCTTGTTTCTCTGAATGTAAATGTAGCTTACAGCCTCTTTGTGGTTGTGGTTCTGTTCTGTTCTGTTCTGCACCAGTTTCCTAAAGTTAGAGTGATTGCCCTTTATCCTCCAGCTTTACTAATAATTTCTTCCTCTTCTTCTACTTTTCTATTTCCTCCCCAACCCACTTTAAATTTTAACTCCTGAGGGCAAAATTGACATATTAAAGATTTTTATACTGCACATCATTTTCTGGTTTGTTTTAGATTTTTTTCTGGTACTTGGAATTGAACTCAGAACCCTGTGCTTGCCAGGCAGGTGCTGTGCCAATGAGCTAAATCCCCAGCTAGATTTTGTTATATAAACACAAATGAAGTTCATACAGTTAAAGGTAGTAAATTAATGGTTAGCTCAGTTTGCCATTTTCCAGCTATTGTCATTTCTGATGGTACCACTACAGCCAAAAAGTGACATAATTGTTCTAAATAGCTGTTCTTCCTGGTATTCCAAGATTGAGACTGACTAGGGGGCACAGAAAATACTGTGGTACAAAGAACCAAGGGCTGGGCCAAACAGGCAGCAGCACCTTCTCATCCCCAACAAACTGAAGAGGAAGGATCTTGAAACAGACTCAAAACCCCAAAACCAGCTACAATGGGAAGATACCTTAGAGAAGCAGTCATTTTCTAAGGGTTCTAAATACTAGCAATAAAACAACCCACCACAGACAATTTATAAGCATTAAATTTAAAAAAGGAAAGAAAATGAGAAGACACTTAAGATGCAACCCCAGTTCACCAAAGGCAAACCCAGGGAGCAATGAGGTGGGGCAATCTGAAAGTCACCCAGCTGGTCTCTCTGAAGTAATAACAACAAAGCAATTCAACAAGGCTCTAGAAAAAAATCAAATCAGAAATGATTTCCCAGATAACAGCAGAGATGGTGCTCACAATGAAAACCATGCTTAGAGACTGTAGAGCAGATACAAACCTATAAGGCAGATTCAAGCAGATGTCCAGGAGAATAAAAATTCCATTGAAAGGATTTCCAACAGATTAAGTCAATGTGAGGACAGCATCTCAGATATAGAAGACAGGCTTGTAGTAAGCAATCATGAAAAGAAAGCTTTCTTAAAAATAGCAAAGAACCATGAGAAATCAATACAACAATTGCTAGATGAGGCAAAGAAGAATAACTTAAGATTGATTGGAGTCAATGAAAAAGCAGGAGGTAGCACAGATGATACAAAAAACTGTTCACAGACGTCATGGCAGAAAACTTCCTTAGTAGAGAAAAAGAATGTGACGTACAAATAAGTGAGGCATATAAAACTCCAATTAGCCATGATCAAAGAAAAAAATCTACAGCCAGGCATATCAATAGACAAAATTCCAGAAATTCAACGTAAGAATAGAATTTTAAAAGCTATTAGGGAAAGGAGACAAATTACCAA
Source organism: Chinchilla lanigera (assembly GCF_000276665.1). Taxonomy (NCBI): domain Eukaryota; kingdom Metazoa; phylum Chordata; class Mammalia; order Rodentia; family Chinchillidae; genus Chinchilla; species Chinchilla lanigera. Next base: position 17,342,933 of record NW_004955442.1, on the reverse strand, counting down.
TAAAGGAAAGCCCATCAGAATCACAGCTGACTTCTCAGCAAAAAGAGAGCTTGGAGTGAAGTATTTCAAGTACTAAAGGAAAACAACCTTCAACCCAAATTGATTTACCCCGCAAAATTATCTTTCAAAACTGATGGAGAAATAAGATACTTCCATGGCAAAGAACAGCTAGGGAAATTTATACCACTAAACTAGCACTCTGAAATGTTTTGAAGGACATTCTAGAAAGAGATAACAAGGACTACAACTCCATCAACCCTAACAGAAGGAATCCACCAGGCAAGGAAAACAATTAAACAGAGGGAGGAACAACAAGAGCCAACAACAGGATGATAATATGACAAGGGCAAGTCAATACATCTCAGTTATAACCATCAATGTTAATGGTCTCTATTCACTAATCAAAAGAAACATACTAGCAGAATGGATCAAGAAGCAAGATCCAACAATATGCTGCAAACAAGAAACACATTTAATTCAAAAAGAAATTCATAGACTGAAAGTCAAAAGATGGAAAACAATACTCCATGTGACAGGAACCCAAAAAAAGCAGGGGTACCTATTGTATTTGCAGATAAAATGAATTTGAAGCCAAGACTGATTAAGGGAGATAAGGAAGGTCACTATATCCTTGTAAAGGGAACAATCCAAGAAGAAAAGGTAACAATCATAAATATATATGCAACAAATACCAGGGCACCCAACTATATAAAACAAATATTAATGGGAATAAAGATCAAATAAGCACTAATACAACTTTATTGGTTGGGTCTCAATACCCCACTGTCACAAAAAGACAATCAACTAGACAAAAAAATGAACAATGAAATATCAGAAGTGAACCAAACTTTGCAACAAATGGACTTAGTAGATGTCTACAGAGTGTTCCACCCCACAACATCAGAATACACATTCTTCCCAGCTGCACATGGGACAGTCTCCAAAATAGAACACATACTAGCTCCTATAACATGTGTAAGTAAATGCAAAGGAACTGGAATTATCCCATACATATTATCAGACTACAGTGCAATGAAATTGGAAATTAATGGCAAAAGAAACCACAAAAACTTCATAAACACATGGAAATTAAATAGCACCCTCAAGAACAACCAATGGGTTACAAATGAAATTAAAGAAAAATTAGACAGTTTCTACAATTCAATGATAATGACAATACAACGTACTGGAACTTATGGGACACAATGAAAGCAGTCCTAAAAGGGAAATTTATAGCAGTGAATACCCTTATCAGGAAAACAGAGCAAATGCAAATAATTTAATGGTGAACCTCAAACTTCTAGAAAAAGAAGAGCAGGTTAAGCCAAAAACTCATACAAGGGAGAAATTATAAAGATCAGAGCAGAGATTAATGCATTAGGGATTAAAAAAACAATACAAAGAATCAATAAGTTGAAGAGTTGGTTCTTTGAAAGATTAAATAAAATTGACAAACTCTTATCCAACCTGATCAAAAAAAAAAAGGAAAGAAAAGACTCAAATCCATGCAATTAGGAATGAAAAGGGTGAAATCACAATGGGTCCTGCAGAAATCCAGAAGATCATCTATATCTACTTTAAAAGCTTGTATTCTAACAAGATGGAAAGTGCAGAAGAAATGGACAGATTCCTAGATACATATGAATTACCAAAGCTGAATCAAGAAGATATAAAAATCTTAAATAAACCAGTATCAATCAATGAAACTGAAGGCATAATTAAAAACCTATCAAAAAAGAAAAGGCCCTGATGGATTTACTGCTAAATTCTGCAAGAAACTTACAGAAGACCTAACACTACTACTTCTCAAATTCATTCCTGGAAGCATTACCCTGGTACCAAACTGGAGGACTCAACTAAGAAAGAGAATTACAGGCCAATCTCCCTAATGAACATAGATGCAAAAATCCTCAGTAAGATACTGGCAAACAGAATGCATCAAATCATCAAGATTATATTCCATAATCAAGTGGGATTCATCCCAGGGATGCAGGGATGGTTCAACATAAGTAAATTAATAAATGTAATACATCATACTAATAGAACTAAGGACAAAGATCATATGATCACCTCAACAGATGCAGAAAAAGCTTCTGACGAAGTCCAGCACTCATTCATGATAAAAATCCTACAGAAAATTGGAATAGGTGGTCTTTATCTCAATCTGATAAAAACCATCTATGATACACCAACAGTCAACATCATACTAAATGGACAAAAACAGCTTTCACTCTAAAATTAGGAATAAGACAAGGATGTCCACTGTCTCTGCTCTTATTATTCAACACAGTTCTGGAAACTTGAGTCAAAGCAATTAGACAAGAGAAAGAAATAAAAGAAATTCTGATAGGAAAGGAGAAGTTAAATTATCACTATTTGAGACGACATGATACTCTACATAGAAGACCCCCAAAATGCCATTAAAATACTGCTAGATTTAATAAGCGAATTCAGTAGTGTAGCTGGATACAAAATCAACACTCAAAAATCAATAGCCTTCCTGTATACAAATAACAATCTCACTGAGAGAAAAATTAGGGAAACAACACCTTTCACAAACAATAGCATCCAATAAAATGAAGTAACTAGGAATCAATCTAACGAAGTATGTAAAAGACCTCTACACTGAAAACTACAGTACTCTAAAAAAGGAGACTGAAGCAGATATCAGAAATGGAAAGCCAGGTGTGGTGACACACGCCTGTAAACCCAGCACTCGGAGGCTGAGGCAGGAGGATCATTATGAGTTCGAGGGCAGCCTGGGCTACGAAGTGAGCTCAAGGTCAGCCTGAACTGCATAGCAAGACCCTGTCTCCAAAAAAAAAAAAAAAAAACAAAACCAGAAATGGAAAGATATCTTTGTCTTGGGTAGGAAGAACCAATATAGTGAAAATGGCCATACTTCCCAAACTGTTATACAGATTAATGCAATCTCTATCAAAATTCCAATAGTGTATCTCACAGAATTAGATAAAACAATCCTAAAATTCATTTGGAATCACAAGAGACCTAGAGTAGCAAAGGGAATTCTGGACAACAACGGCAAGGCAGGGGGTATCACAATCCTTGAAATTGTACTATAAAACTACTGTGGTTAAAAATAGCATGACGCTAGCAAAGAAACAGACCCAAGATCAATGGAACAGATTAGAAGATGCCAAAACAACTCCAGACATACTCAACCACCTTATCTTTGAAAAAGGTGCCAAACACATTTACAGACAGCCTCTTTAATAAGTGGTGCTGGAAAAACTGGCTCTACACATGCCAAAGATTAAAACTGGACCC
>NW_004955442.1:17264958-17338200 GCF_000276665.1 Chinchilla lanigera | reverse complement strand
CACAGCGAGAGCCTATCTCAAAAAGATAATCAATCAATCAATCAATCAATCAATCAATAAGACTGGAGAAAGGGAATAAAGCCTATGAGCTACGTAGTCCCTTTTATTTCTATTTAATTTCTCAGGACTATTTCTGATTCTTGGGTCCTAGATACAACATACAATATTTATTCAGAATTTTTCTGTTTCTGTTTTTATTTTTTTTGTTGTTTTGGTTTTTTTCCAGTACCAGGAATCAAACTCACGACCTTGTGCTTGCCAGGCAGGCACTTGTGCCACTGAACTATATCCCTGGCCCTATTTATAATTTTTTTTTTCCAGTACTGGGGATTCAACCTATAAATTTTGCACTGAGCTATGTCTCCAGTTCTGCTCCGAAGTGTTTTTTTGTTTTTTTTTTTGTTTTTTTTTTTTTTGGAGACAGGGTTTCACCAAGTTTTTAGGCTAATCTTGAACTTGACTTCCTGCCTCAGTTTCTTAGAATGCTGGGATTATAGGTATGTGCCATCATGCCTACTTTTCTTAACTGATCTTAAATAAAGATGTAACTATATTTAAGAATCTCATAATTTTGAGATATTAGACACAAGTAGTACGTAAGGTTTACTTAAACCTGACTCAATTTTGGCACCTCATTCATATACTATTTGGAAACAGTATGTTAAAAATACTGAATGGCAAACTCAATTGCAGCACTCAAAATTTCTGCTTACTGATTCATAATTCTAACAAAGAAACCATACTTCACTTTTTATGGCTTTTCTAAATGCATGTAATCACTCTTCTGAGCAAAACATAGGCTTTCTTAGCACAGTTTGGATGTAACCTGGATGTACTCTTCACAGCCACCTGGAGAGGAAAAAGTACTTCATCTGGAAATAGGACTACCATATAATTTTAAAGACTCCATCACAGTTCCTATTGTTTGCATATCTGTTTTCTTCAAGCACAACAAATTATACTATAATTCTGCTGAAGAGATATTCTTGAGTAATTTTTTTTTTTTTTTTTTTTGGTACTGAGAATCGAACTCAGGGCTTCGAGCTTCCCAGGCAGGCACTGTGCTGCTGAGCTACATTCCCAGCCCTGAAGAGATATTCTTCATTATTAGATGATGTTCATCCTTATACAACAGCCCTGACCTGTGTTCACAGAAATAAATACTTCTGGTTACCTCTAACACAAAGACAGCCCACGCCCAATCTTGGCATCAGCAGGTGTGAAAGCTACCATAGGCGGGCCCCTCAGAAGAGGGACATGGAGCATTTATGCTGTGACTGGAGAGGCAACCTTCTAACTCTTTAGATGTCAGCATCACTCTAGTTGAGGTGGAGAAGTTGAACCCCAGGGTCCAGAAGCTTAATGCAGAACAAGAGTAAGACAGCACTGTGACTCTGGCCAAAAGATAGCTCAAGCCTCAACTCAAGGTGAGTCTGGAGAGGGAGGTTTATGGCCACACATTTAGAAAATATTTTTATTCCGCATTTTTTAAAAATGCAAATCTGATCTTACCTTGGAATTCAACATTATTTCTGGAGCCCTGTACCAACGTGTGGCCACATACTCTGTCAGGAACCCTGTGTGATCATGATCTGGATCTGCAACACGGGCCAGGCCAAAGTCACAGATCTAAAAGAGGGGGAAAAAAAAAAAGGAAATCTCAAAAATTCAACCAGCTCAATATAAAAACATCATAAAAGACAACAGTAGGAATAACTGATAATAAGCAGTAATTACCATTATGGTGTCAGATACTTTGTTGCAAATGCTAGACTCATTCAGGGCCCTTTCTTGGCCCCATTCTATTAGCCAAGTTCCAGGGTTCACTGCTGGTGAGATCAGCTCCTCAATCGGCACTAGCATTCCATTTCTCAGACCTCCTGCTAGTCTTTCACACAGTCCAGGAATGTTGGTATTTCCAAAGATTCTCCCTACTTCCCTCCCTTTTCATATAGTCAAATCTACTCCAAAAGCTTTTAAAAAAAAGTTTCATGTACTGAAGATGCAAATTTCCTTAAAAACAAAAAACAAAACAAAAACAAAGAAATCCCAGCCTTTCATCATCTGATACAATATTGGATACAATACTGTGCTGCTACTTGACCAGCTACCTTACCGGATTCCCATGTATATAAAATGTAATGGTAATGTACTTAGCCTCACACAAATGCAGGATATTTGAATTCTTTGGTTCTTGGAAAATCAACCTGAGAAAGATGTATGTTAACAAAGACAGGTCAGAGTACAGTAGAGGATAGACTGGAAGACAGACTAATGTGGATGGTTATTACACTACATAGCTAAGAAACAAGGTTCTTGGAGTCTATCTGAACATCAATCTCTGTTTAGATATCCCACAGTTTGAGTGTCTCAATAATTCATAAAGATCTGGGAAGATCCTACCCACATCACAAATATCCTCCTCTGGCAGTCTCTACCTCAGAAGCTGAGATCAAGAGGTAGCATTTTTGATCCTATGTCTCTGTTGCTTGCTTCAACTGTAAGATCCAATAAGTTCAATGTTTGTGTTGCATAATTTCTGTCTTTGACACACTGTCACTTCATCATCAAAAAGAGCTGCTTAGTCACTTTGTTCATCGCTGAGACATCATACCTGACACAACTTAAAGGAGGACACATTTATTTTGCCTCACAGTTTAGCGCACAATCAGCCAGTTGCAGGGGAAAAACTGCTCAGATCATGGTGGCCGGGAAGGAGAGAGAGAGAGAAGGGAGGAGCTAAGAAAGGAGATAAAACCCTTTTAGGTCACATCCACAGTAACCTGTCTCTCCCAACCACGACCTACCTCCTAAAAGCAAGTCAGCTACAGAGTCCCCATGGTCTAATCTTCTTCCTAAAGCTCCACCTATGAGCATGTAGCTTCTGGAAGACAGGCACAGACAGCACATTTGCTTCTCCAGTGACTCTCCCACAGACACTCTCCATGCAATTCTCACAGGGTCCAGTGGTGAGGAAATCCTGACCTCCATAGTTCTGGCTTCTAACTCCAGCTACTGCATTCTTTCGGTCTACATGACTTCCACCAGAAGCTCTGGGTGTCTCCTTTCTTTGCTGACACTGCACTGCAGACAGTCACAGCCTCTCAGAGGATCTGGCTGAGAAACAGCCATAAGCTTTTAAGGGGAACACAGCTGAATTCTAATTCGGCTTAAATGATTTAAAGCTTTCAATGTATCTGTATCCTGTTTGTTTCTTTTGCGTCTTTTCTACCAATTCCTGTGAAGCAAACCATAGGAAGGGTTTCTAGGCTTACAAGCAACACCAGCCAACTGAGAGAAGGATGAACAACTGGTTTCTTCCATTTCTGAAGAGTGCCATGAGCCATCACTTGCCATGCTGGACTTTTGCCAACCCGTTTTACTTCTGTGTGGATTGAACATTTTAACTTTTGTGAGGCACATAGTTTCTTTTCAGGACTAACACTTCATCTTATTCATGGTCAACCATGACTCATCACTCAGTCTGCCTTTTGTAGTATGAATGACGCCTAAAGACACATTCTGAATCCTCCAAACGAGAAAAATTACTACACCTGATCAATACAGCAAAACCACTGCAAGCTCTGGAAGGAATATGAGCACAGATCTGTCACTATACTTGATGCCCAGCATCACACAGACTGCACAGGTTCAGACTTGACAAAACTTTGCATTGCTCAGGTAAATCACATAACAAGTCCTAGATAGATTAAAAAAGCAAAGCAAAACAACAAACACGAGCCACAGACCAATGAGACCAAGTACTGAAGAGGATGTTCATAAAATATTGACAAACAAATGGAAGTTGAATTTTAGATGGCTTGGTAAGATTCTTAAACCTATTAAGATGGATTGTAAGTGCTGTGGATAATTTTAAATGTAGCTGTGGCAGACTGCATTTTCTAAAGAACAACATACCATTATAACACCACCCCCATCTATACCTCCACTGTCCAGTACTTGGGATTGAACCCATGACCCTGTGTACACTAGGCAAATATTCTACCACTGAGCTACATTCCAAGCCTTTTTATTTTGAGACAGTGTCTTGCTAAGTTGCCCTGACTAGCCTTGCCTTGTGATCCATGGAGCTGATTATAACATGCTGGGCCCCTCATGCTCTTCTTACAAGCTCTTCAGTTCAATCTGTTTCAGTCTTCCCTTCTGTTGAATATGAATCAATTTCTGTAATTTTCTGAATTGACAGAATACAGTGGAAGTGATGTGTGTGACTTCTGAGGTTACATTACAAAATAAACATGGCTTCCACTTGGCTCCTTCTACTGGGCCATTTGGAACCCTCTGTTATAAGGAAGCCCAGGCCACGCAGCCTACAGGTACCAGCAACAGCCTGCATCAACTGCCACCAGGCATGTAAGTGATGATTCCATGCTCCACCTTCACATCTCTGGTCAAGACCCACACTCCTTAAAAAAAAACCCAGCTACTCCTGCTATACCTTGACTGAACTCTTAACTCACAGAAACTGTGAGATAACATACAATTATTGTTTTGGGTCACTGTATTTTTAAATAGTTTGTTTTTTTTTTTTTTTGAACTGGGAATCAAACTTAGGACCTCACAACTTGCCAGGCAGGCGGCATGCCACTGAGCTATATCCCCAGACTCTCGTAATCTGTTATAAAACAAGAGAAAAATACTACACTGGTACTGGACAGAGTGACTGTGATGGGACAGTACAGTGAAGTGGTACTGGAGTAATGAAGAGATGCTTATGATGGGAGACTTGAGCAGTGCTAAAGCAACAGGGAGAAGGCACTATAGCTGGAGCCTCCCAAAACACCTCTATTGAACTGGCTGCTTTTATATCTCAACACTGTCTTTAGTTTAAACTTCTACAAAAGCTAGCCTCCCTACCTAAAACTAATCATCCTTTAGATTCCTGAGTATTATTTGTAAAGCAATATGAAGCCATCTCTCTGGTTCAAATCTTTTAACTGATTTTTTTCCTGCCTATGGAATGAGGAACAAACTTTTGTGTTGCGATAACGTCTTGGTATGTAGCCCAGGATAGCACTGACCTTCTAATCCTCCTACCTCAGCCTCCTAGGTGCTACAAGTACAGCCATGCACCACCACACTTGGCTCAAGATTAAACTAAGCACAACTTTCAAGATTATGGTGAAAATGATATGAAACTACCTTGCAGATCTCTCATCTTCCACCACTGCTTCTGATCCTATTTACTCCAAATGTATACTCCCCTTCCTGATTATCCAATACCATTCTAACTGTGGGCCTCTATCAATACACGCCACTCCACTTAAATATCCAGCTGGGAACATCCTCCTCCTGAGAGGTTTCTGAGGAATCACCACACCCCAAATTAATTGTTCACTTCTGTGAACTTCCATATTACTTTATTGTATTTATATTAATGTATACAATCAATTCATGAAGCCAGGTGTGGTGTCGCATGCCTGTAATCCCTGCACTCGGGAGGCTGAGGTAGGAGGATTGTTGTGAGTTTGAGACTGGGATATAGGGGCTGGGGATTTAGCTCAGTGGCAAAAGCGCCTGCCTGGCAAGCGCAAGGTCGTGAGTTTGGTTCCTGGTACCGGAGAAAAACCAAAAAAAAAAAAAAAAAGACTGGGCTATAAAGTGACCTCAAGGCCAGCCTGAATTGCATAGCAAGACACCGTCTCAAAAAGACAAAACAAAACAATTCATGACAAATAGTTGTACAAATGCCATTTTCCCCCAACTAGAATATAAGTTCCTTGAAAAAGGCAATACTTAACCTACTTCTTATTCTGAAGTGCCCTACATGTACTGGACATTCAACATTTGATGAATAAATGCTTTACTTTAAATGTTCTGGTAAAGCACAACACTGTGGTGGATTAATCAGCAGAATTTCTAATAATGATTGTTTTTCACAACATCTGAATCACTAATCATCTTTTAAAAATAAACATCCACTGCAGTGTGTACACATCCACTATACTGGATAGCACAGATGGTTATTTTACTATCTTGAAGATAGACATTAGGTTATTCCCAATTTTTGTCTATCAGAATTTATGGTGCTGTGAACATTATTAATGGAGATATTCTGTGGTTAAAAAAAAAAAAACCACAGTATAAAGTACCAGGGTTAAAGACTCTATATTCATAAATAATATAGTAATGGCAATATAATTATGATTTTTCAATTATGGCAATACAAAGGTAGAATGAAAAAAATTAAGATAAATAGTATTCCCTCAATAGGAAAAGGCAACTTACCTTTATCACTGATTGATGCAATACAAGGGGTCATCAAAATACATATGTGGTGAATATTTAATTTTTAAAAACATATTACAATAAAAGACACATTGACATTAATCCCCTCAGAACACTTCCTCTTGCTTTGAACACACTTATCCCATCATTTTTGCCACTTGCCGAAGCAGTTCTGGAAGTCTTCTTCCACATCTATATGAGGTGTGATGAAGAATACAGAGAAGGCTGCTGCAGAGTGTAGGCAGGCTCATAAAAACATTCTGATGTGTCCTCATCCACTAGATCTGGTACTATGCAATCTCTGGCTCTTCCACAAAGTCAAATGACCATGAAAAGTAAACATCGTGAATTGATTCAGGACATCAAGGTAGCCATGACAGAGCAACTAAGGACACTCGGGAAAAGAAGGCTTCCATATGTGCTTTAGAAAGTGGCAAGAACAAGGGAAGTAAGTGTCTTTGAAGCAAGGGGGAAGTAGTTTAAGGGAGATTAATGACAACGTGTCTTTTACTGTAATGATAATAATACTGTATTTCTGATTACACCCTATATACTTCTTTAAAATTAAAACCAAAAGTATATTTGTTCTTCTCTATCCTTTCCTTCTAAGAGATTTGGTTTAAAAGCCATTAAGTGTCGTGGAGAAAGGTACAGCAGCTTGGGAGGGAACGCAGCACGCAAGCAGAGTTAAGAGTGGGGGTTCAAGACCAGGACATGTTCTAGATATGAGGTGAAAAGGGGTACAGTAAAGGAGGTAGGGGCAGCCCAGCCAGGGGACTGGGATCCCAGGAAGATGATGTTGCACTAATCAACTGCTTTTTTGGGAGTTGAAAAGTGGTCATTTTTCTAATTATCATTCCTCTGTACTTATTAGCTGGCACTCCTTTTAACACATTCATGACAGGGCTGTAATTTAGGTATCACACTGCCAGGTGACTTGAACTACCAGTGCTCTTCTACTACCATGCACACTACAGTGTGCATGACTGTCCCACTGGGTGGCTTTTTATTAATTTTAGTCCAATGAAAGTGACTATATCCATTTATGCCACCAGCGTAACCAGCCACCTGAAAGGACAGTCATGTATGTACCACTCATGGTTCAAGTCAGCAGGAACATGTTAAAGGTCTCTATCAGCTGTTGTGGTAGTGCACACCTGTAATCCTATCAATGAAGGAGGCTGAGGCAGGAAGAGCACAAACTCAAGCCCATCCTGGGCAACTTAGCAAGACCCTAACTCAAAATTTAAAAATAAATACAAGTAAATAAATAAAAAGGACTGAGGATGTAGCTCACTGGTAGAGTACCCCTGAGTTCGATTCCCCAGTACCAGAAAAAGAAGGGGCACCATGTTTTATCAACTAGGGCTATTTGTTTACCTTAATATACAGATTCTAGTGTTTGTTTCGACCAGAAACAAAGGAAATAGGTTTAATCATCTCCCTTTAGTTACCAGTCTTCAGAACAGCAAGGTGGTATAAGAGGGACTATGTTTTATTATTTCTATCTTCTGCATCTATTTATTATAAAAGCATAGAACTAGCAGGTTCTCAGAAGTTACTGAACACAATTTAAAAAATAAAAAGCTGCAGGATTTAGATCTCTTAAAGATTTCAGAGCTCCACTGATGGTCATCCGTGAAACGTTCATGTCACATGCACATGCACATGCACCACTGAAGTTTCCTTTACAACATCAAACACTAACCAAGTTTATACGGCATTAATAAACTGCCAAGCTACAAAATTTAAAAGGCAATACTATTCAGAATAATTCCATATAAAAGAAGATGAATAAAATATGGTACAAGAAACAAAATGACCTACAAACTTCAGCACTCCTAACTAGCTAGTTTTTGGGACTGTGGAAATTCAAATTTTCATAAAACAAAGGAAGTTCCAAATACACATGCATGCCAAATCACATGGGCTGTGACACTCCTGGGATTTTTGTGGGGTCAGTCTAGCAAACTACGAGTACATAGACTAGTAACAGACTATATGTCCCCAGTAGTTCCACTAAAAATATACTAGAAGAACCTCTAAGTAGGATCTCTAGCCCTCCTCTCACCTCCAATACTAGGGACTGAACCCAGGACCTGGCACTGAGCTACATCCCAGCCACACTTGACTTTTTATTTTGAGACAGGGTTTCACTAAACTGGTAAACTGCCCAGGCTGGGCTGACCTTATGATTCTCCTACCTTCGCCTCTCACAGTATTGGGATTATAGGCATGTGCCATCATGCCCAGCTAGATCTATAACCCTTGTAAAGCTTTTGTGGCCCTGAGAAATAAAAAGAAAGTTTACAAGAGGGTTCCAAGGGGTCCAAAGATGTCAACATCTGTAGGCCTCAGGCTTCAGATAACAAGTACAAAGTATGTTTACAGAAACCAAAAAGAAAACTTACTGCTGTTGGCCTTGTCTGGTACCAGAGTCAAAAGTTCAAAAAAAAAAAAAGAGTCAAAAGTTAGAGGTCACTGGGGATGATGGTACACACCCATAGTACCAGCTTTTCAAGAGGCTGAAGTAGGAGGATCTCAAATTCAAGCCCAGTCACAGTTTCTAGGTAGAGAAGTCTAAGAGTATGGGCATCATAGTTACAAGGTACTGAGAATGTGATGGAACACAGTGATTCCAGAAATGAAATAGAAAACTCTCCTCCCCAATGGGACTCTCTCAGCTGTCATACATGCGCACTGAGCTGCAATCACACCCTATCCTGTGTGGGCATGCTCGCTGTGACACGTCAGTGACCTTGGTTAACACACCACACTTACCTTTGGAATGAGATGCGATCCTAAACAGATTTACCCAAGTGGATGTATCACACTCTCTATGTACACTTTGAAGGAGAATGAATTATCTTACTTTAAATTCCTAAAGTATGGCTTGTACTTCTGGCTCTCAATGTTAAACTGAAGTCTGAAAACCATACTTAGAGATTACGCAAATGGCCTGCAACTCATGTTACCAGTGTGGTCATAAATTTTGGTGAGCAGGTGAGTAAAACGGCCTTATCTAAGAAGAAGTCCATCAACAGTGGAAATATAACCAAGTAGTCTGGTTGTATTTATTTTATTCTTAAGGATGCGTATTTTCAAGTAAATATAAAAGGAAAAATTTCCTTTATTATTCATGCAATGCTGCAACTACACAGAAGAGGATTCAACGTTTTCCGTTTTACTCCCCCATTTTGTTATTCCTTCTGCCTATACATAAAATCCTATGCCCAACCCAGGCACTCATCTACTGAAAACCTGCCCATACTCAGAGCACTGGCATGAATACCATCTTCTTCCTGCCACCTTTTACCACCCCAGCCAGAAATGGCCCACTTCTCTCCTTTGTATTAGCTTACCACTCTTTTCAGTTACAGCATGTATTAATTACCTACTGTCTATCAAGATTTTTAATTTATTAGTTTTCAGATTTCAGGGCCAGACACTTATTTCCCTAGCCTAGCATACCTGACAAAACTTCACACAGGAATATCTGTTTGACAGAACTCCCAAGAAATGATTATTGCTATACATCTACATGTACTTTTTTAATGACTATATTGAGATATAATTAACATTCCACACAATTTATACCCCTCCTTTTTTATTTTGTTTTTCTGAGACAGGGTCTCACTGTATAGCTCAGGCTAGCCTGCAACTCATTCTGTAGCCAGGCTGGCCTCAAACTTGTGGTGATCCTCCTGCCTCAGCCTATTAAGTGCTGGGATTGCAGGTATGCATCACCATGACCAGTAATATATCCATTTAAAGCACACAGTTCAATTGCTTTTAGAATTATAATCATAGGGTTACAAAACTATTGCCATTACCCTATCTGAAAGCACTTTTTAAAATCTCAAAAAGAAATTCCAAAGACTTAATACTCCCTCCCCATTTCTCACCTAACTCCACCAGCCCTAAGCAGCCACTGACCTACTTTCTGATTACAGATTTGCATATTCTAGATACCTCTTAATTGGGACCATAAATATGTTTTTTTTAATGACTGGTTTCTTCTTTAATTCACACAGTGTTTATATAATTCATCCAAGTTATAGCATTACCAGTATACTTGAACTCTTATATTTCATTGTATGGAGCTACCATATTTTATTTATCCATCACTATTTGGACACTTGGATTTTTCCACTTTTTGGCTATAATAAGTAATGTTAGCATAAACAGTTTTTATGAAGAAATATGTTTTCACTTCACTTAGGTATAGACTTAGGAACAGAATCTTTGCTAATGCTTTTTGTCTCACTTTGCATCACAGCTATCCTAGTATGTATGAAATGCTATCCCACTGTTACTTTGATTTGCATTTATTTTCCTACTGAATAATGATGTCAAAGCACCTTTTCATGTTCTTATGGTCCATCTGAGTATCTTCAGGGAAATGCCTATTCAGATGCCTTACTCGTTTTAATACTGAGTGTTTTTGTTTTGTTTTTTGTTTTTGTCTTTTTTTGAGACAGGGTTTCACTATGCAGTTCAGGCTAGCTTTGAACTCACTTTGTACCCCAGGCTGGCCTGGAACTCACAACGATCCTCCTGCCTCAGCCTTTAGAGTACTGGGATTATAGGCGTGTACCACCACACCTGGCTATTTATTTTTTATCACTGAGTTAGAAGAGCTCTTTCTAACAGTCATTCCTCAGTATCTGTGGGTGACTGGATCCAGGACCTTGAAGATATCAACACGGATGCTCAAATCCCTTACATAAAATGGCACAATATTTGTATACAAACTACATGCCATTTTTTCCTATACTTTAATTTCTAGATTATTTATAAAACCTAATGTAATGTAAATGCTATGTAGCATTGTTATACTGTATTGTGTGGGAAATAACAACAAAGAAAGAAGAAAGAAGTATATAACCATACAGATCCATTTTTCCCCTGTGTATTTTTTAGCTGCAGTTGTTGGATACATGGATGCAGAATCTGCAGATAATGAACCCATTAATGCAGAGTTTCTATATGCAGTTACAAGACCCTTATCAAACGTATGATTTTGCAACTTCTAGAGTCTGTCTTTTTTACTTTCTTCACGTGTTACTCTGTAGTTCAGGTTTTAAGTCTTTATTTAGGCCTTGGCACTGAGCTACATCCCCAGCCTTTTTTCTCATTTTTTATTTTGAAACAGTGTCTTACTAAGTCACTAAGTTGCCCAGTTTGGGCTCAAACTTCCTTTCAAATCTTGATGGAGTTCAACTTACTTTCTTTTTCTGTTGCTTGTGCTTTTTGTGTCATGTCTAAAAAGTCTGCTTAACACAAAATCACAGAGATTTATTCCCATGCTTTCTAGTAGTATTACAAATTTTATTCTTAAATTTTAAGACCCATTTTGAGTTCATTTTTGGACAGGTGCAAGGGAGGGATCCAATATCATTTCTTTGCATGTGCCTATTCAAATGTTTCAGCATTTGTTGAAAAGACTTCTTTCCCAAGGGTAAATCTCCTTGTCAAAAATTAGTTGACATGGACATATGGGTTTATTTAACTGACTTTGCATTCTCTTCCATTAATCCATCCCTATCCTTACGTCAGCAGCACAGCCCTACTTACTATACTTTTCTATTAATCCTCCAACTTTCTTCTTTTATAAGGCTGTTTTGGCTATGCTGGGTCTCTTGAATTTTCACATAAATTTTAGAATCAGACTGTCAAAAAAAAACTGCTAGGGAATTATAGATCAATTTAGGGGGAAATGCCATCTTAATAAATTTTCTGAGTCATTAGCAATTATCCTTTCCATTTTTTTTGGTCTTAAAGTTATATGGATTTTATTGGATTGAATCTACATCTCTTTATTAAAATACAGACACCTACAGATCTCTATTCTTACTTAGCTCTGCCATCCATTAAAATACAGACATACATTGTACATTTTCAGGAAAACTCTGAAGATTATAAAGGATCTTAGATTTTCTCCTTATTTGGAATGCCTTATCAAAGACAGTGAAGCTAAGTTTTCTGCTGATTTCTAAGTGTTTCTTGTATAATACTTACTGAAGAAAAAACAATGAAACACAGCATTTTATTGTTGTTTTTTGTTTTTTTTGTGTGTGTGTTTTTTTTGGTTTTTTCTCCGGTACCGGGAACCGAACTCACGACCTTGCGCTTGCCAGGCAGGCGCTTTTGCCGCTGAGCTAAATCCCCAGCCCCTGAAACACAGCATTTTAAAACTTAAACATGATGCATATTTGTATATATAAAATATAAAAGTACACACATATGTAAGAATATATAAAAATGCTGGAAGAAAATACACCAATTTGTTACAGTGGTTAATTAATCTTTGCAGAGAAAGAATGAGATAAAGAAAAGGAGGGCTAGCATTTTTTTAAAACATAGAACTATTTTCATGTATTTCTGGTATAATTTTAAATGAGTAACAAATATAATTACATGTCAATAAAAGTTTTAAAATATGTATCATCCTAAGAGTAAATAACCTGGCTGACCTTGAGATCACAGGTGGTGTTGAGCAGCAGGTTGGAAGGCTTGAGGTCACGGTGCAGAACGTTAGCTGAGTGGATATATTTTAATCCTCTGAGGATCTGGTAAAGAAAATAGCAGATATGGTCGTTGCTGAGGTGTTGTGTCTTCAAGAGCTTGTAAAGATCTGTTTCCATTAGATCCTGTACTATATATCTGTTTGGACAGGTTAAAGTAAAACACCGAATAGATAGTCACACTTATTAGCAAAGTATTAAAACAAAATTCACCCTCTCTCCATACTCTTCCCAAATGATCCATTAAATCACAAGGCCTTCAAGGGAAAACAGAAACTGAAGAAAACCTGGTGTACCTTTCTAAAAAGAATCTGAAGTAGTTAATTGCTGTGAAGGTCCTGTGGAAACAAACTGGCATTGTACTTGCCTGATGTGGCTAGTTATAAGCCTTGACTGGAACCTGAAACAGAGATGTCTATCAGTCCTTAAATCTCAACTTTGCTGTTGAGGACCACAAGTAAAACCAAGCCTAGCACCTCTGTGAGACCCTGTCTCAAAATAAAAAATAAAACAGAGCTGGGAATGTAACTTAGTACAAAGAGTTCAATCTTCAGTGGCCCCTATCATCAACAAATCCCCTCCAAGGCTTGAAGAGAGTGGCGGCCAGCTAAAATCAGATGCCCCCCTCATCTCTCTGGTCCAGCAACAACCTGTAAAGTCATTATTCTACTATTTCTTTCTTCTTTGCTATCCCTAGCCCCTTGTCTCTTCAAAACCAACTATAAAACTTTTAGAA
Organism: Chinchilla lanigera; assembly: GCF_000276665.1. Classification (NCBI taxonomy): domain Eukaryota; kingdom Metazoa; phylum Chordata; class Mammalia; order Rodentia; family Chinchillidae; genus Chinchilla; species Chinchilla lanigera. The sequence continues at coordinate 17,324,688 of NW_004955442.1, read as the reverse complement.
ATACAGGTCTAAAAATACTGCTACTAAATCCAACCCTCAACCTGCTTTCTTCTCTTTTTTGTTGGGGGTGCCTTTTTTGGGACAGGGTCTTGCTATGTAGCTCAGGCCAGCCTTGAACTATGTAGCCCAGGCTGGCCTTGAACTCAAAAGGCCTTGCCTCAGCCTCTCAAGTGCTGAGATTACTGGGTGCACCACCATGCCTGGCCTATTTTCTTGATCTTTTGGTTACTATTAAGATCCTAGCAGGCATGGTGGTACACATCTGTAATCTCAGTACCGTGGAAGGCTGAAGCAGAAGGATCATAAGTTAAGCCAAGCCTGGGCACCACAAGGAGATCTTATCTCAAAATAAATAAAAGAGAGCTGAGAATGTAACTTAATACAAACAGTTCAATCTCCATCACCCCCTCCTACACATCCCATATAAAGACCAAGGGATGTCATGCTAAAAAAGGTTTGGGGCTTGTTTGCTTGTCTAGCCATGTATCTAAGCACCTAAAACTTAGTTTTGGGTATGTTCTTAAATTACAAAAACCTATAGTTTTTAACTTCACCATAGTATTACTTCATTAGTTGTACTTCTGTAATTCTTTTATTCATTTTGGCATAAATATTAGTCTATTTCCCACAGGCTCGTGATACATGAAACCTGGCATGGGACTTGAAGAACACAGGACTTTAAAAAAACACTCATTTAAAATGGATAGGGCTGCCTACAGACAGTGAGCTACTACCACTGCTCCCTGGAGGGGATCAAAGTAGACTAGTCTGAGCAGTAAGGCTCTCCCTTCTGGCAGATCTTCAGCATGTTTAACACTTCTTTAATATGCAGCCTTTACCCAGGACCCAGGCAGCATCCTCTAGACCTGCGTAGGCCAGATTTCTAATGTTGGTCACAGTTATTTACACACTTGCAGAGCTAGATCAGTGTTAAAAATCAAGAGGCCCAGTTTCTTCATGTTAAAGATCAGTACACTCAAACCTAAAGAGAAGCAATGACACTTAGAACATGACAGTACTGATTTGACCAGGTAGATACACAGGGTACCCTCTCCCTCTCTCTTACTTGACTGCTCTTTCCTTTTTCATCATCATAAGCTATCCATTAAATGAAAAACAGACAAATGGAAATGACCAAGACTTTCCATACACTTAAGGAAAATCTTTACTGAAACTGGTGAAAAAACACTAGACTTACCTAAAAGATACTAAACCTATTTACTGACAACTGATAAAATGAATCAGAGAAAATAATGTAAATGATGCATTATAGTAAATGGTAAGCAGATTATATTCTCTTCTTAAATGTATTTTATTCAATTTTCCTTTACTCTGGTAAGTCCAGGATATTTCAAGTTACATTTATTTAACAAGGTGAATAACCAGTGGAGTTAGCTAGTTGCCAGAAAAGGATACACATCTTTCATTTGCTCGATGGTTGGTGCACGAATAATATCGTTGATGCCAATGATATTCTCATGTCTGAAGCGCAGTAAGATTTTTATCTCCCTCAGGGTTCTCTGGCAGTAAGTCTGGTGTTCAAAAGGACTGATTTTCTTGATAGCTACTCGAACTTTGTTGATGTTATCATATGCAGAGCTAAAAAAGAAGTGGGGGATGACATTAAAAACAGCCCACAGAATACCTCGGCAGAAATACAATATAAATTGATAAACTACTGAAGTTTTAATTCTATACAAATACTTGTTTATACCTATGAAGTATATAATCCACAAAAAGGCCTCAAACTAGGGAGGAAGCAATTGACAGAAGACAGCAAATATTGTCTCAAAGTTAATAGCAGGACCAGCTCAGTTCACTGGGTGAATGTTCATTCCCACAGACTCAAAATATGGATATATGCCAGATACACAAGAAAGCATTTTCCTATTGTCTTAAACAGCAATCTCATTTTGGTGAGGGCAATCACTTCTGCCTCTAAAACAAATGCCTACTGTTGTGTAAAATTCCTTTGACTCAGCAGAAACATTCAAATGACCATCAACCACATCTTCATCCTTAACGAAAATAGACTCAAAAGGCCTTGATTGCTTACATCAACTTTGTTTCTCTTACTTCAAAATGACATGACATTTCTTTTTTGTTCCCAAGAAACTTAACAACAATGTTGGGGTAGTTTCATAACAAAACTTACAAGTAGTCTTCAAAAAAATACTTTTCATAGGGACAGTGTAACATAGAACCTAGTTCTTTCCAAGTTGTCTTTAAGGTCTGACAACATGATTCCAAGCAAAAGCAATAATAAAAATTATACCCTCAATTTCATGGTGAATGTAATTCTTGAGTATTACTTCTATCATTATGATCACCATTCTGTCAAAACACTTTCTTTATAGAAAATATTTTTAAAATATGTAAAAAGTTTTTATATTAGTAAGTGTCAGCATCTGGTCCACTGACCAAAATAATGAAGTAACACTGGCAGGCAAAAACCTTTCTTGTTTCCTCAGGGTAAGTACCAGAAATATGAAATTGTAAGATAACTTTATTCTTAAATTTGTGCCTTTGTAATAATATTTATCAGTCTATTTTAAGAATTATTGATACATTTGTCTGATTCCATCACAAGACTATACTAGGAGGGAATGTGAGTTATTCTGCTTCAATTATTCATCAACACCAGACACTCTCAAATGAAATGTATTAGGGCCGGGGATATAGTTCAGTGGCACAAGCACCTGCCTGGCAAGCACAAGGTCCTGAGTTTGATTCCCAGTACCAACTAAACCAAACCAAACCAAAACAAACAACAACAACAAAAAAAACAAGTGAAATGTATTTTATCACTATTTAAACCTTACTTTGCTTCATTTGCCACATTAAGGCTTCAACCAGGGATTTTCAGGCAGGTACGATGTATAATGTAAACAAGCTTATTCAACAATGGGAATAAATATTTTTAGAAACAAAAACTCTTTATGATTTCAAAACACTGAAATCATAAAAAAAAAAAAAAATCACACACTCATCTGGGCATGGTGGTGCACACCTATAATCTCAGCACTTGGGAGGCTGAGCCAAGAGGATCGCTGTGAGCTTGAGGCCAGCTTGGGCTACAAAGTGAGTACAAGGCCAGCCTGAACTGCATAATGAAACCAGGTTTCAAAAAAGAAACAAACAAACAAACAAAATCCTGTGTTCATCAATTAAAAGACTTAATATTGTTAAAATATCCATATGACTTAAAGTAATTTACAGATTCAGTGTAATCTTGATGAAAACTCCAAGGATATTTTTCAGAGAAATATTAAAAACAATCCCCAAATTAACATGGGATCACAAAAGATCCTAAACAGCCAAAGAAATGCTTATCTTACTGTTTGTTTATGGTACTGGACACTCTGAAGCCAGAGCCTTCACACTAATCTACATCTTCAGCTCATTTTAAAAATTTTGAGACAGGGTCTCACTAAGTTGCTTAGTCTGGGATCCAATTCACAATGCTCCTGCCTCAGCCTGCTATAGTGCTAGGACTACAGACCAGCATCACCAAGTCTGCCTGACAAAGGAATACTGAGCAAAAAAAACAAATGTGGAAACATCACACTACCTGAATTGAAAATACTTTACGAAGCTACAGTAATCACAGCATGGTATTAGTAGGGAGCATGGAAAATGGGAAGAAGTTAAAGCATATGAGGTCTCAGACAGGTTGAGTAAGTACTGAGGATGTTCAGTATGACCTGACAACTACAGTTAATAATAAAGCATATTATCTCAAAACTGCTAAGAGACTAGGTCTTAATGTTCTTACCACAAAAATATGATAAGTATGTGAGATGATAGATAGGTTAATGAGCTTGACTTAATAACTTCACAACATATGCATATACCAAACCTGCTATACACTGCCAATATATCCAAGCTTATACCTTAATAAAGCTAGGGGGAAGTATAGAACTACTATGGTCCTGGCATAAAAAACACATACAGACCAATGGAACAGAATATAGCCCTGAAATAAATCTATGCATTTATAGTCAAGCATCTTTGACAAAGGTGCCAATAACACACAGTGGGAAAAGGACAGTCTCTTCAATAAGTGATGCTGGGAAAACGGACTATTCCCTTGTAAAAGAACAAAACTAGAAGCTTATCTCACACCATATAAAGAAATCAACTCAGGGGCTGGGGATTTAGCTCAGCGGCAAAAGCGCCTGCCTGGCAAGCACAAGGTTGTGAGTTCGGTTCCCGGTACCGGAAAAAAAAAAAGAAATCAACTCAAAGCAGATTAAAGACTTAAAACATAAAACCTGAAACTATAAAGCTGAAAGAAAACACGGGAAAAGCTTTTTGACACTGCTTTGGTATGATCCCAAAAGCACTGCCAACAAAAGCAAAAACAAACAGGATTGCATCCAACTAAAAACCTTCTCCACAACAAAGGAAACAATCAACGGAGTAAAAATATCTGAAACCATCTATCTGCTAAGGAATTAATATACAAAATATATAGGGAACTCAACCAACTCAGTAGCATTAAAGCAATAACTAGATTTAAAAATGGGCAAAGAACCTGAGTAGACATTTCTCAAAAGGGACAAACAAATGGCCAACAGGTATATGAAAATTGCTCAACGTTACTAATCAAATTAAAAACACAGTGGGGTAACACCTTATACCTGTTAGAATGGTTATTTTTAAAAAGTCAAAAGATACAAGAATAGGTAAGGACATGGAGAAAAAGGGAGCCTTGTACACTGTTGGTGAGAATATAAATACAGCCACTACACAAAATACTATGGAAGTATCTAAAAAAAATTAAAGATAGAACTACTATATGACTCAACAATTCTACTGCTGAATATACACCCAAAATAAACAAAATAAATACCCCCCAAAGATACATATACTTCCTTGTTCAACGAAGTATTATTTACAACACAAGATATGGAAACAACTTACATGTTCATCGACAGAAGAATGAACTTAAAAATGTGGTATACTGACACAGTGGAATATTGGTCACCCTTAAAAAAGGAAATTCTCTCTTTTGTGATAACATGGATGAGTCTGGAGGACATTATACTAAATGAAATATGACAGGCACAGAATGATAAATATTACATGATCTCAAAAAAGCCATAGAGGCAGAACAGAATGGTGGTTGCCAGGTCACGGAGGGTGGGAGAAAAGGAAGGACACTGCTCAAAGTGTACAAAGTTTCATTTATGCAGGATGAATAAAGTTCTAATGTGCTATATGGTAACTGTAATTAGTAATACTGTGTTGTGTAGATGCAATTTTCTAGGAGAATAGATCTTATATGTTCTCACTATACACATGAAAAAAGATAACTATGAAGGGTGATAGGTTAACCAGTTTGATTGTGGGAATCATTTCAGAATGTATACTTACTATTTTAACTTGTTAATTATGCCCCAATAAAGGTAGGAAAGTAAGAGACAAAAACAAGGTAGTTCTATTACATTCTACAACATGGATGAACTTTGAGGACAAGATGCTAACTGAAGTAAGGCAGTTAAAAAAAAAAAACTGTATGATTCCACTAATATGTGGTATCTACTTATCACACTCATGGAATCAGAAAGTAGAATGGTGGTCACCAAAATCAGGGGAAGGAAAAAATGGGAAGAGTGTTCAACAGGCAGAGCTTCAGGTTTTCCAATAAGAAACAGTTCTATCTGATGCATGATAATGTAAATATACTTAACACTACTGTACAACTGAAAATGATTAATGATAAATGTGCTTTCTGCTATAATTAATATACAAAGGCCTGTGTTAGATTTCTATCACTGTAACAAAATACTTGAGAAAATCAACTTATAAAAAAAAGGAAAAGCTTCTTTTAACTTACAGTTTTAGTCCACGGCAGTTTGGCCTTTTTGGTTTGGGACTGAGGAAGAGGCAGAACATCATAGCAAGGAATACATGGTACAGCAAAGCTGGCTATTTCATGGCAGCCAGGAAAAGAGAAAGAGAGGAACCTGGGTCTCAATATCCTCTTCAAGAGTCTGACTCCAGTGACATAACTTCCTTCTATTAGGCCCCACATTCTAAAGTTCCCCCTCTCTCTCAGTAGTGCCATCAGCTGTGAGCAAAGCTTTTAACATGAGCCTGGGAGACATTTAAGATCCAAACCATAAGAAAAGGGACTGGCTGGGGATATAGCTCACCAGCATAGTGCCTGCCTTGCAAGTGCAAGGTCCTGAGTTTGATTCCCGGTACAAAAAAAAAAAAAAAGAAAGAAAAAGAAAAGAAAAAAAGCAGCAGCAGAAGGGGAAATAAGGTAAGTTAAAGACAAAAAAATTAGATATTTGAATAGACATAAAAAAAGTAATTAATGACTTATGCATGTGATTAAAACTGAACCAAAACAAATATATACATTTGCCTATAAAATTAGTGACATATGAATGAACACTGTACACTGTTTAATGTCAATCTGCCTATTGAACTGAATTATTGTTATACACAATACTGCTACTATGGGGAACTGGGATCTCTGCATTAGTTCTTAAAATACATACTGAATCTATAATTATCTCAAAATAAAAGCTTAAATTTTAAAAAAGCTCACTAATAGAGAAATGATTATGCATAAATGGACTACTATGCAGCTGCAAAACAAGCTATGGGAAGATCAAGATTTATTAAGCCTTGACAAAACAATAACCAACAATAACAAAAACAACAAAAAAAGCAAGGCAGGGAGCAGTGGCTAGGACGCTATCCTTTTCCTAATAATTGAAGAGTATCAATATTTTTTTTCCTTCTTTTTTTTTTTGTCTTTTGTAGACAGGGTTCACTATGCAGTTCAGGTTGGCTCAAACTCGCAGCAATGCTCCTACCTTAGCCTTCTGAGTGCTGGGATTACAGGCGTGTGCCACCGTGCCTGGTCAATATTTTCTTGTATTTCTATTTAAAAAACTGTGAAAGGATACACAAAGGAAGTAATATGGGTGGCTGGGGAGAGAGGGACAGAATGTCAAGCAATAGTGGGACACAGAGGGATAGCGAAGGGAGCAACATCTTTCATAGTATACTGTTTGTACTGTTTCAAGAGCATTACAAATCTATCTTATAAAATACAAAAGAACTCTTTAACAAAAGTATTAAATTAGGGAAAAAGAAAATTCCCTGTAGAATATCCTTTAAAAAAGAAAGCAATTATTTTGGAATGACCAGTACAAAAAGATTTTAAGCAGAAATAATTTCTTTTTTTGGTACCGGGAATTGAACTCACAACCTCATGCTTACCAGGCAGGTGATATGCCGTTAAGTTAAATCCCAGACCCAACTAAATAATTTCTAAAAGGACCATATATTTAATCTAATTCTCTCACCTGAGCAAATAATCTTTAAATTGGAATGGTGCATGAGTGTGTGTGTGTGTGTGTGTGTGTGTGTGTATGCGCATAAGAAAAGTTTTATCCAGCATTGGGTTAGTACATTCTACATACTGAGGAATTTTCTAACATGAGGATGCAAAGATTCAAACCATATTTTGCCCTTGAGAAGTTCAAGATATTGACAGTACCCAGTCCCAGATTAAGTTCTATCCTAAGATGTTGGGAAATGGGAAATTAAGAGTGGAGGTTCAATGTACATAGTTATCTCAAGTCTTAAAACAGATTCTATTTAATAATAAAAAAGAATGAACTACTGATTTAACAAACACAGATCTCAAAATAGTTATGTTGAGTGACGCCAGACCAAAAGAAAAGTAGTTCCATTTATATAAAATACAAACTCATTTATAGGGACAGAAAGATCAAAGTAGGGTTGTCTGGCAGTAACTTTTGGAGGTAATGACTGTTCCAAGGCTGTACAATGTGTAAAAACTGATCACATCTTATACTTTAAATATACGCAATACACTGTATATCATATATTCTTCAATAAAGTAGTTTAAAACACAAAAAAAGGAACCAGGGCTCTGTGAATAATGACTGACTCCCAGTCTGAGATAGGTAGGAAAACAGTCCAGAAACATACTGACCAGTAAATAGAAGTAAAAGTCCACAAAATTCTGGAGTAATTATTTAACAATGTTTTGTGATGGTTTAGGAAAGAAAAGGGAACCAGCGTGAGTCAATTATGAACAAGTCATGCTAAACTAACTTCATTTCCTGTTTTGATAGGGTTACCACAACAACAGGAGAGTGACGCCAGAGCTGTGGTGAATTTAAGCCACACTTGTATACTTCCTTCATGTTAGTCTTAGTGGCAAAAACAAAAAAGGATCTTACACTTGAGAAACTTGCAATTTAGTGAGGAAAGGACAGAGAAAACACAACGTAACTCATATAAAAAACTTCTGAAAACAAAGAAAATCTGGGTAGATTAATTCCAAAATAAGGGTATTTAAGGGAAAGATTCAAAGGAGATGAGGCTTATCAAAACCATATCCTTCCAGGCATGGTGGTGCATGCTTATAATCATAGCAATGTGGGAGGCTGAGGCAGGAGGAGCACAAATTCAAGCCCAGCCTGGGTAATGCAGTTACTTAGCAAAACCCTGCCTCAAAATAAAATTTTTATTTTATTTGTTTATTTACTTATTTATTTAGGTACTAGGAATCAAACTCATGACCTCATGCTTTCCAGGCAGGTGTTGTGCCATGGGACTATATCCCCGGCCCCTCAAAACAATTTTTTTAAAAAAGAAGGGCTCAGTGTGAAGGCCGTGGGTTTGATCCCTAGTATTGTTGGAGAAGAAAACCCTGAAGAATGAGTGGATACAAGAATAAACACGTGAAAAAGGGAAAAAGCGAGGGTATCTACTGTAACCACTGGCTCTCACCCAACCAGCCTCCTTCCACAGTTTATGAGATGACAGGACCAGGCCCACCAGATTTCCTTACTACCAGAACTATGTAAGCTTATGCCACCACCTTAGCTGAGAGCAGAATGTTCCTCCAGTATATGCACTAAACGGTGGCCAATGGACAGCTATTCATAAGTATGTACTACACTGTACAAGTGGCAGGCCCTGCACATAGGTATGGGCCAGTGTGGAGCAGCACAGTAGTAGCTGGGAAGAGAAGAAGGGTGTGCTGGAGGCCTGCTTTCCTGGAACAGCTGGCACAGACACAGAGCTGTAAGAAGACAGAGAATTTTCAGTTTGAACCTGATCTCCCGGATCACTAAGAAGATATCACAGTAGCAGGAAAGAACGTATTCTTACTTAATGTTTCTTGGCTTGATTTTTATGGTAGGTGGGGCTCCATTTGTATTCTTCCTAGGCCTTGCAAACATGATAGGATGGCCTAGAAAGTACAAAAAGATGATGAGGTAGGGGCCAAGGACAGTTCTGAATATCCTGATTTAAGGGTGCCTATAGGTGATTCAGATGGAGATGATGGTTTTATCCTTCTAGCACCATAAGGAGTGAGTAGAGTCATAGAAGTCACAGGAGGTAGCACTGTCAAAGAAAAAGGAAGCCAGGAAAAAGAAGTCTGAGGCCAGAATTTCACAGCAATAAGAGGACAAGGGAACTAGTTAAGAGTGAGAAAGTAGTAATAATGAACCTGTGTTGTCCAACTCTGAAGTCCATATGCTTAACAATGCATCACCACCTCACCACCGGAAAAGAGGGTGGTATTTCAGAAGTGAAAGGAACGTTTCAAACTGGAGAGGTCAAAAAGAGTAAGAAATGCAAAGCATTCACTGACTCTGCAGGAGGACGTGTGGTGTGGTAACCTGGGCCTAAATAAGAAAACAAAGGGGAAGGGAGACAGGAGTAGAAAGAGAATAGTTTTTTTGTTTGTTTTTAAAGAGGTAATAAGGCAAGAAGTATGATGGGAATATCCAGGTGAACAACAGAGAGGCACTGGGAGTTAGGAAAGTAGTGAATGGATGAAAGTTGGGGGACCAGGTGGGATGAAGGAGAAGGTTCCCCATGACAAACCAGGGAATGAGAAGGGAAAATCAATGCCAGCAAACACACGTGCAAAGCTGTGAAGGCCTGTGGAAGCCTACAGCAATGCAGCACCCACACTGACTGGGACACACAGTCCCAGGTAGATAAGCTAGAGATGTAAGAAGGGTCAAGCCATGTTTAGTTAGCTACAATTTTACCCTGGGAATTTACCAAAGGATGTTAAATAGAGCTTAAGTGTGGTGTCTTAGTTACTTTTCTCACTGCTGAGACGAAATACTCGACACCCAAAGTTAAAAATTAAAGAAGGAAAGGTTTATTTAGCTCAGTCTGTAGAGAGTTCAGTCCATAATCAGCTGGTTCCAAGGTGGGGTGGCATGGCCAATAAGCATCAAAGAGGACAAATAGTTCATGGCAGTAGAAGGTAGCAAAGCAATAAGGGACCTTAACAGTGCCTTTGTGTCCCTTTTATCTTATCCAGGATACTTAGAGCAGGTAGTACTCACACCCTTAATCCTAGTGCCCTTGAGCCTAAGACAAATGCATGTGTCTACATTAGCTGTGATCCTGCAACAGAAAAAAGGACACCAGTAGAAAAACTGATGAAATCTGGCTGTAGGACATAGGGGAATGCTTTAAAATGATTACTTCTAAAAACTGATGAACTAGGTATTATGTAGACAATTAAGGCTTAATGTAATAACTAGAAGGAAACAGTAATTTCATAATTTGCTATTTTAATATACAAAAGATTAAGTTAATCTGATGTAATACAAATATTCCTAAGAAGATCACTGGAAACTTTATCTGACTATTATTCGCTAAATGCCACATCAATCATTTGGTAATTATTGAATACTGGGGTACTCTAACAGCCTAAATACTCTGTAAAGTGAAATAAGTAAGACAATCCCATTTTCCTTTGTCCCTTTGCCCATCCTTAAAAATAGGAATGATATATAAAGATATCTACTGCATTACCTAAAAGAACAAAACCTCTACTGCCAGAGCTAGATGCTGTGATGCATGGCTATAGTTCTAGCTACTCTGGAGGCTGAGGTAAGAGGATCACTTGAGGTCAAGAGTTTTGAGTCCACTGTCCAGGGCAACACAAGTCCTCAAAATAATAACAGTTTGCTATTTGCTATTTACTGATTTGTACAGCTTTACTTCTGTGGTACAATTCCTCTCACAGATAGTATTTATTTATTTGTAATGCTAGGGATTGCACCCAGGACCTTGGAAATGCTAGGCAAATGCTCTACCATTGAATTACATGCCTGGTCCACTTTGCGCATTTCACGTAACATTAATCCCTTCTGTACCATCCTTAAATGTACTTGCTTTTTCTATATACATTGAGTCTGTCCTTGGCTCTGAAAGTAGGGCATTCAGCACTAGTACCAGAGCCCACAGAGCCCACACAAACCTCAGGAGGCAGTGAGCCATCTATCCCTCCAGCTACACTTCCAAAACTGCATATACAAGCTGTCTATGCCATGGGAATTGAGCAGTCATCTCCACACAATGGCTTATGTTGAGCACTTTTCATACCACCTACTCCTGTATTTCATCTCCTACTTTCAACATCATACTACTAAGTAAAAAGCAACAGCAGTAAGAAGACAAGAAACTACATACTGTTAACATGGTTAATATAGCACTTTCAAGTCTTGTTTCTCCCTACATCAAGATTCCTGTATTTGGTGTATTTTACGTGAGGTAGGTAAGTACTCAATAGCAATTAAAATACATGAAAAATGTTTTTAAATAGAATTCTTAGGTACTTGAGAGTTTTGTTTTACAAAAAATGATGGATAGGGCTAGGAGTATAACTCAGTGGTACAGTGCTTGCTTAGCATTCAAGAAGCCCTGTCAGTTCATTACTCAAAATTTTTATTAGGAACCATGTAGTCATGATACTGAAAAGAAGTTTTATGAACAATTCTTTCTTAATAATAGCTACAATTTACTTAAGGGTTTCTTATGTGCAAAGTACTATTTTATGTTAATAAGTGTGGCCTTAACACAGGATGCTCTATCACAGAGCTACACACCCAGTCCTTGTTACTTTTTTATTTTGAGAGAGGGTCTCTCTAAATTGGCCTCAAACTTGTAATTCTCCTGCCTCAGCCTTCTGAGTAGCTGGGATTACAGGCATGTTACAGTATCTGCCCAAAAGTGGTATCTTACTAGTGGTTAAAAAGCAGGCAAGATTTTAACAGGCAGCCCATGAGAAAAGTACCGTAGAAAGGAGCAGCAGGAACTAAAGCATGGAAGGCTGCATATAAGGGCGGGGCAGTTCAAAATGGCTGGAGCTCATAACCTGCCCAGGGAAATGCAAAGGATGTTGCCAGATTGAGAAAGGTGACAAATCTATACTTCACTCTGATAACAGACAGTGAAAAATGCAATCAGAAGTACAGGTAAAGAATTGAGTGAAGGAAGCTGACATAGTAAAATAGACCAGCGAGAAGACTACAGTTACAATTCTCAGAGTTCAGAACTCATACCTACTCTGAAATTATAGCAGCTGTTAGACCTGCTGCTTGATCTTGCCACTTACGGCATTTAATAAACAAGCATATATATTAAAGATTTATTTCCTTAATATTTAAAAATGATGTAACAATGTAACTCATTTTCTTTGTAATCTTACATGTTATTTTATTCATTCAAAAATATTAATCTGAGAAGTCACCAACTGTTAAGGATCTAGGACACAAAAAAAAGACTCAATGCTTGTTGGAAGGGCAAAGTCTAGGGTCAGTAGAAATGGTAGCAACAGGAAATTAGTACAGAAGCTTGTACTCGAGAAAAAGGCGTATCAGTTTGAGATCTTTAGGGAGAATCACTGATAACTTTTAAAAATATTCAAATGCTAAAGTCAATTCTATTTATCAAATACTTACTAATCATCTACATTATATTAAGCATTGTGAATGGAGCAGTGAAAACAGACAATGCAAGTTTATATGAGGGAGACATAAAAATGGCAGACAGTAATACATATTACCACATTATATAAATGACTACATTGTAAATAAATTAAGACAAATGCTGAGAAAAATGCAAATAATACAGTCAATGTTATTAAGGATAACCAGAGAGTTAGGTTTAAATCAGGGCTTCAGGGAAGGCTCTTCCTCTTCAGTAAAGTTAGGCATTTAAACAGACGAAATGAGCAGGAATTGGCCAGGCTGAGGGGTGGAAGAGAAGACAAATACTCTAAAAAGTAGGGAAAGTAGAATACCTATGTATTCATAGACCCATAAGAACACCATTGTCACTAGCATATAATTTACCAAGCACAGTGTATGGATCATTATGAAGCTAAAGAAATGGGCAGTACTTCGCAGTTATACTAAGGATTTAAGATTTACCTTAAGTTTGGGAATAAAAGTACCCAATTTATATTTTTAAATGACCTCTCTACTGAAGATAGAAGCTAAAGGGCCGGGGATATAGCTCAGCGGCACAAGTGCCTGCCTGGCAAGTGCAAGGTCCTGAGTTCCACTCCCGGTTTAAAAAAAGGGGCGGGGGAAGGGCGGATAGAAGCTGAATTGTAAAGACGAAACTGAAACACTGTACTTGTACCAGTGAGAGAAAACAGCAGCCTGGAACAAGCAACAAGCACAGACTAGCATTTTTTTTTTTTTTTTTTGGTTTTTCTCCGGTACCGGGAACCGAACTCATGACCTTGCACTTGCCAGGCAGGCGCTTTGCCGCTGAGCTAAATCCCCAGCCCCCAGACTAGCATTTTAAGCAGGTCAGTTTTTCTCACCCACTCTAGGGCATTTAGGACCGCATGACCAATGGCACTATGAACGAGCAGCACTCCTAAGTTAGTAACTTTAATAAAAGAAAAACAACTAGATCTCAGAAGGGAGTAATAATGCCTCTGGAGTATATAAGAGAGACGAAATGGGGGAGACAGCAAGACAGAAAGGAAAAGGCTGCCGAGTAGCATCCACGAATGAGATGGCAAGCAAGCCAGATAATGCCCGAAGGTCAAAAACAAGTTGTGCCGATGACAGAAGAAAATGCTCTACTTAGTACTTGCACTGATATGTGAAGATAACAAACTCAGTATTAAAAATAGGCAAAAAAGATGCCTTCTGTGTGATAATAAACATGAAAATATAACTGATGAGTCATTAGGAAAATGTAAATTAAAACCACATACCCACTAGAATGGCTAAAATAAAGAAGACTCATCATACCAAATGCTGATAAAGATGCAGAAAAGCTGGAATTCTGGAGGTGAGATTGTGAAACGGTACAACCACTATGTAAAACAGTTGGGCAGTTTCTCAAAAAATTAAATGTACTTACTGTACAATCTACCATTCGAACCTTTCATATTTACTCCAGAGAAATCAAAATATATGCTCGCATGGACTTGTACATAAATGTTTGTTTGTAGGAGCTTTAGTCATAAAACAGCAAAGTAAGAACAATCCAAATGTCCGTCAAAAAGTAAAGGGTAAAAAGACAATAGTATATTCATACAATGAAATCATATTCAGCAATAAAAGGAAAACACTGCTGGTACATCCAACAGCAAGAAGGAATCTGAACAACACAATGCTAAGCCAGACAAAAGTGCATCTACTTTTCCATTTTTGTGAAACTGGAAAAGGTGAAGCTACTCTATAGTGACAGAAAGCTGAACTACATACATTTGCCTGAGGTACAGGCTAGTATATAGTATATAGTACATCTCTCAAGATTATAGTACATCTCTCAAGTATATAGTACATCTCACAAGTATATAGTACATCTCTCAAGATTCCACTGAACTGTACACATAGAAAAGATGCATTTTACCCTTTGGGGGAAGAGGTACTAAGAGGGCTTCATACAGGCTAAACATACGCTCTACCACTTAGTTACATTCCTAGTCCCTAAAGATGTATTTTATTGCATATAAATTATATCTCAAAAGATGATTTTTAAAAACAGCTATGCTACAAAATCATGAGGTTAATTTCCTTTCATGGTTCATAAGCTCATATTGAAGGCAATATCAAGGAAAATGTTCCACACAGGTTCTGAGTATGGAAGCATCAGAACAAATGTCCAACCTTCAACAGTTACTTCTGATGCTCTGATACAAAATTTCTGGTATGTTCAGGTTTTCTTCTTATCTGCCTTACCTTCCTGTCATTGTAGCTGTATCTTACAGCACAGACTCAGTAATACTTGCGGATAATAAAGTTTGTCTAAATAAAGTAGCTATCTTATCATGCATAAGCACCACATACTGTACACGTTGTTAAGCAACTAAAATGCTACCTATCAACTGTGAATGGATTATTTTTAGAAAAAGCTATTAAGCTGTTCTCTAAGCTACCCATTTTGGTGAACTTTAATTATCTGAACACAAAACTACAATACTTTGTTTCACAGATAAAAATTAAGTTGTCTTCAGATGCTAAGTGAGTTAGACTGATCCAAAGTAAAAGTCCAAAAATAAATAGGTAGATAATACCAATGACTGCTTTAAAAGAAAATATACTCCTTTCTTTAACTTGGTTCTCTCATAATTCACTAAGAAAGACAGTTCAAGTCTTGTCTTTTTCTTTTCTTTAAGAGTGCGCACATCATCAAGTGACCAATAAAAGCTAGCCTAAATTCATCTGGGCTATAAAACCAACGGTAGTAATGCTTTGCCTTTACTCAAAATTTTATATTATCTTAAAAGTCAATGTTTTAATGTATTATACGTATCATAGTTTAAAATCTGGTAACATTAACACATATGCAACCTCTCTAGAAAAGGTGCTCTGAAGACCCCAAAGCTTGAACCAATTTTGTTAGCTACACATGTGTTTTTTAATCTCTTCAGTAAAAAACAAAGTAAAGACTCAGTCAAGGTTTCAATGCTGGCCGCATCCTTTACTAGTTGAGGCACAAATGGTGAGCTCCTAAACATCTCTGAGAACCATTTGCTTGATTAAAAAGTAAGGAACCCTGGGGGCTGAGAATTTTACAGAGGTAGCAGATGCAGGGTCAGATCTTATGGTTTTAAAAATTTATTACATTTTTCAAGATGGGAATGGTGGTATAGCCCTGCAATCACAACACTTGGGAGGCTGAGGCAGGAGGATCACCACGGGTTTGAGACTACCTGGGCTATATAGTGAGTTTAAAGACAGCCTGAACTACACAGCAAAACCTTGTCTCAAAAAAACAAAAAGAAGGCCGGGTGTGGTGGCACACACCTGTAATCACAGCACCCGGGGGAAGGGCTGAGGCGGGAAGATCACCACGAGTTTGAGACTAGCCTACACTACACAGGTAGTTCAATGCCAGCCTGAGCAACATTGTGAGACCTTGTCTCAAAAAACCAACAAACAAACCAACCAAAAAAACCAACCACGGCCAGGGATACAGCTCAGTGACATAAGTGCCTGCCTGGCAAGCACAAGATCCTGAGTTCAATTCCCAGTACCAAAAACAAAAAACCAACCAACCTGACCAAAAAAACAAAAAGGTTACATTTTTCATGTGATACCCTGAAAACAAAGTAACATCAGAAAAGAACACCAGATTTCAAACCAGGAGGTCTTAATTTTAGTCTTAATCATGCATATATATGCATGGGCTGATAGTGTTGGTCAACTTACAAATAGAAGAAGATTCAATCATTCCATGTTCAGGTTTCTTCCCAACATAAGTACAAAAATCTTAGTACATATACAGAATGAAAAAAAACCCAACTCAATTATACATATGTATGCAAATACAGACATAGAAAGACAAAGACTTGTAGCAATGTATTCAGAGAAGGCTCCACAAATTTTTGGTGGACTGAAGTACACGAATTATTAAAGGAAAAACTACCAAAAAACTAACAGTTCTCTCCTTGTGAATTTTAAAAAACAAATCTATTTTATTAGATCTAAGTTACCCTATTAGGATTTAGTATTGAGGGCCGGGGATATAGCTCAGCGGCACAAGCACCTGCCTGCAAGCGCAAGGTCGCGAGTTCGATTCCCAGTACCAAAAAAAAAAAAAAAAAGATTTAGTATTGTGACTATCCATCATCCTAAATATCTGAAACAAGTAAGCTTTAATTTGAAATATGCAAGGATAGAACAAACTCAAAATAAGCATTCTCTGCAACAGAAACTCTCTAGTCCAAAGCAGTATTATTTACACGTACCCTTGATAACTGCCCATGTTCTAAATTTGTTGTAAGAAAAGAAGGGGGACCTTTGTGAAGCAGATGAGCTACCCACTTATTGATCATTATTTCCCTACATTTCCTTTCTCCTTCGTAGACCTTCACCAAACAAGAATTTTAGAATGATCCACGTAAAGCTGACTAGCAGTGAGGTATGTGAACAGTGAAAGTAATGTCAATAAAGACTAAGAGTGCCAAGTCTCTTCCAATGCTAAGGATTCAAGGGTAGCCACACAAGCAGCCCCCTGTACTTCCAGCCCATAAGCAGAGTAAGAAAATAAGAAAGAATCTCATTAATCACAATGACCATAATCATTAGCAGTGTTAAAAATATTCAAAAAATCCTTATGTATTGTCTTCACTAAGACGCTATGAATCATAACCCCTATTTTATGACTGAAGAAACAGAGACAAAAAGGAAAGGTCAATTAACTTGTTCAGGATCGCATAATTAATAGCTAAAGGACCAAGATTCAAATCTAGGTGAGCCAACCTTCAAAACCCATGTTCTAAACCACTATACCATAAAAGTGCCAACAGTCCTTCTTCACTGGATATGCACTCTTAGAGGAGATGAACCAAAGTCAGGTTTATAAGCCAGATTACAAGAGGCCAACTGAAAAGAAGCTGAAGAAAGTAGACAATAAAAACAAAATATCTTAGTTTATGAACTTAATTTGTTTTACTGTTTGGGGGATGATGACTGTAGTCATGTTTGTCACCTGATTCAGTGTTTGTGAAAAAAAGCAAAATTTTGCTGAACACTTTTGAAAACCAAATTGTTTGCCAACAGAAGCATTTGTGAACTGAGGTATTACTGTAATCATAACCACAATGATCAGGACACAGAAGATGCACTGCTTCTCAAAGGTGGCTATCCACTTGGAAGGTTCTGGCTATTTTGGTATTTTTTCTTAAGCCAAATCTCTCTCCCCCTGTAAATGGAGTGTGGAAGTAGCAGAGGAGACTTGAAGGCAGAAGATACAAAGGCAAACTATCTACAGTGGAAGTGAGAAAGGGACCCAAATGGAGACAAGCAAAAAAAGATCATGCTGAAGACCCAGTGGAAATTAAAATCCAGAGATTTTTAGTGGTGCCAGTCAAGAAAGTGATTTTTTTCTCCAATGTGTATCAACAACTTATGAGGAAGAACAGACAAAATAAACAACTGGGTTCCTGTAGAGTAGAAGTAAAGAGATCAAGAAAATTGAGAATTTGTTCAGCATGGAGGGGGTCAGCTGACAGAATCCAGAGTGAGGCCAGGGAAGACCAGTTGGCTGTGAAAACCACAAAAGTGAGAATCTCAAGGGCAGGAGGCCAGGAAGCTATAGCCTGAAAGGAGGATGATCCAGATATTTCTCATTAACAACCAGCTCAGTTCTTATTCCTGTGGCTACATCATTACCAAACTGCTCACTAAACGAAGAACTGCATACAGTATATACATTACAATATTCAGAACAAAGAAATGGTCAGAGGAAACTCCAATGTGATGACTGCTTTTATTTGCATAACTCTTACATGCAGTACTGTAGCGTGTAACAGAACATAAAGCTACAATACTAGACTGTACAGAATAACCAGCAAAAATTACAGTACTTTACAGTACTGTATGAGCAAGGTGTAATGTTTGAAAAAAGGGGCACTGAGGCTCTGTAAATAACATGTAGAGAACTGTACCAAAAAAAAAAAAAGGCAGGTTCTAAGTCCGAGCAGCAAGTTGCAGGTATGAACAATCACCAACCAGGTAGGTCGTTAGTGGAGTTTGAGGAGTACGGAGTACAGTCATATGAGGAAGGCCTGCACTTCAAAAGGATGACCCTTACACACTTCTGTAAGCTGTTCCCCACGTCAAAGGGAAAAAAGCTAAGAAGACGATCCCCATTACTGAACAATAAAGAGTCAAGAAATATAAGAGTCTTATAAACTGCATCACTGTCAGAAATATTAGACACCTGCCTCAGACATGTGTGGAAAAACCACTCTCTAAGATGAGATAAAGGTTGAAACTTGAGTTTATACTGTATTATTATCTAAACTGAAAAGAGCTGCCTGCACAAGTAAGCAGGTGGTAAGAGATTATATAACAGATTCTAAACTAGGTAGAAAGGTAGAAAAATGTAATACATAATTATAACTCTAAAATGCTAGTAAGAAAATCTCCAGTTCTAAAAAACTAATTTTACTTCTTTCCATTAAAGTCTCTACAGTTAGTTTCTTTTGTAACCCACCATAACAGAAGAGAAAGTACACAATAAAAGACCTTGGACAAAATTTGGTAATCATTCATATGTACATATTTTTAAAATATATGCAAGTAACTCTCACATATTGCTGGTAGGAATGCAAACTATACAATCCTTCCAGAGTGGTATTTGGCAGTATCTATACATGTGTGCCTATTACCTGACACAGCAATCCTACACCTGGAAATCTACTCTAAAGATATATTTCCAATGATGTGAAAATACTAATGTTCTATATTATTCACTCCAGCATTATTTGTAATTGCAAAATATTAGAAACCGCCTAAATGTCCATACACTGGAGAGGCCGAATACACTATGGTCATCTACATGGAGTATTCTGCAGCTGTGTAAGAACAAACATCAAGTGAATTCAAAGATAGACTGTTAAGTGAAAAAAGCAAAGTACAAAAGAGATTTCTACTATACTTTATGTAAGAAAGGGTAATTAGAAAGTATATACATGCATTTGCTTGTTTTTCTGTGTTGAAGACTGGACATGGCCTCATGTATACTAGGCAAGTACTCTACCACCAAGCTATTCTTTTTGAGACAAGGTCTTGCTAAATTGCACAGGCTGGCCTCAAACTTGCAATCCTCCAACCTCAGTCATCCAAGCAGCTAAGATTACAGGCATGTACAACCACATCCAGTTGTAACTACTTATCTGTACAAAAGAAATATAGGAAGGATAAACCAAAACAAATAGATAGGTTATCTACTGGGATGAGCCTCTACACAGAGCTACCTCCCCCAGCCCTTGTTAAATTTTGAGATAGGGTCTTGCTAAATTACACAGGAGTAGGCTTGGACTTGAGATCCTCCTTCCTCAGCCTCTCAAGTATGGGCCACTATGTTTGGCTACTTCACATCTACTAACTGAACAATATCTGGAAGTGGAATCTTGGCTTTTAAACAAAGTTAGTTCTCCAGGTGATTTTCTTCTACAGACAGCTTTCAGTCAACACACCCACACCCACAGGAATGTACCACATTTTGTCTATGCTCTTGAGAGTATTGTCCCAGGCCAAGGTAACATCCAGCCCAGACAGAACTCACACAAAGCTGAGCTAGTCAATGAGCTCCTCTCCTCAAAGCGCCACAGACTTTAGGTCACACATGAAAAGGAAAAAGCTGGATGTCTGCCTATAGGGCTGAGAATGCTAGCATGGGCCACAAGAACCCTGGCTTTCTTCTACAAATAGAAAGAATAAGAAGCAGACGTGTGCTCCAAAAATAAGGTCTGACGTTCCTGAGAGAAGAATGGAAGCACTGCCTTGGTTCTTAATGATTTGCAAATTTCCCAAGCTAGTCCTCTATCCCTCAGGTCCTGATTTTGGTTTCTGCCCTTAAAAATCTGGGCATGTGCAGAAAGGATCTACCAAAGGACTTTAGTGGTCAAGTAGAACTACGAGTTTTGGAAAAAAATTTTTCACTGCTCAAGTTACAATGGAAATCTTACTTCTGAAATCAGTTCCTTTTCTTTTTTTCTCTATTATTATCGCTTCACTTTCATTATGAAATACACCTGTTCTCAAACACAATCAAAGACCTAGACAGAAACAGTGCTCGAGACAGAGGCAATGTTGCAGCTTTTAACCAAATGTCTTTTTTTTTTTTTTTTTTAAGACAAGGTCTCACTATGCAGTCAGCCTGGCTTTAAAACTCCCTATGTGGCCCAGGCTGGCCTCACTCTCAGCAATCCTCCTATCTCAGCCTCTCGAGTGCTGTGATTATAGGCATGTGCCACTATGCCCAGCTTCAACCAACCATCAGGCATGCCCACAACACTGATCCACACACTTTCAGAGGAACAATCAATCTCTAGGACACCTGCTGGAACTCCTAATGCTTTCACTGACTCCACAGAACCTACTGAAGTGATACAATGACGTGTATTTAAACAAATTAACTTAAATCTATTCAAGTTTTATTGAGTCAAGTTGCAAAGCCCTGGTCTTCAATCAGGGAACCTGAGTTCTTACACTGTCACGGCTCCATGATTTGAACTTTGGGCACTTCTCTTTACTTGATGAACCCCAGTATCATCCATTCTACAGTGGAATAAATTCTTGTGTCTTACACGTAGGGTTATTTGGAAGAATAATTTTCTGAGAATGTGCTTTTAAAATTCAATACAAATACCAAACCAGTGCCACTAGAAGATTTTTATCATACTGCATCCCTAAAAATCTCATTTCCCCATTATATTATTTTCCAATAATCATTAAATAATTGGGTTTAAGTTGGACACTGCAATTTGTGTTAGTTTTTCTTATGCTTTATTAAATATAAAAATCATGCCCTTATGGGGGAACAAGATAATAATATAAAATTTTAAATTTCAAGTCCTACCATTAAGTCCTACAATTAAGCCGTTAATTCTACCTCTAAGTCAAGACCTATCATTAGCCAAAGCCATCCATTCAGCAGACTAGGTTTATCCGCTGGTCTTTTCTCTGAATTTCATCTTCTTTCCATTATACAAGAATGTGTCCAAAAAAGTCTTATACAACAGATCTTTCAGAAAAGCCAAGTAAGCACAGAATGTCTCTTCCTTCAAATCTCAACAAAGTAACATGTTATAAACAAATAACAAGATAAGACACAACCGCAAGGAACACCACAAGTGAATTTTAAAGGGTAACCCAGGAGCTGGGAGTAGTAACAGATCATAAAGGCTCAGGAAAAAAGGAGCAGGGTCTGCAGAATTAATAGCCTATAAGAACTGAAACAAAGATGGAACAGAGCTAACCAACTACAGTTAAGCTGCTCTGGTTTAAGAGGAATGCAAAATAATAAGACTATAACAAATATGCATAACTATGACCCATTACAAAAGAATTTAAGAAACCTCTGAAGGGAGCAAACAATAGAAACAGGTTAAGAAGAATGAGCCAAGCAGAATACAAATTATATGATTAATAGTAATAATGATAGAAGTCAGACAGAACAGACAGAAAATACAAGTAAAACCTTCATAGCTGAAAAACATGAAAGTAATTAATTCACAACAGAGGCCCACAGAAAAGAATTAACACTGTTTATAAATAACAACAAAGAATATAATCATATAGCGCTTTCAAATTTGAAAAAACAAAGATCATCGCTGGTGAAAATAAAATACAGTGTACCTACCAATTCAGTTAACAGAAGAGGAAGAGTTTCACAAAAGGGGAGAGTAACAAAATCTCAATAGCAGAGGGGAAAAAACATCTAGAATGTAAAAAGAGAATGGGAAACATACTTGGGTCTAAGAAAATTAAGTAAAATAATTATTCTCCAAGTTGACTTTACAAAGGCAATGCCAAATATTAACTAATGACCCTGAAAAGTAAATCCTGATACTAAAAACAACAAAATGCACGTGGAGCCGGGCATGGTAGACACATGCCTGTAATCCCAGCACTTGCGAGGCTGAGGCAGGAGGATTGCTCCAAGTTCGAGGCCAGCTTGGGCTGCATAATGAGTTAAGGCAACCCTGAACTACATAGTGAGACCCAAAAAACAAAACAAAAAAGGCATGTGGAAAGACAAGGAAGCAAGAATATAGAAGGACACATACCCACTTAGATTTGCACTGTTAAAAGAGATGAGCTGGCTGCAAGAGGCTAGAGGAAAGGAGAAATGGGGAGATCATTAATGGGTACTGGATACCCCTTTGAGGTGACGGTGGTGATGGTAGTGATTGTGAAACTGCATATACATAAATGAGTTATAGACTTTTAGAAGGGTGAATATTTACAGCACGTGAATTAGTATTACAGAGAGAGATGTCTTTTTTTTTAACACCTCCCCAACACCTTTTTTTTCAGGTCACTATTTCAAGTGTTAACATTTACAAGTCTGACATGACAGATTCCTTCACTAACAGAAACCAAAATAAGGGATGAGAACCTGGAGAAGGGAGATAAACTGGCTCTGGGTTTTGGGAGAGGGAAAGAAATGACATCTTGATGATAGTTTTTATCATGACCATCCTACTACATCAAAACAGGAAAGATGACAAGGACTTGAGATGAAAGTCTTGCTAAGGAACTAGAAAGAAGACATCTGGGGAAAAAAAAGCAATTAAAAAAAATTAAATGCCATGTGTACTTAAACTAGACCAAAGAAACAGATTCCAGAAAAACATAAATATGTGTAAGTATGACAATGTGAACATTAAATGTGGAAAGCAACTAGTAAATACTAATAAAACTATTAATATGGAATAAAATAAAGCATCTAAATGTCCTCTTACAATAAATTCCACATAGGGTAGAAAAACTAAATTAGGGCCGGGGATATAGCTCAGCAGCACAAGTGCCTGTCTGGAAAGTGCAAGGTCCTGAGTTTGATTCCTGGTACAAAAATAACAACAACAATAACAAACACTAAAACTAAATTAAAAGCTACAAACCTTAGTGTATGCACCACTTCTGAAATAATAAAAGAACACAATGTTATGATTTAGATCTAAAAGATCCCCCAGAGCCGGGGATATAGCTCAGCAGCATAGCACCTGCCTGGCAAGCACAAGGTCATGAGATTGATTCCCAGTACCAAAAAAATAAAAAAATAAATAAAAAATGTAAGATCCCTCCAAAATCTCATGTGTCTGAAAGGTGATTAGAATACGGGAGCACTACACTCATCAGTAGAGTCATCCACTGTTGAGTTCAGTAGCTACATGTACTGTTAGGACTTGGGGCCTACTTAGAGGTAGGCGCTCAGGGCATGAGTTGGAAGGCTGTGTTCTTGTCCTAGCCTTCTTTTCTCTCATTCTGCTTCTTGGCTACCATGAGGTAGATGAGCAGCTTTCCTCTGCCAGGCCTTTCAACAATGCTGTTTCTGCCTTAAAAGTCTGCCAATCACAGACTACACTCACTGTTATGGCTTGTGTCTAGATGTCCCCCAAAGGCTCACATGGTCATAGGTGGGGCTTTTTCAGAGGTGGCTGGCACTGATTCATAGTACAACGCTAGGATCAAGGGCAGCAGGATTAAGGGTGTGAGTTCTACCTGCCCGAAGTAGCCTACAAAGAGCTGTGGTCATCCCTTGGCTGTTTTTGATAACTTCTGCCCACCATGAACTGTTTCTCCTCTGCAGTGCCTATCTGCCATATTACCTTGCCTTAGAACCAGCCAATTATGGGCTGAAACATCTATAAACTGTGAGCTAAATAACCCTTTCTCCCTTTAACTTTGAATGTCCAGTATTCTGTCTCAGTAACGAAAGAAAAGTAACTAAGACACCCACTAAAACTAAACCAAAATAAACCTCTCCTTTAAGTTGCAGGTACTGAGTATTTCAACCCAGTGACAGGAAAGCTAATACACACAGTCAAGAATTAGTTGATGAATTTCATTATATAAATGCTTAATAGCTCTCAGGAAACAAAGATTAACACTCAACTTCTAATGGATACATGGTTGCATAACATGACAGTTCAAATATCAGATAAAGAAATAAATCTTAGAAAAGATTTAGCTTTACAAATAGACCTAAGATAAAGCAATTATAAGGTCCCATCTACTGCGATAATCTTTTTTTTTTTTTTTTTTTTTTTGGTTTTGGTTTTTCTCCGGTACCGGGAACCGAACTCACGACCTTGCGCTTGCCAGGCAGGCATTTTGCCGCTGAGCTAAATCCCCAGCCCCACGATAAGCTATTTATTACCTTATTTTTATTCAATTACAAGTAAAAGATTACTACCTTATTTTTATTCAATTACAAGTAAAAGATTAATACCTTGTCACAGTAAGAAAGAGGAAAGCAAAGAAAGATTCTTTTAAAGATTAACAGTAGCACAAAAAAAAAATGTTGCTTCCACAGAGCACTATGGCCACATACTACAAAAGTGTCTTGTTTTATTTGACCTGGTCATTCTATATTTGGTAAATAGGTTTCAAGAAAATTACTCAAAGGGGTGGGCTAAAAAGAGGGCTGTTGTACTAAAACGGCTTACAGCTGGATTATTTAAAATAGTGAAGCCAGGCACAGTGGTGCACACCTGTAATCCTAGCACTCAGGAGGCTGAGGCAAGAGGATCACTGCAAGTTCGAGACCAGCCTGGGCCACAAAGCTCAAGGCCAGCCTGAACTGCATTGAGAGATGCTGTCTCAAAAAAAAAAAAAAGTGAAAAACTGAAGCAATCTGAATGCCCAATGAATGGGGAACAGTTATATAAATGAAAACTTAATATTATGTTGACCTTACATGCTAGAGTCATAGATACATGAAAAGGTAAAAATACAGGACACAATGGTACAGAATAAGCATTAAGTAGGTTAAAAAAAAAAAAAAATCTTGTTGAGAACAGGTCCAGAAGAGCAAAGTAGGAGGGAGGAGGTGGAACTGTGGGCAGAGACCTAAGAAAAGAGAAGGATGCCTTGAAGGGAAGTAAAGGTTTGACTTTGTTTATTTTTAGGACTGGAGAGTCATCAGCCCCTAGGAATTTGGATGAGGTCACCCACAGAAATGTATGGAACAGAGGAGGGCCCAGCAATCAAGAAAAAAAGGGCCAAAGACTTGGAAAAACCAGAGGTGTCTCAACAGCAAAGTGGAGGAAACTTATAAGAAAATGGATTCCAACATCAAATGCTCCAGAAAGTCAGAATCTTTGCTTGCATCAAGAACAGACTGAAAAAAAAGCAACCGATCCAGGGGGATCACAGTTGAGAAAGATTGTACACATTAGGAAATGTGCAGTGACTGTTGGGAGTGGGTGAAAGAGAATATATGGTTTCAGCAAGCAGAACAGGCAAACTCAGGAGTACCATACAGCAGACAGCAATATAGACCATGTATAGACCATTATTACAGAGAGAACCCGGCTATGAAGGAAAAGAGGACAAAAGGCACTCTCTCTACTCTGGGACAGGGCCTCAGCAAGTTCAGGATAGATCCATTTAAAGGTACTACTAAAACTTGGTGGTGAAGGTGCGGACCCATAATTGTAATCCCAGCACTCTGAGAGACTGACGCAAAAGGACAGTAAATTCAAGCCTGACCTAGGCAACTTTGTGAGAGTCTGTCTCAAACTAAAAACGTTTTTTAAAAAGGCAGGGGATGTAGCTCATTGGGTTCTATCCCTGACCTAGGCAACTTTGTGAGAGTCTGTCTCAAAATAAAAACATTTTTTAAAAAGGCAGGGGATCTAGCCCTGGGTTCTATCCCCAATACCAAATTAATACAGACATATGTGAAATTGAGCCAGGTGTGGTGGCGCACGCCTGTAATCCCAGCACTTGGGAGGCTGAGGCAGGAGGATCGTTGCGAGTTCGCGAGTTCAAGATCAGCCTGGGCTACAAAGTGAGCTCAAGGCCAGCCTGAACTGCATAGCGAGACCCTGTCTCAAAAACAGACCAAAAAAAAAGAAAGAAAAAGAAAAGAAAGAAAAAGAAGTATGTGAAATAAATTCCTAGAAAAATATTAATTTATCAAGAAGAAATAAAAAATAGAAAAGTTCACATACCTTTTGTGGGGGTGGTAGTGGGGATGGAACCCAAGGCCTTCACATTAAACTACATCCCTGGCCCTTGTGTTATTATTTTGAGACAGGGTCTCACTAAGTTGCCCAGGCTGGACCAGGCTGGACTGAAGCTTGCAGTCCTCCTGCCTCAGCTTCCCTCAGCACAGGGACTACAGACATGTACCACTACGCCTGGCTATATAACCAGTTTTTTAAGAAATTTCAACAGTAGTTTAACATTTTTCCATTAAAAACAAAAACACACAGCAAAACAAAGATCTGCCCAAGTCTGGACTGCTTTAAGGCAAGTTCTGTTAGGGTTTTAAGAACTCAGTCATTCCAACTTTACAAAAACCAGAAATAGGAAAAGGAATACAGCCTCTCATTTTGTAAGGGTGGTCTGCTTTTGATACCAAAACTAAATGTATAAGAAAAACCCAATAATTTATTAGTAAACAAAATCCAGCATTATCTGCCTGGCAAGCATGAGGTTCTGAGTTCAATTTCCAGTACCACCCGCCCCCCCCAAAAAGAATCCAGCATTATATAATAAATGATAACATATCATGAACAAATTGAGCTTAGTCTCAGGAATGCAGAATTGGTTCAATATTAGAAAATCTCTTAGTATAATCTGAAACTTACAACAGGCTAAAGGAAAAAAACACAAGAATTTCTATGGGTGGAAATTCATTCAGGATAAAAAAAAAAGATAAAAAAACTTGAAAAAGAAGACATGAGAAACCAACAGCCTACATCACTCAATAAGAGCTTTCCTTTTAACGATCAAAACAAGAATGCTCCCTTATCATAACTGCTATTCAACTCTGTTAAGGAGAGTCTAGCCAGGAAAAGAAATCTTAAGTAATGAAAAGAAACAAAAAATACGATTTGCAGATGACATAGATATCCTAAAAGAATCTAAACACTAATTAATAAGATCACAGTTACTGGAATAAAATAAATTTATAAAAGTCAAATGCATTTTTATAAATCAGCAACAAAGAGATACCATTTATAACAGCAACACAAATGTAACAATATCGAGGAATAACTTTAACAAAATTTGTGCAAGAATAATACCACACCATTTTACTGAAAAAGTAAGCTGCTCACCTCATGGCAGCCAGGAAGCAGAGAAACCAGGGAAGGAGATACACCCGACCAGTTCATACCCCCATTACTTGTCTCATCCACCTAGGGCCCCCACCTCCTAACATCACATTTAGCAATAGCACCCCTACAATACAATCTCCTTTCAAAAATCCTGCCTAGGAGCTCATGAGGCTTTAGGAGGGACATATAGATATAAACCAGGTAACAATTCTCCAGTCAAACCAGATGAATAATCTTTGGGGGCAAAGACAGTATTACAAAGTTTCAACTTTACTTTTAGAACACATAAAGTACAGTCATTTTCCTTAAGGGTTTAATTTTGAGCTTTTAACATTAAAGTAAATCAGTTTGCTAGCTTTTAACCTCCACTTTTTTTCCTATCTTATTATATCTCAATGGTTATATAGAAATCTATTATGTAAACTGTACTGAAACAGCTCTCCAGTATTAAAAAAGCAATCCACATGAGTCCTTTTCGTGTGTGTGTGCTACTTTCATGCAATGTCCTCAGAGTTGTGACAATATTGGAACTAGAAAGGACCCTAGAGATCATCCTAATCCCTTACTTTACAGAAGAGAAAAACTAAAACTGCAGAAGCAAAGTGGTTAGCATAAGCCCATGCAATGCCTCACAGGCAGCAGGGGTTGAGACTTAGGTCTCTTTGATTTGAAGACACTGCTCTTTCAGATGGGCTAAATGCTGCCTTTCATGGCTTCCCTCAAATTTCAGCACATCCTCCTCCAAGTACCTCCCTGAAAGGAACTCGCCAACAACTCTTAAGTAAAAAGGAACTAAATTTCAAACAAAAATTGTAAATAGAACTCTTCAAAGTAAGTTTCCAAATATGACCACTCAACACCTACACTTTGGTGTCTTTCCTACAAAGACCATTCTACATAATCAAAAGGCAACCATCAAACTCATTAACTTTGACCCAAGATGACAATCTAATCCTTAGATGCCAGTCTAGTGTCACCAACTGTGCCAATTCAGAATCACATATTGTGTATAGTTGTCCCATCTCTTTAGGCTACTTCAGTGTGGAACAATTCCTCAGCTTTTTCTTGAGTTTCAATACTGAGGATCAAATCCAAGGTCTTGTACCTGCTAAGCAAGTGCTTTATTTCTGAGCATATCTCCAGCCCTTCAGTTTCATTCTTGCATTAACTTTATTTTGAAGATTATTGGCCAGCTATTTTGTAAAATACCAGGAAATTAGGATTTCTCCATCACTGCTGCATGATTCAATTTGTATTATGCATTGAATAGGTTGTCCCTACTCCCATGGAAAACTTGCTAAGTTCTGAACTATACCAAAATTAAATGGAAAGGGATTTTACACTTGATCTTGGCCAGAAGGCCGAGAAGTGATGGAAAGGGATTGTAAAAAGTGGGCAAAAGACATGACTGGACACTTCAGAGAAGATACACAAATGGTTAATAAACACATTAAAAGATGTTTAACACTAGTTATGAAGGAAATACAAAGTAAAGCCATAATGTAATGGCACTTATTAATCCACCAGATGAGACACAATCAAGAAGACTAAAAAAACCAAGTGTTAACTAACAATGTACAGAAAGTGGAACCTTTTCATATACCATTGACAGAAAGGTAAAATGGTACAGCTACTTTGGAAAATTGGTAGTTTCTTAAAAAGTAAAAACATTAATTTTCAAGTGTCAAGGCCATTAAAGTCAAGAGAAGTCTGAAACGGCTCCAGAGTGGAGGAGACAAAGGAAATAAGACAACTAAATGTAACATATAATTGTTGAATGGGGTCCAATGAGTAGATAGCAGTTACATGTCAGTTAACCTCCTGATGATGGTTACTTCTGGTTATGTAAGAGTATCCTTGTTTGGACATAAAAGTGTTCAAGTGAGAGGGTGCACTGCAACAGCAATTTTTTTCCCAGTGGTTCAGGGCAAAAAATAGTTTGTATTGTCATTACAATAGGTTCAATACTGGCCAGGGTGTGGTGGTGCACACCTGTAATCCCAGCACTAGGGAGGCTGAGGTAGGAGGATCACTGTGCGTTTGAGGCCAGCCTGGGCTATAAAGTGAGTTCAAGGCCAGCCTAAACTGCATAGCAAGACCCTGTCTCAAAAATACAAAAAGCAAAAACAAAAACAAAAAAAACCCAAAAACCCACAGATTCAATACCACTGCTGCAGACTGCAACTGTAAGCTCCCTGAAGGCTAGATGCTCTGTTCACTGATGTCTCTCTCCCCACAGTACCCCAAACGATTTGGGACTTAATGAATAACAGAGAAGTCCCGGTGAAGTTAGATGCTTTGACCAGAATGATTTCGTGTCTTATTTCCATTACTAGCACACACAGCATTACACAGTAATTTATTTTCTTATCAGTCTGTCTTCAATACAACAGCAACATTCTTGAGGAAGGAAGGAACATAGCCCAGGCCTGGCACAGAAGATGCCCTCTGACTATAATCAAAAAATGGGTGTGTGCTGCCTAAGGTCACACAACTACAACCTGATACACAATTTCTCTGACCGAAATCCAATCTTTACTTCCACACATGCTGCTTTATATTCCAGGAGGGTATTCCCAGACACTGAGGTGAGGGAAGATCCAGGTTTCACCATGCCTATTTAATTCAAGGGAATAACAACTGAGGCATTAAGTGTAGTATTCAGTGCTCTGCAAGTCATCAACACTCTCTCATTAATTCCTCAAAACACTATGGGGTCTTTGTCAACTATATTCCATGTTTACAGATGAAAAAAAAAAAGACTGGGGTTGAGTAACTTCCCACATGTATAAGGGAACACACACAAGTGATTAAAATCCACCTATTCTCCATTCAACTACAGAGACACAAGACAGAAGATAAAATCCTGGGATGAGGTCTATGGCCAGGGATGAGGAATTCTGGCCTCAGAAAATACAGTCAAGAAATCACTCAGTGGGTTCTTAGGTATTTACTATAGTGTTAGGCTTCCTAACACAGATATAATCTTCCCTCAGAATCCCTGAGGACTTATTTCCAGGACACCCAGAGGATACTACAGTCTATAGATGCTGAAATAGCACAGTATTTAAATATAATCCTATACATCCTCTCATGTACTTTAAGCCAGCTCTAGATTACTTATAACACTTAATACCATATACAGGTAAATGCTATGCAAACAGTTATTACACTGCACTATTCAGGAAGTAAGGACAAAGAAAACGTCTGTACATGTTCAGTACAGGTGCAACTTTTTCTTTTATATTTTTTATTTTCTATTGGTTAAACATGTGGATAAACCTCAGAGGCCCAGCTGTACATCTCATTTGTATGTGTATATACATACATGTAAAATATTAAGTAAATGTTAAAGATCCCATCCCACTGCACCAGAGACAGGAAGGCAGAACAGCCCTAAGAGGAAACCAAAGCCCATCTGCCTCAAACACCTCACTCCTCTCCTTCCCTCCTTTCTCCACAGGCTCCAACAGTAACAAATAGTTTGAGTCTGGAGAAAAGCATGGAAAGTAGCACCAAAAATTTAAACTGGCAAGTCAGCAGTCAACAAGAGACTTTTGGTCATCTCTACTTCACCTCTTAGACCTTGGGGAGGCCCCAACTTATAAAATAACCTTACCTTGGGCCTCAGGTCAGAGGTGGACCTCTCCCTGGCTGGGTCAGATTCTCTTTCCCCAAAACCATAATCAGAGTATTCTCAGCCTAGTGGTCAAGTGAATTGAGGACATATACCTTTAGGAACCTAGGGTCAGCTGCCTCCTGCCAAGAGCATGGGGAAGTATTAAAAGAGAAGAGAAAGAAAAACAAAACAGCTCTGCAGAGATTCAGAGTTTTGATTCAAGGTTTTGTACTGTAAAGAGGGACACAGTTCCTAGTTCCAACCATACCTGAAGCTTTCACTGTACTTTCTGTTCTGCGATACCAAAGAAAGGTGCTGATCTTAATCATAAATTCCTCATTTTTTACAATCCATTCTCTACAAAAGAGTGTCTACAATACTCTAGCACAATAACCCACCTTTTACCCAGCTACTGCCATGTCATCCTACAGGTTCTAGCTTAAACTCCTCTTCCTCCAGGAAATCCTCCCTAACTACTAAAAATACATTGGCTTCACCTTTTGTTATCCTCTGATAGCAGTCACCATCTCATCACTCTCAGTGAATGTTATTACTTCCCCCCTGGACTGTAAACATCAAAGAATAAGAACCACTTTTATTTACCACTAATTGTTCCTACCATCTACCACATAGGTAAGGTACATGTTTAGTAACATTTACTAAATGACTGAATATAAAATATCTGGTAGAGGTAAGCAGGAGGAATAAGAAATCAACACTATCCTCCTGATAAATACTCAACTGCTTTAATCCTACCCCTCCTCAAACACATTGTTTTACCCTCCTCCAGTCTCCTCTTCAAGCCTGAGTTAACAATGACAATTATTTCATACTGCAGTGTGTAGGAAGCATGTTTCCATATAGTTTGCTGTAACACAGGAAAGCCTACAGTACTAAAGAAAAAATTCACAGGCTCTGAGGTCCAAGTAAGTCTCAGTTTAAACCTCAGTTCTACTATATCAGCTGTAAACCACAGACATGTTACCTGGAACCTGGTTTTCTTTATCTGTAAAGTGAAAACAAAACAAAACAAAAAAAACCCTCAAAGATGAGGATGAGAATGAATATGAAATTACCTAAAGCAAGACAAGCTTGCAACTAATGTCAGTCAGCTGGCTTGTTATGGCATATCCCACGTAGACACCCTGCTACACCTACACTCCACAGCTCCTACTAGTCATGGGCTCCAAACCCACAGCCTGCCTAGAGACTGAGTATCTGAGAGGGACCTTGTGGAATATCTATCCTGTTGGTTTCCTAATGTCTGTAAGGCAACTGAAACTTTTTTCCAAAAGGAATCTTATCCTGCTGATCCTAATAAGTATGTAAGTGAAGGTGACAGATGAATAAAAGGAAAGAAAGGGAAAAGAAAGAAGGAGGGGAAGGAAAAGAGCAAGGAAAGGAAAAAGCAGGAGTGCTTCAATGAAGGAAGCAGGTGTGGTACACAGAAGACTTCTTATTTCTCTGGGGTAAGCACAAAGCCCCCCAGAGAGGAGACTGTTTGCAAACCACAGTCAGAACCCAATCCTTTCATTTTCAGCTGATGAAACAGGAACCTATAAATGGTGTCATACAATTGTTGAGTTAATTCTAGATTTCTTCTTCCATGGTTCTCCTTGGATCCCCAAAAGTCTGAAGTCAGAATTCTCCTGGAATCTCCCTTCCTCTTTCTGGCACAATATGGACCATTTCAAAGCTCAGGTATGTCACCCTTCCTAAAGGGAGCTAGATACTGAATGTGCTCCCAGGTACCTGCTGGAGTTTAATGTGGGACCCGCAAGAAGTAAAAGGGAAAAGAGAAGCAAGACAGAAGAAACACAACCTCAGGGTGCGGCAAGTGGATTGGTGGGGTAGGCTGAATGCTGGGAACTGTGGATGTTTACTGAGGAACCAACTGATTTTTAATTAGTAAGAACCTTAATATAAGCAAAGTGAGGAATAAATTACATACAGTTCCTGGGAAAATTCAAGCAACTTAGATGCATTTCATAAGAATCTTTTTACAGTACCTGAAAACAGAATATACAAGTTAAATTCATGGGAATAATGTAATAGTTACAGCTAACTACCAGAAGTACATTATTACATATACTATTAATATCAAAATTAATTTTGTTCTTAGTTTTACTTGTACTCTAAACTCTGTTCAGAAACACTAGATTTTGTGCTGTTCACGTAAGTGGGTTTCCTCACATTTTTAGAGTCTAAAAAGGCTACCTGAGACTTTTTTTTTTAAAGAGGGTCTCACTATGTAGCTCAGGCGTGCTGTGAACTCATTACGTATCTCAAGCTGGCCTCAAACTGAAGGTGATCTTCCTGCCTCAGCCCTCAGTGCTGAGATTACAGATGTGTGCCACCATGCCCAGCAGAGACTTCTTTATTGAAAGTTAAATTAACACCAAGCAAATCTAAGAATCTGAATCCAGATCTCTGAATTCCACTACAGCCTTCTAAGACATACACTACTGCTACTCACATGTTTCAAACAGGTGGTATGAATATCCAAAACAATTCCAGGGAAAAAAGGAACACAATAGCAGGGAGCTATAAGGCAAACTTCACAGAGATAACCTTAGAGGAAAGAAGGACCTGAACAGGGCCCAACATTTTCCAGGTTGGATAGAGGGGTGTACTACTGACATCTTGGTAGTACAATTCTCCAGCGGAGGACTGTATTATGAACTGTAGGTCATTTAGCACATCTGACCACATAGATGCTGAAAGCAGTAACACCCCCACACACACACCATTGTGACAACAGAAAAGTCCCCTCCTCAAGTTCCAAATGCCCCTAGAGAAGAGTGAAATCATCTCTTCCAAGTACTACTAGTTAAGTACCGAAAAGGGCAAGTAATCACCGTAGACAGAAAAACGTAAGAGATGAAGTGGGAGGATAGACAAAGCTAACAAAATTTGTTACGGAACTGACAGAAGAAACAGGGTCATCCTTTAACGATTCCCAATAACTTACAAAATCAGGTCTAAATCCTTAGTAAACAATGCCCTTCAGGATTTGGCTCTGCCTACTCCAGCTGTCTCAATTTCTAACCTTTTCCATAAGGCTTTCTATACTCTAGCCCTTGACCTCCTGTTCTGCTTTTACACTTCTGTGCCTTTCATGTACATTTCCCTGTTCCTAGAAAGCACTTCTAAAAGGGAAACTCCTACTTATACATCAACCCATTTCAAAAATCTCTAAGGCCATATCAAGACAGCCTTGCATTACTCAGGTGTTCTCTCAGTAGTTCATCTATTCCTCTTATATAGCACTGGAATAGTCTCTGTATTATTGCCCCATTATATCCCATAATCTGTATTATGTTACTCATGTGCAGGGACTATGTGAACCCTGGCAAAGTAAGTGCTCAAAAAATATTATCTGAGCAAATGATCTTTTGTGAATAGTTTTAAAGAAGGCTAAAAAGTGATTCAAGAAAAAGCAGACAACAGATACATTCTGTTATTGAAATCATCTATTTTTTCAAATCTAACTTTTTTGAGGTGCTAGTGATGAAACCCAAGGCCTTGTGCATGCTACACAAGCATTCTACTGAGCTACAGTCCCACCCCTCAACTCTAGTCACTGATTATCACTTAGGAACCAGACAGGACGGGTTGTTCTGTTACATTACCTTCTAGCTGTGTGTCTTGGCCAAATTAACTCTCTCAAGTGTCTTCCTTGATTAAAATAAAAACACAGAGAAAAACCTTGCAGTGTGGTTATGAGAGTTAACAATGTATGTTTAAAAAAAAACAAAAAACCCGTAGAAAGCTGGGTATAGTGTACACACTTGTAATCCCAGGTATTTGGTAGACTGAAACAGAAGGATCATAAATTCAAGACCAGCCTGGGTAACTCTGTCAGACACTGGCTCCAAAAATAACAAAAAACACCAAACCAGAAAATAACAATACAGTATTTCTACTAGACAACTACAATCACAAAAACTTTAACAGGAGAGAACATTGTACCATCAGGACATGACCATAATAAAACGCTGACTGAACCATTTATTTTTCTAAAGGAAAGTGAAAAGCCAACAAACACAACAGCTTGTTGTTAGCTGTATTCTATTTGCCCTCTACAGTACCCAATACCAATCCCTTAATGATCTGTCTCCTGGGCTCCTTCAGTAAAGTACACTTTTGATTTTCTAATCTCTGACCACATTTCCTCTATAGATTTCTGTTAACTTGCCCTCTATCGACACCTAAAGGCCAACATTCCTTTAACTCAGTTCTCAGACCTTTTCTCATTTCACCCACCCACTGGGCTTCAATTAGCATCTCTATGGAGACGACCCCCTGACCTCTCTGTCACATTGTTTCAAACTCAAAACAGATAAGTCTTATCTTAGTTAATAAGACAACCAAGCAAACAGCTTCAATTCCTCCTCTCATTCCCACCATTCTTCTCTTATATATCTCATTAGTCCTCAGATTACTCTTCCTTTGCCTGCTTCTTAAAGTATTCACTTGCCAGAGCAACCTCTTCAGTCCTTCTGTTCTACCTTTCTGGAATAATGGACTCCGTTGAAAATTTATTGAATGTTATGGGTTTTACACCTAAAAGAGGAATATACAGAACAGACTTGCGTTTTACCTAACCAATGACCTCTAATAAAAATTTATGCTCCTCTGCTCAAGATTTTAAGTATCATTCACTGTAGTTAAATTTTCAGGTCGAGTTCTTGCTCCCCTGTTACAAATTTGAAGATGCTTTCCTTATAGCTCAAATGCTCACAGGTATCACAAAACAAAGTCCACACCAGAGCTCACTATTTCTCTCCTACAAACCTGCTCTGCCTATACTTACCCTATCTTCTCAGGTTCCCAAAATCAAAGTCTTGGAATGAAAATGTAGGTCCATAATCAATCACTATGTCTTGTCTCTTTTTATCTCAGAAATAGAAATCTCTCTCAAATATAAACCCCATCTTTCTTGGTCTCTTATCCATTAAGTCTCATCTCTTTTGCTTCTACCCATACTTGCCAAGATTGAAAGTCTTCTGAGTACTCTCCCACAGAAGCGTCTGTGACTGTTTCTGTCTATTCAAGGCCCCTCATCTCCACCTGCTACCTTCTACTGGCACTGGATTACTAAACTTCTAGAATGGTTACCAAAACCAGATTCCCCCACTCCAGTTCTTTTTCCTATCATTATTACCAATGTTGACTTACCTTCCCCTAAAATTTCAAAATTGGTCACATGTGTGACTCTTTCAAAAATATTAATTATAGAAAGCCCTTCCCAGATCTTGTTGCAGCTGGCCTGGTGGAGTTTATATTTGTAATCTCAAGGGAAAGTTATTGGAACTCCAATAAATTAATTCCAATCTACCACTCCAGTGCAACCCATGGCAAAAATAAAGACACTAAGACATATATGCAGTTATAGGGAGCCAAAGGGGTTCTAAGTCCAGTCAGAACAATAACTAACTGGAACAAAGGCCATGACCCAGGGCCAAACCCGGTTTTACTAATTCGTGAAGAGGGAAGTGGCTCAGAAATGAGTGACTGAGAGAAAGGCAGGAAGTGCGTGAGTGCTATGGGCTGGGCTAGGAGAAGGCCTGATAGAGAGCTAGAGAGAGAGATAGATAGAGAGATAGAGATAGATGTAGAAAGAGTAATCTGCATATCACAGATTGAGTAAGCATCTCATGCTTTGGCTTTGATGTGTAATCTTCATAGATTCCTTCTCTTACCTCAGTCTCAACCTCAGTGGATAGCACGGTGACAGTACTTGGCATAGCTCACACGTACTACTTGGGAGCTATAAACTGCTCATCACTGACCTGTCACATTGCTTTAAAGGCCATACATCAGTACCTCAGCTAGACCCATTTGTTATTGTGTAAAACAAACTGAGAGGATAAAGAAATATCCTAGCCAGCTCTGTACATGGAAAAGGGGCCAAGTTTAGCCAAAATGGAGCCAAATGCTCTTCTTTTCAAGGACAGCTGTCCTGGTAGTCCTCCACAATTAATGCTTCCCCTATGTACAAATACAGTGCAGTACAGTACACTACAGTCCAACTCAGGTTTGCTGTTACAGTCCTCCACAGTTTGTCACCTAAGTACTTTTCCAGGATTAGATTCCACAGTTCAAGCTGTCACTTGCTCCTATTATCTGCCTATCAAAATCACACCCACTCTTAAAGGCCCAACTCAAACCCTACTCTTCATCTGTAGTATACTCTTCATATTATTAGAAAAGGAACCAGAACAAAACAGACACAATTTCTAATGAACTGATTGAAGAAATGGGAAAAAAAAAAAAATTGCTGAACAATAGCTGAAAATCCTTAAGCCCTCCTGGAAACATTGAATTTGTTTTAAGACAGGGTCTCTCTCTGTAGTTCAGGCTGGCCTTGAACTCACTATGTAGCCCATGCTGGCCTCAAACTCAAGGCGATCCTCCTGCCTCAGCCCCTGAGTGCTGGAATTACAGGCGTGTGCCGCCATGCCCAGCAACATTAAATTTCTTAAGAGACTGCTATTCAAATGTTAATATTTCTGCCAAGAAGCTCTTCATATTCGCAAGGCTATTAGTCAACACTGATCAAATGCTAATAATGAGCAATGTAAAAGAGTCAGTTGATATTAGAACATATTATCAACCTGATGATAAAAGGCTCTAATCTGGACCCGGGATTCAGATTCCACTGTATCTGTATTTTACTGAGGAAAGGAAAATTACAGTAACAGAAGTTAGCATTTTAACTGAAGTGCTGGGTCAAATAAGACTGCAGCAGCAATAAATAGATCCCACATCTAAATCATCCTCAGACTAGTGAAGCTATTACTAGATAAGAAAAAAAAACTCCGATTTACTTATCTTAAAGCTCATTTTTTACAAGAGGCAACAGGACGTCAGTGGCAATAGTGAGCCTCATGAGACAGAGTTACTGGCATACTTACTAGCAGGTGCAAGAACACTGAGATGTATGACAAGAGAAGTGATGTTGTGGGCAGTATTTTCTCTCCATTACTTTTTAGGTCCTTACTTCTTTTAGGCTTGAATTAATTTCTCTTTTCGCTCCCAAGCCTTTGAATTTGAGTTAAATTTCACAGCTGTAAACTGGGAAGCATTTTGCTCCTACACAAGAATATTCATGATTCAAAAGTATTTTTTGAGACGGGCGTGGTAGCACACGTCGGTAATCACAGCACTTGGGAGGCTGAGGCAGGAGGCTCATTGGGAGTTGGAGACCAGGCTAGGCTACAAAGTGAGCTCAAGGCCAGCTTGAACTGCACAGCCAGACCCTGTCTCAAAAAGACTTTAAAAAAAAAAAAAGTCTTTTAGGAAGATTAACAGTAAAATGTGTGAAAATTCTGAAATTACTAGCAACACTATCTAACGAAAATGGAGTGTATTGAAAAGAGCTGCAGCATTTGAAATAGAAGTTCAGCCTACAATCTTAAGTCTGACTCTAGTTTTGAGACCTGGGAACTGGCTTTATCTAGAAATACATTTTAACTTGAAAGAGGACTATAACTATCTTTTCCTTCCTCAAGGTAGTTATCTAGGTGCAACATAGGGAGAACAGGACACGCCATGAGGCATTCAATAAATGTCCACTTCACTCAACACAATAGACTTATGATTTATGTGTGAGAGAATAAACTTCTACCAACTCTTCATCAATACATTCTTCATCACCTAACACTACAGCCAGTGCATTCTAATGAATACAATACTGTCGCCATCATTCTACAAACGTTTGTGAAGGATCAGGATCAAGTGAGAACACCTGCATGCGACTATGCAAGAATTCCAGTAAGATGCACATACACTGACCACTAAAACATTAACAGGGAAAGTTCACTGTAATTAGGCTAAAACATCTCTTATGCTGTTAAGAAAGCTCATTTGGAGTAAAGGGGAAAAAAAAGTCAAATTAGGCCGACCTCCAAACATGTCTTTAATAAATCAAAAGAGTGATGCTGATTTATCCTTCGTGAAATGCAACAGTAAGATTTTAAGATCCATTTAAAAACTTCAAGGTTGAAATATTCCACCAACACTGGTACCACTAATGCTTTTTAGAAAGCCTGCGCAGAAAAACACCATTAGCAGCATTAGAAATATTTAATGAAAACTGTTCGCGGTTAGCAGACGTGAGAGGAGAAAAGTATGTATCATTTCGGTGTTCTACAATACACCGAGGTGAACAGACCACGGCCATTGCCACCATCCACAATCATCTGATGGAATTCCTGGTTTTACACTCGAAAGTCAAAAAAAAAGAGGCCATGATGCTAGCAAATTGAGAAAGGAGGGGACGCTTCCATTCCGTTCGCGAGGGTCCAGGCTTGAAAGTCCGCTCTCGAGACCGAGTCCGGAGGTCCACCGATCCTGGCCTCCGCCCCGAGCCCCTCCCAACAGTGAGCAAGGGCCGGCCCAGGAAGAGCCCCGAGTAACACCGAACGCTCCACCCGTCCCAGGGCACCGCCGAGAACCCCAGCACACGAACCGAGGGGAAGCCTGGGGTCGGGGTCGTAGCCGCGCGGGAGGGCGAGGCGCAGACGAGGCCTCGGCGGCGTCCGCTGCAGCCAGCGGTGTGGTGGCCGGGCGCGGCCCGGCCTGCGGGCAAGGGCGAACACTCACCACACCATGCCGTAGGCGCCCTCGCCGATGTAGGAGAGGTTGGTGTAGCGCGGCCCCACGTCGAACACCTGCCCGCGGACCATCTCCGGGCCCGCGCCCGCCGCCGCCGCCGCCGCCATGTTGGCTGCCGGGCCGCCGCCGCCGCCGCGCTGGACTGACGCTCCGCGGCTCCCGCTCAGCTCTTTGCCGCGCCTCCCGGAGGGGCTGCGCCGCCGCCCGTGCAGCCGCCGCCGCTAACCGGGAAGGAGGTAGAGCGACGATCAGGAGAACCAACAGGCCAGCTACCGCTTTTACCCACCGCCTGCCTGACTGACGGGCGGGCCGGCGGGTGAGCGGAGGGAGGGGCGCGCGCCGAGGAGGGCGCCAGGGCCGGGCCAAGCAGCGTGCGCGCGGATTGGCTGTCTGCGGCCGGGGGGCGGGGCAGCGTGGGCTGGCGGAAGCGGTGAGCTCTGGGCGGAGCACTGCGACGGCGACGCCGAGCGGCGCGGTCACGTGTGTCGCGGGCAAGTTACGGTGAGGCTGCTTTTGGCGCTATGAAGGAGATGGGGACCTCGGGACCTCGGGGCAGCGCGAGTCCCCGAGCCGAGTCTTGACGGCCAGACATCTACCTGTGGCTGAGCATTAGATCCGAGGACTAGCCTCTGGGACCCTGAGACAGGGCTTCGCGAATCCCTGGCCCACGCACTGATGAACTTGGACCTCTACTAGGACAGAGATCGAAAGACTTGACCGAGACTGAGAAAGACATTTGCATACCGAGAAAGTGTGAGACACAAATACGGAGACCAGAAACGAAAAAATGTATAGATCCGCTAATCAGAGGTTCGATGCACAAATATTTGTTGAGCACTTACAATATTTTGAGGGATCCACCTTCGTAGACGTTATTTTTAAGAAAGAGAAGGCAAATTAGTATAATAACCGAGCTACAAGTACTAGTAAGGTATTATGGAGTCGTGAGTTAAACCACTTGTGAAAAATTTAGAAACTGAGACCTAGATTGGCATAGATGAACAGAAATTTAGACAGAGGACATACTGAAATATAAATGGAAAGATGGAATCGCCAAAACTGCAACATCAGGACTAGGGGGGAGGAACACAGATGCTGAGGCCTAGAAACAGTTTCAAACACCAGAGGTTGAAAAATAAAAATTGGGATCCCGAAGTAATGGATGCCGAGAAAATTTAACAGAAAACGATCCAGCCATTGTCTCTAAACCATTTCCTTGCCATGTCTGGGGTGGGAAGCAAGAGTAACACACCCTTCATCCTCTTGGGCCAACACTGAGTTCTTCCTTACAGCATTTGATTATGGACTTCAGACATTAGCAAAGAACGACTAGTCTATCTAGAAGAAGAATAAAGAAGTCTTTTAAACACTATAGGTAAGCTGGGGATGTAGCTCCGCTTAGTATGTCTTGAGTCCCTGAGTTCAAGTGCCAGCACCAAAATAAAAAAATAAAACACTGAGGGGTTGGGGAGGGTATGTCACATGAGAAAATGAATAAAGTACTAGAGTCAAAAATTACTCCTTCAAAATAGATTTAGCCCATGAAGCAGAACCCAATTTTAGAAAACACCTAATTAATATGCTTTACTAAAAGAGGACATTGCATCTTTTTAAAAATAGGCAAGATAAACAGAGTACCA
Organism: Chinchilla lanigera; assembly: GCF_000276665.1. Lineage (NCBI taxonomy): Eukaryota > Metazoa > Chordata > Mammalia > Rodentia > Chinchillidae > Chinchilla > Chinchilla lanigera. Next base: position 17,282,930 of record NW_004955442.1, on the reverse strand, counting down.
TGAAATTAAAACCACAATAAGCAAGGTAAAAGCAATAATTGAAGCAGTGAAAAGTAGACATGATGCAAAAGAGCAAATCAGCAGAAAAATTTAAAAGGGTACAGAATAAAGTGATCGAATTCTCTAAGACAGAAGATCATGGAGATAGAGATCATTCATGGGAATTTGGATTATAGTTATCCCCCAAAGAAAACAGCAAATCAATTAGAGTTAATAATCAAAATGGAAGAAAACTTTCCTTAGATCTGAAAAGATCAGAAGTGGAGGTGGAAAATTGAGGAAGTTCTCAAAGATCCAGAAGAATAAATAAGCAGAAACCAATTTCAGGACATAATCTGGAAAAACTGAAATTTTAGGGATAAAGGACAAACAATATCCAATCAGGAAACAAAAGGTTATTGTTTTCTTTCTTTTTTCTTTCTTTTGTTTGTTTCTTTCTTTCTCCCTTTCTTTCTTTCTTTTTCCCTTTCTTTCTTTCAAGTTTTTTGGGACAGGGTCTTGCTGTGTAGTCTAGGCTGGTCTTGAGCTCACCATGTTGCCCAGGCTGGCCTCTAACTAATGGCAGTTCTCCTGCTCCAGCCTTCCAAATGCTGGGATTGCAGGTATGTGCCACCGTGCCTGACCACAAAAGGTTATTTTTAAAGCTAAAAACTGACTTGAGACTGCTTCTCTGCAATAATTATATGCTAAAGGAAAATGAAACAAGACTGACAGCACTCTGAAGGATTAAATTATGATCCTTCTTGGATGGTTTCATTGACTCTAGCCCCTTCATCCCTCCTAGATCTTTAACTGTTGCCCAGAATATCTCTTGAGCTCCATGTCAGCATATCTACCTGTACACTGGACAGCTCCATGTGACATCCCACAGAGGCATCATCTCCACATATCCAAACTGCCAATGGTTAATTGCATGAATTCTGTGCTCACATTGCTAGAAGCTTTGCGTCTTTGTTGATCCACATAAACCTGTGTGACCTTGACCCTAGTTTTTCTAGACTTACAATGGGGATTGCAATACTACCTCATAATTTTGTTGTAAAAAGAGAGTAAAACAACACACGTGAAGCACCTGGCACATAGCACATTATGTACCCAATAAATATTATCTGCTTTTGTTATCTACCCCACCCAAACCTGTTCCACATCTTGTATCTATGGTAGCGTCACCTTTACCCAGCCAGATACTCAAGCTGGAATTTTGGCTATAATCTTAAGCAATGCACTTTAGGCTGGGGTGTAGCTCAGTGTTAGAATGCTTGTTTAACACCAGTAATGCACCTTGCCTCATTCATGACCTTCCTCCACCTAACCAATCACAAATTCCACTAAATTCTATTTCTGTAATGTTCAGGAATAATTGGTACTCCTAAGTGTAGTCTCCAGACTAGCAGCATTATCTGGGACTTTGTTATAAGTGCGGCATCTCAGGGCTCCCCTCAGACCTCTTGAATCAGGATTTTTGTTTTAACAAGATGCCCGGATGATTTGTCTGTACATTAAATTTTGAGAGGCACGGTTTGTGCAAGCACTTCATCTCCACTGCCACTCTGCCAATTAGAGCCTGCTGCATCAACTCACTGAGGCTACCACTGTGGCTTTAATTAACTTCTCCACATTCAATGTTTCCCATGTCCAATTGCTTTTTTTTTTTTAGTACCAGGATCTATCTTTTCATAATAAACCCAAATATGTCCCTTCCCCCCCTTTTTTTTCTTTTTGAGACAGGGTTGCTCTATGTAGTACAGGCTCACCTTGAACTCACTATGTAGACCAGGCTGGCCTCCAACTCACAGCAATCCTCTTGCCTCAGCCTCCCAATTGCTGGGGTTACAGGCCTGTGCCACTATGCCCAGCTTGTTTTTATTCTTTTGGGGTGCCAGGGATTGCACTTAGTGTCTTACTCATGCTAAGCCTGTACTCTACCAGTCCCCTTCATGCCCTTTCTAAAAGAAGTCAGTAGCCCTCCATTACAGGTCAAATGAGGCCCTTGCTGATCACCCCCCACACACACCCCAATCTCCTTTCTCTTTCTTCCTTTCTTTCCATGCACCAGCCAGACTAGACACTTTCTGTTCTCCCTTGTTTGGCCTTTGCATGTACCACTCTCTCTCCCTTTAACATTCTTTCTCTCCATTTGACATTTGGAAACTACTATACTGGCAGAGTGTCATACTTCTAGACACTACGAAACTGCTGTGCCCTTGGGATGCCTTGTGGCAACCAAAACTGCTTCTCCACAGCCCCTGAGCTGAGACCTGCACCCAGGCTGCCACCAGCAGCTCAGCTGGCTCACCTGCTGTCGCATCCTGGCAGCCAGACCTGAGGGCTCGAATGGCAACCACTGCAATGGGCATGGTGGTGGGCTCTGCTGCTGGACATGCACTGGGCCATGTCATCACTGGGGACTTCAAGTGGAGGAAGTGATGCTGAGCCCTTAAGGCCTGACACTACCGTCCAGGAGCCTTGAGGAACCCTGCCAGCATGGCAGCAACAGCAGTTTGGCCTTTAATTCTATGAGCTAAAATAGTTTTTGCAAGCGCCTGCCTGGCAAGCATAAGGTCCTGAGTTCAATTCCCAGTACCAAAAAATAAATAAATAAAATAAAATAAAACAAAATAAAATAGTTTTTGGAATGTGCCCAGAACCAGGCTGATGTTAAGCTTTGTGAGGATTTAAATGAAGTGCAGAAATGGTGCAGACTTGCAAATGGATTAGTCTAATCAAGAAGTTCAGATTGAAGCAATGGAAAATTAACTGTCATGGCCAAGTAACTTCCCATTTTTTGTTACTCACTATGTAGTTCAGGCTGGCCTTGAACTCACTGTGTAGTCCAGGCTGGCCTCAAACTCCTGCCTTAGCCTCCCAAGTGCTGGAATTATAGGTGTATACCACCACACCCAGCCTTTGTCGAAGTTACTTTAACATATAAATGTAATTGATAGTGAAAGTATAAAATGTAAAAGCATCCATTAAGTCGCTTCTCTGTTTCTTGTTTGCTTGTACTTGTGGGGATCAAACCCAAGACCTCAACCACTGGGCTATAGCCCAAGCCTCCTCTGTCACTAACAATTTCCTTGCTTTGGAATTGCAATGGAAGAGGCTCCTCTTACTGCATAGAAATTCATTGAGGTGGTATAAAATCTAGAGGAGGGCGAACGTTTGTATAGCTTCTTTAGCTGGTGTGATGTTGTTTGTGAAATAGAATAGAGTAGTTTTTCTTTCAAAATTAAAAAAATAATAATAAGCCACGACACTATTCTGGCATGATGCATCTGACCACTAATTTTCTCCTAGAGAACCACTCTCACCTGGGTCTGTGGACACTAAGCAACCTTATGATTAGAGTTTGGCTTCACTTGTGGTTTTGTGACAGGGAAAGTGCCCTGACCAGTGGACAACCCCATTTAAGTCCTGTGGCAATTACTGTTCACTCTAAGATGGAGTTTAATCTCGAAGTCTCATCTCTGCTGAGTCAGGTTCGCGTGAGCCAGGCCTGGAGGGAACAATCATCTCGTCACATTGGCAACAAGAAATTTCTGGAAGCACGAAGCTGAAAACCAGGTTCTGGGATACTGTGAGGCCATACTAAGCTATCATCTAAGCATAAAGCCTAGCTTGGCTGATAGCTGGCTGCTCAACCATCTCCCTTATTGTCTGTCCAGATTGGTAACAATCCACAGATGTGCAAAGCCTTAGAAAATAATGGACATCTGTTAATTTTGAGTGCCCGTCACTGATGACTATGCCTTCTGATAGCAACAACCACAATTTTTCTTTGGTAAACTATCCTATCTCTATACTCTTGTGGTTTGAAGGACTGACTCCACTCCCAAGTTCCAAGAGTAAGCCTGTGACCTAGGGGTCCCCAGTCAGAATCGCCAGTGTTACCTGGAAAGATGGACAAATGACCTGACCTAGGCCAATGACACTCAGCTCAAACTTTGGCAGAAACTATTGAGAAAGATGTTCATTTCAGATGGGGTGTTAGGACAGTGAATGTGAGTCTGGGCTCTAACGTGCCATGCTATGAGAAATGCCCTTTGAGAACGAAGGTGAAAGAGAGAGAGCAGATTTGAGAAATGGAGACAATTTCCTGATGCCAGGGTCTGAGGCTGTGTTCAGTTAAGCCTGAACTTTACAGTACGATGAGCCAAAAAATTCTTCTTTATTTAAGTCAGTTTGAACTAGGTTCTGTCCCTTAAAACCACAAGAGTTCTGACTAATACACTACCCAATTAACCTGCTTTTCTGCAAAAATTGCTCAGAATTGTTCAATAAATCACTGAGACATGAATCAGAAGTCATGAATGATGAAATGAAAGGGAAGAACTGGCAGTGAGCCTTGAAACTAGCTAAAGATAGACAGATAGCTGAATAAAATCACTACTCAGTAGAAACTGCTTGAAACGGATAACTTGAAGTAATTGTTGCTATGGTAACATACAGAATGCAAAAAAAAAAAAAGGATTTTTAAAATAGGGTTTTTAAAAAATAAAATAAAATAGGGTTCTTAACCTCAGATTACGAAGTAAAACCCGAGGAAAAAGAAACAGTAGTAAAAGCAAAACACTACACCTTTGTTTTACATAAAAAGAGGATAAAAGCTAGTTTTTAAATGGTATAATTATGTGTCAACTTTTAGTGTAAAAAGGTTTATGCATACCTTATAAATTATTACAGGAGACAAAGGAAAAATGTAACTGAGACGGCAGTAATCAAGAGTATTTTACCAGGAAATGTGTTAGACACTTTCCCCACAAAAATAGAACGGAAATAAACAGCAATGTCAAACACCAGAAATGCAGATGAGCAAAGACTAGACTAGATGTAACAAGTAAGCCATTTTAAATAAATAGGAAAAACATGAATAGTTTAAATTTCTTTATAAAAATATGAACATCTCAGATCAGATCAAAAGGAAAACTTATATTGTTGCTTAAAATGGCATTGTGAGGGGCTGGGGATTTAGCCCAGCGGCACAGTGTCTGCCTGGCAAGTGCAAGGTCGCGAGTTCAATTCCTGGTGCTGGAAAAAAAAAAAAATGGCATTGTGAGGCAGTGGTTGCAGCCCGGCGGTACAGCGCTTGCTTAGCATGTGTGACACTCTTTGTTGGATCCCTGCAACCATCCCACCTCAGAAAAGCTCTCTGATGCCAAATGTGCCAAATACTGTAGTAACACAAAATAAGAAACAAAAATCTTTAGAACTACAATAAATGCAAACATAAGTTATAGTGAATATACATTACACACTATTGTCAGACTGTGGTACGTAAACAAAAATAAATATAAATTAAATAACAGAATAAGGCACAAAAACCATATGCTGAGTTTTACAACTACGTAAAGTACATTACCATCACCAACCATAATATTCCTTTACCAAAACCTACGCTTTAATGGACCATGGTAGGTTTTAGTGTCCTTGATTCTTCTTTTTTTTTTTTTTTGGTACCAGGAATTGAACTCAGGACCTTGCACTTGCGAGGCAGGCGCTTGTGCCACTGAGCTATATCTCCAGATTATGGTAGGTTTTAATACATCCAAGTGAGTAAAATTTGTTTAGGTCAAATCCTCTGATCATACCACAATTTAACATATATATAATCAAACAAATTTTACAATTAACAAATATCCTACTAAGTCTTTAGATCATTCTATTGAAACAGTGTACTAAATAATATTTTGCTCACAATATAGTAACACACTCTACAAAATATCGTGAAAATAAGGTAACTACTATTTCAGACTTGCAGAACAATGCTTTTAATATTAGGCTGAAGGCTGGGTAGGCCTTGACGCTGTCATATAACATTGCTTTGGCTCAAAAAGAGCAGCCACCTTTTATCTCCTTTTCTAGGTTCCCCTTATCTGTATATTCCTTACATTCTACTTTCCTCCTCTTACCAATTAGAAGCTTTCAGTTATAGGTCCAGAAAGTCCTGAATAAACGGAGCCAAAACCAGGGGAAGGCAAGTTAGGCCCTTGGACACAACATTTAAGGAGGCACTTAGCTCAGGCTCACAAAAACCTGAGTCAGCCACTATCTGAGAGTGAGCTACTTCTTAAATGTCCTGTCCTAGGCGTCCAGTTGTCTTACCCTAGTCCTGGTTCTGCCAAACCAAATTCGTATAAACAGTAAGGACTTTCCCATTTAACCAGGGAAGGCTCTGACTCTGCTTTTCTGCTCAAGGCTCTGTCTGCTTCCATACATTGGCACTGTCTTAGCGCTGTGTTGTTGTAACATATGACCACAGATTACATTATGTATAAAGTTAGAAGCTGGTTTTTTACAGTTCTACTGGCTGGGAAATGCAAGGTCCATCACCTGCATCTAGTGAAGGCCCTTCTTGCTGTGTTATAACATAGCAGAAGGGATCACGTGGCAAGCATGCCAGCTCAGGTCTCTCTTCTTCTTATAAAGTCACCAGTGTCATCATAGGGATGCTGTCGGACTTCTCCTCCAGCTCTGTCCAGGTGAGCAGATCCCCCGAACTAGGTGCCCACAGATGTATAAGAAAAGTAAGAAAAACATCAAACCACAACAGTCAAAATTCTGTGACCAGGTGCTAGCAGCCACTAGGACTGACCGCCCTCAAATACCAAATTCAGTCACCTTTTATTGAGCAAGAACCAAGGACTTGGCTAGGATAAGTGGGTGAATACCAAATATATTAGCGAGAATAATTAAAGGATCACACACACCTATAACCCCAGCATTCAGGAGGCTGAGACAGGAGGATCTTAAACTCAAGGTTAATCCAGAATGTATAATAAAGCCTTATCTTAAGAAACTCTAACAAACAAATCATTGTGTCCTCAATGCATTCTAATCAAATAATGTCCTTCTCCATAGGATGCCACCCCCACGATCTCATCTAACTCTAATTAACCCCGAAAGGTCCCACCTCTAAACACCATCAATATATAAATAGAGGGATTGGCAAACCTGCGTGGCAGCCAGGGACAGAGCCGTGTGTCATCGTGGAGAATAAACGCGAGTGCAGTGCCTCTCCATTCTTCCCCTCCGGCTGCAGTGTGCCCTGTCTTGTGCCACCCTGCAGAGTTGCTGTAGCTGGCTATGCTGCTAGAAGCTGTTAGGCTAAAGGCAGCCGAGAAGCCAAACGTCTTGCCTGAGATGTCCGCCAGGCCAGGACACTGCCACCAGACCCTACCTGGAGGTGAACTGAGCAGCAGTCATGAATTAAAGAGGGAGAGTTTGTTTAATTTAAAGGAAGACAGTTTATTTGGAAAAGGGTGAATAAAAGAGAAGATAAACAGCTACTCTGGAAAAGTAGGGAGCATCAGAAGGGAGTACCTTGGGGTTTTGGCCTCAGCTCCTTTTTTCTCAGGACTAGTGATTTCTCCTACCCCCAGGTAGACACATGGAAGGTGTCACCATCTGAATGACTCTGGTTGCCTTTGATCCTAGCCAGGGCACTTCTGTCTACATTCTTTCTGGCCTTTTGGGATAGAAAGTAGCAGGCAACTTTATAGAGCTCACCTGCCAGAGGCCAAGCCTCTGAAAATGAGAGAAGGCCAGACCCCTGCCAGGAATTCAGGACTGGGCCTTGGGTTCCGGGGGCCCAGTGCAGCACCCTCTCCCGCTGGAGGAGGGAGGTGGCAAAAAGTCCAAGCTGAGTGACATTGAACTCCATCTGCAACACCTACCAAAGCAAGGAGACATTACTGGTTCAGGATCTAAAGCATACTGAACCAGGAGCAAGCCTGAGGAAGCCAGATGTACATTCATCAGAGGTGACATTGGCTGCCCACTTCAGGGGAGACAGAGGGCAGCCTGGGCTTGGAGGAGCACACTTGTAACCCTAGCACGGGGGAGGGTGAAACAGGAGGTTCACAAATTCAAGGCCAGCCTGAGCAATTTAAGGAGACCTTGTCTCAAAATGTAAAAAAGAGCCAGAGGTAGTGGTGGATCTCTATAATCCCAGCTAAGGCAGGATTTTTGGATTTCTGAGTCCAGGCCAGCCTGCATCCTGGGCTTTATAGGGAGCTCAAGGCCAGCCTGGACCAGATAGCTAGACCTTGTTTCAAAAAGAGAAAAAAAAACAATTTGTGTTTGGGGGTGATGAAAAAGTTTTGGATATAGTGATATTGGTGACCAAAAAATATTTCTACAGTCTTCTATGAGAGGTCAAAGACTTAAAAAAAATTGTTACTGTTCTGTATGTGATATGCCAATCCTGTCCCTAACACTTTCAAGACTTTATCTTTAGTTTTCAAAAATAAATAAATAAATTCTGCTTTAAAGAAAATAGAGGGATTAAGTTCCCAACACATAACTTTTAAGGAGACACATTCAAACCACAGCAGGTATCATTCTCAGGCCAGTAGGGAGTTGACTACAGCAGTTCTAGACATCTCTCTAGTAGCTCTCTGGGGCTCTCCTTAACAGTAAAAAGCCACCCAGGAGTCTTCCTCTCATGGCTTATTGGGATGCCTGTCCCATATAATAACCATCAAGAATAACTACGAGTGTCCAATCAGGTTTCACCCTTGAAGCCTAGGAGAGGGCGACTCAACATTAGTTGCATGGGGAAGGGTTGCACACTCCAAGTCGCAGCTCCAGCAGTCAGAAATATTGTTTATTTTTTAAAATAAATATTGTTCAGAACATGTTGTGGTCTGAATGTCTGGCTCCTCCATACATGGAAGTTGTAACCCTAAGATAATGGTATTAGAGGACGTGGGGCCTTTGGGAGATGATTAGGTCATGGGAATAGAGCCCACATGAGTGGGTTCAATGCCCTTAGATGAGACCCCAGAGAGACCAATGTCCCTTCCACCATGGGAGTCAATAGCAAAAAGATAGCACCTGTGAGCCTAGAAAGTGGGCCATCATCAGACACTGAATCTGCCACCACTGATCTTGGATTTCCAAGCCCTCAGCACTGTAACAAACAAATGCCCATTGTTTGTAAGCTACCTGGTTTATAGAATTTTGTTTTACTAAACTAAATGGACTAAGATAAAACAGTTTAAGATTTACAGAAAAATTGTAGTTATACTATAAGGAATGTCCAGTACCCCATGCCAAGTTTCTCCCTAACATCTTATAGTAATGTGGTACATTTGTTAAAATTAACAAATATTACTAGAAACCATCTTTTCATTGTACCCTTGTGCAGCCAAGAAAGAGCTGTTTTATGTTATTCATTTGCTTGTGTTGATACAGGGTCTTGCTATGTAATTCAGACTGGCCTTGAACTCTCTGTGTAGCCCAAGTTTGCCTCGAACTCATGGTGATCTTCCTGCTTCAGTCTGCCAAGTGCTGGGATTACAGGCATGCACCATCCCTTCCGGCTCCAGTGTTTTTCCTTATAAGGGTACTAAAACCATTCCTGAGAGCTCCATCCTCATGTTCTAATTGCCTCCCAAAGGTCCTACCTCTTAAAAATCGTCAGACTGTAGATTCAGGTTTCCATGTATGAATTTTGGCTTGATACAACATTCAGTTCATAAAATAAAGTCTGTAACCTTTCTCTTCAGTCTTCTTTCACTTAGTATAATACTTTGATAGACACGGAAATAGCTATATGCATCAATAGTGTATTCATTTCTATTACTGAAGAGTATTCCATCCCACTGTATGGAATACCACAATGTGTTTGTCCATTCACCAGTGGAAGGACATTTGTTTTTCTCCACTATGGAATAATTATGAATAGAGATGCTGTGATTTATTTATAGCTTTTTATGTAAATTTAAGTTTTCACTTCTTTAGTGAAAACTTAGGAGTGGGATTGTTGAATGATATGGTAAATGTATGTTTAGCTTTATAAGAAACTGCCAAATTGTTTTCCAAAGAGATGGTTTACTTTACATTCCCATCAGCAATATATGAATATTCCAGTTACATCACATGGTATCAATATTTTTAGTTTTAGCTACTCTAATAGGTACATGGTAGTATCTCTTATGTTTTACCTAGAAGCTTTATAGTTTAATATTTTACATCTAGATTTATGATCGATTTTTGTTTTGTTTGTTTTTGAGATAGCATCCTGCTATATTGTCCAGGCTGGTCTTGAGCTCCTGGGTTCAAGTCATTCTCCTGCCTTACCCTCCCCTATGCCACTGTACTTGGCTTCAGGTTCGTTTTGGGTTGATTTTTGCAAAAGTTATGATGCTTAGATTAAGGTTCCATTTTTTTTTTTGGCTATGGAAATCAAATTGTTCCAATACCATATTTTAAAAGTTCTGTACTTTCTCGGTTTAATTCTCTTGGCAGCTCTGTAAAACATCAATTGGAACAAGGAACATGACGAAGTAGAAAGTGCCAGAAATCTGTATGTGGAAACAACGATTAGACTGACAGAAAACTTCATAACACCAGGGAAATGTGGGACATCTTTAAGTGGATCAACACATCCACAGGAATCTAAGAATAAAAAGCCAAAAAGGAGGTGGAAAAATATTTGAGGAGACAATGCCTGAAACCTTCCCAAATCTGAAGACATATGTGAGGATACTCATCAAAAAGCTTAACAAATTTCCAGCAGGCTAACCTCAAAGAGATTCACACCAAGATACATCATATGCAAACTGTGTAAAATCAAAGACAAAGAGAGGCAGGCAAGATGGCACCTGCCTGCAATCCCAGCATTCAGGAGTCTGAGGCAGAAAGATCACCATGAGTTCAAGGCCAGCCTGGGTTCCATAGTGAGTTCAACTCCAACTTGAACTACATAGCAAGATTCTGTCTCAAAAAAACAGGAAAAAAAAAAACACAAAAAACAAACGGTGTTATGGTTTGTGTCTAGAAGCCTGGATGCAGTCATAGGTGGGGTTTTTCAGAGGTGGCTGGATCTAGAGTATGTGATGCTGGGACCAAAGGTGTGTGATTACTAAATTAGTCGAGTGATTGGTTTAGCATAGTTCTGGATAGGATTGAGAGTCCCTCACCCTGGGTGTGAGTGCTACCCATTCTAAGGGCATGTAGCCTGGATAAAATATAAGGGACAGAAGGAGGGCTGTTGTGGTTGCTGCTTGCTGCTGCTAATACTTCAGTTTTGCAACCTTTGCCTACCATAAGCTGTTTCTTCTTTGTGATTCCCCTCTGCCATGCCACCCTGCCTTGGAGCCAGCCAACTAGGAACTGAAACCTCTACAAACTGTGAGCTAAATAAACCCTTCCTCCTTTAACTTTAGATGTTGAGTATTTTGTCTCAGCAACAAGAAAAGTAAATAAGACAATCTGTAAATGAATAAACAATAACTATAAATCTCTGTATAAACTATGTATACCTAAGGAGCCATGAAATACATGAAGCAAAATAGGCAGAACTGAAGGGAGAAATAGCTCTATAAAAATAGTTGACCATTTCAATACTTACTCTCAATGGAAAGGATTACCACACAGAACAATGAACAATAAAAGAAGAGCGAACTTCAATAACACTATGAGCAAACTGAGCCTAATAGACCTAAACAGAGAACTCCACAGAGCAGCGGCAGAATACCTGCTCTTCTCAAGTGCTAATGGAACATTCTCCTTACAGACCATGGATACCCCATAAGTCTTACCAAATTTTAAAAGATTGAAATCATTCAAATATGTGTTTTCCAATCACAATGAAATGAAGCTAGAAATGAATAACAGTCGGAAACCTGGAAAACTCACAAATACGTGGAAATTAAGCAACATACTCTGAAAAAACCAACAGGTCAAAGAAGTAATATAGAAATTAGAAAATACCTCTAGAGGAATGGAAATGAGAACATGAGACGTCAGGGATGCAATGAAAACAGTGTTCAGAGGGAAACTGATAGCCATAAGTGCCTATATTAAAAAAAAGAAGGGGGCCGGGGATATAGCTCAGCGGCACAAGTGCCTGCCTGGTAAGTGCAAGGTCCTGAGTTCAATTCCCGACACACACACACACACACACACACACACACACAAAGAATTCCTACAATTCAACAACAAAAAACCCAAATGGAAAATGAGCAGAAGACCCGAGTAGACATTCTCCAAAGAAGACACACAGTTACAGTGGTACTCAGCACATGACACAACGTGAGGCTATTGGAACCCTCATACGTGGCCAGTGGGAATATAAAATATGGAAGAGTTTGATAGTCCCTCAAAAACTTGAACAGAACTAGCATGTGACTCAACAATTTCACTTCTAGCCTCTTCCCCAAATTTTTGATAACGGGGACTTAATGTTCATAACTGCATTATTCATAATAGCCAAGTGGCTTGTTATGGCTTGGATATGGTTAATTTGTGCCCCCCACCCCAGAGATTCATGTGTTAAAGCCTTCATTTCCAGAGTGGTGGCACTGGAAGGTGGTAGAACCTTTCAGAGACAAGGCCCCCTGGGAGGTCCTAGGTCTCTGAAGCTGTGCCTAGTTATAAAGCCCCACCCAGCTCTCCCTGCTCCTGATTCCAGACACAATCACTCGCTTGTTCCTGTCCAATAGGAAGTGAGGCAGCTGAGGGCTGGCCCTCCCCGCACGCCTGCACATGCTGCTTGGACCTCGAACCTCCAACACAGTGAGATAAACAAACCTATTCTCCTTGTTCCACTTCCTCTTCCTTCTCTTCCTCTTCTTCTTCCACCTCCTCCTCCTCCTCCTGGTCTTCCTTCTTCTTCATAAGTACCTTGTGTCCAGTATTTTGCTACAGTGGTATAAAGCTGATTAATAAATGGTACAAACAACTAAGTTCATCAGTAGGTGAATAAAATACGTATAGACACACAATGGGATGTTACTCATCCTTGAAACATAAGGAATCTTGCAACATTATGCTAAATGAAATAAGCCAGCTACAAAAGGACAACAAGTGATTTCACTTATATCTAGAATAAGAAAATTTGGAGAGATAGAAAGTGGAAAGTGACAGGGTTTGAGGGCAGAGGAGACTGAGGAGTTATTTCCTAACAGGTAATGTTTCTGTTGAGGCAATGAAAAAGTTTTGTAAATAAATAGTGATAATATTTGTACAATATTATGAATGCTTTTTAAATTTTATTTTATTTTATTTTATTTTATTTTATTTTATTTTATTGTCTTTTTGAGACAGGGTCTCACTGTGCAGTTCAGGCTGGTCTTGAGCTCACTTTGTAGCCCAGGCTGGTCTCGAACTTGCAATGACCCTCCTGCCTCAGCATTTTGAGTGCTGGGACTACAAGCGTGCACCACCACTCAATGTGGTTAAAATGCTAAGCTGTATGTGACATGTATTTTACCATGATAAAATGTTAAAAAATGGTTAAGGTGAAAAATATCAGTTGGATTTATTTGTGAGCATTCAGAAATCAGTTGGCAATATTTATGAGTTTATTTCTGGACTTTTGATTAATGTGTCTATTTTTGTGGTGATACCACATCATCTTCATTACAGCTGCTATCTATTAATTAAGTCTTAAATTCAGGTCGTGTGAGTTCTCCAACATTGTTTTCTTGGTTTGTTTGTTTGTTTGTTTTTTGGCAACTGGGAATCGAACTTAGGACCTCACACTTGCCAGGCAGGCACTGTGCCACTGAGCTATATCCCTGGCTCTTTTTCTTTTTTTTTAAATTTTTTTTATTTTTTTCCGGTACCGGGAATCGAACTCATGATCTTGCGCTTGCCAGGCAGGCGCTGTGCCGCTGAGCTAAATCCCCAGCCCCTTCCTGGCTCTTTTTCTTGTTTGACTTTTTCCTTTGTTTTCCTTTTCATATAAATTTTAGAATCAGCTCATGTATATCTATAAATAGTTTTTCTGGGATTCTGATTGGGATAGTGTTAAAATTGAATTCTTATGTTGAGCTTTCCACTCCAAGAACATATCCCTCCATTTACTTAGGTCTTTTAAAATTTATTTCATCAGGCTTTTATAGTTTTCAACATAGAGGATTTTCATATTTTGTTACATTCATGTGAAGTGTAGTTTGGAGCTGATGTAAATGATACTTATTTGCTGTTGTTATTTCCAGTTACCAGTGTACAGAACACTAAGAATTTTCCTCTATTGACTTTGCATTCTGCAACTCTGATGAACTCACTGACTGGTTTTAATGGGGATTTTGTTTTGTTTTGGGTAGTTTTTTGTTGTTGTTGTTAGTTTTTATACAGATAATCATGTTACCTCCAAGGAGAGGCACTTTCATTTCTTCCTGTTGGTTTACATTCCTTCATTTTTCTTGCCTTGTTGAACTAACTAGGACTTGCATTACAATGTCGAAGAGGAGCCAGGAGGGTGTACGTACTCTGCTTGAAAGTATTAAGTCTTTTGCTATTAATTATAATGTTGAGGATGTTCCCTTCTTTGTCTACCTTTCTGATTTATTCAGAATGGATGTTAAATTTTCTCAAATTTTTTTTGTTTTTGCATCATTTGATATGATCCTATGGGTTTTTAATAAAGGCTTTCAATAGCGTGAGTTCCATTTATTGGTTTTTGCTTGGTTGGTTTTGGTTTTTTTGAGACAAAGTCTCTTTATATAGTTCAGACTGGCCTCAAGGCTGGCCTCAAACTCGTGGCAAAACTCCCACCTCAGCATCTCAAGTGCTGGTATTACAGGTGTGTGCCACCACTCTTGGCTCTTCTGTTCATTGATTTTTGAGTAACAAACCAATCTTGTATTCCTAGGGGTAAATCCCACTTAGTAATGGTGTATTCATCTTTTTAAATATTGCTGGATTTGATTTGTCAAAGAAGCTATCATCAGATGGCTGAATGTGCCTGGAGTTATTTCTGCATCTTTTTTTCTGTTCCATTGACACACATGTCTGTTTTTGTGTTAGTACCATGCTGTTTTTATTACTGTAACTCGTAGTATAATATTGCTTGAAATCCAGGGTTGTGATGCCTCCTGCTTTGCTTTTATTGCCCATGATTGCTTTTTCTATTCTGGATCTCTTCTGGGTCCATATAAATTTTAGGATTGTTTTCTCTAGTTCTGTGAGGAATGCTGTTGTTATTTTGATTGGGATTGCACTAAATATATATACCAGTTTTAGAGGTATGGCCATTTTGACAATATTGGTTCTGCAGGAACCAATGATTCTTTCAGGAACAAGGAATCTCTTTCTATTTTCTGATGTCTTCTTCCCTTTCTCTTTTGAGAAAACTTTAGAAATAAGTTAAATTTTGTACTATTCTGAGTAGCTGATGAAATTTTGCTCCATCTTATACAGGATGTGGATGGTCCCTTTTTCTACCGTATCCACACGGTATGCACTATCCTCCATTGTCATTTATTAGCCATCTAGGTTATCAGATCAACTGCGGCCATGTCACAGTGCTTATGTGCCAGTAACTCTTACTTTATTTAGCACAAGAGGAATGATACTGGCAATGCAGATATGCCAAAGAGAAACCATAAAGTACTTTCTTTAAATGAAAATATGAGAGTTCTTCACTTGGTAAGAAAAGAAAAATATCACATGCTGAGCTTGCTAAGATCTACACAGTAAGAATAATCTTCTGTCCATGAAATGATGAAGAAGGAAAAAAAAAGGATGCAAGCTTTGTTATTGCATCTCAAATTGTAAAAGTTGTGGCCGCAGAGTGTGGTGACTGATTAGGTAAGATGGAAAAGGGATTGAATTTGTGGTTATGATATCATCCTTGGTTTCAGACATCCACTGAGGGTCATGGAATGTATCCCTTGCATATAATGGGGGACTACTGTAAAAAAAAAAGTCACTTTATTAAGCACAGATGATACTATTTGCATGTGCTATCTGTTTGGACACAGAGCAAGCCCAGTGTAGATGGCAGTAAGTCTCACACAGCCCAGCTCAGGCAGTTGCACACACAACAGAAGGCTTTTCTGACATAAGAATGCACTTACTTCTCCCCACCCCACACAGAGCCAGTGGGGCTCGTCATTCCTACAGGGCAGAGAACAAACCCTCAGTGGCTGTGTTCATGGCCTTAGTCTGACACACACTACATGCCCTGCTGTGGCCACAGGACCCGTGGCAGCCTCTCCAGACTTTCTGAAAGGAGCAACTGATATCTCTTGAGATGTGAGATTTCAGAAAAATATACTGAAGACTAACTGCTAGCACATGCACAAGTGTGACTGCTAGGAGATTTGTTCTATTTAAATCTATTCATCCACACAGACAGCAATGCACCACACACATACACACACACACACACACACACACACACACACGCACACACACAAGCCTTGCTATTTCATGGTTTCCCTGCTACAGCAGGTGATGACTACACGGGGTAACATTCAGTTCTGACTCTCTGGAAGGAGGCAATTTGGGTTCTGCTGCACACGAGCCATGACCATGAGCTTCCTCTGTTCAGCAGCCATAACCACTGGGGCTGTAAGGATAAATGAAGGAGTTGAAGCCTGCCTAGCCCTGACTAGGCACACAGCAGGTCTCAGTGTATGCTGTCTCCCATCTCCACTCCATGAGGGTCCCCTGTTGGTTTGCTTGCTTCAGTGATCATTCCACTGTTCAGGATCTGGCTGGTAGAAACAACTTCTACCACTATTTCCCTTAGTCATTGGCCCACAGACTGCTCACAAGGGTGGCCACCTCATAGCTCCACCTGTGGCCCTGCTGTAGGGAACCTTGCAGAGAAGTCCCCAAAAGCTACTGCTTAGGTTACCAGAGATTGGCTTGAGCCTTTTTATTCTTTATTGAGGAGTAATTCACCAATCTGAGGTTTAGTGTCTAATGAATTTGGACAGATGTACTCATCTATGTCACTGAGACCCAAACAAATCAAGACATAGAATATTTCCATTACTATAGAAACACTACGGATTAGTTTTGCCTGAAACTGGGCTTCATATAGATGCTGTCCTCCAGTGGAATACCCAAGGCTTCTCTGCACCTCCATCCTGGTGCTCTCTGAGACTGCAGATGTACTAACCCGTCTGAAATTGGGCTGCAGGACATGTAGTGTCTGAATGACAAGAGAACAGGACAGCGAGCTCTACCTCCTGGCTCTAGCTTGCTCTTTTCTGTGTCCAGGGCTGTTCCAGCTTTCCTTAGTAGAGAGATGCTGCTGGTTCCTGCTCTTCATTATACTTGCTCGCTTTTACCCTGATCTCATGCTCTTCCTGTTTGCACTAGTTTTGTGGGTCTGTCTCGGGTCTTCTCAGATTCAGGGTGAGTGGACGCTTGTGAAGTGAGCAGACAGAAAAGACGCTGCCTCCCTCGCCCACTGTCTTCTGTAGTCCACTGTGGCTCCTGCATGTACCCCCTGCCACAGCGCTCGACTGCTCGGCTTTGCTCAGGGAGTCTGCCAGGCTCACTCTGACTCCTATGCCTCCTTCCTGGTCCTGACTCTTGTTTTAGAAAAGCAACCAGAAGGACCTCGGAAAAGCATCTATTCATCAGTCCCTGGCCCAGACTTGTCCAGCAGTTTCGAGGGTCACTTAGAAGGTCATGCACAAAAGGCTTGTGATGTGGTCCATGCCTTCCTCTGCAGCCTGGGGCCATTGTCCCTGAGCATTCAAGCCCTCAGGAAACCCTTTCTCCAAGCCTCCTTGGGGCTGCCTTCCTGGGATCCTGTGGCAGAGCAGGGCCTCCTGTTTCCTGTCCAGCCGCTTGCTCCCCCGCCCCAATGGCTAATAACAGACTTCAAGGCCGGGAAGGGATCTCTAACTTCTTGGTTTTCTACTTCAACATCTACACTTGTTTGTGATCTGAAATTGGGCATTTTATAGGCATTTATGAATGAGTGAATCCATTTTGGTCTCTTGAAATAATATTAAAATTGTTTTCATTCTGATCTCAAAAGTAAAACTCATTATCAAAAATCTGGAAAATACGGGGCTGGGGGTGTGGCTCAGTGATAGAGTGTGTGCTTAGCATGGGCAAGGTCCTGGTTCAATCCTCAGCACCCATCCCTCAAAAAAGAAAAATACTAAGCTACAAAAACTGTAATACAAATATGAAAATAGGAATCAAACTGCCCACTTATAATTTCAGTTTTAGTATACAACAGTTATCCTTTACCCAAATATGTTCCAACA
>NW_004955442.1:17241574-17264678 GCF_000276665.1 Chinchilla lanigera | reverse complement strand
TTGATGTCCAAAACCTCAGGCAATTTTGACACTATATAGATATTCTTTTTCTTATGTGCTCTGCAGCATTGTCATATAGTATCAACATTAATCTGTCTTTCCATGTTTTATGCTCTGATGCTTCCTGTGCATCATTGTCCTTAAACTTTTGGCCACTACTAATAAAATAATGATTATAACCATGGTGACACCATGATAATCAATCTGATAAACAAGACGGCTAAGTGACTAGAGGGAGGGTAGCATATACAGTGTTGATACACTGGACAAAGGGCCCAATTATATCCCAGATGAGGAGGGATGGCACAAGATTTCATCAGGCTACTGAAAACACACAACTTAAAAAATTACAAATTGCTTACTTCTAGGACTTTTCATTTAATATTTTTGGACTGCAGTTGACCACAGGAAACTGAAACTATGGAGGAGAAATTCCTATAATTTCTCCTAGCTTTTTCTGTTTGTATAGAGTATATACATTTCTATTAACATCTGTCCATTTATGTACCTAATCAGATATATGCTTTCATGCATGTTGCATTTTGCTTTTGTCATTTAACATCATTTATCTTGTTTTCCCTACTTATTTTCCCTATTAAATTCTTCTAATTATTTTAATTTCCTAGTTGCTGGGTTTTTTATTTTTGTCTTTTTGAGACAAGGTTTCATTGTGCAGTTCAGGCTGGCCTTGAATTCGCTATGTAGCCCAGGCTGGCCTTAAACTCACAGTGATCCTCCTGCCTCAGCCTCCTGAGTGCTGGGATTACAGGTGTGTGCCACCATACCCAGCTAGTTGCTTTTTTTTCTATTTATGTTTCTTAAAATTATTTGGGAACAGCCTTTTTGAATGCTAAATTTGAGTCCATCCTCAGAAAGGCATCCATTTGTGGCTGTGTTGCAGATGCAACTCCCATAAAAACTCTGGGTGATTGTCACCGTTCATTGTCCTTGTCTCTTCATAGGTGCCATGACCAGTCATAATAGTGTTTACCTGATGTCTCAGACCAAGCATTAATAGTACCATTGCTTGTTCTTAAAGGTCCCATGGTTTGGACAATAAATTTTACAGATCTCTTCAAGAGGGCTCAGAGGGACACAGAGAAGATGAGGATGGACAGGGTCTACAGAGGCTAGTGGAGGTAGTTCCTCGGTTCTGTTATGGGTATCTCAGTGGAAGGCGGTGATGCCAATCCTCAGGTGGAGCTTTGGGGCAGGGCGATGAGTTTTGAGCATGGGAGTCAGAGGTGTCCGGATGACTTTGTCCAGGAGGTGATGGGAGAAGTGGTCCTCACCCACTGGAGGTCATGGGAGTGCGGAGTAGAGCTTGCACTCTAGCTCCTACTTCACATGGGCCACTCAGTAGCTCCAAACAGGAAGTCATCCCAAGTCTCAATAATGCCTGAGTTAGGGCATCAGCAGGTTGGGGAGGAGGGGGAACAACAGTGCAATTTCTGAGAATGTATCTTTTCCCTAAACTTACCACACAAACACTCCAGTGTCAGAGGCTCAACACTGAAATATGGCGCCGTGTAATTTACACCTTAGTCAAAAAAGGTGGGGGAAGAGGGCATGTGTTGACCACATCAGCCAGAGCTCTAGTTTGACAGGATTTATCTTTTCTTCCTGTGAACTTTTGTCTTAGCAGCTCTGGGGCCATCAGTTTGTCCATCCCTCTTGTTGACAGAAAAGACCTGGGGCCCAGAGAGAGCTGCAGTCCCCAAGGATTGGGCTGTGGATGCACCCTAGAACTTCAGAGGTAAAATGAAAAAAAAAAATAGCCAGCGCTTCCACATCTAATTCAGTCCTTACAGAACCCTAACAGGAGGGTGTCATCATCCCCGTTTGTAGATGAGAAAATGAAGGATCCGAGAACTGGAGGCCCTTTGTTCAAGACTCCAGAAATTGGTTGACCTCAGTCTGAGTTAGGCTTTTGCCTTCTGCCCCTGTGCCTGCCAGGCCACCTGCTTCCAGACAGAAGTTCTACCTTTGTTCTGCCTTAGTTAGTACTTGCAGACCAACCTGCTGATGTAATGGGCCAATGAGGACACCGTCTTAGGACAGGCCCTGGGCTGAAGACACAAAGAAGATGAGAATATGTCCCCTCATTTGAAGGGGCTGGGACCCAGTGCCAGAGATGCATTAAGCGGTATGCTACAAAACAATGTATCTCTGTTGTTCTTCTATAGATGTGAAGAACAGGGCCTGTGGATGGGAATGACCTACCAAGCCTACATGGTTTTCAAGTGGTAAGAATAGATCTAGAGACAACTCTGCCCCTGGTTTTAAAAAATAAAATTCACTCAACAGTCAACACCCACACCCACACACAAGTCACTCATCCTCTGATATGGTTTGGATGTGGTTCCTCCCTCAACATAATGGTGTTGAGGTTATGAGGTCTTTAGGGGAGATAATTGGGTCATGGGGGCACCATCCTCAGAAAGGATCAATGTACGTGTCAAGGGAGTGGGTTAGGTGTCTCTTAATTGGGTTAGTTACCATGAGAATAGATTGCTATAAAGCAAGTCCATGACATTTATTTAGTTTCTTTTGCATGTGCCTGATTCCCCTTCTGCTTCTCTGCCATGTCGTGACACAGCCACGGGGCCTCACTGGACACGGGCACCATGCTCTTAGACTTCCCAAACTTCAAGGCAAATAAGCCTCTTTTCTTTATATAGGACTCAGCCTCAGAAATTTTGTTATAGCAACTCAAAATGGAGGCAGATACCCTATTGGGTAACCAAGGAAGTACAAATTGAAAACACAAGGGGCTGGGGATATAGCTCAGTGGCATAAGCACCTGCCTGGCAAGTGCAAGGTTGTGAGTTTGATCCCCAGTACCACAAAAAGAAAAAAAAAAAAAAGAAACCACAAGATGCCATTTTACCCTTACTATATCAACAAAAGTTGAGGTCTAATAGTACCAAGTGGTGGTAAGGATGGGGAAGAGTGTGCTACACACTGACATTGGGCTGCGTCTTGCATTAGGCACAAGCCTCTCGCACGACATTGTCAGTGGGTGTGGAGACTCAAAGGCAGAGTAGTCTCTCCTGGCCATAAACCTGTGCAGTCACAGGGGGCTTCGACCTGGTCTGCTGCTCCCTAGTAGTTTATCAAGAAGCACACATTTTCCTTTGCCCTGGGCCCTGCAAATTCCATAGATAGCCAGCCCTACACAGCAGCACAGCAGTTTCACTTCTTGGTGTATACACTAAAGAAACTCTTGAATGTGGGTACCAGCAGACCTAGCAAGGACAGTTATACCAGCTCTGTTGATGCAGAGAGCCGGGAACTCATACAGCATGTATAGATGCAGAAGCACATGTTGAATGACAAAAACATGAGGTACAAGAAATACAGGCGAGCTGGCTTCATGGAAGGCTGAGGCAGGATGGTGAGTTTGAGGCCAGCCTAGGAAGCTTAGTGAGACCTTGTCTCAAAATAAAATTTAGAAAGGGCTGGGAACGTAGCTTAGTGGCAGAGTACTTGCTTATCATACGAGAGGCCCAGGGTTCAATTGTCAGTACTTAAAAAAAGAATATGTAAAGTAAAAAAAATTTTCAAAAAGTTAATAGACAAGAAAAACGAAATGACAGCATGTAAGGATATGCACATACATGGTAAATCTATAAAGAAATCCTCCATAAATATGGTTCTAAATACTTAGGATACTGGTTCCTGGGGTGAGGGGGAGAGACAGGCAGAGGGGTTAAGGCCTCTAAGAAGTTTCAATATTATGAGGCACTGTTTTGTCATTGCCTGGTGGCTGGCTGTGCTTCATTAGTTTGCTTTATAGTTAACCATGGCTTTTTCTTTGTCAATGTTGGGGATGCAACTTAGGACCTCCTGCACGCTAGGAAAGTGCTCTACCACTAAGCCACACCCTGGACATCAGTTCTTGCCTGCCTCTTGCATCTTCATATCTTGTTGATATCAATTTCAAAACTTTTGAGGAAGCTACTCACACTTGCAGTAGTGTTGGAATCAGGCATTGATAGCTGATGCCACGTGGGAGGGCTTGGCAGCCTGTGTTTGTCACTCTGACTAAGCTGAGTCTCTGGAGAGGCTGTGGATGCTCAGGGGCCCCTGAAAGGGGAATGTTCCCTGGCTGGGGCCCAGCTTTTTCTGACTGTTATGATTTATAATTAGATGTCCCCCCCCCCAAAGCCTCGATGTGCTCATAAGTGGGGCTTTTGGGAGGTGATTGGATGGATCACAGGACATGATACTCATCGTGGACTAGTCCACAGATGAATTTCTAGCTAAATAGGACGTGGGAAGTTGCCTGCTTAAGGAGGTGGGACACTGGGGGCGTGGCCTGGGTGCCTCTCCCTCCCTCTGCCCTTGATCTCTCTCTGCTTCCCACTGGCATGCCATGAGCTCTTTCTCCTCTGCGGTCCCCTTGTTCCAAGTCACCCTGCCTTGAAGCCAGCCGACTATGGACTGAAACCTCCACACACCTTGAGCCAAAATAAGCCTGTTTTCTTTACAGCTGTGGGTGTCAGGTACTCTATCTCTGCGATGAGAAAATAAGACACTGATGTTAAGCAGCAGCGGCTGAAAACAACTCTGTAAACTGAGGCTCCCTTACTTCAGGGAAAACATGATACCACGTTTCTGCTTGGGGAGGAACACTAAATGTATCGAATTCCAGTGTATCTTTGTCCATGAAATATGCACATATAGTTCTGACTTTAAATTCATAGCTGTTACACTTAATCTTTTTTTTCTCATCAGCGATTTCTCCATATTATTTTAGTCTCTCTGTGTAAAAAGGTATCTTTCATTTCAAGAGGTTTTGTCTTTTAAACTGCATTTTTAATTTTCTTTTTTTAACTTTTGTGGTATTGGGTACAGAATGCGTGGACTCACACATGCAAGGCAAGTGGTGTACTACTGAGCTCATCTCCAGTCTTTTTTTTTTTTTTTTTCATCTCCAGTCTTAAAATAGGATTTTTTAAAGATGTGATTTCATCATGTTCTCAACTCCTGGGAACAAGTGATCCTCCTGCCTCAGCCTCCCAAGTAGCTGGGACTAGAGACATGCACCAAGGCACGTGTATTAAACTGCATTTTCAAATATGGACCTGGAATTTTTTTGGGGGGGGTTGTTTTTTGGCACTGGGGACTGACTGACCAAGATCCTATGCATACCAAGCTGGTGATCTAACTCTGAGCTGTACCCCAGCCCTGACCATGAATATTTTGTTTCATATTCCAAATCAAATCCTATTTTTCCTCTTTGTTCTTTTCCAAGTTTTTCCACGTGTAGTATTATTTTATAATTTAAGAAGTATAATATATAATTTGTGAGACCCTAGGTTCAATGCTCAGCACTGTGAAAAAGGAAAAGCAGCACATATTTTAATCATGAGAAATATTCATTTATGGTGACTGTCTATATACTGCTTTGAAGCAACGCTGTGTGATGCTGGACTGAGGGTGGGCAGAAGCCAATAAGCCCTGGGGACTGCAAGCGACCTGCAGTTCCTTTGGCAACTAAGGCCTAGGGAAGAGGAGGGAGAGGGCACGGAGCGGGCGTTTTAAGTCTGTTACGGCTGGAAGGTGAGTGAGGCGGAAGTCCCCTCACCACAGCCAGAATGACTGACTGAAACGGTGGTCTGAGGACGGGCCTGCCTGGGCTGGGCTGGGCTGGGCTGCATGGCCACCACAGCCCCCAGGGGTGCCACTAGCCAGGGCCCACTACTGGGGTTGAGCAAATGCTCAGGGCTGGCTTTCAGGGGGCTGTACTTATACTTCTTTGGCCTTGAGACACCCAAAAGTCCAGGACTCTCAAGGTCAGCTCTAAGAAGGCAGATCTGCGAAGGCTTGTCCTGGCCAGGGCCCTGAGGGCCTCTTCCTGACTTACCCCATACTAGATAGCAGAGTTTGAAAGAGAAGCAGGCGGGGGTCCTGAGAGCCCCTGAGCATTAGGCGTCATCCTTCCCACTTGGGATTCCTGCCTCTCTCTGCCTCTGTCCAACCTAGCCTTAGCCTGGGGCATTTGGATTCCCTTTGCCAAGCTAAAGCCATTTGACAGGTGTGGAGCCCAGCTCTGACTACCCTAGCGGACTCTTGTCCCCCCACCCCCACCCCTAGCTGCCATCATGATGGCCTGGTCACATGCGTGAACTGCTTTCAGCTACAGGCCAGCCCCAATCCCTGCCTGCACCTTGGTGGTCCCTCAGGCCTACCTTGCCCCCAACCGAATGGCCCTGAGAGAGGGTTCCAAGCTACACGAAGGTGGGGGCCAGGAGAGGAGTGCAGAGCCACCATCTGGAGATTCAGACAATTCATTAGGGAACAACAAGACAGCATATACTTAAGTAGGAGACTTCAGGGAGCTGAGTGGGTGGGCAGAGCAAGAGGACAGATTGTTAAGTGGGTGGGCCTGAGGGTGCCAGGAACTGGTGGGGAACCCCAGCCTGCATTCTGACAGAATCTCCTCCTGGGCTGGTTACCTTGCTCTTCCAAGGATGGCCCCTCTGTGACAGAATGGAGGAAGATAAAGTTGCCTTCCTCAGCATGGCAAAGCTGAGGGTAGGAGGCCTCAGTTCTGGGCAGCAGGTGTTGCTGGAACAGGAGGGGACATTTCAGGATGACTTGGGAGGGACCAGGAAAAATGAAACAGACCGTGCCAGGAAACAGGAGGCCCACAGGGAAAGGAAGAGTATGTGAGGCTTGGGGGGTCCAGGATGGGGGTGAGGAAAGGAGGGGCACAGCAAGTGCAAATGAGCTGGGCCACACATGCCTCCCCCATGTTTTGGGGACCATTTCAGGGCATTTGGGGGCTGTGCTAGAGGAGGCATCTGTTTTCTCTGTCCCTTTAAGGCCTGATCTTGGCCAGCAGTACAGGCTGAGGTCTCCTGGCTGGCTGCCAACCTTTCTCTTGTGCTTGAGAAATAAATCAAAGACCAAACGGCAAGAGCTGCAGACTTGGGGACTCTGAAAAGTGCCACTCAGGCTTGGACCCTGTACTGGCCCTTTAGCCCACTGGCACTTGAGCCCCATATGCTAAGCTGAATCCCACCCTGCCGTAGCTGGTGACTTGGTGGCTGGCTCTGTGGGCTGCTTCATCCTTCACCTGAATGTTGTGGCAAGATGCCAGTCCAACGGCTACTAAAGGACTGCATGACTGAGTCCCAGGACTGGCTATTTCCCAACGACAGTAGTGATCCCCTGAGGGCATCGGGAAGGGGCTCAAGTTGGTCTCAAAGTGCAGTTTCACACACGCTGGGGGTCACAGCCTTGCCGGATTATGCGTGTGTGCCCTGCACCTCGTGTCCCTGCGGGAGCAAGCGCCCCTGAGCACCCAGGCTGCTAAACACCAGCCACAGCGCATCCTGCTGTTGGCCAACCTTTACGTGCATAAGGTTCGAGAGGTCTGGGTTAGAAGTCATTGTTGGGAGTCACAGTTCTGGAGCAGAGGGCAGCAGTCAGGTGGGCCCTGCGAGGGGCTCCCTTAAGGTCAACCACAATGGTCCTGAGGAAGGTTCCCATCACCTGTCCAGGCAGCGTCAAGGAGCCAGTCCCTCTGACCACAAAGGGACTGACAGGTCTGGGCCCTTTTCACCAAGAATGGTGAGGCCCACCTCCGGGAGGGGGCTGCCCAGGCTGTGCCCAGCTTCAGCCTGGACTCCTCCAACTCAGTGGAGCGACCAGGACTCCCTGGTCTCCACCAAGGTCCTTGGCAGCCATCCTGGCAACCCCTGCTACTGCTGGCTGATCCCCCTTGGTCTGTCTGTAAAAGCTTTTTTTTCTTCTTCAGCATTGGGGATTAAACCCAGGGCCTCATACTTTTGTTCATTTTAAATTTTGAGACAAGGGGTAAATTGATAAATTGTCCAGGCGGGGCTTGAACCTGTGATCTTCCTGCCTTAGCCTCCTAAGAGTGCGGGGATTACAGGTGTGTGCCACCACACTCAGCTGTAAAAGCATTTTTAAAACATTTACTATGTAAAAAAATTAGAATTGAGAGAAAAACCTCAAAGTAGAAAAAAAAAAAAAAGCCCACCCAAAATCTTGCCTTTTAGGAATTACCAGCAGTGGACTCATTTCTAAGATTTTTCTCTCTTGAAGTCCAGCTGCAAGTTGAGTTCCCCACTGTGTGCCCAGGGTCACCTAAGGTGCTGCTGTCCTCACCCTGTGCGGAGGCCTCGCTCCAGCAGACTGCTCATCCCAGTTCAGGCAGTGCTGCACGCAGAAATGGGAAAGACGCCAGGCGGGCAACAGAATGGCAACAGAAGGAATGTTTAGCGCTTCCATTTTAGCTTGAACAGGTCAGCAGGTGGTGAGGGCGTTCACCCAGTGGAGGGGCTCACTTCTGACTGTCAGTACTGGATGCAGGGCATCCCCAGCCGCAAAGAGCTTGGCCACTTCCAGCTTCTGGCTGAAAGGCAGGGCCACTGGAGGCTCCCGCAGCTCTGCACTGTCATGTGAGGTTCCAGGGGCCTCCCCTCTCTGGTTACTTGGTTACTCTTGCTGCCGACAGGCACAGGCTTGGAGCCTCAGGAAGAAAACCAGGCCAGGCTGGCTAGAGAGGATATTCTGCAGGGCAGTTTGCAGATAGTTCTCCCAATGCCTCAGCAGCTTCCAAGTACACCCTGGACACCCACAGGGACCAGACACTCAGAGATGAGGGAAGAAAGCAGGACTCGGTGACAACGTCTTGGAACTCACGGTTTATTGACACTTCAGCATGGCAGGCTCCTGGGAAGAGATTACCTTTTTGGTCCCTTCACCTTGGAACTTGTCCCCAAGACCAGGGAAAACAGTCATGTCTCGGTACAAGATCCCCTGCTGTGCGAAAACACAACTCCCAGGAAGCCCCCGCAAGTGTGCACAGAAAAACCCTTGGCAAGGCCCATATGGCACATGAATGGCAAAGCTCGGCGCATTTGGCAAAGTTGAGTCTCAACAAAAGCACAGGACTCTGGGGTCTGCCCCTTTTGGACTACGGAGGCAAATTAAACCAGAAACACAGCTTATTTTACACAGGTCTACCTGGCTTCCAGGCAGCATGGGTTGGGGGCCAGGCCTTAGGAGTGACCAGAACTGTCTTCCCAGTCCTGGAAATACTGCTGAGGTAGCCGGGATGCCCACACTGGAACATGCCATGGCAGGGGAGGGCGAGGACAGGGGCTGCATGCTGCCCCAGGAGGGCAGGAAACAGACCATGGTCAGGCAGGGGCTTAGTCAAGGTCTCAGGGAGTCTGAGATCCCAAAGGCTGTGACACCCACACCATGGCTCTACACCCCTGAAACATACTCTCAAGCCTGAATTTTGACGAGGACACCCTTGAGAATTGGCTATGCCTTCCTGCCCCTCCTAATTCTACCACCCTGCAGGACTCAGTTGGGGATCAGCAGCACCTGTAAAAGCAGGGTTTGATTTCTCCAGCTTTTGTATTCCATATAAGGTGCTGGCATCTGTAAGTTGATTCTTTTCCAACCCACTTAATTTTAAGAATAGACACTAATAATACTTAATCACCCCTCCCTGCTGGCAAAAGGGGAGGGGCCTTCAGTGCTGGCAGCATCTCCTCAGGATGTGCCAGGCTCACCTCGAGTAGCCCCTACATTTCCAGAATTCCCGGTTGGAGCCTCGGCAGACATTGTGCAATCCCTATGCCTAACAAAAGGGAAACGGAGGCCCACAAGGGTGCGAAGACTTGCTCAGCTCATACACTGAGCTGGTGGCCAAGCTGGCCTTTGAAATGGGGTTCAGCTTTTCAGAATGGTGTCCCTGGCTAGGGAGGTCCTTTTCTGTGCCCAGAAGCTAGTGCAAGGCCAGTCCCTGGCCAACCCCAGTGGTGACCCAGGCCTCCGCCTGCAGGGCCTTGGCAGTCCGCACGGCAGAGCAGCCCTGCTCCGGGGGGTGGGGAGGTGTTCAGACAAGTGTGGGGAAGGGACCTCCCTCTTGGCAAGCTTGAGAGGAGGTCTGGCAGAGCCTCAGGCCAGAGAATAAAGCAGACCAGCAATGGGTATGATCCAAATGTCACTGGGGCACAACTCCTCTCTTGGCAGCAATGATAGAATAAGATTAGCAAAGCAAAGAAAAACAAGCCAAAACTCCCTCTCTCGGTCAAGGTCACTGCCATGAGCAGGATGGGATAGTAGTGAAGGCTAGAGCCACATCCCTGCACCTTGCCCAGCCCTCTGCTGAGAGGACATGAGGGGTCCTGGCTTCTGGGCCTCAGTTAAGGTAAGCACTGCCTAGTCACTGTTGGTGGCCAACCATTCTCTGAATGGCAATGCTTAAATCAGGACACTGAGCAAGGCCTTAGCGGTATGGTTTCATCTCCTGAAGCCTCACTGCGGGAATGAGGGGAGAAGCTGAGGAGCCACCAGGGCCGGCTCTGCCCTTCCTGCAGCTGTAGACTTGGCCGGGGCGTCTTGCACACCTGTCCTTTCCATGAGCTGGGAGAAGGGCGAGGTGCGCTGAGCGCAACTCTGCAGAGCTTCCTGGTACCCTGTTGTCTGCAGGTGGACTCTGATCACTTCTGCAGGGATCTCATGGCCAAACTTCCTCTTACTGTCCCTGTCACAAGCCTTAGCTAAGCCATCCACCGCCCTTTGGACCTCTGTGGGAGCAGCCCTACTGCTGCTCAGCACTTCCCTCTGAGGCTGCTCTCCACGGGCCTCCAGGGCCCTTCTTTCCTGCCCTGTCCCTGCCCTCTGCTTGGCCGCCTCCCCAGTCCTGCCACTTTCAACTCTGCATATACTACGCAAGCTCCTTGAGATACCCAAGTATCATCACTCTGGGCCTCAACTTCCCAGTATTCAAGGGGACTTGGAGCCTTTCCTTCTTGCAGCTACAGGACAAAGCCCTGCGGGGGAGGACACCAGCCTGGGGGTGGGGGACTGGGGCTGTGGCCGGGGCTGTCAGATTGCCAGCAGCATCCCACCCCTGCCTCCAGACAAAGCCAAGACACTGGGCTGCCTCCGGGCTTCCCAGAGCCTCTTAAACATCTCCCCCTGAAGAAACCAGTGTGATTACAAATACACAAAGGTATTCTGGAACATTCTACTCAAGTAGCAGCGAGACCAGCACAGCAGGGCCCAGGCAGCAGTCCCACCCATGGCTCCTGCCAATCATTCCGGCAAGGCTCTTGGGGGCTGCCTGGCAACACAAAGAAGGAAAAGAACTCCAGGGAGATTTCTAACCCAAATCACGCCTTCCTAGCAAAACAAATGCTGCTTCTGTAAGAACTTCAACGGGCCTGTCAGAATCTATGGCAGACCAGCAAGCCTCATCTCCCACAGCCGTGTAAGGCACTTAAGCGGCTTATTAACACCACCTGGAAAAGTTTCTGCTTCAATCCTGATTTAGAAAAAAAAAAAAAAAGAAAAAAATTCAGTAATACTGCAATGAAAATGTTTCCAAAATAGGAAAACAAACAAACAAAAAAACCAACCCAAAAAGTAAATACTTAAGTTTTCTAAGAAATAAACACTAAGCTCTGCTTAAATTATATGACACTGTGGGTCATTTTGGCACTGACAAAACAAAGACAAAATCTGAAATACTGCTTCTGAATTAGACTTTTCCTGGAATAAAACCCAAACAAATGACACACACGTCTTGTGTCAGTAAGTGCAGAGCTTTACCTCCCCAGGGCCCTCAAGGCAAGCAGGAAGAGGGTCTTGTGGGCCCTAACACATCCTGGGTGGCCGCGGACCAGATCCCTGGCCTCCCTCTCTTTCCAGCAAGGTTGCTCTCTCTTCTTTGGGAAGCCAGCATGGTGAACCAGGACGTGCCAGACCTATCCCTCAGTATGACCCTTCCTCCCACCACGGCCATCCATAGCCACGGCCATGGCGAGAAGCCGTAAGAAAGCCAGGATGGATATCCTGTCTGCTTGACCTGACCCCAGGATGTGCCTGAAGATGGTTGGAGCTCTGAGGTCTGCTGGGGGGGGTCCCCCGCGCATGTCCCCCAGTGCTCCACATGCACACCCTGTCTTTGGTCAGGCTGCTACCAGATGCTTGAGATTTCTGGGCCCACCCCTGCCTTGATGAGAGGTAGGAGAAAGAGCCAGGCCACATCCTGGGCCATCTTCACTTTGGTAAGGTCTTTTCCCTACGCCTGCTTCCGAGCCCTGCCTGGAGCAATTCTGCAGTTACCAGAACAGGCTATAGCACACACCGCCAGCGGTCTTGGGGTGCTGGGGCAAGCACAGTGTGGGTGGTGCACCCTGCCCACTACTGACTGTCAGGTCCTGAGACCTCTGACGAGACTCACACAGGTGGAGGGAAGGGTCGGGGTGGGGTGAGGGGGGAACTGGACCACCTAGCTTTTCTGAGGAGTGTCGGTCTTGGGATCTGAGAGGCCAGAGGGCAAGTCCTGGCTTCTCACATCTGCCTGGGAGTCCCCTGCCCCCTGGGTCCCACCCTCCAGCAGCTCTCGGGGGTCCCTGAGGAAGACCACCATAACCGTGATGTTGTCACTGGAGCCTCGCTCCCGGGCCACAGCCACCAGCTCCTCAGCAACATGGAGCCCATTGCCCTCCTGTTTGACCAGGTGACCATGGACAAGGCTGGTGACTTCATCGAGGTAGACGAAGTCGAAGAAGCCATCGCAGGCGAGCAGCAGGTAGTCCTCAGAGCCAGTCAGCTCACAGGAGGCCGAATCTGCCTCCCCGGATATATAGGGCTTCTGGAGGATGTCCCCTAGGCACAGGAGGAGAAGAGCTAACGTCAGAGGGCCTCACTGTCTACTCCCGCTCTTCACTAGCCCACCGGCACTCAGCCTGTGGGGACAGACCCTGGCCCAGAGGGAAACTCGCCAACGCTTCCCACCCTCCTCAGAGTGCCCTCCCCCGCCACCAGCCACAGCCTGGGAGCCTGTCCTTCCTGGTGTGTCCAGAGAAACAGTGGCAGTAGCATGAGATACTGTAAGGTCCTGAGTTCAATTCCAGTGGCTGTAAGGAAGGTGCTACACTTGCCAAGGACAGTGAGAGGGGCAGGCCCCAATCCCCGAGGTTAGCTGGGGAGGGAGTGATCTTTAAGTGCTGTACTTGGAAGGGGCAGATATGGTCTCTGGGCTGAGACTTGGCAGTGACAGGATACTGAGAAAATGGGATGGAGGAGTGGGTAAGGGAACTGCTATCCCCCCAAAAGATGAAAAAGAATCATTCACATAAATGGGGGCAGTAACCTCATTTATGAAATATTTAAAAGCTTTTCTCCTAGCCCATACAGTGGCTAGCTCAAGGATTTTGGGGGAGCCTATTTAAGAGTTAACGATATATAACTTAAACTGCAGTTACTGGTGGGAGATGACAGTTTCTTGAGTATTCACAATTGTGGTCTCTAAATCTACCCTGTTCCTGATGACATAACCCTAGTACAGACAGGTCCCGGGTGGTTTTTTTTTTTTTTTTTGTACAGGGAATTGAACTCAGGACCTTGCACTTGCCAGGCAGGTGCTTGTGCCACTGGGCTACATCCTTGAGCTACATTATATATCAGCAGAAATTCGTTTGAATTTTGCTCCTTTCTGGATTAATGATAAGTGGTCTGAGACCCTCTCTGCAAACTGGTGTGTCAGCCCCATAACCACAAGGGCAGATCATCAATACTCCACAGCAGACTGCATTGCTAAGCTAGGAGGTCTGCCAGGTTAGATGCCTTAAACACATTTTCAACTTATCAGGGGTTTCTTGGAAAGTAATCCCACTCTAAGCCAGGAGCTTCTGCACACTGCAAATCCTTTTTGGCATATAACACTCTGTCCTAAACCACTGGTTGAGCCCCTGGTCACTGTTGGAGGCCTTGTTTTACCCCGTGCCACCCTTTGCACTCTGCTTACCAATGGCTCTAGAGACGGCCAGGGTCGCATTGACTCTCCAGCAATCCAGGAAAACCACAAAGCCACCCAGTCTTTGGATGCGCTCCCACTCCTCCTGCAGGGAGACAGCCAGCGTCCGGGGCCTGGGTGAGTCCATGGACCCAGAGGCCCCAGCACTGCAGCCCAACCAAAGAGACGGAGCTAGTTTCTATGATATGTTCAAAGCCACAGTGTTTGAACCAAGACAGGACATTCAGAGATGCACTCAAATTAGGTATCATTACAAATGGTTACAAGTATAAATAATCTAAATGTCCTTCAGCTGCAGGAATGGCTAGCAAGAGATGCTATGAACATAAATGGCCCACCAGGGGCCAATGAGCGGGGGTCTGGGGCCAGGGAGATGCTCAAGAGGCAGCAGAAAGACACCAGCTTTGGATTTGGATGGTGGATACCTCAGCTTCCTTATCTTCACCTGGAGGATGCTATCCCTACCATGAAAGCAGCTGAGACAAGATGAAGCAGTCGTACGTATATGTGGCCACATGGAAAGGTTCATAAAACCTGAGCCAAGCCCTGCAGCAATTCAGTGCCCGCTTGATCCTTGTCCTACCCTAACCCCGCCTCCCTACCAGGCAGTGTCTCTGCTCATCACAGCGACCAGCCCAACTTCCTCCCAGAGCACAGGACAAAGGCTTCACCTAGCCACAAGTCACTCAAAAAACCTCTTTGGATCTACTAATTCCTGCAAATGAAGAAGCTTCCCAGACATAAGCCTGTCACCAGACAGCTGGTGACAACAGCTGAATGTACCACACGTGCACCACCCCCCGGGGAGCCAGGCATCTCTACTGGAGGAGGCAAAGTGTCCTTTATCTCTATTTTACATGCTGGGTAAACCTCCTGCTCATAACTACCTGTACAGTGGGGTGCCCAGTAGGCTGGGCATCCCCACCACTCGAACCAGCCACCTGTCCTAGTGCAGTGGGTAAGATTATGGGATCTCAAAGGCTCCCTCAGGTTTGGTACCTCCTTCCCACTGTGGTCTGAGCAGGGCTAGAAAAAGGCAGGGAGGGCAAGCATAAGGAAAAGAGGGGAAGGGAGGGGAGGGGATAGACACACCCTACACCAGTTCACACACACACATGTGCACATGAAGAGGCGCGCAGACCAGCAAGGAACTGTGGCTGGGAGCTGCTCCGACCCCAGCCTTTGCCTGTGGTAAGAGTTGAGAACTGTCAGCCTTTCTCTGCTTTTGTCTCTCATATGCTCCAACTCAGCCCAAATCCTCAATGCCTGTGATGTAGGGACAGTGAGTGGGGTGACCAAAGGTGACTAAGGGTAAAGTGGAAGCTGTTCTCATGGGCCCCTGTGAGGTGAGGGTGAGACAACTCACACCTGTCCACCTTCAATCTTGGGGAGCAGTGATGTCAAGGGCAAGGTCTTTGAGGGCAAGGTCTCCCCAGGGAGGTCCTAAAAGCAGGGCACTTGGCCCTTAAAGCTGTGGAACCAGCCAGACAAGGTGATGCAAACCTACAATCCCAGCACTCAGGAGGCTGAGGCAGGAGGATTGTGAGTTTGAGGCCAGCCTAAGCAACATAAAAAGATCCTGCCTCAAAAACAAACAAAAAATAAGATATAACAAAAGCCTCAGAATCCCCCTTCCTGAGCACCCCCTATTCTCTGCTCCCTGAGAGAATGATGTGGGGACAGGACTGAGCTAGTGAAAAGGAAGACACCTGGGCCACACTAGGCCTGTGAGCTCCACCTTGACAGCTGTTTAGAAAGCCCTAGTAGGTTCCCTGTGCCAAAAGGCGACCCTGTGTGCACAGGCTGCCCACGCCCCTAAAGTGGGTCTGGCTTGCCTAGCTCAGGCCCATACCCTGTACTTCCTGGCTGGGGGCAGCCCCGCTAAAAGAGCAGCAGGTCAGTGGCTCTGGCATCACCTGCTCTCTCTTCAACTAGACGCTGCCTCTGGCCTGCAGAAGTCACACGTGCCTCCAAGATTCCACCCCAGGCCCCACTGCCATTGCTCTCTTCCTGTCACACCCTCCCAGCTGTGTCCTCACCCTCACTGTCACACCTTCTTCCTCCACTACACAGAGCTACTGGCTGGCAGGTGGAGGTCCTATTTGTGACCCCACTGCCTCTGCAAAGTATTGTGTAAAAAACAGGCTCTGGCAGGGCGTGGTTGTGTATTCTTGTAATCCTACTACTCCGGAGGCTGAGACAGGAGGATTAACTCCAGTCTGAGGCCAGCCTGGGTTACATAGTGAGTTCAAAGCCAGCCTAAACTGCACAGTGAGACCCTGCCCCACCCCCGCAAAAAAGTAGGCTTTAAATGTCTGCTGACCTGAAGCTACTTCAGCAGCGGGAGAAGCTCTGTTCAGACAGCTGCAGCAGCACAGCTCCCCACACAATCCTCAGGTCACTTTTGTGGGCTGTTGGGCCACAAATAAAGCTCCCAGTTTCCCGTCCTCGTAACTGACGTGGGGAAAGTCACTTTTGTGAAGAACCTTTGCCCACATCTTTGATTATTTCCCCAGCAGGTGGTGGGCTACAAAGAGGACCACAAGCTGCAGCTGGCAGGAGGGAGGTGGGCTCTCGTCTCTGCCCCCATCTCTCCTCACCCCTGGCCATGGGTCAACAGACACTTGCGTGCGCTCCTCCTGTGCAGGCACCGATCTCAGCACTCACATGTACCGGATCACTCAATCCTCTGAACATGCCAAGAACCCTATTTCACAGATGAGGAGCCTCAGGCCTAGAAAGGACGGAGCCAGGGCCAAGCAAGGCGATCTGTCCCTGCTTTACCATGACACCACACTGCAGCGCTCAAGTGCTGCTTGGAAAAGGTCTCCCCTGGGTTTCAGAAAGAAGCTGGCCTCTGAGCTGCACAGGTGCAGGCAGTGGGTGGCTCACCTGGCTACGTTTCACCTGCCAGGGAAAGAGGACCGACAGTGAGCAGGTGCCAAACTCCCCTGTAGTGGGGTGGTGGTGGAGCGGCAGAGACTATCTGCTACTTAAGTATATGCTCTGGGCAGGTGACTGAACCTCTCTCTGTCTCTGTCTCTCCGCTTCAGGTCTCTCCTCTGTACAATGGGGAGAGCCACACAGGTGGTGCAGACCAGGAGCTGTGCTGAGAGGCCAAGGAGCACCATGACCCCCGACTGGGGGTCAATGCCCAAGAGTCTCTGTCCTGCATTCCCAATCTAAGAACCACAAGAGGAAAGATGGCTCAACTTGACCACTACAGAATACCCAGAACAACAGGTGTGGGGAAAAAACCGCAAACACCAGACTAGGAAACCACCTTCCTAACAAGTCTAAGGTGCTTATAAATTGGTAAGGAAAAACAGACAAGGGATAGAAAAAACTGTTCACAGGGAAAGACAAGGCAATAAAAACTATCTTAAAACTTTTTCTTTCTTTCTTTTTTTTTGCGGGGGGGAGTTGATTCTGAGTACTGAACCCAGGATCTTTGCACTAAGCTACATCCCCACCTTTTTTTGAGGGGAGGGTACAGGGTCTCCCTGAATCACTGAAGTTGGACTGAACTTGTGATCCTCCCGCCTCAGCCTCTCAGAGTGGTGGGGTTACAGGCGTGTGCCACCATGCCTGGCTTAAACTTTTGAAACTATATTTAAATTTGCTCTGTAAGAAAAAAGCAAATCAAACAACTGCTGAGATACCCTTCTTATCTTTCAGGAGGGTGAAATCCTGTGAGTGGGGGAACTTGGTGGGACACTCTCAGATGCACTGCTCAAGCACAGGCTGGCCCAGCCGGGAGAGGTCCGTTGGGCAGATCTACCAAGATTGTGCGTCTACTCTGACCCTGCAATCCTATCTCTGGAAATCTTTTCTACAGATACACTTGACCCTGGGCAATGTAGTGGACAAAGTTATGCACTGCTGCCATGTTTTCAGTACAGAAAGACTTAAGACTTCAGTGTTTCTCCACAAGGGACTGGATGATGAGCAGAACGCCAAGCGTCTCCAAGGATGAGAGCCCTTCGCGTATAGGTGTAGAATGGTCTGCCAGGTGCAAAGGTAGCCGAGAAAAGCTGGTGTAGAGCATAGCACGTGGAGAAGATGGTGTTGGGGGAGGGAACACAGGCATTCTGTGATACCCAAACATGCCCTCCCTGCCCTCAGGAGACAGATGAGACTTCTCTGTGAGATATGGGCTGAGGAGGGACAGCTTCCTCATGTCCAAGTTAGGGCCTTGGGACTCAGACAGGTGAGTGACCTGAGTTGCAGGCTCCCAGCATAGTCTCTGCCTACTGCAGCTTAAGCTTCACTCCAGCCCTAGTGCTACCTCCTTGTTCTCAGCCTCTGCTTGGCTGCTCCATGCCTGTGGGTATCACAGAATTCTGGGCTGGGCTGAGATGACCCCACTTCCTGGGCTGCCTGTTGGGGCAGAAGAACCAGCTCTTGCCTGGAGCTCTGGGTTCCATGTCACTGTGACCCAGAGAGCTCTCAGGAAGGGCTCACTTGAGACTCCCTGGCCACCCAAGCCACACAGTGGTGTCCTCCTCAGCAGGGGCAAAAGAAGCTGCCAGCGCCGCTGCACTTCCGAATCCTCAACAACACCCAGAGGGGACCTGCTGACATTCTGCTGCCCTGTGAGGTCCCCAGTCTTGCACAGGCCTAGAACAACAGTAGCCTCAGAGCATCCTGGGTTTGACGGAAGGAGCCCTTACCGGTTGGTCAGGTCTGTGTGCGTTCATCAACTTCACCAATTGTCCCTGTTTCACCAGGAAGACCTGGGAGTCCCCGAGCCAGGCGACGTGCAGGGTTGTTCCAGCAACAAGTGCGCACACGCCTGTGGTGCCACTCTGCAGCCGCTGCAGAGAGAGGCCCACGTGGGGCAAGGTGCGTGTGATTCGGTGCCCACACGGGGGGCACGTGCCTGACAGCCCAAGAGGACCCACCTACATGCCATGGATGAAGTGTGCAGCAATCAAGCCACATGGAAGAGGAAAGTATCCAACAGCACCCCACTAGTACCACACTCTGGAACACGCAGGCTCGTCTGTAGCGGCAGGAAGCGGACTCAGGAGCTGGGGGAGTGGGTGTGTGGAAGGGCAGGAGGGGACAGGAACAAGGCAGGGCAGGAAGTGTGATGAAGATGCCCATTACAGGAGTGAAGGGTTTCGTGAGTGTACACATAAACCAAAATTTATCCAATCATGTACTTTAAATATGGGCAACTTATCATGCGTCAATTATGTCTCAATACTGTATACAGAACAGAAGCTAGAGATACAGCACAGCGGTACAGCACTTGCCTAGCATGTGGGAGGCCCTCGGTTCTGTCCCCAGCACCACCAAGTGCCAACAAAAGAAAATAATTGAACTGTTGTAGAGCCACCTCTCTTTACTCCAGGAGCAATGCGCAGCTGAGAGGTCTGCCTCACCAGCTGGGGCGACAGTGCAGTTTTCTACGAGGCTCCCTCTGGGGGTTTTAGATGCCTTACAGTTTTCTGTTGTGGTGGAAAGTCTGCTGAATTCCACATAGCTCTGTGGTTAGAACATGTGATAATAGGTGCCTCTCTTCACTGTCTCCTCACTGAGACAGGTCTTTTAAGCAATCTGAGCCTCAGTTTCCCAATGTCTGAAATGGGTACAATATTAAAAGACACCTCCCAGGGCTGTCGTGAAGGTTAAGCAGGTGTACGTCCACAGGAGAGGCTTGATGGGTTTTTCTCCTTTCAGAAACATGTGCCTCACTCTTACACATGGCTGTAACTCCCAAGGACAGACACCAACAGCCTGCTGAGTTCCTGCTAGGAAGAGCAAGGAGAGGGGGGAGAGTGTATTGATCATGTTTTATGTCGCCTGTATGTTATGACGCAATGACATCTTGGGGCCTGGTGAGACTGGATCAGCGGACTAATTCCTAGAGACAGCAAATGCTGGCCTGAGAGTGTTACCTCTCATGGGAAAGCCACCTGGTCCTTCATTATCTACCAGGCCAAGGCTTCCTCTGTGCAGGGTGGCTTCAGGGCCTGGTGCAGGGATGGTTAGAGACTACCCTTGTCATTCAGAAACGACTAAGGTTATGCAAACTATCCAGTCCTGAGCATGGGATGGCCTGCCTGCCTGGCCTCACCGCGTCTTTCCCAGAGGCCATGTCTCCTCCGCTCCCCCGGTCTCTTGACTGGCACTGCCTGGTGCTGCATGCCGCCGCCTCTTGGTAACTATGCGCACTGAGCTCTTCTTTGAAGGCACTTGTCTGTTGCCTAACTGTACCGGATTAAAACAAAATCCTATTTCAAAACAGGATGCCTGTTCCCTGTGGAGGCCCAGCACGCTGGCCCAGGGTGTTATGGTTTGGAGAGGGGGCTGAGTATCCCTCCAAGGCTTCATGTGTTAAAATTTAAATCCCACTGTGAGGTATTAAAAGGGTGGAAACTTAATCCAACTATAGTGTCTGAGAGTGAGAACTGTGGGAGGAGACTGGGATTGGATAAAATTATTAGGGTGGAGCCCCCATGGGTGAATCCTAGTGGCTTTAGAAGAAGACAGAGGCCAGAAGATAGACACATACATATGTGTACTTCTGGTCTCCTGCTGTGTGATGTTTTGAGCAACTTTGGGGCTCTACCAGCAAGACCATTACCAGATGAAGCCCTTTGACTCTGAACCTGCAGAATCACAAGCCAAAACAAACTTCTTGTCTCTATAAAGTTATCTAGCCTCAGTTATTTCATTATAGTTATGGAAACAATAAAAGGGGGGGTAAGCTTCATGCTGCTTCCATTCAAATGAAAAATGAGCCCTTTTTCTTGAGAATAAATGGCATGATGTCCAGCCACATTCAGTGAGGATGTTCCCATGCCACCAACCACCTTGGTATCCTTCCCTCAGTAGAGGTAGCAACTCCGATCCTAGTGGCTGCTGGCCCCCAATATGCCCTTGAGACCTGGCTGCTGATTCTCACCTCTCGCTTGGCTTTCAAGAGAAACATTTCATCAGTGTGTCGGAAGGCTTCTTTGAGGGCTTCTGCTGGGTCTGTAAGTAGCTTTGGCTGGCGGGCGGTGTTGACATGTAAGTGGACTGCAGCATACCTCGCGGCATCCACGCCTCCATGACCGTCAAACACAGCAAAGTATGCACGGTCCACAGGGTCCTGATGGGGAGCACAGAGTGGGTCACAACTCCGCTAGCCTTGCACCTCACTGAGGCTGGGACTCCTGCCAGCTGCCCTCATCCAGGGGGCAGGTGTGGCCTAGCCACCCACTGGGGTAGCACTACCGTTTCAATGTTTGTCCCTGAGAATGCATGTGTTGGAAACTTAATCCCAAAATTCTTATGGTAATGGTATTTGGAGATAGGACTTTTGAAAGATAATAGATTAATCCTTTTATGGATTAATGAATTAACAGGTTACTGAGGGAATGGCTCTGTTATAAAAGTGAGCTCTCCTTGGCAAACAGATTCTGCTTTGCCATGTGATATTTTGCACTGCATCAAGACTCTGCAGAGTCCCCTCCACCAAGGCCATCACCAGATGCAGCTCTTTGACTGGGACTTCTCAGTCTCCAGAACTGTAAGAAATACATTTATTCTTTACAGATTACCCCCTCTCAGGTATCCTGTTATAGCAATAGAAAACAGATCAGGACGGGTAGGGCTTGGAAGAACTGGAAGAACTACATTTGTGTACTTCTAGTCTCTTGCTGTGTGATGTTTTGAGCAACTCTGGCATCATACAGGCCAACCTGGCTCAAGCACCAAGGAGCTAGGAAATTTGGAAGAGGAAAATAAATCCTTGGAGCCTTGGCTTTACCATCTGTACTGGGCTGCTCCCAGAAGATAGACCAGGTGGCTCCTGGTGCTGTAGGCTGGCAGGGCTCAGCAGTATGTCTGAGGTGGCTTTGGCATGGGGCCTGGCCTCTTAACAGACATATGCCTACCACTGCCTTTTCTCAATCCTTCCCTAGGAAAGTAAAGTGCCTGGTATCCTGGCTGAAAGGTGCTGATACAAGGAATTGGGCCTCTCAGACGCCCCTGGAAAGTGCTTTGCGAGCTGCCCAGCACCTCAGCCTTGAGACAGCCTCTGAGAAGTCTCTCCTGTCTCGGCTTTGGCTGGCAGCTCTTCTTAGGCTCCACCGCCCGCTCCAGCCCAGGGACCCTGTCAGTAGAACACTCACAGACAAGCCGAGGAGCAAGTTGAAGACAGGAAGGGACACATGCCGGTCTTCCATCCTGCGGCGACTGTTCCGGATGGCGTGGATAGAGACCACCCACTCCCTCTGTGGGGTCTGCGCAGTAACTGGCACCTGCTTCTGCCACTCGTCACTTACTTTCCAGAGCTGGTTAAAGAAACTCCGTGCCAGTCCTGTGGCATCTAGCACTGAGGGCATGACAGGAGAACTGTCAGAGCAGCACAAACCACCCAGCTCAGGTGTCACTGCCCCTCTCCTCTGGCCCCACTTGGGTTTCCAGACAGCCCCCCATCCCCGTCAGCCTGCACGGGCCTCACTGACTCATCACTTCCCAGGGCACGGTGAGCATACCAACCTGTTAAACTATGCGTAACAGTCTGTTGTTGGCAATTAGAAATGTCTGGTTTGACAATAAGTACTGAGAAGTCTTCCACTCCATGATGGGGCAACTCCACTCACAGGAACACCCCGTAAGGAGATGCAAAAATTCTTTACAAAGTACAGAATCCTTTACAATTGCGCATTACTTAGAAACAATACATACCAGGGACAAGGAATGATGAGTAAACCCTTATCTATTCTCTTGTGAAGAGCTAAGCTGCTACTAAAAATGACTTTCACAACTAAATGTGCAACTACCATATGACCCATAATTGCACTCCTGGGCACTTATCCCAGAAAAATAAAGACTTAACACACGATGACTTGCAGAGGGATGTTCACGGTTGCTTTCTCTGTGGTGGCTAAAATCTGGAATCAGCCTAGATGTCCTTCAATGTGTACATGAATAAATTTTTGAAACATGCAACAACCTGGGTTAGTTTCCAGAGTTACACTGAGTGGAAAAAGCCAGTCTCCCCATGTTATGTACTGGGTGATCTATTTATATGCATTCTTGAAATGCCAAAATTCTAGAAATGCATATTAGTA
The DNA here is from genome assembly GCF_000276665.1 of Chinchilla lanigera. Lineage (NCBI taxonomy): Eukaryota > Metazoa > Chordata > Mammalia > Rodentia > Chinchillidae > Chinchilla > Chinchilla lanigera. Next base: position 17,241,779 of record NW_004955442.1, on the reverse strand, counting down.
ATTGTCAGCAGCTAAGGATCTTGGTAGGTGGAGCCAGGGAGTGAGAGTGGCCATTAGAGGGTAACACAAAGAACCCTTGTAGTGAGTAAAAGATCCAGCTTGGGATATTTTATTATAGTTTTGTAAGATGTTATTCCTGGATTGAACTGGGAAAATTGTACATGGAATTTCTCTGCATTATTTCTTACAATTAGATGGGCAGATA
>NW_004955442.1:17199778-17241409 GCF_000276665.1 Chinchilla lanigera | reverse complement strand
AAAAGAATGTGTGTATATATACATAAAACAAAAATTTAATTTAAAAAACTAAAGGATAAAACAGAAAATGGATTTTTACATAGTTTACTAGCAAGTAAAACATTTATGTACTGATCTCAGGTGAAAAAGGATAGAAAATTATATACAGAATTGAATCACAAATACAAATAAATTATAAACAGAATTGCATCACAAATGCAAAAACCACGTGGACCCATAAAAAAGGGGGCGAAACAGCATTATGACCAAGCCGTGTCTGCAGTGGTTGGTTCTAGGGGTGATTTTTTTCCTTACACATACTTTTTAATATGTCCCCAATTTTCCTTAAAAATACTTGCCCAAATGTGACAGCTTTAAAATCCATTCATGAACTTTCTGACGCTTCTCCTTCTCCAGAGCCAGCTCCCTCCCAAGTGGAGAGCTTAGTGAGCTGCATCTGATGGATGAAGAAAGTGCAAGGGACCCCGTGCGGCTTCAGACACCATCTTAGGAGGCCTGTGTGCTTGCTCTCTTTGTGACTGAACCATTCTGAAAGCGACAAACCTCTCCCCTGTTGCCCCCATTTTATGATCTCATGAGACCCTGGGCAGAACCACCTACCTAAGCTGCTCCCGAATTCCAGACCCACAGAAACTGTGGGAAGATAAATGCCCGCTGTTTTTAAGCTACTCAATCTGGGGGGCTATTATGTAGCAATAAATAATACACCCTATAGCACTCATTTTAAAAAGAAAAGTCCCAGTGAAGCTAGTCCAAGTATCTGTGGCAGATATAGGGGAGTCAGAGCCCACACCTAAAAGAGGAGTTCCAGGTCAAGTATTGAGAGCAGGGTAGAGTCTCTGAGCTGCTGGGCACACCCAAAGGACGTGGGAAATTGGGAGAAGGAAATGCTCCTGGCAGAACGGAGAAAAGCAGAGGCCAGAGGGGGCTACAAAGGAAGAACCAGGAGCCTGTGAGCAGAGGAGGTGGTACGCAGGCAGGGGTGTAGGGTGTCTACGGTTGGCTGCTGCCAGCACACCGAGGACAGAGACCCATTCAATCGCTGCGGGACGGGCAGAGCCAGGCGAAGGGTCTGAGGGTGGAGAAGCTGGGGCCAAACACAGGAGAACCCAGCTCCGGATGACTGCTCCCCACCCCGTGGAGGATCCTCTTTGTGCCAGTCCTCCCGTGCTGCCTCCTGCCCTCCTCTCCCTTCTCTGTTGGAGCTGTGCTCAGAAAACTGCCTGGAAAGCTGCTCCAGCTCCTTTTTATTCCCGGAAACTGCTGGTGCTTATCAGGCCTGAGGCCCTCACCAGGTCCTGCCGCCTTTTCCCTTCTTGCCTCGGTTGTACTGCTATTTCCATCCTTGCGTCTGAACTTAAATCTTGCTCAAACCAAGGGCAATTACAAATGAGGAGGACCCTGCTGCCTTGGAGGGCCACAGTCCCACGCCCTTAGCAACTGCTCCTCGAGTTTTGGGAGGGACTGGCTGGTAGGCACAGAAATGTTTCTGTCACATCTCCACCCTTCGGCAGTGGAGAGTCCACAAAGCCTGCTTGCCTCAGAGTGATTTTGCAAGGATGGTTGGGAGATGACAGTTTGCTATGCTCTGGTGCCATGAGTGATCCATGTCACTACCCTAGACTTGCACGGTCCTGCTCTGGGACACACCGGGCAGGCTGTGATTTTCTTCTGGCTGGGCCCCCTCCTTCCTTCACAGGCCCAAGATGTAAGGCTCAGCAAGGTGAACCAGTTCTTCTTCCTACCAGCAGCTGGCGCTGTCTCCTGCCTGGCCAGGCCGAGAAATAAGCCAGGGTAGGGTGGGGGCGGAGGGTATACTCCTTTAGTGGCAGCTGCCACCAGGCGGATGCCTGCTGGCTTTGCAGAGAACAATGGCTGCCTGTTACAGAGGACAACTGTCTCCCAGACAGGAAGACAAGGCTGTGCACGGATGGAAGGCAGGCGGGGAGCCAGCGAGCAGGGGACCAGGAAGCAGGGAGGAACAGCCCGGCAGCCACTGATGCTAGAGGCTTCATGTAGTTTTTTTTTTCTTCCTCCTCGCTCCTGCCTTTTCCCTACATGTTTGCACTAATGCTGTAAAGTAACGCAGTCAGAAAGGAAATGGCAAAGGAAGGGAAATCAACTTCTTGCCGCCTGCATGGCTAGGCAGAGGCAAACCTCCCGCTGGAAAACAAGCTGCACAGATCCCTTGACACCTCCCAGTGGCCTGTCACTTTGTCTCCTGCCTGGCCAAGGGCTCTTTGGGTCTAACATGAACCAACACTTTGGCAAGATACAATAAAAAACAATTATTAAAAAAAAAGAATTACCAGATATAAGCATGCAAAATTGGTCATGAAAAAAAATTTATTTGAAGACAACAATATGCACTATAACAACCATTTTTGAATTCCTACCATCTTGTTTAGTGAAGCTCTGTCTGGTTTCTTTTTTTCTGAGACAGGTCTCGCTATGCAGTTCAGGCTGGCCTTGAGCTCACTTTGTAGCCCAGGCTGGTCTTGAACTCACAAGGATCCTCCTGCCTCACCCTCCCAAGTGCTGGGATTACAGGCGTGCGCCACCATGACCGCTCTATCGTTTCTAATTTTTTTTATTACTTTTTATTCTCTTTAATTGTTTGACCAATCTTGCATTCTTACATCTGGTAATTTGAGCAACTTCGCTGAAGATAACAATATGTAAATATAACAACCATTGTTAATTCCTATCATCTTGTTTTGAAATCCTGTATTGTTTTTGTGTTGTTTTGTTTTTGTCTTTGTTGTTGTTGTTATTATTTCTCTTTAAAATAAAAGAAAAAGGAAAGAAAATTATGAAATTAGGTAAGAGCCCACTTTGATGGGGTAGTGAAGAACTGAACTCAGAGCCTTTGCACACCTTTCCTAAAATTTTATTATTTTGAGACAGGTCTTGCTAAGTTGCTCTGCCTGGCCTTCAACTCATGATCCTCCTGCCTCAGCCTTCCAAGCAGGTAGGATTACAGGTATGTGCCACTACCCTGGATACAAGCCCTGCATTTTCATGAGCAGGCTGTCAAATAGCTTTGCAGGCCTCTCAGTGATTATTTTTGGGCTCCTCTGATCATGCAGGGCTGTTTCAGGGCCTTGGCCCCCATGATGGCTGCTCCTAAAGTGGGCTGACAGACCAGCACTCATCACTGCCACCCTGTGAACCTCAAGGACACTCTGAGTACCTCACGCTAATGAGGTCCCCACCTGGTGAGTCAAGAAAAGGGGTCCATGCTCTACTGTGTTTTCTACCATCTGGACATGATGTTGACCCCGTGCACAGGCTGATGTGTCACCCTGTTGACTGACCTCATGCTAGCTGAGGGACGACAGCAAATGCATTTCCACTTGGCTGCCTGACAGTGAGTGAGCACCTTGGATTCCTCATGTGTAAAACAGGACAAGCTTCGGTTATTTCCAAGGGCTGTTCTGAAACTTCAGGGAGACGGGACCCAGGAGGGAGCCTGGCATGCACCGGCTGACCCTAAGCTGGGCACCGAAGGCCACAGTCCCCGTTCCTGGCTACGTGCTGCCATGATACATGTCTCTATAACTTGATCCTACCACTCCCGATGGGCAAGTGCCCTGACACCAACTCCTTTTTGGCCCTGCTCAACATACTCCCCACATTGTCACCTTTAGTCTGTCACCTGCTAGGTAGAGAACTCACAGGTTTCTGTGGCCTTCTCTTCCTCCTTGTCCTCCCCTGCCTCCTCTTCTTGGCTGGGCAACTTCCTAAATTCCGAAAGGTCAGTCTGTAGCATCTGGGAAATGGCCTCGTGGGTCAGAGCTGCAGCAAGTGGCAGTGGGGCATTCCTAGGGATAAGAGTGAGAAGTGAGGCCTGGGTGATCCCCCAGCAGGAGCTGGTATCTGGCACTCCCCAACCAGAAAGTTCTGGAGAGAAAGAAGTCATGGCTCACACCCTGCCGGGGTCACAATGAGCTGGGTACCCTTTCTCCTTATGGGTCATTCATATATAACTCAGGGGAGGCAGATAGGCCTCTTCCACTGGGACCCGGCTGGACCAACTGCAATGCCGGGGCTGGGGAGGAAGGGGCGCCACCAAGACATGGGACCCTCAGCGGCTGCGCACACTGACATTCAAGCTGATGGTCTGTGTCCACAGGAGAGAACACTGAGTCACCAACACAAGCTGGTGAACCCCAAGGCATGTTATGAGCTGAATGGTGCCCCTCTCTACTCGTATGTTGAAACCCTTGCCCTCAGTACCTCAGACTGGGACCTTTCTTGGAAACAGAGACAATGTGGATGGAATTAGTTAGTGAGGTTCCCTTGGAACAGGATGAGCCCCTACTTCGATGACCGGGGATGAAAAAGGGGAAATCTGGACACAGACAGGTACACTGGGAGAAAGCATTGTAAAAATAAGCCAGAAATGTAGACAATGAGCCTACAAAGTGAGGATGCCAAGTACTGTCTGAGAACTGCCAGACGAAACCCGCCCTGCCGGTACCTTCACCTCAGACTTCTAGCCTCCAATGAGAATCAGTCTCTGCTCTTTAAGCTTCATGGTCTGTGATGTGTGGGTGCAACAGTCTTAGGAGGCTGATTCAGGGAGCATGGGACCCAGGCACTGTTATCAAAGATAAGCCATGTATTGTAAAGGATAAGCCAGGGCCCCTGGGCAGCGAGGGCAGGGGTGATGGGAATATGGGGCAGGCAGGCTTGGTGGCCATCAGGAGCCAATGATTTGGTCCGTTTGGAAGAAAGACATGGTATGACTGGATTGACATCTTATACCTTTTGGTGTAGAGGGTGAGCTGAGGGGTAAATGCCGGTGGGAAGGTGCTGACCACAGTCCAGAAGAGGTCAAGGCCAGAGCTGAGCAAAGGGCCATGGGGATGGGCCAGAGGGGACAGAGAGAGCTGCACTGGGCAGGCTGATCAGGAGTGGGGCAAGAGGAACAGGGACAGACGAAGTTTCTATTCTGAATAGCTGGGGGTGGTGGTAGATACCTTAACTAACCTGCCTGGGACAGGGCAACACGTTCTATGCCAAGGGTTCTCAGGTTCTGCTGAGCCCCAGAGGCCTGGAGAGCTATGGGAACATGGCCTGGCGGGAGATGGAGCCGTGGGGTAAATGGGGGTGAGGGTCAGCAGGAGCTCTCCCACTCAGGAGGAGGACCAGGAAGCAGCTGGAAAAGTGGAGACCAACCGTGAGGGTGTCCTGCCTGAGGCCATGGAGGAAAAGTTATGAGAAGTGAGACTTGATGGGTGGCTTCAAAGGTCAGAGAACAGAGCTGAAGAGCCAAGTAGGCATAGAAGGGGCAGACAAGGAAATCACTGCAGGCTGAAGGCAGAGGAGGGGAAGAAATGCCAGTGTCCAGTCAGGGGCCTCTGTATGTAGGCAAGCAGAGGCGGGTGAGTGGCAGATCAAGAAGAGTTTTGAGAAGAAAGAGACTGAGGCCGGCTGTGGCTAAGCAGGCCAGTGGGGAGCATGGCTGAGATTCTGTGACATCACCCACCCGGCACACACACACACACACACACACACACACTGGGGCTTTTTGTGTTGAGGACTCCACATCTACCGAAGCCCTCACTGGATCTCTCAGTAAAAGAAATCACCTCTCCCGGCGGCCCTACAGTCTCTACGATGTATCTTGATTCCCAGAATCTGCCTCTCCGCCCACTGGGGAACCCCAGAAGCTGGAGGACGTGCATCCACCTCTGTGTGCCCATCCCCAGGCACAGCTCAGTGAGTCTCTGCAGGGCTGACCCAGGTTTAACCTGAGGACAAGACCCTCCCGGCAGCCTGGCTGACGGGTCCTAACCTGTAGGGGCTGAGCACCTCAGGCATCTACTGATGGTCTTTAGAACTCTTGGGTTGTTTTGTTTTGTTTTGTTTTTTTAAATAAGAGGGTCACTCAGGGAGAAGTTGCTGGAACCAACTTGAAAAACAACCAGGCAATAGAAGATTGAAATTTAATGCAGAGCTGGGGGTGGAGCACTCGTGCGCTCAAGAGCTTGGGGTTGACCTCCAGCCCCACAAAACAAGCACCCCCCTCAGTCAAACAATCCATCCAAGACATGAGAAATGAGTTCCTCTGCCGTTTGGGGGTTTCCTGCCGGGCTCTGGGTTTTCCCTTTTCCCGGCAGGAGAGGGATGCCTAGGCTGCCCAGTCCTGGTGAGGTCATGCTTCGGCTTCCTGCCGCCCGCTGCTACTGCTGGGGGCAGGGAGGCAGCTTCTGGTGGGGGAAACCAGACAATGGCTGGCCACTGGCCACCTGCTTCCCCTTCCTGGACATGCCTCCTATCTCATCCAAGGGGCGTGCCCATGCAGACGCCCTGGAACCCCTCGATCCTGAGTGGATGCATTATGAAAGTCAATGCTGATTCTGGTCCCTGTGGGGTGGGGTTCCCGAACTTGCCTGGAGGGTGCTCTGGGGAACTGGCGCAGGCACTCAAAAAAACCAGTCCATCCACCTTGGGGGTTAGAGTCTAGCAGCAGAGATGAAAACTGCATCTAAATTCCAGGGGAAGGTATGCACTACTCGGGGACAAATGATACGGCAGTGAAACTGCCACTGGTAAGAGAGGAAGACAGGACAGAACAGTAGCACACCCTCGAGCTCAATGATCTGACTTCCACAGGCTCGGACGATGCCATCTGAAATCTGAAAAAGGGCCATGGGGCTGCAGACTCGAAGCCCTTTATATCCAAGAGCTTCCTCCTGGGCAGTACGGGCAGAAGCCCAGCATGAAGGAGGTCTTGAGAGAGAGCTGCTGCGCGTGTGCATGAGTGGTGGGAGCTCGTGGACAGCCCCCAAGTAATGACTGCGCCCGTGAATGTGCACGTCTGCATAAGGGACAACAACACTAGAAAAGAACTAAGATGACAAATCCACTAGGATGGCTGGGAAAAAGAAGACCTTAAAATACTCTATTAATTAACACATTTTAACATGTGTTAAGGAGGATGGATATAAGGGCCTAAGGAGCGCCCCTGCTCTGGGAGCTCTGTGCCACCCGCTCCAGCTTCAGACCGAAGGGGAGTTTTGGTCCCTCACCCATTTCTTACCACTGACATCCACGTCAAACAAGCTCTGGTTCTCCCTCAGCATGTCTAAAACCCACTGGGGCCCAAGGCTGTGTAGCCCCTGCATATCCCCCATCAGAACCCCAGTTCCTGCTCAGCCTTCCCAGGGCACCTGCTGCTGCTGGTCACTGCCAACACTTTTCGTGCTCCAGCCCTTCCCGCTCACTGCTGTAGAGCAAAGCCAGCCCTCGCCATCCAGACTCCCCACCTCCTGGGGAACCGAAGGCCTCATCCAGGCCCTGCACTGTGGCTTGTCCCCCTCCCGCCCTGATGCCTCAGCTCAGAGGCTTGCAAACCCCTGGCCTCCTATTGATGCCCCAGCTCAAGCCACATTCCCTCATCAGCCCACTAAAATCCTCCTGACCTGGCTTTCCTCCTTGATACCCCGGACTCCCCAAAGGCAATGACAGCTCCTTGTCACCTCCATGGAAGGCCCAGTGACTGCTGTCCCCCACCTAGAATTCCCTCAACTCCCTTAAGTGCCACTGTTTTGCGGCTGTCTCCTCTCCAGAAGGCAGGCGCAGGCCCTTCACTCCCTCCCACACCCAGCGTGGCTGCTCTGCCCCGCCCCAGCGGACTGATTCACTTTGCACCACCTGTCTCTACATTTCTCTCAAACCCACCAGCCATACCCTTTGCACACGTCTCCTACCTTGTGGAGCATGGTCACAGAGCACTGCTTCCTGAGCCATACGGCTATGTGTCACAAGCCACAGTGCGTGGCCCGTGCACTTGGCAGGGCCTGCTCCCATATACACAGGGTGAGTGCCATGTGCCCCTTCTGCTGGAGTCCAGTCTCCAGCTCTCCCAGGTAGCACAGACCTACCTGCTGCTCAGGAAGTCCATCGCCAGCTCCACCAGCTCACCCTCCACCTCCTCCTGGCTCAGCACTGCTCCCCAGGGCTTCCATGGCAAGGGGCTCTCCGGGTTCAGCGGGGCTGGGAAGTCTCGGAGAAACGCATCCAGGAAGTCTGGGATTTTTGAGTCACAGGCCATCTGGCTGCTGTTCTGTGGGGCTCCAGAGGAGACGCTCAGAGCATCCCGGGGAGCATGCAGCTGGGACCAGGATGGGGCAGTCTCCAGTCAGTCTTCACTCTGGGGAGAGACGGTGAGATCACAGGGCAATAGGCGCCCTCCAACGTGGAGTGCAAGTGCTGCTTTGTCTCCTTTACCTGCGAGCGATGTTAAGCAGGCATCTCACCAAGTCCTGGGCCTCACAGTTTAGGGAGGACAAAGTAGAATGACAACCCCAGGTAGTGTCCTAACACGGGTCCAAGTGGGGACATGATAGTGCCTGGAGAAGCAGCCTCAGGAGATGAATCTGGGGACAGCAGCCATGTGGACATTTTGGAGATGGGACAGAGGAAGATGCAGTCCCAGCCGAGGGTGGCTGGTGTGGCCAGATGCAGACAGCGGAAGGACCCAGGGCCAGGCCACAGAGGCAGGCGACAGACCGGACCTGACCACGTCTCCCTAGCAGCCAGAAGGGTTCTGGATGGAAGAAGTGATGTCATCAGGTTTGTGCGCTTACAGATGGTGACCAAACAGGAGAAGGGACATTTGCTGGAGCCAATAGGCAGTGAACCTATGGCACACAGGCCGCGGTGGGCACACACAGCCTTCTCTGTCAGCACTCAAGCCAAGTCGCCACAACAGTGCCTAGCATCGGATAACAGTCGTTCCTTCAAAACAAAAACCTCAGTATTCAGGTTCAATTGTAACACCGGCCCTTTGCGATAAATAAGTGGGCCTGGGTTGCAGTTTGGGTGTTCGTCTCTATAAGGTCTGCCATCACTGGTTTAGGGGAACATCGTGTAAGAGCAGTTAGTCCAAGGGGATGTGGGAGATGGTCCAAAGTGGGAGCAAGAAGCGCTCCTTGGAAACCCCAGGGCTGCCCAAAAGGTGAGCAAGAGAGACAGAGAAGGCTAGCCTGGACTGGGTAGTACACTCTAGGATGTGGTCCAGCCTGGTCAATGCTCTCTAGTAGGAGTGAGTCATGAATTTAGAATGGCTCAGGTCTCCTAAGCTCTGGTTGGAGGAGAGGTACCACTGGATAGATGAGGGAAGGGTCCCAACACCACGTCAAATCAGTGAAGGATGGGGTATAAAGAGAAAAGGGTAAACTGGGGCGTGGTGGCGCATGCCTGCAATCCCAGTACTTGGGAGGCTGAGTCAGGAGGATCGCCTCAAGTTCGAGGCCAGCCTGGGCTACACAGTGAGAAACCCTGTCTCAAAACACACAGAGTAAAGTGTGATAAATTAAAGTAATAAAACTTCTCCCTTCTTTCATAGACAGAAATCAAAAGTTAATTTGTTTTAAATAAATAAAAATACATAACATACAAAAGATGTAGAAATAGAGACACCTGTTATTGATAGTTATGGGGCTAGACTTAAATTCCACTTCCATATTTACGTACAAGTCCAAGTAAATAAAACTCGTTGCCTGGGTTACAAAAGGCAAGTAGGTTTAAAAAAAAGAAGAATGTAAAGCACAGAAAGAAAAAGCAGATGGGAGCAGCACTTATACTCTAACCACAAAGTAAGACCTTGTGAAATGGAGCATTGAGAGTAGGCTGGGAGCTGGGGTGGGAGACGGAGGGAGGAAAGGCGGGGCGTGCCAGTGCAGACCAGCAGAGCTGCGGAGCCTGGCTGATTACGCCCAGGAGAAAGCAAGGAGATGGAGTGAATTTTCCAGCAAGCTCAGGACCAAGCCACCTCCTTGGTTTGTGAGCTGCTCTGGCCTCCTAGAGCTGTGAGTAACTGAGTAGCACAGTGGTGGCCCCAAGCAAGAGCTTGGAACAGGCCTGGCCCCCATGCAGCTCTAAATGATGTAGAGGCACTGAAATCTCCAGCTGTGCTAAATGCGCTCGCAGTAAATTTATGATCAGGGCTGAAATGGAAGGACAGCATGCTCACGCCACACAACACAGTTGGAGAACCCTCGGCCCACAGCAAATTCTGTACTTTCAAGTACAGAATTCAAGGCCCTCCACCTTCCAGGCTCCTTGTTGGGGATACTCTCTGAGCATTCTCTTCTTGCCTCCTGGCCAGTTTCCTGTACCTGGTTCCCCTGAGGTTGGAGGCACTCTGCGCCACACTACAGCACTACAGACCCTAACTCTAGCAAGCCCATTCTGTGCCCTGCCATACTGTCCCCTGTGCCTACTGTCCTGAGCCCAGGGCCTGGCATGGGCCCCAACTGCCATTCGTACCACAAGCGCTGAGTGGGACGTGGAGGGGGGCGGAGAGGCAGCACAGTGCGACACCATGATGCGTGCACACAGAGCTCTGCCTGCATCTGCAGAGGGGTCAGACTGCGTGCCAAATGCCCACTTTTGTTAGAAAGGCCGAGTGCCCAGAACCTAACCTGCTTGCTGGAGACCACTGAGATTCACTTCTACATCACCCAGCTTGGGCCAGAGGTGAGAAAAACTAGGATAGTTTTCCTTCCTGGGACCCAGACAGGTTGAAGGACAAGGATAATTTCCTTCCTTGCCCCCACCCCATTCAACTCCTGAGTCTGATGCATGCCACACCAACAAGAGCAAAATCATCCCTGCCTTTGGAAGTTCACAACCTAGAAAGAAAGGCACACAGCAGTGGGAGAAATCCTGACCTGTTCAAAGGGGGAACCAGGAGCCCTAAGAGCGCCTGGATGGGTAGGGGACAGCGCCTGGGTGGTGAGTTCTTTTGGGGTCACTGGAAGAGACAGTCTCAGGAGGCAGGTGGTACCTGGCTGACAGGTAGCCACAGGACGAGGTTGGTGGGGAGAGGTGGGGCCGTTCTGTTGCAAGGTTGTCCTGACTCACCGGTGTCACCAGCGGGAAGGTTGTGTGCAGGAGTCTGTGCAAGTCGCCAAGGATGGGGTGAGGGGCACAGGAGGGACTCTGGGCTCCCAACCTCAGAGGTACCTGCCGAATGGGACCCCTGGCTGGTTCCTCCCAGCTCCCAGAACAGTGCCCCTCTACACTACTCATCAGTTGGCAGCCACAAGGTACGGCGGATGGTGCTGCCAGCTAATATCCGCCAGGGCCTGGGGCTGCCAGCACTGCTCCCAGCACTCTTCCTGTTACCGCTGTTAACCTCCTGAAAACTTCGCTGTGGTTTTCTCCATTTTACAAGTGCGGGCTATAGCATAAGGGCTGCGACTTGCCCAAATTCCTTAGGTAGGGCTCATGCTGGGGAACCTGGCTCTAACTGTGACAAACCCTGGAAGCTGATCTGACTCCTTCCTGTGCCTGGCCCTCACTGGTCACCAACTCCCAGATTCAGCTCTCTTCAGGCTCCTTTTATTTTCTGTGCCCAATACCCTAGGGCAGCTCCCACCTTCCTGCTCTTGTGCTTTGCTGCCCCACCTGAGAACTCTGACCTATAAGGCTCTGCTGACATTTTCCCACCTTCAGGGTCTAGCAAGCTGCTTTCCTCAGCTCTGTGCTTAATTTGAAATATTTATTTTCCTTTTGTTTACCAGTTTTGATGCAAAAGCCCAACTAAAGGATATCTGTAAGACTGCATTTTCCCTAGGTGGCACAGAGAAAATATCTGTTGAGTTTTATTTCAGAACCCCAGTTTAAAAAACCAAAAACACCAGCAATCCTTAAAACTGTTGTTAGGAAAGCACTGTACTCAATGCTAACTTTTTTTCCCTACCAATGGAGGATCTTATTTCTTTACTCATAAATAACCATTAGGAATAGCTTGGTTTAAACCTACACACACACACACACACACACATATTGTTGTGATAAAATACATGTAACACAAAATTTATCATTCACATTAACCTTTTGTTTTTTTCAGTGCTGGGAATTGTGCATGCTAAGCATAAGTTCTACCTGAGCTAGTGACGCTCCCAATCCCTAACTTTAACGATTTTTAGACCAGGCCTGGTGGCACACGCCTGTAATCCCAGCACTCGGGAGGCTGAGGCAGGAGGATCGTTGCAAGTTTGAGACCAGTCTGGGCTACAAAGTGAGATCAAGGCCAGCCTGAACTGCATATTGAGACCCTGTCTCTAAAAGACAATTTAAAAAAATTCTTTTTAATGTATAGCTCTGTGGTATTAAGCACATTCTCACTGTTGTTCAACTGCTCTCCTTTTTACAGGGTTTCTTTTGTTGAAGGGTCCCAAGCTCACTGTGGTCAGGGAATCCACCCTGACCGTTTGTGTTCAGCAGGTGGTAAGTGTGGGGACGCAGAGAAGAGGAAGTTGCCATCATGGGCTGAGATGTGTTGCCTGAGGCCTGGCACCTTCAGGGAGAACACTAAAGGGTTCTCCCACTACAGTGAGAAGATACAGGTCTGAAGGACAAGGCTGGCTTTCTGTGACATCTCAAAGGAATTCCACAAATGAACAATTTACAGCTTTCAAAACAGTTATTCTATTTACCACTCACGACTATACTGACAGATACCATCAGAACACTCTTACCTTTCACAACTATGCTAACAGTTACAAGAGGGGGCGGGCACCTAAGATTACAGGAGTAGGAAATGGCAAAGCAGGACTCAATCGGGGTCTTCTGATGCCCTGTGACTTTGCCACTTCCACCTCAACTGGATGTAGGAGGAAAAATCAAAATTGACAATAGTACGGATATGGGCATAAACAAACAGAAATGAGCTAGAGATGGCCTCAGAGTGGCTGCCAGCCTTACACTATCCCCTGAGATGGAAGCATACCTCAGCCCACAGAGCTTGTTCCAGGGAATGCCATGAGGATGTGTCACTAGGGGGACCACGGGGTGTAAGGCTTTGATGCAGTCCACTGTGTTGGGCCCTGTGCAAAAATTCCCACAGGCAGGTACTGTTTCTCCCTATTGCACAGAGAGGTGAAGGGGCTTGCCCGGGATCAACTAGCTGCAGGGGTGGTGCCCAAGGTCTCCATGCCTGAAGCTGTAATTTACACAATTTAGCTGATGCAGCTGTAGCCCAAACTCTGCTTTAACTGAGACACTCACCTTAACCACCACCCTCCCCCCGGCCGCGGAGCCACAGGTGGGTGCACTCAGGCTAAACGCTGTGGCCCCACAAAGGGGCCTGCACGGTGGGGTTAGCGGGGAAGGCGCTGGGCCCGACCCACTTGTTCCTGGGGAGTGGGATAGGCTGGCGCCTTACAAATGTGGGTGTGTCACCCCTCGGCACCCGGTTCTGCCTCACAGCCCTGGGCCCCCACAAGGCCCTCGGCTCGGCCACACCCCCGCCAACCCAAAGGAACCCCTCCCCAGTTCCACGCCTCTAGCTCTGCAGCCCCTTGATTCCACGCCTCGGGTTCTCCAGGGCCCCCAGCTGCTCCTCCGCTCTTCAGCACCCATTCCACCCTAGGCTGCCTGCATCTGAGCCTCAGCTCGGCCTCCGAGCTTCCGCAGACCCCCTATTCCTCCCTTCTGGTTCCTGAGCTCCACTTTACCCTTGTGCACCCTAGGCCCTCACCTGGTCGTCACCTCTGGCCCGTCAGCGTCCCAATCCTGCTTCCGGGGCTTCTCCACCCCCAGGTCCCCGCGGGCCTCACCTGCCACCTAGCCGCTCCGCGCCCAGCAAGCAGCTCCGGGCCGGTTCCGCCCACTTCCCGTCCCGGGCCGCAGCGGGCGCTGCGCAGGCGCAGTCAGGCCTCCCACGGGTGGGGCCGAATTTCTACTGCCCTCTGGCGGCCTCGCGTCCCGCAGCTGCGATTTTTTTATTTTAGGCGGACACTTGCGCCCCATTGACTAATGATATATGCCTCGGTCTTCCAGCCTTGCATAGTTGGGGAAAACAATCTTTACCTCACAGGTACCAGTACCCAGGGACTTAAGCAATTCGTCCGATATGTGGCAGAGCAGGGATGCAAACCATCCAGTGGGGCAGGAGGCACAGTACTGTGGAGACCATACTTTAGGGGGTCCACAAAATGAGAGACTTAGAACAACAGAGATTTATTATCTCACACTTTCGGAGGTCAAAAGTCTCTATGGTCTCTATGGACTGAGATCCAGGTGTCAATAAGGTATTCGCCTTTCTAGGGCTGTACGGGAGAACCTTTCCCTTCCTCTTTCCAGCTTCTGAGACTGCCAGTGTTCCTTGGCTTGGTGTCCTTTCCTCTATCTGCAAAGCTAGCAAAGGCCAGTCAAGCCCTTCTTTTGCTGTTATCTCTCTGGTTCCCTTTTCTGATCCCCTCTGCTACTTCTAAAGGCCCTTGTGATAACATTGGGTCCACCCGCATCCAGGCAACTGTGTATTTTAAAGTGAGGTGATTAACTACCTTAGTTTCCCTTGGCTGTATAACCTAATACTGGCACAGGTTCTGGGTACAAGGACATGGATATTTTGGGGGGGGGTCATTTCTTCCACCATGGAGGCTTACAAAAGTGTATTCCTTGAAAGCCAGGAAGAAATAAACTTTTAGGTGAAAGAAAATATTTTAATGTATAATATTAATATATTCATCTCCATACCAGTGCAGGTATAAAGCATAATTAGATTTTTTATTTTAAAAAGCTTTTGGCAATCTTAATATTGAGCTACATCCATAGCCCTTTTTTTAAAAAATGTTTTGAAATGGTGATTCTCTAACTCACTAAATTGTCCAGGCTGGGCTAGAATTTATGATCCTCCTGCCTCAGCCTCCTCAAGTGCTAGGATTATTGGTGTGTGCTACATCTGGCTTTAATTTCACTATGGAGACCAAGTCCTCAAGAGTCTTGTGCACCTGACTTACAGGACCACATTGGCCTGTGTCCTTCCCATGAATTAAGAACTTGGGGACACTTCACTAGTTGGGAGATTTTGGCAAAGCCAGGAACCTGGACACCTAGCCAGGAAAGGAAATCATCTGGGGTTCGGGGTGGGTCTGTCAGGCAGTGGGCGTTCAGGCAGGGGGCGTTCAGGCAGGGGGCAGGCTCCTGGCTCACCCACTCTCCTACTTACCCCATCCTAGAGCCCTGTCAATGCAGGAACGTTGAGCAAGTCTTGAGGCTACTTATAAACTTCACCCAAATCTATTTCTTTGCCAGAAAAATAAGGACAAAACCAACCAAACTATTTCAGAGGGCTCTTGAGTACCAATTCCATCTGAGGTTGGGAGTTGAGAGAATGATTGCAAAGCTAAGCAGTCACTGCGAACTCACCCCACTTGGGCTCTACACCAAGGAAGGGCCTGTGACATTACTCACACAGGGCCTGTGACAGAAGCCCTGAGGCTTCTGTCAACACCTCACTGTCTGTATTCCATTGTGCTTCAGTGCCTAGCTTTCATTATTGTGAAAGGGACTTTGTATCACCCACCCCACTGGCCACAGAGTCCCTGCTTCTCTCCTAAGGCTGTGCCCTTAGCTAGAGCAAGAGCCAGGGGCCGTGAGAATGCTCAGCCCTGGGTCTTCCTGTGTTAGTAACTCTCTCATTGCTGGGACAAAATACCTAACACCCGCAAGTTAAAGAAGGAAAGGTTTGTTTCACCTCACATTTTGTAGAGGTTTCAGGCTATGGTTGACTGGTTCCAAGGCAGAGTGGCATGGCAGAGGGAAACAGTTCATGGTGTGACCGGCAGAGGGCAGCACGCGCAAGGCAGGAGGGATATGTGTACTTGTATATAGTGACCCAACTCTTCCCAAC
Source organism: Chinchilla lanigera (assembly GCF_000276665.1). Lineage (NCBI taxonomy): Eukaryota > Metazoa > Chordata > Mammalia > Rodentia > Chinchillidae > Chinchilla > Chinchilla lanigera. The sequence continues at coordinate 17,225,748 of NW_004955442.1, read as the reverse complement.
AGTCTTAACCTCTCAACACCATACTCAGCTACTAACCTATCATTGGACTAATCCAATAGTACCACACACCATGACCCAGTCACCTCCATAAAGCCCCACCTGCGAGCAGATGAGGATTTGGGGGGGACATCTAGACATAAACCATAACATCCTCCTACCTCCGTCCTCTAACTGAACTCTCCTAGTCCCGAAAGATCTCGTTTTGGAAGTTTGCTCTGAATCTTCTGCTCCTGCCCCACAAAAACCTCAGCCACCTACAGGTTGATAAAAACACCTTCATCTCTTCACCTATATTTCCAGACTCATCTTAATGAGGGTTATATCACTCTTGGGCGTTCCAACTATTGGTGATGCCTGTGACTTCAGGAATTGCAAAGCCCTTACTCCTGACTTTCCAGGATACTTGTGATGGGGTGCCCACCAGCACTGTACCTTCTAGAGGAGACTCTTGAGTCTCCCTTAACTGCTGGTTTCCTCATAGGGAATGGAAGGGAAGTGAGTGTGTAGCTGCACATCAGCGCCGCTCCTCTCCTGCACCCTGGGTTACTCAGCGGCATGTAAGTGCGTACACGCACACACACACCTACCTAGTGCAATGCGCATCATGATCTCAAGGTAACATATGAAGTCTGCAAAGGGCAACAGTTTGTGTCCAGGCAAGTCAGCTAGACAACCAGCCCTGCCACTGGAAGCCATGTACAAAGCTGGGGAGGGAGGGCTGCTATGAGGTTCTGCACATAGCTCCCGCAGTGGCCCCACAGCCACTGTCCTCTGCATCCTCCAGGGCAGGAGGGATGGTCCCAAGGAGCATGCTGCCAAGAAAACACTTCTGGCTTTAGGCTATCTTCCCTTCCTCATCCTCATTGCTCCCAGAGGCCAGGCTAGCAGAGGCCATGGGTTGGACTCCACTGGGTGGTATTATATAAAGGGACCAGGAGTGCAGAATCCAGTTTCAAAGGATAAAGGATCTGTGAGGGAAACTCAGGTATAAGGGACAGTTGCAGAGAAAAATAAAGGGACACTTTATGATTAGCCCCCTTTATGATTAGCTGAAATCTCAGTGCAGAATCCTGGTAGGGATGAAATGGTTGGTATGGGTTTAAAGTAGGCCAACTACCCTTATAACTGGGCTGGTCCTGGAAGGATTCTGGGGTATCAGGACCCCAGGTTGCATTCTTGTGGAGAATAGGTCAGGTCCACACTCACAAATGGCCATGTGGGTGGAAAAGCAAAGTCAGCCCTGTGTCAGAGACTCTACCCACAAACAGAAGTAGCTCTGTCAGGCTCTAGAATAGGACTGGAGTGGGCGGGGCCAGAGCAGAAGCTGTCAGTGTGCCTTTCTTCACAAAGCTTGTACCTTTGAGACATACCACACCATCAACTGCTCACAGCTTACCTGGGAGCCTGTGCTCAGGGGAAGCCTTCCTAGAGTGACACCTCTCCCTCTCACTGCCCATTTTCTTTCAACTTCTGGAGTCGTTTCCCACACTGTTTCAGGAAATCCCACTGTTGGCTCTCTAGGGTCAGGGCAGGGGTTCCTGAGGGCTGCTGTGACTGTGTGGATTACTGTTTCTCTATAGCTCTCCTCAGATCCTTATCTGTTCTGCCATAGGCTTCTCTCCTATGATGCCTGGACCAATGGGCTATGGACGCCCACTGTCCTTATAGCATCAGACTGCTGCCTGCGTGTACACACCATTACTGTTACTGTATGCACACGGAGAGAAGACGTGAGCTGCGGGCTGGCTCTATTCCTTGTGACTCCAGATCTTATGGTTTCACTTGCAGGCACTATGGGTAAAGCAGGAAGCACTTTGGACACACACAGAATGGAGGGGTGCTACAGAGAGGAGGGAGCCCCATAAGTTTGCGGGGACACAGGAATCCTCTGGTGTTGCTATACTAGTGAAAGGCCCCAAGCTTCTTGCTCTGGAGAAGACAAATGCATTTTAATGGTTTCAGTAGCTCAAAGACAACCACTGTGATGTGTCTGCACCAAAGTGGAGCCTAAGTAAGGGAGGACACAGCTACAGCTGTCATACGAAGTAGGCCGCCAGGGCTGACATCTTGTCCTTTGGCCGCCTGGGGTTGGGCTTCCCTGGTGGCCGCCGGCCCCGGGCCCGTCCTCGGCCCTGCCTCCTCCCAGGCCCGCCGCGGTGCATGGGGTGACAGGAGGTTGCATGCTTCAACTCCACCAACTCCTGGAAGACAGGGTCACAGAAAACGCAGCCTGTATGCTGTGTCTCGTCACCTGGCAGTGGGGACTTGGCCTTGTTGAAGTCCACATCAAGCAGGGCAGCCTCACAGGTATTGCAGGTGTCAGCAGACACCCGTACGCGGTGGGCGTTCTCAAAGCAGTGAGCCACCACGTTACACTTGTTGCAGGCAACCTTCCACTTGGGGCCTGAAGTGGGGTCCAGCACCAGGATGCCACTCTCGCATTCTACACACTGCCCGATGCCCAGCATGCTCAGCGAGTGCTGGCAGGTGGGGTGTGTACACTCATTGCAGCCCATGCCTAGGGGAGAAAGAAGCCTGGTGACGAACACCTGCCATGCGTACCTCCTCCTCAGCCACTGCATCTGCTCTCAGTGCCTCACACCCTGGGCCCCATGTCCCAGCAGAAAGTGCTTCTCTCACCTTTGCTCTTAGGGACACCCTGGCTGGCACTAGCCTGGATTCCTGAAGTCCCCAGATGCTATCACCCCCTGTTCTCTGCTTCGCTAAAATCCCCTCAGTCATTAAGGCCTCCTAGGCTAATGGCTTCCTGGCAGATTCCAGCTGAGTCCATCCTTCCTGTACTTTGCTCCTATAGCTCATTAATGGCAGCTTCATGTGGCTCTCATGTCACTGGCCCACATGGGACTGTACACTGCTCTGGAAGCCGGGGAAGGGCAGGAATGGGGCCTCATCACCTTGGCAGTCAAGCTGCAGCCTCTTGGTCACCCCAGCCCATGACAGGGTATGGCTCACTCTTTGCCCAAATCCCACGTGAGTAATGGTCGACAGTCACCTGCCCAACTATGACAGACAGCCAGTTGGTAGATAGACCAGCTGATGCCTGAGCAGTATTCCAGATATACACTGGGGTCTTTCATCTGAGTATGTGCAAGCATAGAAAGGGCTGGGGTAAGGGACCCCTTGATGTGAACAGAGACTACAGATAACTAGTAGGGAGGGGGATAGCCAGGGCCAGGGGCAACACACTCACCTTTCTTCATGTCTCGGAAGGGTGGATGGTTGTAGCAATAGGGGCACAGTGGGTAGCTCTTGCCCCGGGAGCCCGATGACCATAGGACCAGCTCAAAGTCATCCAGTGGGCATCGTAGCTCCTTATAGAGCTTGATGGTGCCATTCTGGGGGAGGGTGTAGGTCTCGTCGCAGTGGGAACAGTGCAAGCGGCTTGGTTTGGCCTATGGCAGTGCCAAGGAGGGGTATAAGGGTTGCTGGGGCCACTGACCCTCCTGCCTGCCCTCCTGCCCCTCACAACACAGAACACATAACATGTGTGCAGCATGTCCTGAGTTGCCAGGCAAGGACCTCTTAATCCCTGGCCAAGAGTCTCAGGACACATGGTCCACACACAGAGAAAGGTAGTTCTAACATCGTGACAGCCAGGTTAATATTCATGATAGCAAGAAATGTGGTGTTAGGAAAAAATGGACAGTGTGTGTTTACACGGCCTAATAGTGTATGTGTTCCTGGGGTCACAGGACAGGGTGGATGTTTGCTGGTGCTGACGTAGTACTCTCAATCATTCTACGTGACAACCAAGACAAGACCATTTTGCATGACTAATAATTAGGTAGTGGCCTAAGAGGTGACATAATTTGCCTGAGTTAGTGCCCAAAGGCGCTGTGGCCAGGACGGGGTGGTCACAGGTCTTCATTCCCACCTACCTGAATGTACTTCATGAACCGGTGGCACTTTCCACAGCGTGAGAGTGGCTTGCCTGTGGCCGCCAGGGGTGAAAAAGACACCTCCATTAACTCATCCATTCCTGAGAGCAAGCAGAATGCAGAGGTCACATTCCTTCTCGTCTCTGGCAGCCCATCATATGAAAGGCAGCTTGGTATGGCTCAGTGGGCTGGAGGGGGGCCACACACATGGTCCAGGATCTGGGTATGACTGTCTCTACAGACAGTGGGGTTTCTACTGCCAGTGATGGAGCGGCGGGACAGCAGCCCTTTTCATCAAGTATGTGTGTTCCTAGTGCTGTGTGTTAATTCACCCATCCTTTAGTCTTGACAGTAATCATCAAGGTGACATCACTGGCCTCACCTGCAGAGGCCGGAAGCCTAGATTCAAGAGTGGGTCTCATATGGGTGCCCTCAGCTCCAGAGTGCTGGTGGCTTTGACAGAGGAACCTCTGTTAAGAAGCAGGAAAGACAAGGACCTTACCAGCGATGGAGTCGACAAAGTAGTGGAACTTCCTCTTGAAGACATCTAAGGTGTGGCCCAGGACCTGGCGGTAGTCTGCCTTGCCCTGGGCAATCAGGTTCAATTGCTTCTCTACTGCGCTGCGGATGGTGGGGAGCACCAGCTCTGCATCTGTGAGCAGGAGGAATGACGCTGCTACGAGTACTTGCACCCAGGGTCCTGCCATCCCCACCAGGCAAAGCAAGGGCCACTGCTCTGCTTACCCCTCCATCTTTAGCCTATCCTCCTGGTCTCTCCCTGGGCTACCCATCCAGAGTTAGTTGCTACCTGGTGGCTCCTCTGTCTCCAAGCCATTCCCAACTTCCCCCAGGGAAATCTTGTGCAGAATGGCCAAGATTTGCACCTGGGGTGTTCTTGGGCCAGGTCTGTGCTGTGCTCTTCCATCTCCTACAGGCCTAGGGGCTCCTCATGCATAGAACTGATAGGCACCTTATTGAAGGAAAGAGGCTTTCAGGTCCCCTTTTAGATCTTTCACATGTCCTGAGCCCCTGCCCTGGGCAAGTCTTGGGAAGCACTCCTGTGGTAGGAGCTGGGGTTAGGTATGAGGGGCTGAGGGCTCACCACAAGCTCAGGGTCCATGTGGAGGAAGCAGCACAGCCACAGCCCAGGGAGAAGTTGGGGAGCACTGGTAGGCCCTAGGATTCAGGGTGAAGACTCACCAATCTTGTAGTAACCATGCACCAGGACGATGCCAAGGTTGGTAGGTTTAAGCCGGCGGCCACTCTCCACGGAGACATAGTTGCGCTGGCAGATGTTATTGATGTGCACAGGGATACTGGCATCAGTTCCTGAAATGCACAGCAAAGCCCCAGGCATCCTTCAGTCTGCTACTGACACGGCCCACTAGACTACGCACTCCAGCTTTACCCCTGCTCATCATGGGGATCCTGACTCTCAGCCCCTCCCAGCCATCTACAGGAGGTGCCCCCGCACTGTGTCAGATCAAACTGAGTGTCTTTTACTTCCTGAGGCAGCTTTACAAGTGAGAAACTCATTCATGAATACACTGACATGAATAAACTGAGAAGCCTGTCCAAGTCCCATGGCTTCCATCTAGACTGGGACCTGGACCCCACTGTGGTGGGCTGTGCATGGCTTGTGCGCATGTGGGGCTCTGCATCTCAAAGCGTTCTTGCCATAGCTCCAGGTGTGACAGGCCCTTTTTACACAGCCCTGTGGGCTTCCCTCAGCAGGGCCATCCACCCACTCTCCTCTTTAGGTAAGTATCCTTTTCACTGTCACAAACCGGACCTTGGGTCTAGGCCATTGTCTTGTGTGTAGCTGCCAGAGGCCATGACATGGGAAGAGTTCCTAAGCCAGAGCAGGGCTGTCCATCAACAGAAAGGGGCATAGGATGTTAGGAGAGCAGCACCTACACTCTACAGCAGGCTGAGGACTCTGCCATGACCCATCACAGAGAAGCAGGCCCAGAGCCTGATTCCAAGATAGATCCAGCAGGCTGTGTGGACTTGGAGGTTGATCTGACCTATGAATCCTCTGGCATCCTAGAACAACCCTCAGCCTCGTGGGTGTTTGTTAGTGTGTGCTGACACTGAAGGGCACCAAGGGTGCATCTTGGGCTTCACAGGGAAGGCCAAGTCCTGCTGTGAAGGCCTCAAGAGCAGCCTCCCACAGTGCGCCTGGCTGGATCAACTGTTCACTCAGTGGGCTGACAGTTTCTGGATGTCGGCCCATGGACCAGTACTGGGGTGAGTGCAAATACAGCCTCCGATGCAGCCCCAGGAATGGGAACCCCCATGTCTGGCATCTGGGCAGGTACACCCACCGATACCATGCTTCTCCATGAGTGTGATGAGCTCGGCTTCAGTCAGGTAATCAGGCGGATTCGTTTGCTTCTCCAGCATCTTCACCTCACCCACTGGGAAAGTGTCGCCCCTCTGACAGGTGGGCAGGCTCTCCTCCAAGGGCACACTCTGCCAGGGCATGATCTCTGTGAAGCCTAGAGGGACACAGCACCAGCACTCAGAGACCTCACCCCAAGTGGCCCAGGCCTCAGACCTTGGGGCCTGTGGTTTTACCTGGCGAGATGACAGTCTTCCCTGAGCAAGTGAAGAGCTCAGGCCCGATCCGGAAGGAGATGGTGCTCTGGAGGTACTTGCAGTCGTGGCTAACTGTGGCGATGAAGTGTCTGGTGATGTACTCATACAGCCTCCATGCGTCGCCCCCTGCAAAAGGATCACGCCAGTCACCCTGAGTCTCACTGGAGGCTTAGCTGCTAAGGACCCCAAAACTCTTCCTCTAGCAGCAGGGCCTTAGCATGGATGCCAGGGGCAGCCTGCTTCAGAAGTGAGAAAGGAGGAAGAAAATACAAGGGAAAAGCCAGTCTCCCATGCTGGGTGGTTCGTTCACCATCACTCCTGCCTCCCCACATAACCTCCTGTTTCCTGCTTCTGAGGTACAGACCAGGCCTATCCTTCTGCCATCCAGTAGTATCTCATCCTTCCCACCCTTGCCTCATACTCAAGAGCATCACAGTGACTTTCTACTTGTACTGCTCTCCCATCCCAATGCCTTCTGGCCCAAGGACCATCAGCACAGCCTTGACTAGGTGAGAGGTATGAGGTGCAGCTCACTACCGGGCCCCATCATTCTGCCTCAGGTCCTCTTCCAAGACCATCTGCCCACTGGCCTTTCCCTGACCAGCTGCCACACTTCACTGCTGTCCTTGATGAAACAAAATATTTAGGTGAAGCCTTCATCCAGGAAAGGAACAGCAGGCGCAGATGGAGCCTCCATACTGCTGAAGGCACAAGGGTTTGTAGAACAGGGCTGTGTCACTGAAGTGTCCTGTCAGTCCCTGAAGTGTCCTGTACAAAATGTGTGTGAGTGTGTCGTGAAGTGGGGCACTTGATACCTAATTCGTCCTCTGTGGCAGACCTCATGGGGGTGATGGGAGGATGGTCACCAGCATCGTGGCCTTTCCTGGGGCGGTTGATACCTTCTGTTAACAACTGCTTCACCTGAGGGAGAGGACAGAGCAGAGTCGAGTCTGAGCAGGGCTCCTGCCATTCGTTCCATGAGCTTGTCCCAAGGCCTCAGTGTAGGTACGTGCAGGGGCAGGGCCCACTCCCCTCACCGTGTCTGCCCAGTAGGGGTGGTTGGCCTGTTGCCGCAGAGAGGCCTTCAGGTCAAAGTTCTCAGGGTAGTGGGTGGTTTCTGTCCGTGGGTAGCTGATGTAACCCTGTGTGTACAGCCGCTCGGCCGTCTGCATGGCGTGCTGAGGTCCCATGCCTGTGAGAGACAGGAGGCTCAGCTGGCCTGGAAGATGGGGACGGCCGGGCACCTACCCACTGGCCTGGGCACTCTGGCTCCCCCCAAGACAGCTAGTACCTCCTGAAGGGTGAGGGCATGGTTGGAACTCTTTGCTACTGGCTTCGTGGGTACCTGTGCCATAGAGCCTGTTCAAGGACAAATTCTGGACCCATCATGGTGGGCCCTGGGCAAGGACCTGATAGGAAACACCATTCACCCTGCTCCACAGCACCACCATCATGGCTGAGGTGACGATGTGGCCTTTGGACGGCCTCTTCCCCACACTCTGACAGAGAGCTGTATATAACCAGGTTCTGGGAGCTGCTGAGCCAAGCAGGACAGTGACAGAGCACATCCCTCAGTTCTGAGCCCCTGGTGAGCGTCTTCATGGCACTCTGGAGCTACTGAGGGAGGGCTCATCCTGCTGCTCCCTGACCAGTGGAGGCTGGCGTTCAGCTAACAAATCACTCAATGCCATTGTTGCTCCCTAGGAAACCTAGAGGTGCTGCTCTGCAAGGATGCTGCTCATAGCTCCTCACAGTGGGGCCATCAGTGCCTAGATGCTGACAGCTGTCCAATCAACCCCTTCTCTTCACTGAGGAAATGAGGCTCAGAGGGATGGTGCTCACACCTGTTTCTGGCTGCCTTTCCCTCGCACCAGCAAAAACTGCTCAGGGACTCCAATGTTAGGATGTCCCTCTTGGCCAACATTACCATTGCTATTGTTAAAATGTACAATTCCACATCACTTAACCTTTACAGCAACCCAGAGAGCTAAGAAGTACTGTTTAACATTTTTCACAAGGGAGCCAAGGCTCAGGATAAGGAAGGAAGTAGCCAAAATGAGATAGGGACCAGAGTTTGGCTTCAGGATGTGGCGGCTCTGAGGGGACACCACTGACCCAGGATCAAGGGAAGGTCCTGCTTTGATGGTGACCCCTGAGAGTTTAGTCCTAGAAGCAGCTGCTAAGACACTGAATACTAGGAAATCATGTGTTTTATTTTCCTCACATAAATTCAAAGAAACTGTTGAGTCTTAACCAACAATCCCATGAAATCGCACCTTCTCTCTTTAGTTGTAACTTCTCTTGAGTACATTTTTTTTTTTTTTTTGAAACAGGGTCTTACTATGTAGTGCAGGCTGACCTTGAACTTGCTTTGTAGCCCAGGCTGGCCTGAATTCACAGTGATCCTCCTGCCTCAGGCTTCTGTATGCTGGGATTACAGGCATGTGCTAGCCCTCCCCACCCCCACCCCCGGCTCTCTCATGTACCTGAAGAGAAATGAAACCTACAAGAGCCTTGGAGGCCCTCTATACCCCAGGCACCATGGCATGAGAGAGGTACTCGGCACAGCTGAGGGTGCTGGTACTGCCCTGTACCAGAGCTGAAAAGGGCTGCCACATACCTCCCTCAAGAAGTCTTTGGGGGCTTTAAAGAATACCCCTACATACCCAGGGCTGAGCTGGCTACACGTAGCATCTCCACAGTGTTCAGGGCCAGTGGCCTCTGCTTGGCTTTTTCTTTCCTGCTGGTGGCCTCCACCTGGAAGACAGGACAGACTGAGTGATTTGGGGGTGGAGGAAGAGGCCATACTAAGGAAATTAAGATGTGTGAACACAATGTACATAGCACTCAGGAGGCTGAGGCAGGAGGATTGTTGAGTTCACAGCCAGGTTTCATTCTTTTGGTCTTGCTGAAGTCTAACGACTAGGTTCAATATTTATTTAGAACTAAGAAAGCAAAAAGAATGAAAATTCTTTTGTAGGGAAAGAGCAGACCTCAGGAACAGGGAAAAGGAGGAGCAGTGCAAACCTTACAGAAGGCAGTGTCAGCCGGGCCATGGCACATGGGCCTGACTCAGAGGCCATGGCTGCCATTCACTGAGTGTGTGCTGCTGACTAGGCTGCTAGCACTGCTATGTCTTGGGTTTTTCAAGAGAAGCTACCAGTCAGGATGTTTATGTGAAATCTTGCAAGTTTCAAATGTCAGTAAGTACTCCGAAATTTTGTAAACACCATACAGGTTCAATGGCAGACATCTGTGGGCTGTGCTTGGCTGGTGGACTGCTACTTCCCACCTCTGAACACATATTTGTTGAAGAGATGACTCTTTGTTTTGCCTACTCCTAAAACAATCCAAACCACTCAACATCAGCCCCTTGCTCTTGCTACAGGCTTGCAGACTGGCCAAGGCAGCACATTCTGGACTGCAGGCTGACAAACGTGGGTGCTAACAATGAAGCCATTTGCATATGTGCAGGAGAGAAAGCCAGGTCACTTGGGGTGAAGTCTGGAGGTAGAAATGGAGTCTGTAGGAAAGTCATCAATGCTACCAGCATGGAGCAACTTTACTAGTGGTTCCAGGAGGTCAAGACAACTGAAGCCTGGGCAAAATGTCATGCAGGGAAAGTTTGAAAAGGATTAAGTCAAAGGGAGCTGAAGAAGGCCAGGCCGTGCCTCAGGGACTCTGGTAAGCTGTCACAGCCGCAAGGCATTTGCTGCTGTGATGATGTACCTGCCCGCCACCTTGTGCAGGCAGCCCCTTGCCAGAATGCATCGTCCTCTTCCTAATAGTTGAGCAACATGTACTTCTAACTCATACAATCCCCGAGGAAGAAATCCAGTACCACCAAGGTGTAAAAGCTGACTGAAGTTGGGATCTCAGACCTGTACCCTACTAGCTGTGTGGGCAAGTTCATCAACATGCCCACTGTAGAGGGCAAGTCCCTCTACAATTGTTAGCCTTCAGTATCATAGAAAGAGGGTATCTACGTGAAACGGAGTTCTACCAAACGATATAACGCCCACTGGACCTGGTGGAAAGCAGAGTGGAAGCAGCCGAGAAAGATCACAGGTGTGAAGAATAGCTGGTATGAGTAGATATGCAGTACTGTGTAGTTACTGCTTTGGCTAAAGTATCTTGGGAGTGTATGAGTGAACAAACATTTCCCTTTCAAAAAGATGTTTTTCAGAAAGGGGGAGAAAGGCAGGACTCAGTCACAGCAGAAGCTGCCAAGGCCCACCCCCACCCGAGGCAAATGTGCACAGCAGGCGCACCTGGGCTTCTTTCTCCAGCTTTGTCATGTTTAAAAACATCTGTGCAATCTCCCGATCAAACACTCTAACTCGGTCCCAGTCCAAAAGGAGAGATTTGTCCTTCTCAGCATTAACCTACAGGAAAAAGGACCAAGATAAACAGGTGAGAAGTATCCAGGTGATCCTACTGTCAGGGAAGGGGATCAGGACAAAGGAAGCTGGTCTTTGTCTAGGAGCAAAACGTTGCGGGTCTAATGTCTCACAGCTGTACTTGCTTAGGGACAGACAGGGAAGCTGACACCAGCCCTCCCCACCCCCACCTCTCCACCAGAACTCATGCAGGTGGTCTCAGGAGGGTGGCAGAGCTGAGGCTGATATGTTCTTAAGAGGCATCTAGCCGGGCGTGGTGGTGCACGCCTGTAATCCCAGCACTCGGGAGGCTGAGGCAGGAGGATCATTATGAGTTCGAGGCCAGCTTGGGCTACAAAGTGAGCTCAAGGCCAGCCTGAACTGCACAGCGAGACCCTGTCTCAAAAAGACAAAAAAAAAAAAAAAAAAAAAAAAGGCATCCAAGCCTCCACCTCTCAGTCCAGCCCTGCCCACACCAAATGCCTGGCCAATCTGCCTGAGCCAGAGCAAATCTGTATTATGTTTTAAACCTTACATCAAGCTTTGGGAGGCTTTCACTTAAAGAAAAAATTCTAAAGACTTCCAAGAAATTTGAAAGCCCATGGCCTCAGTCCAGTGATTGGAACTGAGCACTGCACACACTGGCCTGAGAGTAACCTTACCCCGCATCATTAGGGCAGAAATCATTCTCATTTATCCAAATTCAATGCATTCAGGCCCAGCCTAGCCCTAGGACCCCAGTGAAGGCTGGGGGACCCCTTTTCCTGGGCACCAAACACCTATCTCAGATACAGCTATTTACACTTGTGCCCCTTAGCCTAGGGCAGTGGTGTTGAACCTAGGTATGTGTGCAGAGCAGGCAGGCAGAGGCCTCTTTGTTGGCATACAAGCCGAATCACCCCAGCATCACTCCAGCCAACCACTGGAGAACAGCACACACTGGGGCAGTGTTGGCATTCTGTGATAAGTGAGTTTTGGGTTGCAGTTTAGGTAATCAGTCTCTAAAAGATTCACCATCCCTGGCCTAGGGCCTGCAGGATGATGATGACAACAATTATGATGATGGTGGAGAAAATGTCTCAGAATCCACATCCAAACCCACAACACAGAGCAGGAATAAAGAAAGGAAAAGAACCTTGGCCTGCAGCACCCAATAGGTCTCTGGTTTGAAGGACTGGATTTTATCATGTCTCTCCACGCAGAATCCAAGGGTAGGAGTCTGACACGGCCCAAAGGAGATGAGAGAGCTGTCCAAATCACCGTATTTCCCCTGGAAATACTTTGTCTGAAACCTAGAGGAAGCGGTAGGGTAAGGGAAAGACAGATGGTCAATAATTCACTCAAGACACAATCATTATGTGCATTATGTGGGGTGGTATGTGCAGGTAGGTGGCTGCTCCTCACTTAGAAACCAATGTATGTGGCACAGCACCAGCCAGCATGGAGGAACTATGTGTGCATGTAATGGAGCAAAGGAACAAGGAGAGGCTCCTACCATGTTGGAGCCTTCTACTATATTCTATCCGTCCATCCACTGCATTGTCCTCAGACCCTGAGTATGGATATCCTGTTTATCAAGGGGGGGTCCTGTGATTTACATCAGCTAACATAATTTTCTTCAGGGTTTTTCAAATGTGAAAATTGACTGTTGCTCATCAGGGCTCCGAGAGGCCTGGAGAACCACAGTATGGGTCAGCAAAGGCACATATGCTGACTGATGGGAGGGTGGGTTGTGCCTGGGCCCTTGTGGGGAGCAGCACCTGGTGAAAGCACAGCCGATGCGTAGGTCCAGCTCCTGGCGGGCATCCACAGATAGCGCCTCATTGTGGTCTGGCTCACCCAGGCAGGCCATGGCTTTACAGATGTCTGTGTCAGTGATGGAGCTGAACCTGGCCCGGAATACTGTCTTCTCACCGCTGTGGGCCTTATTCATGACGGGTAGAACGGCATCAAGGACCTGAGGGGAAGGCGCCCTGGCTGTGACTGCTCCATGATCTCTGTTTTCAGCGCTACCACCACTGTTGGGTGCGGCTGCTTCCAGGGCTGGGCACCTACATACGAGGGACACTCCCTCTCCTGCAGACCCTCGCCACTCTCCATAAATCCCTGGCCATATGGCCCTTTCTTGTTTTGTCCAGGCCAGCTCCTTACTTCTTCTCTCTCTTCTTCTGCTCCATTCCCACCAAACTAGGAAATGCTACTGCCAAGCACATGTGGGGCCTCATTGTCCGGACCTGTCCCCCCTCCTTCTGGGAAGAGGGAGAGCTGGAAGGGGCAGTAGAACTTTCAAGCAACTAGAGGAAAGTCAGGGAAGGAAAAAGGAATGAAGAGGAAGAGGAAATGGGCATGAATGGGAAGGCCCAATTTGTGGTGAGGGCTGCAGTCAGGTCACTGCCAGAGCGTGGCTGTGAAGCATCCGTACGGGGGAGAAGGAACTTTGTTTCTGAAGAGAGAAGACCCTATGACCGGCTACCATCTCAAGCTCCAGATGCAAAAGGCCCGGGGAGGGGGAGCCCTATAGGGGAAGAGTACCTGCGAAGGGATCAAGTGTGTAATCAAGTTTGCTAAGGGTGCCATGCTAGAACACTAGGTATCCTGACTGCCTGCCTTGCCCCATTCTCATTGGAACCATCTCCTGAACCCCAAGACAAAAGCTGAGGGTACAGATATAGAGACATGGGGGTGACCTGTATGGAACCACAGCCTGAGAGGCACCTGTGAGACCAGCAGTCACAACCTGCACAAGGGTGCCATGGCCGCGGTAAGCACAAGGCAGGAGTACATGGGGAGCTGTCACTGCCTCCCTGCAGGGAGGCCTATCTGGGGTGGGGGAGATGGGAACATTCTGAGTGGGGCAGAGGATACGTGAGGGTGGGGGTCAGAAGAGTGGGGCCTGGGGTAAGTGTGGTGCTGAGGTAATCGACCAAAGATCCCTAAGAGGCAAAGCTGGGCCAAGAATGCACTGAAAAGCCAATCTGCTCCATTCTGAAGTTTACATTCACTTAGATAATTCTGCCCCTTATATTTGCTCATACGGTGTCCCAGTGAGTGTCACCCCTAGCAGGTTCTGTGCCTTTTAAAGTGTCTTAGAACTTCCAAAATAAAGTGGGCAGGACAAAGCTTTTTAAAGTCAGTATAGTTTACTTCGTATTCAGCCTCAGGAACGATGTGACTGTGAGCATCAGATTGGGGAGGGGGACAAAAAAGCCAAAAGTGAACCAAAGTAGGCTTTATACTCACCTCAAAGCAAATGTTCTCCCCTTCCTTGTCACAGTCCAGCCACAGCACTATGTAGTCGCAGCCTCTGCCCTCCACCTGTCACAGAGCACCCATTAATAGTAAAGAATACTCCCCCTGGGAACAGGAGGTGGCGCCCGGGCCCTGGGGGCATTAGAGGGACTGGTGTCTAGGCTGAGAAAGAAGTGGGCTGCAGTGAGACCGGCTCACCACTCAAAGAATTTAGTTCACAACTGCTGTTTTTTGAATAACAAATCATACTGGCAATATCATCTAAATCTCAAAAACCTAATAGTAAAAGGGCTGAAATGAAATAAGCCTGAATATTAACAGTGGTTGTCTGGGGTCATGTGCTTGCAAAGAGTTTTTTATCCTTCTTACTTACCTATATTTTCTAATATTTCATAACACTTATGCATTTGTTTTAAAATTGGGGGGAAAACCCTTAACCAAACCATTACAAAAGCAGGATGTGCTGGACATGGTTGCGCATACCTATAATTCTAGCATTTGAGAGGCTGAGCAAGAGGACTCTGAGTTCAAGGCCGGCTTGGGCTACATAGTTCAAGGCCAGCCTCAAGTACATAGTGAGATTCTGCCTCAAAAAACCAAAAAACCAAACCAAACCAAACAAAAAGCAGAATGTATGCTCTCCAGGACTGACAGGGGTGCCCAGGATGGGGAGGCAGGCCTGAAGGTGTCTGGTAGATCAGCAGGGAGCATTCACAGGCGGAAACGTGGGCCAAGGGTTGCCAGCAAAGGCCTCTGTGACTCAGATGAGAATGAGGACTCAAATATGAGAGGACAAGGACAGCTATCGCCAGAAGCAGGCAGGGAGGGCACAAGCCTCCCAGTGGGCTCATGCCCCTCACACACCTGCAGGAACTTCACCATGTTCAGCTTGGGGTTGGCTTCCTTCTTCTCCGTTGGAGCTTGACTGAACAGCTCTGCAGGGTCCACCTTGTCCCACTTGTTGTACTTTCCTACAAACCACAGCCATAGTGACATTGAGTCACACTTCACAGTCAAAAGGGTCCGCCTCCACAACTGTCATAACCCGGGAAGATGATGATCTTATTGCACGAATGAGTAGAAGAAGGCTTAGAGGACAAATGGCCCAGGTCACCTAACAGTCAGAGGCAGGGCTGGGGCATACGTTGAGGCCTTTGAGTAACTCCTACCACCTGGCTTTCCTTGCCCTGAGCTACTAAGCTGATGCCACCCCGGCCACCCACAAGAACCAAGTAAGCTCTTGGCAAGGTTACTGAGCCAGCCTCACTTCCAGGGTTGTCTCTGTGGCTGGTAGCACCATTCTTAGGCCAGTTTGTTCTGCCAGGGCCTTGAACTAAAGCCATCATTTTCTTCTTTGACTTAGATTTCTGTAACCCTCTCTCTCCACTCTAGCACTTCACAGAGCACAAAACAGACATTTAGCCCGTCCCTTAAGAGGGTTGATCTCTCATGTCCAGTACTTCCTCCTAGTTTCTACATAAGGCCTGGCTCTTGCATTCTGGACCCTCTGGCTTTCTTTTAGGCCCCATTTCTTGTAGGCTAGGAGAATGGAATCAGACAGAGCCAGGTTCAACTCCTGACTTCCCACTTGCCTGCTGGAGATGAAGTTTGGGGTTCAGATGCTTGTCTACAGAGTCACTCTTGCCACTGCTGTGGTCAGTGAGCAGCAAGAACTACTGAGGCTTTGCCTTGTGCCTGGTCCTACGCTGAGTATTCTATTTTCACTGTCACACTGAGCCCTCAGCATCCTGGGAAGCAGACAACATTGTTGCGCATTTCACAAGTGAAAAATGGCAGCTCACCAAGGTCCAACCATTGACCCAGGCCCCAGCCAGTGAGTGGCAGAGTACTATAGAGTGGCAGAGATGCTATAGTTTACATATGGCCGAAGGCTCCTCCAAAGGACATGCTGGGACCTTGATCCCCAGGGTGGCAGTTTGGGAGACAGTGCGGTGCCTTTTGGAGGCAGGGCCGAGGAAAGGTCTTTAGGTCACCAGGGGCACTTCCATTATCAGGAGAGCACCCAGACCCCTGGGCCAATCTCTAGCTTCCCACCGCAGTATGTGGTCTCTCCCTCTTGCATGTGCTCCTGACACTGTGCCACTGTGATCTGCCACAATGTCCTTGCCACAATGTCCTTGGCACTACGTGTTCAACCTCCAAAATTATAATTTAAATAAACCTCCTATTTTCTCCTTAGAAAGTTAGCCTGCATTAGGCATTTCACAGCAGTAATGCAAAATAGAATACTATGCAGGTCAGAGTCTAGGTCAGACCCTTCTCAGCCACTTGGCGTTGCACCAAGACCCAGTGGGTCACTAATGCTGGCCCTGTGGAGGAAATAACAATAATGATAAAAGATGACAATGACAGCTATCAAATGACTGACCAATAGTCAACTCAGCAGGAGCACCAAGCTTCTCTGCAACACCTGACTGGGTGAGGCTCCTCCCAAGACAGATACCATTACCCCTCTGCACAGGAAGGTGCACAAGGCACGCAGTGACTGAGAGGTGCTGCTAGGATAGGGCCCCAGGGGTCCTGGGCTCCACAGCTCACACAGGGAACCCAGTTACTACCCCACAATCTGCTGGATTGGGACGCTAACAGAACTCTGGGCAGTGCTGTGCAGGGCTCCCGTCAATAGGAAGGCAGGCGTGGGGGTGGGGCTCACCCAGGAAATCCAGGGTCATCACATGACCACAGACAGAGGTCATCTTGAAGCGGACTGGCTGGCCAGCGAAGGTTCCCATGTACTCGTGGACTGAGCATGCCCCATTCAGTCCTTTGTGTGAAGACATGCTCCCTGGGGAGAGGAAGCACACAGGGATGGTTGCTGCACTCAGCTGCAGATGTCATGGAGAACCCAGTCCTGGATGCCACCTCTTAGAGGACCAGAGTCCTCCTTCACCAGAGCAGTTGGTCAGTGATAACATTCCTCTGGCCATTGTGCTAGGTGGGTACTGAGAGACTCAGCGGTACTCAGAGACCAGAGCATCTGTAGCCAACCTAAAATGGTATACTCCCAAACACAAGGGACCAAGTTGGCTGGGAAGTTGAGGTGGACACTCTTGGTCTTTTTGTTTGTCTTTCTGATTTCACTTTTCACTTTGACTTCTGCCCCATTTTATTCAAACTCTAAGGTCATCAGGGGCCTCCTCAGTTATCAAATCCTATGGTGTCTTTTCACTCACTGATGGCTCCTCAGTCCAACTTTCTCAGCTTTGGGGATGAGATACCACCTCTCAGACGCCTCTGAACCACACTTCCTCAGCTGTACCAGGGGCTCTTTCTTCCCCAACTGTTGGACCACGGTGAGGTTAAAGTGGATGCCTGCCACTGTGAGTACCAAGCCATCCAAATTTCCTTACTGTTTATAGGAAATTCAAAGATAGGAGGGGAAACAGCACCCAACCAGCCACACTTGTGGCCAGAGAAGGGAGTGAGAGGGGGAACATTTTTTCTCTAGCTCCCCAGTGTCTCAGGAGTGCCTGCGGCCAAGGCTTGGCACACTGGCCAGTCTTTAGTGCTGTGAGGTACACAGAATGTGACTGAAGCTGAGATGAGGGTACAGCAGGCAATGGGAAAGGTTCAGTGCTGACAATGCCTATGACGTGACCTCCTCAGGCCTCAACTGGGGTAGGGCCATAGCTGCGCCTAGCTCTTTCCAGGCTTGGTTCTGCTGCTTGTGACCAATGGCCCTGACTGGCCTACCACTCTGATAAGGAATGCACTTGCTCCCTCACTGTGAACTATGCTCTTTTGGGAACCCTTGCCCAGGTAACCCAAGGTGGGGAGGCAAAAACACCCCAGAGTGCTTTATTAATGTCTGCTGACCGGAAATGAATTTATTCCAACAAAGGTGGAATCACTCTTTGGAAAAAGAAAGAAATATCCTGAAAAGTAAAAATGACCAGGCTTACACACCAAACACTAAAGAAACTTAGTATTGGTTTTTCCTACCTCGAGAGAGGATTTTGGCGATGGACTGTGCCAGGGAAGGCTTCTCAGCAACCATGAACACAGTCTTCATCTTGGCTCAAGGCTGTCAGGGCCTTCAGCCCTTTACATCTGTTTCAGGACGATGGCAACAAAAAAAATTCAGAAACTGTTCTTCTGTAATCCAATACAATTGTTAACGTTGACTCCTAAAGGGAAAAAAATTTAATTCTTAAAGACAAGAGGACAAGAGTGGCTCCATGTCTGAATCACACTCAGAAAACAGCAATGCTTCCAATGGACCTATACCACTAATAAGAAAACACACTTTAAAAAGTAAAGAAAAAATCCAGACAGGAAAAGAAAAATTAGGGAAACTGGGTGAAATCTGGCATATAAGCAACTGCCTAGGAATTCTGCTTCAAGCAACTTGTGGGAAGGTGAAGTGACCCCAGTGACCTCAGATCAGTTCTGTCACTAAACCCAAGCACAGGAAGATGCTGGGGCCTACGAACCTAGACTCACAGGCTGGGGCAGGAGGGCCGCCTGGCCTCCCCCGCTGGGCTGGTTCTTCCACCAGCCAATGGACTCATCTCTTGGAGGGGAGATGAGTAAGTATAATCTTTCCTCCATTCCCTCAACTTTGTTGAATCCCTGGGCTAAGAATGACACATCCATCTTGGTTGAGCCCTGGGCTGCCACGAGATACATTTTAAAATGCAGATACTCAGGCAGGGCTCCTGAGGTCCTACTGATCTATGATAAGGCCTGAAACCCACTGGCTGGAGAGTCTAGTCCCTAGTAGAGCTTCATATCTACCTTCCCTCCTACCACACCCCACCTGTTGCTTTGAAGGTCAAGCTCTGGCCTTTAAATTGAGCTGGACCGCATCATAAAGAAAAAGTCCACTTGAAGCCTCCATGCCTGAGTTTGCTTGCCTGAAATGTTCCATTACAGCTTCAGAACTGGTACTGAGGGACAGAACCCAGGGCCTTATACATGCTAAGCATGTACTCTACCATGAAGCTGTACTCCTAGCATATTAAGTAAGCTCTTCTTTAAAGAGCTTTCCCAGTACACATTGGCAGGACAAATTGTTTCCCACTGTGCACTGCAGCTCTTGGGCTAGGCCTCCATCTCAGCCCATTGCATGTAGTGCTAAGGTCAGGTACTGCCTCCACCTACCAAGAGGACCAGAATGGTCCCATATCTGAATCACTGTTGGTATCTACTATAGCTTTCTGGGCCTGATATACCACTTAATATTTTCTGGGTGAGCAGGAAAAACAGCAATGACAATAACACATGAATGCACAACTCCCATTGGTGCTATGGATCAAACAAACACAGGGCTTTGTACATGCTTGGTAAGCACTCTGCCATTGAGCTACATCTCCAGCCCTCTTTACGACTCTTTGATCACTATAAATAGAGCATTGTATTTTTAAAACTCCCAAAGATATTGTATTGAGAAAATATTACAATTTTCTAGGGAAAAAGTTTTTTTTCTTACTTTATAACTTCCATCAGAATATTCCATATCCAGCAAAGGTTTAATTTAAAAAAAAAAAAAAGGAAAATGCTAAAAGAAACCAGGGAGCAGGCCGGAGATATAGCTCAGCAGCACAAGTGCCTACCTGGCAAGCACAAGGTCCTGAGTTTGATTCCTAGTACCAAAAATAAATAAATAAAGAAAAGAAAAGAAACCAGGGAGTTTTAAATAATCTCAGTGCAAAAAAGGAAAAAATTTAACATCCCCCTAAAACTCAGAAGTATTTCAAACATATTTAAAAGCAATTGATTTCTTTTCCTGTGAACTGTTTGTATGTTAAAACATTTTTTTCAGTTGGACTGCTATTTTCTTATTTAGGAGTTTGTATAATAAGAAATGTAGAAATGATACCTGATAACACTTGCCAAGGAAAATTAAAGCTAAAATGATTTTGTACTTAAGTATCTCACTAGCAAAAACCCAAAGTCTGAGCACACAGTGGCTGAAGATATGGAGGAAATTCAAGTTGAACAACCTTTCTGAGGGGAACAATTTGACAGTCCTGCTCAAACTACAGGACATATGCCTAATAATTCTTTTTGGAATTAATCCACTGATTCATTACTGAGCACTTACTACACGCTTGGGCCAGTCCTGTGTACAAGGAGAATGGCAGGAAGTAGCACCAAATTTTGTCTTCCCGGAGTGCCCACTGCAGCACAGGATGTGTGTGTGTGTGTGTGTGTGTGTGTGTGTGTGTGTGCGCGCGCGCGCCCGTCCGTCCGTCCGTCCGTCCGTCCGTCCATAAGTGGGAAGAGGAATAGAGCAAGACTAGGCCATATGGTATTAGAGACCAGCCAGAAGGATGAGGGAAGCAAGGTTCCGGGAGAGATAGCTGGAGAAAGGGGGCTTAGTGAGGAGGCTGATGGGGCTGTGTGGAGCTGGTATACAATGTGGAGCTCCTCTAACCTGAATTGTAGGGGAGCTGGGAAGCAGCAAAGGGTCTGCACAAAAATGGGAATTATCTGACCTCAAGTGCTAAAGGAACTCACTGGCTGCCACGTAGAAGTGAATGACTAGACCCCAGGGAAGGGGTAGGGAGGGGTTGTTCAGAGTCTTGGCAACACTGGGATGGGCACAATACGGGATGGAAAGAGCAAGAATTACTCCTAGACTTTTAGTTTATGCAAAAGGGGTTCCTGTTGGTTGAGGGGAAATCCTGAGAAAGAAGCAGTTCAGGGCAGGGACTCATGAGCAGCATTCCAGATGTGCTAAATGTGATTT
This sequence comes from Chinchilla lanigera, assembly GCF_000276665.1. Classification (NCBI taxonomy): domain Eukaryota; kingdom Metazoa; phylum Chordata; class Mammalia; order Rodentia; family Chinchillidae; genus Chinchilla; species Chinchilla lanigera. Next base: position 17,204,905 of record NW_004955442.1, on the reverse strand, counting down.
GCCTACTACACAGCCATGGTGGCTGCAGAGGAAGCAGTGGCATAGGAGAATATGGGCATAGGAGCAGTCCAAGATGGAACTTGAGGAGACAGGAGGCTGTGGCAGGAAAGGTGGCGCTCTAAAAGGCAAAGAAAAGAGCACTTTAAGGGTAGCCACTGCTGTGTCAAAGGCAAGCTGAGTAATGTGGCAGCAGAGATCTGGGCATGGAATTAGCAATTTGAGTGACTATATGATCTTGATGGGAAAATTGAGCAAGATAAGCTTTAAAAAGCCAGGAGAAGGGGAGGGAATCACATACTTTTTCACTTTAAGATAGGCAACATACCAGTATGTTGTACACTGATGAGGCTGGTCCAGTAGAAAAGGAAAAAGTGAAGATACAGGAATGGGGGGGCGGGTGTAGTAATATTGGAGTGGGCACAGGGGCGAGAGGCAGCTGGTCAACCAAGGGTGTAGAGAGGAGGTGGTGCTATCCAGGCTGTCTGTGTGTGTTTGAGACAAGGTCTTCTATCTCTTGGTGGAAGAGGAATTGGCAGGTGAGGCACTAGGGCAGCTCATAGCAGGAACTCTGGGATTTACATAGGATATTCCAAGTGAATATGAGGGACTAGAGGGCAGGGGTTGAAGGACATGACAATAATGACAGACCTGACTCCAAGGAGGGTGAGGGGGGTGGTACGAGGAAGTGGAGGGTCCACACAGGCTGTGCCCTGTGGGCTGCAGAACTGTAATAAGTAAGGTAGTAGGGCAGAGAATGGGAGTCAAAGGAAGCAACTTTCAGGGGCAGGATGCTTGAATGGGAAATACGGGGGCGGGAGGAGTGAGTACTGACCTGGAGAGTGAAGTCGCCAAGGAAGAGATGAAGAGATGGCCACAGAAGTGAGTGGTAGGGGCTGGTGAGACCCCTGGAGTCTAGTCAGTATAGTAGTGTGATGGAGTGACTACGGACACGGCACCACCTGTGACAAACACCATTGGGGAATTCTCTGAAGCATTATCATTTAAAATAAAATATCAGAAATGACCTAGCGTATGTCAACAGAGAATCAGTGAAATAAAAGTATGACACAGCATACAAAGGAACACCCTCGGCAGTTAAAAAAGGATTGAATCTGCTCTGTAAACATTAGTGTAAATCATAGTGCTGAGATAGAGTACATAAAGGTAGGCATTTAACTGGTGCGTAAAAACCACTGCTATCGGTGATCAAACATGTGGGTGTGAATAGCTTGTTTACAAAGTAGATGTCTGGGTACAACTCAGAAGTAGTCAGAAGAGGCTATGGTGGTAGGAGGGTCTAGAGGTCAGGGTTCGGGGTCCTTCTGCCTATCAGTCCCTTCTGCACCTTTTTCATTGGGTCCCATGGATATATGTGATGGAGCAAAAAGAATGAAGACAGTGGATTTAAAAATAAAGACGAGATAAAATAAAACCAGAAAACCTGAAAAGGTTATTTTTCAGAAAGGATGTTGATAAAAACCCCCTTCATTAAAGGGGCTTATTATTGCTCATGATGTGCAGGAGCAGTGGCCAAGATCTGCCCTGGGCTGTCAACCCACCCTTGCTGTAGGACATCAGTAGTCCTTATGAGAAAATCGCCCCAAATAAAACAATTTGCGCCCACTCAAATAAATACTTGGATGTTTCCCCTAAATACACAATTATCCCAGGGGAAAAAAAACAGCTCTCCAGGAATGGGCTGGCAGACCACAGGTGACCTCCCACTGCACCTCCTTAGATCTCTCAAATTGAAAAACTGACTTTAGGTCTGTAAAAGTACTGTGAACACTTCTGGTTCTCAATGTTCTTTTTTCCATGGTGTCAAAATTCAAAATTGTACATCTCCACTACTCCCCTCCATACCTCATATCTTAGGTTTTTTGATAAAATAATCAACAGACTGACAAATTCCTTCAGAGAAAAATATTCCCTTAAGATTTTAAAGGAGGTTACCTCATTTATTCAGAAAAAGGGGCAAATTTGGGCAGTACACAGAAAGATACACACATCCCAATTTCAGACTGTTTACCTGTCAGACTGTGCAACTGCTATTCCTGTATGATATGCACCTGTCTTCAACAGCTTCAGCTCTAAAGAAATCAAAGTTCTAGTTCAGTATTTTATACCTGAGTACTGCATGAGAACTTTGTAATGTTCCGTCACTGTTTTATTGGGGAAAAAATTGCTCCTTTAAAGGTATGGAATCCTGGGGAAAGGGGCCTTGGTGGTCATCTGCAAGAAGGAAAAAGACTAGAAAGAGAAAGTGATTTTCCAAGTCACCTAGGAAGTGTATTGGGTTGGGGTTGAAACTAATGCTTCCTTACTTTCAGTCCACACAATTTACCTCCGCTGCCTCAAGTCCCACCTCTAAGATTTACGAAGTCTTCCCTGTGATTAATCTTGGAGCCTCTCTCTTTTCATTAAGGCACAGCTCCCATTTCAAAATAGAAACCAGTGAGAAAACCTGAATGCAATGTTTGTAAACTTCACTTGTACATTACCTTCACACTTTTTATTCACTTAACTTTTTGCTTTAAAAAAACCTTAAATAGATAAAAACGGCCCCCAAAAAATCTACAAGGTACATCAAGTTCAATCTTGTCTACTAAACTCCAAGACTGCAGTCTGTCCTCTTCTGAAAAGGCATATAAGCAAGTGCTAATCAGTGTTGACTGCAAACATCCCAAACTGGAACAGTTATTAGGACTGAAGGTGAATTAAAAAGGGAGTAGGCAGATTAACTTACAAGTACCCTGTCAACTCTCACCAGCGATACTACCGTCGGTGCGTAAATACAGAAATTTTCTTTTGCATCATTGTCTTATGAACCAGTTAATTTAGCTTGCGAGTGGAGGCACTGAGAGTCCTAGGATTTCCCACTTCAGTAACTTCACCAAATATTTACAGGAAAAGAAATGATCGTCTCTTAAGCTCTTCCTCTGCACTAGGCATGCCATAGCTGTAATACCAACCCACCAACAAGCCTATAAGGCAAGTGTAACTTTTCAAAACCATGAGTAAACTGAGATTCAGAACAATTAAAGCGACGTAATGTCAGGTGACCTTGGTAAAGGAATCCCAGGGCTCACTAGCCATTATGCCCAAGTCGGGCTAGCCTCTCACGATCCTGTTTCCTAAAGGCCGGACGCATAAAGGTGCAAGACAAGGCCATCATCTTCCTTTTCATCTCTGCGAGAAATTACTGTCCCTGCATTCTAGCTAGTTTGTTCCCAAAAGTTTTCTCCCTCATCCACGTAGATCAAGTGAGAGAACCCGGACTCCCTACAGGCGAGGAGGCAGTGAGTGGAACCTGCTTTGGCGTGGAGACCCGGATCTCTGACGGCCGCACGGCCTCCCGGAGACTCAGTTTCTCCTCCCGTGCGACTGGGAAAAGAGACCTCACCTCAAAGAGCCGTGGGAGGGGCCGAAAAAGCAGAGCATTAACCACAACGCGTGCTCCCTCCAGACACGCGGCTAAGCGCTGGCCCGCCACCACCTTCCCGAACCCCCACATCCAGCTCGGGGTGGAGGATCACCCCGACAAAGAAAAGGCGGCGAGAATGCCGAACCCAGCCGGGGACCTTTTCCAGAGTCCCCGCCCCAGCCCGCCGTCTGCGCCGGGTCGGCATTCAGGAAGCAGGCACGAAAAAGGCCCGCGCTTCCTGCTTTCCTCAGCAGCCCGCCGCGGAGACCGCCTCCCGCCGCTCACCGGTAGTCAGGCCGAGGCTCTCCTCCCGGGGCGGCCACCGGTAACCTCTACTTCCGGGTCCGGCCGCTTCTCGAGTCCCCGCGTCTGGCGTGCCAATGTCTGCCCTCCGACGCTCCCACTTCCGTGTCAGCGGGTTCCGTGGTCTGTGCGTTCTGAAGCACGTCCTAAAGTCAGTGCGTCTACGCGGCAATTTGTATGGAGCCCGACCCCTGCCCTCCTTTTCCGCTGGGTACCGAGGGGATCCCCCAAGTTTTCAACCTGACCTCTCACTACCACGATCCGTAGGGGGCCCCCAAACTCACAGCCTAGGGGAAACAATGACAATTATCATTACAACGATTATGAAAGCATACATATGCTATTAATACTAAAGTAATAATAATAATCTACAGATGTGAGTATAGCAAGCGTCTTTCAATACTATAAACATTTGTGGAATGAATAGTCCGTGTTAAATAAAGTCTGGGATATGAATAATATAAATAAACCTGGAAGATGAATAAAAATATGTTTTTGTGAGAGCATTAGCATTGTGTAAAGTTTAAGTAATTTTCATGAGTTTGAGTAGCTTTTTTTTGGAGACAAGGCCTTCCCATGTAGCCCAGGCAGGCCTTCAAGTTGAAATCAACCTGCCTCTGCCTCCCAAGTAGCTGAGATTACAGGCACACACCACCGTACCTGGCTTTTGATAGCTATTACATAATGATGTACACACATTTCCTTGGCTCTCTGTGGTCACTTTCCCGAACCTGCCTTTATTGGAATACCACCCGCATTTAGATGCTTGGGGGGAAAAATTTACGGACAAATGAAGGTTATGAAATGCCACAAATTGAATCCCCCTGTGAGATTTCACTTTCAAAACAGAACTCATGATTTTGGAATCCATTCCTTGGCAGATTATCTCCGAAATGGCGTCTCCATCATCCTGGTTGCTCCCTTCCAAGTTTCAGAGACATCCTGGACTCCTCCCTTTCTCTCACTTGGGACATGATCACAAATCCTGTCTTGAAATATATTAGAGACCCACTTAGTCCTCTCTGCCTTTGCTGCCACCACCCTGATCCAGACTCCTGGAACCACCTTAAAGCCCTACTATCTGGCTTGTTCTTGCGCTTTCACCATATCGTGATGCAGCATGGCAGATGCTGGAACCATGCCCTTGGACTTCCTAAAATCCAAAATTGTGAGCCAAATAAGCCTCCATTATTATTAGTAGTAGTAGCAGTAGTAGTACACAGGGTCTGTGAGCAGTTAATGATTAACTTGCGGGTGGAAAGCATACAGGCTATGCGAGAAGTGAGTCCTTAAACAACGAAAAGTTTAGATTAGTGAGGTATGATGTGCTTGGTGGTTATCCTTTTCCTGTCTCCAAAAAACTGCCCAGCCGTGAGACAGCTTCTTGCCCAAACTGCTTT
>NW_004955442.1:17179464-17183040 GCF_000276665.1 Chinchilla lanigera | reverse complement strand
TGGTTGACCAGTATTGCATGTCTATATCTGTTTTCATGAGAAGCCACTTTGAAGATATCAATATGGAATACAGCAAGTATTGTTAATTCCCTACCACTTTGTTTGTAACTCTGTATTGTCTGTACTGTGCTTGTGATGTTGTAAAATGTTGTATGTCTGTTAATGTTTCCCTCCTTTTATCTTTAAAATAAAAAAATAAAATAAAATAAAATATTTGGAAATCTCTACAGTAATGATCACTTGACAAAGTGAAAAAATAAAATATAAAAAGGAAATATCTAACTTTATGTTGATAATTCATTACTCATTGAATTTGAAATAAGAAAAGATCTCATTTTAGCCTCATGGTATAAAATTATTGTCTACATATGTAGATTCATTGGAATGTTGACTAATTTATTGTGAAATGCTTCCCCTTGTGTTTCTTCTATCTGATATATGCATAGCAGTTGGCTTTTTTTTTACCAAAAAAGTGTGAACTAAATCATGGCCCTGCCTTGGCTCCCTTCCTCACGGTTTTTTTCCTCATGATTTCATACTAATAGGACATTTCTCCCTTACCTTTCCTGCCCTCCACTTAGTCCTTTTTAGCGTATTCCCTCCACACCAAGGGATCAGTTTTAGGTTTACTCTGGCTTTCAGGAAGATGTTTGATCATGCTTCCTAATTTCTGTGTGCTCAGAAAGCAGATTTGGTCTAAAGCTACCTTAAAAAGAGTTGGGTATAGCCAGGGAAAAGGATGGACGTGTAGCTGGGGATATAGCTCAACAGCCCAGTGTCTGCCTGGCAAGCATGAGGTTATAAGTTTGATTCCTGGTACAAAAAAGAAAAGAAAAGAAAAGGATGGAAGGTACCAACTCCAAGAAACTGCTGTGTTCTACAGACAGTCCGTGAATCCAGATGCTGGGGCTTGAGGGCAAGGCTGAGGGAACAGAGATGAGGGACAGCTGCGCCAGGTAGGGACCAGCATAGATGAAAGTATATGACCCCCATCTAAATCCTGTTGCTCCAGAGGCCAGGACCATCTTCTGCAGAGTGTGGAAAGGACTTTTCCCAGCACATGTGGTCACCGTAGGAGACAATCTTTCCAGGTGGGTGATACAATGGTCCTGGAATGGCAAATTTAAAACTGCAAAAGCAAAGTTGGGCCCAGTGTATCATTATGTTTGAAGGTTGACTCTCCTCTTACTTATTGTTTAACTATATGAGTTTATATGCAAAGTGCAAGAAGCAGCATTTATCCTTTCTGTGATTAGTAAGGACCAAAAACTTCTGACGATATCAGTGGTGGGGCCAGTGCATGGGATGGTAGTATTCCCATTGCTCACAAGCGGGAAGGTCTCCTTCGCCAAAGGACTGTGTGCTCTGGGAGGTGCCACTCCTCTTTCGCAAATTATGCATGAGTTACTGGATGAAAGAATGAATGTCAGTTCCCCATCACCCACCAGCCTGTCCTGAGGAGGAAGGAATGATGGGTCCTAGATATGTTTGCAGCTGTGACTAAACAAGGCATGCGCAAAATGCTCTGTGTCTGCAGGGTCCTGACCACCCCTCACCTGGGCCCATTTTGCTGTTGACCAGAGAGGCAGTAGGAATGATAAAGTTTGTGGAGTTGGCATGGTTGGCTAAGATGCACAAAGTACGCTCTTCATCAGGGAGAGAGTGGACATGGAGCAGCTCAAGACACAGGGTTCATCTAAGACAAAAGTGTGCCCACTCCGCCACATACTTATGAGATGAGGAGGCCTGGTGATAACCAGGTGCTCAGCGCCACCTGGTGCACACAGGTCGCTTCACCCATAGTCAGCCCTGCCCAGATTCAAGAGGAAGAAACATGAGCTCCAGCTATTAGTGGAAGAATGAGTGTGTGGGACAAGTGAACTTCTGGGCAATCTTGAAATTACTTCTGGCTGTGGGTTAAGTATTTGTGTGACATCTTCTTCCCCAAATTGATGGTATAAAAAGGTAGAACCTGGGAGTGCAGCAGGCAAGCTAGTGGCTCCAGCCTGGGGTTGCCTGTGGCTGGGCTCCGGGCGCAGACTCTGTACCCCGGCCCCAAGGCAGCCATACAGAGGCTGTGGGCAGTGTATCATGCATTGTTCCCTCTACCTGGTGATGATAACAACATAGCCTCTGCCTCACAACCCCACCGCTATGGTGCAGCATTGCCTGTGGCCGGCAGCATGTGGGTAAGGTCATGTCCAGGTCCAGACAAACCCAGGCTGAGCGCCACTGAGCAACTTGGCAGATCCAGCTTGCTCGACTTTATGGAGGTGTAAAATAGGCATGAGGTCACATGAACCTTAGCCATGCAGTACAGTGAAACTGGTGGGCCCACTGTGACTATTCTCTGTTCCTCTCAACCTGCCTTCACCTAAAAGTCTCCACTTTTAGAGACCAGATTGCTACATTCTGGAGACCAGGACAGCTGTGCTTCATTCATTTCTGCAAGTAGTCATGACTATTGGAGAAAGAAATAGTTTTAGCTACAGCAAAATTAATTTTTGTCCATTTTATGGAAATCCTGATTTTGTTTCTAATCTTGATGGCTTTTTGCTAAAGGTATGAACAATCAAAGAGCTGATCTGGCAAACCCACCTTGCTGAGAACACTTAGAATAGGTTCTACTCTTCCCCTGGTGCCCACTGCCTGCTGCTGGGCCTGGCTCTACTTGGAGCATGGTGCTGTCCCTGTACCTTCTGGAATGTGCCCCCAAGACAGACAGAAATGTATCTCTTCTTGGAGTTGTGGGGGAAAATTGCCATAAAGAGTATTATTAAGGCCTCTTTCACCAGCAGGAGCAACATTATCAAGCTAGGGTGGCCAGTCTGAAATGCCAAAGCAAAAATGACAAAAAATGAGTGAAAAAATGAGGTCACTGCAGGAGAGAAGGAATGCAGGGGCTAACGGCATAGGCTCCCGCAGCAACAGCGAGCAAGCCCTGGTGACGAATTAGAGTTCCTTCACTCCCAGATCGACAAGGCCAAAGTCAGTGTAGGTGCCAAACTGCCCAGGGAGTATGGGGTTGTCTCCTTGGAGAGCTTTACCTTAGTGAAAGTTTTTCAGTTGGAAATGGATATCAACTCCCACCCTGAAGAAAAGCCAGTTAGAAAAGACAAACAAGATGAATTGGTAGAAATTGTTGAAGCTGGATTGGAGATCCTTAATAATCCTGATGAAGAGGAAGAACAGGAAGATGAGGAGGGTCCCCCTTGGAGAGAAACTGATATTTAATAAAAGTGACCATATGGAAGGTTACTGTTGCACCGAGGGAGATAAGGGCACCTGGTACGAGCTCTTTTTCAAGAAGGCTGATCTGATGGGGGTACAGATGTGTGACTCCCTTCCTCCCTTCCTCCCTTCTGGGCCTCTGACAAAAGTGAAGAGCGACGTGGTTGACATCAGCAGAGCTGTCATCAACATCACTGTGTCCCTTGCCCAAAGAATAGAAGTGTTCATACAGTTCATGCAGCACTTCAGGGATCTTTGTATTCGTCAGGATAAGAGGATCCATCTCACCGTGGTGCACTTTGGTAAAGAAAGACTATCTACAGTCAATTTTTTTTTTTTTTTTTT
>NW_004955442.1:17162594-17179364 GCF_000276665.1 Chinchilla lanigera | reverse complement strand
CTATGCAGTTCAGGCTGGCCTTTAGCTCACTTTGTAGCTCAGGCTGGTCTCGAACTTGTGACAATCCACCTGCCTCGGCCTCCCGAGTGCTGGGATTACAGGTGTGCACCACCATGCCCAGCTGCAGTCAGATCTATCCTAGAATCTGTGGCAAGTGAGTCTCACCTTCGCAGTTACACCATGATCACATCGAATGAAGAATTTAATGAAATGACTTGTCAGTGTCGATCAGATTTCCTGACTAATGGTGGGTTCACTTCATGGAAGTAAAAGGCAAGGGTTGACATGTTTACCTGTAGAAATACTTACACAGAGACCTAATTGTGGTCCAGACCCCAGTTCCTGGTCTTTTCCTCCTCTGGCACGAGAAGCACCGTGCAGATGAGCTGATGCAGGAGCAGTACCGCATATGCACCCAGCCCAAGGCCCTGAGCGAAGCCCCGCCCTCCCACCTGGGTGTGATGGTCTTGTGGGAGGAGATCAAGCTGCACCTTCACAAGCAGGTCTACTGGAGGAACAGAGAGGCTGCCAGGCAGTGCTCACAGCACGTTGTGCACAATCTAACCACAAGGCAGCAGTATTAGCCTTAATTCCTCTTCCAGATGACGTGCCTGTCCTGGAGAAGACAAGTTTCTCACCTTCCTTCTAATGTTGTTTTTGCAGTTCATCATGTTACAAGAAGAAAAAAAAAAATGAATGTTTCAGTAGAAAATCTGCTTTGTGATGTACTGCGCTGTGGAGTAATCAACAAAAGGAAATTAGTGTTTGCTCTAGAAATAGCCTGGGGTCCATTAAAACCTGGGGCCTGTGTTGCATCAGGCGGGGTGGGGCGTGCAGCTGGCCACTCAGCAGAGGCTTCACTTAGAGGGACGTGGGGCATGGATGCACTGCTCCACCTGTAGACTAGCACATCAGTCAGCCTGCTTCTTTTTTAAAGGAGAGCTTTGGGGGTTGATAGCACGATGAATCCTTTTCACTGAAGTGGTGAGTAATGCTGCATCTGAAATCCTACTCTGTTGACAGAAAGTAGAAATAAAGCCCCAAAGTAACCTACTGTTGCTTAGTCCCCAGAGGTCTGTTCCTAAGCAAATGGGTAAAAGTACAAAATAGGTTAGACTATAAAGTGTATCACGATGTTCTGGATTAGTAGTCAGAGTTGCTGTCAGCTGCTTTGAATGAACAGAATTAAATATAGAAACATTTTTAAGGGAGCACTTGATATATTGGCGTGCTGGCTACCAGCTGTGTCTGGAGCAGAAGCTTGTATGAGCCAGACACATGGGGCCTTCCTCAGAAGGCATAGACCAGATGTGCAAGCAGGGTTTGGCTTCTGCTTTACCTTTCCTCATTTAGCATGCATTCATTTATAGGTATTATCCTTTGTTTTCTGATATTCTGATTTGCTACATCTGTATCTACATTATAATACTTTGAGTGGAAAGAGCTTTCACTGAGGGAGTAAAACAAACAAATGAGGTATAAGATCAGTCTGATGTAAAAGAAAGGATGACAAAAAAAAAAAAAAGAAAGGATGACAGTCTAACAGAAAGGAGAAGGGCTAGTAGCTTTAGAGAAATACATCAGTCACAGACAGGATGTTGTTTTAATTCAAGTATAACATCAATGAGACAAGATGAGTAAATTATACTCAGACAAGACTATACTACATTATTTATTACACATGAGCCTTTTACCATTGGGCCAATTGCTAGATCCAGAAATTGGGAGAAAAGGGGAAAGGCATGCATAAGCTTTTGTAACCTTTGCCTCTTAAAAGGAACCTGCTATTTGTATATAAACTCCCAAAATTCACAAGACAAAAATTATTACTGTTTTTGCTCAGTAAAGCATATCACCTAAAATGTTACAAATTCCAAATATCTAGGTGCTCCATGAATCCAATTTTCAATAATTAATTATTCTTACAAATTGTAAGTTGGGAGGGTGTCGGCCCATTTGGGGAGCCCAAGGGAAATTTTCACAGGTGAGGTCCCCAGATTAAAGAATACACATGTGCAAGACATCAGCAAGAACAGCAGACATCATGGAGCAGAGCCGAGCACAGGCGCTCAAGTATACAAAAGCAGCCTGGGTCTTTTTGTGTGTGTGTCTTTTTGAGACAGAGTCTCACTATGCAGTTCAGGCTGGCCTTGAACTCACTTTGTAGCCCAGGCTGGCTCAAACTCACAGCGAGCCTGGGTCTTTATTGTATAATTCTTTTTTGGTACCGGGAATCAAACTCAGCCCCTCACACTCTCCAGGCAGGTGCTGTGCCACTGAGCTAAACCCCTGGCCCTGTTGTATAATTCTTATACAGGTCGCTATGTCATATTTACATTCTTACATGCTACCCTCATTGGTGCATGCATAGTTATCCACTGCTAAGTCATGGTTACATAACTATATCCTGCTGTGCACCTGTGCAGGACAAGCAGGATCACATCTTCAGTTGTCCTTAGGTGCCCCTGAGCTTTGAAGTAGTCTGAGTGGTTCTCACAGGGAATATTTCTTAAGATATATGAAAGTTCTCTCCAAAGTTATGTAGGCCATTGTCTTCTTTTGTATGCAGCTATTTATGATGAAGACCAGCAAATTATGGTATTAAAATGAGAGAATTCAACTATTTGCAAAGGTAAGTTGCCACTTGCTTTTGTGAGAGAATCAAGTGATTTTTCCTTTATTTCTATTTTTTTTTTAAACTAGCTTATAATCTAAAGATGGAAGCTGAGGAGTGGGACCATCACTATGTTTTTGACATTAAATGGTACTAATAAAGTATTTTATTGCCAAAAGTTAAATGAAAACATGGTGTTGTAGTCAGAGTTTGCAAGGGAATAGATTTAGTACAGGACACATAATTTATAAGATTATTTTATAATATTCACCCAAAAAGTCAAGTGTAGAGGAGTGTAAGAGCTCTGTCCATATACTAGAGACACAAGCAATCCAGCTGAGGGTCTGGATCCCATTGCAATGTCCTGCATGAGTCCAGCTGGGGGCCTAGAGCCCACGACAATGTCTCATGCAAGTCTATATCAAGGATCTACATTAGGAAGCCCCAAAGGTCAGTGGTGGAAGCTAGAAAGTTTGCACCAGTAAAGGATCTGTGCCACTAGGCTGAGGGATCTGCACTAGAGCGAGGAAGTGAAGCTCAAAGTAAGGTCCAGAGCTCCCTTGAAGAAAACCACAGCCATCCTCAGCAACAGAGGGGACCCAAACTCCTCTGACGTGAGAACAGCTGAGTTCATATCGGGAAAACCAGCATGACAAACTTCTCCGGCAACAGCGTGCCATCTTCGCCTCCAGTTCTCCTTTTATGCTGTTGGCAACAATCCTCAGGTGGGCCTTTCACACCCAGGACCATGCTGAATCAGTTCAGCTGGGTGTTCCAAGTTGACTATTAGTTAATCCACCACACATGATAAATTAATTTTTATTATAAAATATCATAAATACAGAAATGTGCATAATATATCACTATGTACTTCAAGAACAATAAAGCAAACACCACTGCACCCCCACCCAGGTGAAGATATGGGCCTCCCAGTGCCAGAACCCTGGGCACCTTTCTGGACCACATACCCCACCCTCTCCATGGTACTTGGGTTGTGTGATGTTTCCACTTGTTTCTCTTCATACTTTTCTCAACTACTCATGTATCTCTGCCCAATATATTGTTTAATTTTGCCCATTTAAAAAAAAGGTAGGCTGTATGGGAAGTGATTAGGTCATGGGGGCAGTGCCTTTATGAATGGGATTAATGTTTTAAGAGAGGTCAAATAAAGCCCCCCATCATGCAAGGGTATAGTGAAAAGGCAATTACCTACAAATCAAGAAATGGATCCTCACTCGACACCCTATCTGCTAAACCTTGATCTTGGACTTTTTCCAACTTTGAGGTCTATAAGGAATAGACTTCTGTTATTTACAAGCCACTCAATCTAGTATTCTGTTTTACAATAGCCTAAACTAACAATTATGTATGGCTTCTAGGGTCACAGTAATGAGCTACCATAGATGGGGTGGCTTAAATAAAAGAAATCAATTGCCTAACTTCTGGAGGTCAGAGGTACAAGACCAGCACATGTGATTCCTTCTGAGGGCTCTGGAGGAAGAACTTTTCTCAGCATGAAGATGACCAACTTCTCTCCACACCACTTATCATCTTCTCTCTATGCATGTCTATCTTTGGGCCCAACTTCCCCATTTTTATAAAAAGATCAGTTGTTTTGGATCAGGGTTCCATCCTTATGATCTCAATTAACCTCATTACCTCCTTTAAGGCATTATCCCCAAATAGTCGCACTGGAAGTTATGGCTTCAATATATGAATCGGGTGGGGGCATAGTTTAATCTGTAAGAGGGCCAAAGTGTGCCTGTTTAGTAAGTTGGGAGTAGGGAGGGGAGTGATGCTGGGCCCCCCATGCTTTGCTCGTGAAACCCCATACATCCACTTTGTTCTAGGAAGGAGAGGAGCCAGGATGAAGCCCCTATGGAGTTTGAAATGGGATAGAGCACCCTATTTCTTTCAGGATCCCCAAATTCTCTGCTGTATGAACTAGGTGTTTTCACCACCCTGAGGATATATCCTCTCTTCCCGGTTCACCAAGCATTTAAATTTGGGCAAGAAACTTCTTTCTGTGGGGCCCAGCTTCCCCATGGGGATTAAAGGCCATCTTCCCTCAGGGGCCTGCACCAACCAGCATATTTCATGGGCACTGGTCCATGAGCTGCCAGCAGGTGCTTCCTTCCCAGCCACTTCCCCATGGCTAGCCAGAGTCCCAAATGCTCACCAGACGAACCGACCGTTCCCCTAAGTGACCCTGTAAACCCAAGAGAACCTGGGATGATAGTGACAGGAACGGAATCAGGGGTGCAATGGCCCCTCCTCTTGGAGTAGAAAGGAGGGTGCTAGCCCAGCCCATGAGGGCCACAGAGCTCTGCAGGTTGGCATCATGTCCTGTACTCCCATCCTACTCATGCTACTGGCCTACTGCACAGGTGAGGGAACCCCCCAGTGCCCAAAGCCCCTGCCCTTTCCCTTGCCTTTCCCTCCCTTGGGGACCCATGTGCTTCTGTGTTCCTAGGTTATGGCACCCAGCCTGTGCTGCATCAGCCGCCGTCTGTGTCCTCATCCCTTGGAACTACAGTCCGCCTAACCTGCACCCTGAGCAGTGACTATAATATTGGCTTTTACAGCATCTTCTGGTACCAGCAGAGGCCAGGCCAGCCTCCGAGGTTCCTGCTAAGATACTTCTCATACTCAGACAAGCACCAGGGCCCTAAGGTCCCCCCTCGCTTCTCTGGATCCAAAGACATGGACAGGAACCAGGGATATTTGAGCATCTCTGAGCTGCAGCCTGAGGATGAAGCTATGTATTACTGTGCTTTGGGGACAGGGCGTCCAGAGAGGGAGAAGGAAATGGAAAAGGAGAGGGGGGAAGAAAAGGTCCCAGGTACCCAGGGCACATATACCTTGACCTGAAGATGGGCTTGATGGGAGAAACTGGTGTGGGGAGGAGGAGCACGGAACCACAGGGCTATGCAGAGCAAGAGGAAACCACTCACCTTGTCCTTGTCCGGCAGTTGCTGTAACCCCACTGGTAGTGCATTACAGAATTAAAGCTGTTTATCCTGGAAAGTTGTTTTTCTGAGTTTGATCTGCCTGGTACATGATCTCATAGGATGCATCTAAAACCAAACAAGGACAAAGGTCCAGGGAAACTGGTCAGTCATGGTCACGTGGACAGTGCTCTCCTGAGCTCTGACCCTTGAAAGTCATGGAGGAGAGGGGTCGATAAAAGCTCCTGGGAGAAGCATTCGTGCCCAGGGCAGGACCACCTTTTGTCATTTGATTATGTGCAACAGTTTCAGGATGAACAAGGTTAAGAAAATGCTTTTAATGGGCCTCTGGGGAGAACAGGTGCCAAATGAATAGATCTGGAGCAATTCTTCCCACCTTGGTACTAGCGACATTTTGGACCAGACAAATCATAATTATTGTTATAGGGCTGTCCTTTGTGTTAAAGATACTGAGCCCACCAGATGCCCCTTAACCCCCATTTGTGACAACTCAGAATGTCTCCAGACACTGCCAAATGCTCCCAGAGTAGCAAAGTTGGCCACTGGTCTCCGTGAGAGAATGCTTTTGCTCTTCTGGACAGGGCAGTAACAATTTCCATAAAGGGCCAGGTAGGAACTGTTTTTGGCTCCCTAGGCCATCCTGTCTCTGTTGAAACTACTCAGTTCTGTTCTTATAGCAAGAAAGCAGCCACAAATGATATGTGAACAAAGGAGGATGCCTGTGTTCTTGTTAACTTACAGAAAGAAACGGGGCTTGGCTGGATGTGACACGAAGCCCATAGACAGCCAAGCCCCACTTTAGGGAATCACTTGTTCCTGCCCCCAGGTTTCAGCCAAGCCATGCTTTGTGGGATCATCAAGATCTTTCTCGATTCCTCCTGCCTGATGACCCCAGGGATCGAGGGATCTAGAGGCACAAGGGTCATGGTCTCATGGAGGCCACACTGGGTTTGTTGGATGAAAGTGTAATAGGAAGGATCCCACAGCTCTGGCCCACAGGTGACACCGTAAGCTCCTGGGTGGTGAGTCAGAATGTGCCCTGCAAAGAGGGACCCTCTACACAGGGTGTCCACACAGCGTATGGACCTGCCTCATACTCAGGGAGGTGCCAGGTACATCATCTCTCCTGTGATCCCAAGAATATCCATTTACCACTGCTAAAAAGACCCTGCGGGTCCCTAGGAGGTAGACATGTCAATATCAGCCTTTCCTCCTGAGGCCTCAGCTCATGTCATTCTTGGGAACCTTTTTGCTTCCATTTCCTCAAATTCACTAATTTCCCTGCTCCTGCAGGCTTTTGCCCCAGGCAGGGACCTCCAGGTCCACATTTCTAAGGGCTGGCTGGGTGGTTTTCAAAGAACTCTGTCTTTTGCTTATATCCTGACCCCCTTGCTTTTATCCTCTGTTATTCTGAGGTTTCATGCCATGACATGAAAGCCAGAAAGCAGGCAGTCAGGTTGGACTTCATCACCCTGTCACTTCTGCCCCATTGGCTCAGTGGACAATGATACCCTGGAACTGGGCCTCAGACCAGCAGGTCTTAGCTCTGACTGGCCTTACAGAGATTAATTGATTAGGCCTAAAAGCCAATGGTATATGTAAAGGGGCCAACAATAGTGCTGGCTAACTTACAGAAAGTGTCTAACCTAGGCTTACCTGTCATGGGTGTGCAACAAAATTCTAGCATAATCATCTCATCAATCTCAGGGCTGTTCTTCCCTCCTGTCCAATTGTTTGCTTTCATCTGAGTCACTTCTCACCTCGACTACTGTCTAGCCTCCTGCTCATACTCCTGCTTCAACCTAAACTCTACTCCTCATGAGTCCTAGATCCAGCCTTGCTTGCGCTCCTCCTCTCTGACCCATGACTATCTGCCATGCACTAAGGCATCTGTAATTTCCAATTTTCTAATGGCTACATTACAGAAAAATAACTGGGCATGGTGGTATGTACTCCCAGCAATTTGGAAGGCTCAGGCAGGAAGATTGCTTGAACCTAGGAGTTCAAGGTCAGCCTGGGCAACATGAAGAGACACTATTTCAAAAAAGAAAGAAAGAAAAAAGTTAATAAAACAAGTGAGATGATTTCTAATGGTATATATTTATTTAGTATGATATATCCCAAATATGATCATTTTAATGAGCAATTAATATAAAAAGCAGTTGTGAAACCATTTAAACTATTTTTTTGTATTTGAAATACAGTATATATTTTACACTCTTGGCTCGTCTCAGTTTAGACCAGTCACATTCCAAATGGTCAATATCTGCTTCAGCTTGTGAAAAGACAGCTGGGTTGGAGGGACAGAATTCAGACTCCTTATCATGACACAGTCTAGGAAGGCTGGTTCAACTTCTGTCCTAAACCCATTTCTTGTCCACCCCTTTATGGCCCATTTCTCTAACCCAATTCTTGTACACTCCTTTATCATCCATTTCTGCCACGTTAAGTCCATTGCATTGATCGGCACCTGATTCATTTGGTTGCCTCCAAACCTTTGCTCAAACTGTTTACTTGTCAGAAAGACTTCCTGTTCCTTCGCGGTGTCCCCCCGGGTGGCTGCACCCGCTCAGGGTTCCACAATGATCTTGGCTCTCTCCTTGGCCAGATGGTTCCTTCACCTTTTTATGGAGTTATTAACTTCCCCCAATGTGCAAACAGCTTGTTTTCCTATCTATATTTAGCACCTACCACACCGCTCTGATTTTATTTAGCAAGGCTCCCTCCTGCACCAGCTGGCAAGTTCTCTGTGGGCAGGGTCAGTTATGTGTCTGATAAACACTAGATGAGAAGAGAGTTGAGTAAATAAATGAGTCAATGAATGTATGACCGAGGGAATTTTGGGGGTTCCAAAGACTTTGCTATTCTGTGATTCCGTTAGGCGGCTGGAATTGTGTTTCCTGGAGCTTTCATTTCTACCAGCAGGGAACAACCAGCAAACCAAAATTTGAAAATAAAACAACTATACAATATATCATAGGTTAAAAAGAGATAATGTGGGAGAAGAAAAATAGCACAAAGCAAATGAGACAGGATAGGGAAGGGGACAGACACATGGACATGAGCTGTTCAATTACTCCCAGACGGGCAACAGACGGCTTGTCTTATTTTTGGAAAGGGTCCTCCCAGGAGCAAGTATCAGCCATAGACAGACACCTTCTCCTGTCTTGTTGCATGTCACTTCCCTCTGACGAATCATGCACTGGGTACCTTGCCAGTCCTGTGCCTCCCAGGATACCATAGCAGCCGCGTGCTGCCCAGGTCCCACCTTTCCATTCCTGCATCAGCCTGGCCCAGGCTCAGATAACTGGTCCGGAAGGGCCACCTGATCAGTGTGACCCCACTGGAGGTTTGTGCTGCCCGTTTAGGTGGGAGCGGCAGGCTGCTTTCCTCCAGCCCAGACCCAGGTATGGGTGATCCATCAGGGTTTTAGAGCACCCTTATAGGAGGCTTTACAGGAGGCTTTTACAAAGGTTCTGCCTCTTAAGTCAAGGTCCCTTTGTTCCATTCCTTTGTTCATTTGTCTTCATATTATTTTTAAAAGCTGGTCATAGTATGAATATATCCTACATATTCGTTTAGCACCTCCTGATTTGTAACTTGCTTACTCTACAGTTAAAAGATTTTTGTCTGACAATTAGTGAAAAGTCTATGCGTACTACGTGTACATGTACATTTTTCTCACTTTTTCCATCCAACACAGTGGCATGCCCATTATTTTGTATTACTGGTATTGTAGGTTTATTCTTCCTGCACTTACTACTCATTGCTAATTAAACTTACGGCTAAGCATACTGGATAGCACTTGATGTAATGGGCAGTGTATATTCTACACGTTTTTTCTGTTATTTAACCGTGGGTGTTGCTAGTATATATTGACAATTCCTTGACCAAACTCCAGCCAGGTTCCTATGGACCATTTTTCAACTAGACCTCAACCTTGGCCTATACAGATTTGAACAAACACTTAACATAATTCCTAACAGTTCAAGGCTACATCTCTAGGATGACCCGAGACCCCATTAAAGTGCCTATCTGAGAAAACTATATGAAGAATATATTCTTTGTTACAGCCAGCACCTGAAGACAGGAGCCCTGTCTCCCAGGCTCCGTGGGAAGGTAAGAGCCTAATTTCAGTAAGTTCCAGTTAGAAAACCCCAGGTGGGCTTTACATGGACAAACCACCTTTCTTTCCTTTTGTAATTTTTTCCTTACTCTAGCATTTATGTGCCCCTCCTCTCCTTTATTACTCCCTCCTTCTCTCTGTCTCTTTTTTCATGGTAACAAAGCTTTATTCAAGGCAGGAAAAGAAACAAACTCCACAGAGCAAGTTTGGCCCAAGTAAAAGTAGGAGAAGTACGCCCTGCAGCATGAGGTGGGCTTTGTGCAAGAGAGAGCAGAGTGAGTGGAAGAGCCCCAGCCCTGTCCCAGCCCCTGAACTAAAGCCCTAAGGAGAGCCTGTTCCTGAGCGCTAGATCACTCTCCATCACCCCTCCAGGCTTCAGGGGCGTGCTCCACAGACTCAGGGCCCCTTGGGGAAATGGGGAACCAGAGTGTGTTAAATATATCCCATCCATGGCCCCAGAGGTGGTGGCTGCTGTAGGAAGCAGTTAGGCCTTGGTCCCAACCACAGCAGGGCAGTTAGCAGGTGTCTCTCTAGGAGGGATCCCCAGGGGTAACTGCCTTGGCCCCTGGAGAGGGTGGGCTGGGGGCGGGGACCCAAACCCATCCAGTCTGAGCAAGAGCTGTGTGTCCAGATCTGTGTGCACTGGTGTGGCCGCAGCGGGAGGGCCAGGGCCACATCCTCCGGGAAGCCCACAACGCAAGTGGGGTCAGAGGTGCCCTTGACCCTGAGGGCAGATGAAGCCAGGAACAGGCCAGGTGAGCTGTAAGGTCCCTGGTGAGCCCGGCCTTCTCCCCAGGAGGTGCAAGGGCCTTCTGTTGCTTCTGCTACTAGGCCTGGCCAGAGGCAACCAGGGGCCACAGGCCCTAACAGCAGCACCACGGAGCAGGACCCCAAGCCCAGGAGCCTCCAACCTGTGGAACATATGGGGCAGGTAAGGGGCCACGAAGGTGGTAGTGGGGCATCCCTGGGACTGGGCTGAGAATGGACAGTTGAGCATGGGGCCGGGGCAGAAGCTGGCTTAAAATATTGATATTTTGTCCATCATGGATTTATTTGCATTAGTATTTTTAAATGTTGTATTAAAATATTCATTACTGAGTCTTCTGGCACCTGTTAAATTTTGTCTCAAGGCTATGGCCTTGCTAGCCTCTCCCTACTCCTCTGGCTGGGGCAGAAATGGAGGGCAGGATGGCTGCCTGGATGGTGGCCGCTGTCCAGGCAGCGTTCTTATTTAGCTCCTCCTTTCCCTCTTCTCCTCTCGTCTTCTCTGCTCATGGCCCCCTCTAAGCCCTTACTTCAGCTGGAACACCAGGTAGTGGGCTCCAGCTTATGCTGTAAGCAAGGCCTTCCCTGGGGGACCCAGATCACCAGACCTTCACCAAAGATTCTGTCCAGGCCCTGCCCCCACACCCAGGATCCCAGGTCTTCCCAGGATGAAGGTGCCTCCATGGGAAAGGCTCAGGTAGGGTCTGTGGGGCCCAGGGTGTGTGTCCCCAGCCCCTCCTCTTTGTGTGTGGTGGAAAGTCCCTAGACAAAGCACTGAGCATCTGATCCATTTATGACAATCTATGATGCAACAGCTTGTTCATCACTGGTGTACTTCATATCCAATGGGTACAAATCATTGCAGGGGCAGAACTCCCCCCTCCCCCAATGGTTCCATGAGACAGGTTGTGCTGCTATCCCGTTTTCACAAATGGGAATAGCAAACAGAGAGGTGAAGTGGCCTGCCCAGTGTCACTTGGCACAGACCCCAGGGGCCAAGCTTGATAGCCTCCAGCTCTCCTCTCTCCCCACCCTGGAAGCTGGTGGAGCTGATAAGGTCAGCAATGTGAGGCACGCTGACTGGATGAGACCTTGCAGCCTGACACTTGTCTTGGGGATGCTGAAATTGCCACAGTGAGGGGATCCAGCAGGAGGGGTGGATCCTCAGCTGTGTCAGCCCTATGGCCACTGGGGTAAGCCAGCACTGGACGATGTCCAGCCAGGACCTGAGTCTCAGCATACTTCAGGTGCTGCTGAGCAGACAGTCCCCACCAGGGTCAGGCTCTGTGCTGGGCTGAGGTGCTGGGGGATCGGGGGAGAGGTGACCACTGAGGTGACAGTCACATGCAGTGTGATGTCTATAGAATGGAGACAGACCTAGGATGGATAACTGGAAGAGGGATCCACCTGCGCAAGGGCATTACAGGCATGGAACTCTTAGGATGCACGGTGGCTGGCTGGGCTGGAGTTGGTGGATCAAGGTGATCTGAGACGGGACGGCCAGCCAGGCCCAGCCGCATCTCTAGAGGACAGATTCAGGTGGGGAATCCTGCGGCATGTTTGTAGGGAGGCTACCTGACTAGACTTGGATAGGTAGGCAGAGGTGGTAATCTGGACCTAGAGAGACCCTAGGCAGGGTGGCCTAGTGACCCAAAGTTTGACAGCTTTGGGAACAGACTCAGCGGATGGGCTAAACAGGAGAGGGCGGAGCAAGGACCACTCCCTGGCTTTTGTGATGAGCCATTAAGGAAATGCAGTGATATATCAACAAGTCAAAAAAAAAAAAAAGGTCCAAAAGAAGCGGTGATCTGCTGGGCATACTGAGAGCAAGCGCACTCACTGACTCGTTTATACACATTTACTGGGGGGCAGACCTGGAGATGTGGAGTGTAGGCCTGTCACAAGGACAGACCCACGGCCTGTTTATGGACAATGGGGAGAAGGGCGATGTGTCTGGGGGCAGATGCCTAAGCTGGCCGCACAGATCGCTGGGCGCTGGCTGGTGATGCAGAAGCACAGCAAAGGCAGCAGTTCGCAGAGGGAGGAGAGCTCCTGCAGCAGGACCAGCGCATCTGAGGGTCTCCTGTGCCTGCCCTTCGTTCTGTGGTCCAGGAGGCGCTGGGGGAATTGAGTAAAGGAGACTGTCAGAGGAGGACTTGCTGTTTTGAAAACACTGGCTGCAGATGGGAGGTTGGTTCGACCAGATTAGTTGAGAACCTGGGCAGTGGCAGAAAGAGGAAAGAGGGCAGTGGTTCCCTGGCCAGAAGTGGTGAGCTGAGACTATAGCCTATGCCTGGGCACCAGCAGGAGGCGCCAGTCCACCGGCAGCCAAAGGCCAACATTCCTGCAGAATTGGCAAGTGAATTTAAAGGGAGGATGCAAGAGTACTGACCAGGGAAGACAACATTCTCAAGACTGTCAGTGGGGAGGTTGAGTTTCTGGAAAAAAAACCCTGTAGTACCATGTATTACATTTCATACAAATGTGCATCCCTTTTTTATGTTTGTTTGTTTGTTTGAGACAGGGTTTCACTATACAGTTCAGGTTGGTCTTGAACTCACTTGGTAGTCAAGGCTGGCTTCAAACTTGCAGCGATCCTCCTGCCTCAGCCTCCCGAGTGCTGGCATTACAGGCGTGCACCACCGTGCCTGGCGAATCCCTCTTAATCCTGTAATTTCACTTCTGTATCTTGAGGGAATAATCAAAACTTCCACTAAGTGTTATAAATGTGTCCATGGGGGTAAAATGTAAAGAACCCAAATGCCAAATGATAGGAGGAGGTAAAATAAACTATGGTACATCCATGGTAGGGAATATTAAACAGTTAATATGTTTTAAGGATTCTAACCAAAAGATTTAAAACAGACTGCAATATGTCTTACTATCTATTTTTCTATTTTATTTACACAGTAAAATTCATAATTCTTAGTGTAGTAAAAAAGTAGTATTTTCTTTAAAAAAATCATAGAATCATGTGACCACTTCTACAATCAAATACAGACTATTTCAATCAACCCCTCCCAGCTTCCTTAGTGCCCCTTTATAGTCAGCACCATAATGACCCTCTCGTTTTACTTTTTCCAGAATATCTCATCAGTGGAATCATACAGTATATAATCTTTTTTTAAATCTTTTTTTTTTTTTTAGGTAATTCTAGATCCACATGCAGTTGTAAGAAATAGTACAAAGGCACCTCATGTACTGTTTCCCCAATAATAACACAACCTAAAGCTATAGTAAAATATACAACAGGATGTATAACCTGACCTTACTGAGCACTGGTGAAGATGTACAGCAACTCTTTTACATTGTAGAAATGCAAAAAGGTAGGCACCTCAGAGAACCATTTTTCAATTTCTAGTAAGTATACACTTAAGCATATTAAAGAAACCTGACTCTTAGACAGTTATCCAAGTGGGATGAAAACTTATATTCAAACAAAACCTTGCATGCAAATATTTTTAACAGCTTTATTCATCACTGCCCCAAACTGGAAACAACCTAAATATCCTTCTGCTGGCAAATGGTGAAACAAATTGTGATACATTCATAAGATGAAATGCTACTCAGCAATGAAAAAGAACAAAATGTTGGTAAATGAGACAACTTGGATGAATTGCAAAGGTGTTACACTGAAGTAAAGACAGATTCAAAGACACTGATACAGTCAAAGGACAGAACCTTTCTGTGACCACAAATATCACTCACATTGTTTTACAGCAACATTCACTTCTATTCCTCCAAAATCCTTCCTTAACCCCTGGCAACTATTAATTTTGTCTCCATTTCTGATTTTATCATTGCAATAGTTGCATGTGTGTGTGTGTGTGTGTGTGTGTGTGTGTGTGAAACCCTTGCTCTCCTACTGAGCTCTACCCCAGCCCGTGTTCTAAAAACTGAGTCATATAATATGCAACCTTTTGGGTATGGCTTTGACTCAGCCTAATTTACTGGATGTTCACTCGGGTGGTTGGAGGTATCATAGTTTGTTCTTTTTCTTCACTGAGTAGTGGTCCAAGCATGTACCCTTTTAAATCTGTCTTTAGTACCCTAAGCATGGCTAGGGTACACCTCAATCCCCAGCACTCAGGGCAAAAAGCCCAGCAACTCCACTGTAAGGCACATATCCAAAGGAAATAAAGCCAGTTTATTGAGATGTCTGCACTGAAGCACTATTTATAATAATGCAGATCTGGGGTCAATGTAATTCTCTATCAGTGAATGAATAAAGAAAATGTGGTATATATGCCTAATGGAATACTATTTGTACCTTGAAAGAAGAGAATACTGTCATTTGGACAATATAGATGAACTGGAAGACATTATGTTGAGTAAAATAAGCCAGGCACAGAAAGAAATACTGCACCGTCTCACCTCTATGTGGAATCAAAAAAGCTGAACTCATAGACATAGAGAGTAGAACGGTGGTGATCAGAGGCTAGAGTGGTGGCGGGTCAGGATGTGTGCAAAGGATGCAAAATTCCAGGTAGAGGAACAAGCTCAAGAGATCTGTTGTATAACATGGTGACTATAGTTAATAACACTGTATTATATTCTTAAAAAGTGCTACCAGAGTAGCCCTTAAGGGTACTCAAAAAAAAACTTGAACAGACAATTGATGTTTTTTCTGGACTCTCAATTTTATTCCATTGATCTAAATTTCTGTCCTTATGACAATACCACACGGTTTCTATTACTTTAGCTTTGTAGCAAGTTTTGGAATTAGAAAGTGTGAGATTCTTTTTTTTGTCTTTTTGAAATAGGGTCTCGCTATGCAGTTCAAGCTGGCCTTGAGGTCACTTTGTAGCCCAAGCTGGTCTTGAACTTGCAACGATCCTCCTGCCTCAGCCTCCCAAGTGCTGGGATTATAGGCATGGGCCACCACGCCTGGTGAGATCTTTATTTTTACTTTTTTTAGATAATTTTTCCCACTGGAGTCCTTGACAATTCTGTATGAATTTTCAAATCAGTTTCTGCATGTCTTTAGAAATGGGTAATCATTGGGATTTTGATAGACAATGTACTGAATATATAGATCATTTTCGATAGTATTGTCATCTTAACTATGTTATCTCACCATCCATGAACATAGGTACATATTTTTGTTAGGTCCTTAATTTCTCTGAACAATACTTTGTAGTTTATAGTGTATAAGTTTCATCTCAATGTTTAAATTTATTCCTAAGTATTTTTAATGTTATTTTAAATGAAGTTTTCTTAATATTTGGGTTTTCATTGCTAGTATATAGAAGTATGACAGATTTTGCATGTTGATTTCTATCATGTAGCTGATGAATATATTTATTTGCTCCAGCAGGAATTTTGTGTGTGTGCATGTGTGTGTGTGTGCATGTGTGTGTGTGTGTCCTTTGGGATTTTCTATATATAAGATCATATCACCTGCAAGTAATTACACTTTTTCCTTCCCAATTTGAAATCCTTTGATTTCTTGTTCTTGATGCTTCTCTGGCTAGAATCTCCCATGGGCAAAAATGGGCATCCCTGTCTTATTCCTGATCTCAGGGAGAAAAGCATTCGGTCTTTCACTGTTGAGTATGAAGTTAGCTGTGTATATTCATACGTGGTCTTTATCAATGTTGAAGACTTTCCTTTTAGCTCTAATTTTTTAGATGTCATGTCATAAATGTGTTGAATTTCATTAATTGCTTACTATGCATTAAGATAGTAGTGTGATTATTTTTCTTCACTAAATTAATACAAGGGAAGTACACTGATGTATAGTGCACAACATTGATTTTGGTAGGTTGAAATACCTTGTATTCCTGGAATAAATCCCACTTGGTTGTAGCATACAGTTCTTTTAATTACTGATATTTTCTTGCCATTATGGGGGGATTATTTAGATAGGGTTTTTTGGTTTTTTTTGTTTTGTTTTTTTGTGGGGGGTTTTTGGTACCAGGAATCGAACACAGAACCTTGCACTTGCCAGCCAGGGTCCCCAGCCCTTAGATAGGGTTTTGAAGTACATAATGATTACATTCATTATGGGGAGCAGACATATGTACACAACACATCTTCATTCCTTTCACTTTCCCTTCCTCTCCCTTCCCACCCCGCCCCCATCTCTTTGTCCCCTTCCATTTACATTGACACCACACTGTTTTATTTCTTTTAATTCTAGAATATGTGTTGACATCTGTTATGGTTTGTGTCTGGGTGTCCCCCCAAAGCCTCATGCGGTCATGGGGCAGGCTTTTAGAGTTTGATTGATTATGGGTGTGAGAGCTACACCCACCCAGGGGTGGACAGTTTGCATATGTAAGGGAGAGGAAGAG
>NW_004955442.1:17154928-17161479 GCF_000276665.1 Chinchilla lanigera | reverse complement strand
ATGTAGCTCAGACTAGCCTCAAACTCACAGAGATCTTCTTGCCTCAGCTTCCTGAATACTGAAATCACAGGTATGTCACTGGGCTGGGCATATAGCTCAGCAGCACAGCACCTGCCTGGCAAGCTCAAGGTCCTGAGTTCGATTCCTGGTATGAAAGAAAGAGGCGGGGGAGGGAGGGAGGGAGAGAGAGACAGAGAGACAGAGAGAAAGAAAAAGACAGAGAGAGCAAGAGAAAGAAAGAAAGAAAGAAAAAAAGTAAAAAAGTGTCACCACACCTGGCATTGCATGTTTCTTATTTGTTTTTTTTGTTTTTTCTGCGGTACCGGGAACCAAACTCACAACCTTGCGCTTGCCAGGCAGGCACTTTGCCGCTGAGCTAAATCCCCAGCCCCTGCATGTTTCTTATTAAGGTAGCTCATATGGCTTCTTTATTTTATTGCTTCTGAGAATGTGATTAACCCCCATTACATAACCTAATTAGTTATTTTTAAGTTTTTTCCTTGCCACTGGTGATTAAACCAGGGCCTTCACATTGAGCTACACTCCCAGCCCCTTTTTAGTTTTGTTTTTTGTTTTTTGTTTTTTGTTTTTTTGACACAGGATCTTGCTAAGTCATTGTTGCCCAGGGTAAGCTTAAACTTGTGAGCCTCCTGCCTTACTCTCCCAGAATAAGGGAGATGATTTGCTGTTGATTTGCTGTTGATGATGAGAACAGAGTTACCAATTTTAACATGCTAATCTCTTATCTCATTTGGCAACTTTTCAGCCTATTCTCTTTATCTTTAATATTTATACCTTTAGGTTCTTCTCTTTCTGCATTGACTACAACACCCAAAATAATAAAAAGTAAAAGGCACAACGGATGTCCTGCTCACTTTCAGATTTAATGAGAATGCACGTAGCTTTTCAATATAAAGAGTTGTTATTGCTGGCTTGAAGGGTGTAGCTCCACAGCAGAGCACTTGCCCAGCATGTGCAAAGACCTAAGTTTGATCTCCAGCACTGGGAAAAAAGAGTGGTTATTGTTAATGAATTCTATTGTCGATGAATTAAGACTTGTTTCCTTCATCTGCTTTTTAGAAAATGATTTTTATTACTTTTAACAGGTTTTAGGGGCTGGGGATATAGCTCAGTGGCACAAGCGCCTGCCTGGTAAGTGCAAGGTCCTGCATTCAATCCCCGGTACCACAAAAAAGAAACAAACAAACAAAAAAAACACCAAGTTTTAATTTTTAATTACTCTTAAGTAGGTTTTTGTTTTTGTTTTTGTTTTGTACCGGGAATAGAACTCAGGACCTTGTACTTGCCAGGTAGGCACTTGTGCCACTGAGCTATATCCCCAGCCTTAAGTAGGTTTTTTATTACTCAACCAAAAATTTATTTCAAAAATCTTCCACCACATGGATGAAACTTGAAGACACTCTGCTCAGTGACATAAGCCAGACTCAAAGGCACAAGTATTATACATGACTCTGCTTATATAAGATACTTAGAGGCTGGGCATGGTGGCACATGCCTGTAATCCCAGCACTCAAGAGGCTGAGGCAGGAGGATCACTGTGAGTTCAAGACCAGCCTGGGCTACAAAGTGAGCTCAAGGCCAGGCCTGAACTGCATAGTGAGACCCTGTCTCAAAAAGACACACAAAAAAAAGAAAATAAAAAGAAAGGAAATTAACTAAATAGCAGGAGATAGAAAGATAAAGATTGCACTTTGAAAATGTATTTCTATATTGCTTAATTTTATTACATGTTATATTCTTGTAATACTAAAACAATAAAGATGTTTAAGCTAAAAAAATTCTTATATTTGCATCACAAGACAAACTCTTGCTTACTGGACCAGCTTCTAAGGTGGACGAGCACTGGGCCAGCCCCTAACAGTTAGCACTGACTCCCTGCTAAATCCTCTAGGAAAGAGAGTTGATAATTAAAATTGGCATAGGCAAAACCTGGGGGTTCTTGTGGATTTGGGGCCTCAGAGGGTGGTTTGTTGTTTCTTAATTACAGTGGCATCTTGGTTCACGATTAAGTCTTTCCACAATTCTGCTCACAAACTGAATTGGACAAGAACCTGAATCAAATTCAATGGTTACATTCAATGTTGATCTGATGAGGAAATTTGACTTTGTTCTCATCCAATTCAGTTTGAGACCAGCATCATAGAAAGAATTAAGTACATCAACTGAGGCACCACTATATTTCAAGTCTTGTTTTCATTTCAAAAAGGGATATTCAGATGCAGCATCTAAGGACACATAAGTCATGCCAGAGTGGGAAACGGGGTGACTCAGTCTACAGCTCCAGGTTTCCAACGTGGGGCACAAGAGCACTTATGGCCATTGTGACAAGATGAAGACAGAAAATGACTGGGTTAGGGGTCAATCTCATTTGGACATGGTGAGTTTGAACTTCCTGTTGGTTATCCAGCTGGAGATGGTCAGTAGGTCGTTCAAGTGGAGCTGAGATGGTTTGCAGCTGGGACAGACTCAAGCCTCACCATATGGGCAGTAGTGGGAGTGCACAATGTAGGAAGATGTCAGAGAAGCAGGACCCAGCAGCCATATATGGGTCAAGGAGAAAGAAAACCTAGGAAAGAAAAGAGTGGGCAAGCTGAGACAGTGGGGGGGTGTCAATGGAAAGATGGACAGACCTCATGCTGCACCCTACAGAAGTATCAGGTACAACACAAACTGAGAGGAACCTCAAACTTGAATGTTATGAGGGCCTTGTGGGTCTCCACCTGAGAGGTGTCACAGGGAGATGGAGGTGAGGGTGCCCTCACCATGTCCCCAGCAAATGAGACAAGGCCTGGTACAAACAGGACAGAGGTACAGATGGATGGATCCCTGAATAAGCAGATGGATACAAAGACAGGTGGATAGATGGAAAGATGGATGGATAAACAGATAAACAGTTAAATGAGTGGACAAATGGATGCACAGATGGAGAGATGACTAGATGGATAGGTAGATGGATGGATAGATGGGTGGATGGATGATGGATGGATGGATGGATGGATGGACAGATGATGTATGGACGGACAGAGGAATAAATGCACAGATATATGGACAGATGGATGCACAGATGGATGGATAAATGAATAGACAGATGAATGGAAAAAGTAGTCTAAAAGATCAGCAAAATCTCACGAATACAGAAGAGCTGCATCTCTTTGGATAGACATGAAAGCAGAAGAGTCTTCCCATAGGAGTCAGGAATGAGCCAGTGTCCGTGGCTCCAGGAGGAAGTCAGCCTGGCGGGACCATGGGCGATTCATGAGAAAGGGACTCAGAGGCCCTAAAATGAGCCAGCTCAGGACTCCCTGCCATGTCACAGTCACCTGAGAACATGCATCACTCAGGGATTTATTGTGCCCAACATTCCCATCAGCACTGACAGCTGCAGAAAGAGGGGCAAGGGGGAGACACATGTGGGGTGACTATGACTATGGACAATGCCTGCGTGGCATGAGGGGAAGGCCTCCGGCCCACCTGCCACCCACCAAGGAAACAGCCTATGCTCTGCAACCCTATGCCTGTCTCACCCAGCAGGTTCCCTCTCCAGCCCCGCCCCCAGGAGGCAGGCCCCAGGTGCTGGCCCCATGTCTTTTGGTCCGAGTCTCAGTCACCATCGTTCATCTTTGGCAGTGGAACCCAGCTCACTGTCCTAGGTAAGTGGCTCTTGTGCCCTTTCTCAATCTGCCTCACCCTCCTGCTACCTCAGCAAAATCCATTGTCTCCCTCTGTCCCTCCCTAGGCTGAGAGATTAACACCTTACCTTTTTCCACAGGGCCTGAGGAGGAAGGTGGTCTTGAAGTAACCAGCAGGAAGGGCCCTAGAAACAGAGGCAGCCACCTTCAGGGGCTAAGACCTGGAGTCAGGATTTGGCCAGGGGCAGGGGCTATTTCCCCTCCTCTAGACCAGTTGCCCAAATGGGGAGAAGAACCTACTTCTGGGTAGCACTAGAGATAATCCTCCAGGCCCCAGAGTCTGAGCTGAGCTGAAAGCTGGATGCCTATCCAGGCTGGGAGAACTACACAAGAGGGACATGGCTGGGGCTGTGATACCAACCTCTAGGGACTCAGGAGATTGCCCCCAAGTCGAGACCAGCAGAGGTCAGAGAATGTCTGGTTCACTCTAAGCTTCAGCTCTCATGTCCTCTGATTGTCCATGAGGACATAGCAACACAGAGGGACAGGTCAGACTGGGCAAGGTAACTAGAGACTAATGGTCATTCAGAAAGGAGGGGGTCCAAGGGCAGAGACTCTATCCATGGAGCCCTTAAGCCTGGGGCCAGGGACTGCCCATAGTCAGCTAGGCATGGTGGCACACCCCTAAAATCCCAACACTCCAGAGGGAGGCTGACAGAGGAGAATTACTGTCAGTTTGAGGCCAGCGTAGACTACATACCAACCCTGTAGAGAAAAAACAACACGTTTATGTCCAATTGTCCACAGTCAGTCTCTTACCTTCCTCAAAGTGTACAGTAGACTCAGGAAATGAGAAACGGGAACAAACAGGGAGTTCAAAAAGCTACTTGGCTCCAGGTAAAATCAGGAGTCATCAGAGGCTGCTGTACCCCATAGTCTGGAGGGAGCAGCCTCAAGAACACAGGGGCTGGGGATTCAGCTCAGCGGCACAGCGCCTGCCTGGCAAGCGCAAGGTTGTGAGTTCAATTCTCAATACCGGAAAAAAAAACAACAAAAAAAAGAGCACAGCCAAGACAAAGGGTCTTGTGATCAAGCTCACGAAGACGGGGAAGATGGCAGAGCCTTGGAGGAGCACCCAGGATTGTCTGGGAGGAGCCTACTACTCCTTGGGGGAGCTGAGTGGACCAGGATGGAGCAAAGCCTGCTACTCAAGAAGGCAGGAAGTGCTAGGCTTCCAGGGTGGCAGCCACAGACTCCAGGTCTTCCCATGTTCCCCGGGATCACCCTTCAAGGCTGGATGGGGACTCCCAGTTCACAGAGGCAGCTCTAGGCTCGGGAAAAAATGAAGCGAGTTAGCGGCCTGGGCTGGGGACTCAGGAGGTCAGGGCCAGATTCCCAGCTCAGATTCCGGAGGCCAGGGAGGAAGGAACACAGCCTTCCTTGGTAACGACAGGAAAGCTGAGGTTGCCAGGGGAGGGGCTGGGCCAGGTCACCTGGGGGAAGCAACATGGAAGGGCTTCTAGGAAAGTGCGGGGTTGTCTGTTCTCCAGGGGACACAAGTAGACAATAGGGGAATGAGAAAGGACTGAGGGACCCTAGGTAACAAAACATCCATAATATGAATGGTCAGAGATGTTGGAGTGGAGGATCCCCAACACCAGGCTCTCCTTGCTGACTTATACCCACTCTTCCATCCACACAGGTCAACCCAAGTCTGCCCCATCAGTCACCCTATTTCCACCCTCCTCTGAAGAGCTCAAGGCCAACAAGGCCACACTGGTGTGTCTGATAAATGACTTCTACCCAGCTACCATGACAGTGGCCTGGAAAGCAAATGACACCCTCATTACTCAGGGTGTGGAGACGGCCCAGCCCTCCAAACAGAGCAACAACAAGTACAGGGCCAGCAGCTACCTGACCCTGGTGCCCAGCCAGTGGAGATCTCACAAAAGATTCAGCTGCCAGGTCACACATGAAGGGAGCATTGTGGAGAAGAGTGTGTCTGCTGCAGAATGTTCTTAGGTCCCCAGTGCTCACTCCACCCTCCAGGGGCTGGAGCAGAGGACCTGGGGTGGAGATTCCCTGACCCACTTCAGCCATTCTCCCTGCATCCAACAAGTGCTCAATAAAATATCCAGTTCATAAATAAATCATGTTCCACCTCATTTGTTCTTTTCTCATATTTCATTTGCGACCTCCCATCCCTGGGTGGAAGAATTTTGGCACAGTTGCAAAGTAGCCCTAGGGGAGAGGATCCTGGTCTCCCAAAAGTATCTCCAGGCAGGAGTTTGGTTACAGGATATACGGTAAATCTCTACCTCTCTTCTTCCTCTTCTTCCTCTCAGCACAAGGACCCACTCCCTGCTTCCTTCCTCCGTGGAAATCACTGAGACATGCTCTCTCCCGACCCTGGTCTGAAGGACAAGATTAAAGGCCTTAAAGAAATGGCCCAAGGTCTGGGTCAGACCAAGGCCTGGAACACAAGTGTTGAGTTCAGTGCCTCTTTAAAATGTTTATTAATATATGACTGCTGTTTATAATGATTACATTCATTGTGGGAAGTTGGTAAATGAACACATCATAATTCTGTTGTTTTAATTTGCATTTCTCTCATGGCCAATAATGTTGAACATTGTTTCATGTATTTATTGGCTATTTGTACTTCTGGGAGGTATCTATCTGATACAATTGCTCATTTTTTGATTGGGTCTTTTATTTTTGGAAGACTAATTTTTTTGAGTTAGTTATATATCTAGATATTAGTCCTCTGTCTGCAGGGTAGTTGACAAACTAATTTTCCATTCTGTAGTTTGTCTCTTCACTCTATTGGTTATTTCCTTTGTGGTACAGAAGCTCTTTAATTTGTTTGTTGATGTTATTCCTTTTTTTTTTTTTTTTTTT
>NW_004955442.1:17150406-17153888 GCF_000276665.1 Chinchilla lanigera | reverse complement strand
GTTTTCATTATGAATGTATCATTTTTGTAATTTCTTTCTTGGTGAGTTCATTATTGGTATACAGCAATACTATTGATTTTTGTGCTGATGTTGTATCCTGCCACATTGCTGAATTTGATTATTAGATCTAGCAATCTTGGGCCAGGAATATAGCTCAAGGGCCAGGGATATAGCTCAGTAGCACAAGCATCTGCCTGGCAAGTGTAAGGTCCTGAGTTTGAATTCTGCTATCAAAAAAAAAGAGCCCATAGAAATCTTTTGGTGGAATTTTTTGGGTCTTTTATGTAAAGGGTTATGTGATCTGAAAATAATAATTTGACTTTTTTAAATGTATCCCTTTTATTTCTTTACCTTGCCTGATTACTCTGGCTAATGTTTTGAGTACTATATTAAGAGTGGCTGGGGATATAGTTCAGTGGCACAGGTGCCTGCCTGGCAAGCACAAGGTCCTGAGTTCGATTCCTAGTACAAAGAAAAAAAAAAGGTATTCCTAAGAAGAGTGGTGATAGTGAACATCTTTTTCTTGTTCCTGATTTTTGAGGAAAAGCTTTGTTTTCCCCCACTTAATATGATGTTGGCAGTAGATTTGTTATAAATGGTTTTTATTGGCTTAAGATAATGTCCTTCCATACCTATTTTCCTCAAAGTTTTTATTCTGAACAGATGCTGGATTTTTTTTTTTTTTCTTAGACAGGGTCTTGCTACATAGTTCAGGCTGGTCTCAAACTCACAGCAATCCTCTCGCTTCAGCCTCCCAAGTGGTGGGATTACAGGCATGCACCACCACACCTGGCCAAGATGCTGGATTTTGTCAAAGTTTTTCTTCTGCATCTATTGAAATGATCATGTGAGTTTTGTTCTTTCTTCTGCTTATACAATGTGTTATATTTATTGATTTGCATATGTTGAATCATTCTTGCATCTCTGGGATGAAGCCTACTTTGTCACGATGTATAATCTTTTTAATGATTTATTGCATTCTGTTTGCTAGTCTCTTGTTGAGGATCTTTGTATCTATATTCACTAAAGAGATTGGTCTGATTTTTTAGTTGAACACTTGCCTGATTTTGAAATCAAGGCAAGACAGTTTCTGAAATGAGCTTAGTAGGACTCCTTCCTTTTCAATTTTATTAAGAGTTTGAGAAGTACTAGTGTTAGATCTTCTGAAGTTCTTGTAAAATTTAGCAGTGAAGCAATTGGGTCCTAGGTGGACTTTTTATTTACTGCCTTAATTTCATTGCCCATTATTATATTATTCCTGGTTTTATGTCTCCTTGGTCCAGCTTTGGTAATTCACATGTCCTAAGAATCTATCCACTTTGTCTAAGTTCTCTAATTTATGGGAGTATAGGTTTTTGAAGTACTTACTAGTAATCTTCTAGACTTTAGCAGTGTCTGCTGTGATTTTGCATTTTTCATTTCTAATTGCATTGATACAGGTTTTTTTCTTTCTTTTGGTAAGACTGGCCAAGGGTTTGTCTTTTTATTCTTTGAAAGAACCAACTTTTCATTTTCATTTTTGTCTCAATTTCATTAATTTCTACTCTGACCTTTATAATTTCTTTCTTTTTGCTAGTTTTAGATTTGGATTATTCTTGGGTTTTATAGGACCTTGGGGTGTATTATTAAGTAATTTACTTGGGCTTCCTCTGTTTTTCTAATGACGGTATTCATAGCTATAAACCTCCCTCCTAGAATTGCTTTGTCTCCCATAGGCTCTTGTATGTTGTACTGGTGTTATTGATTCTAGGAAGTGTTTTATTTTTTTCCTCAGTTTCTTCTGTGATCCATTGGTTGGTTATTCAGGCATGTATTATTTAATCTCTATGTGCCTGCAAAATTTCTATGGTTTCTTTTGCCAATGATTTCTAGTTTGATTGGACTGTGTTCAGATTACATACATAGGATAATTTCTTTTGTATTTACTTAAGCTTGTGCCACTGAGAATGTATATTCTGTTGTTGTAGATATCTATTAAGTCCATTTGTTCAAAGGTATATCTCAACTCTGATAGTTCCTTGTTGACTCTTTTGTCTAGTTGAACTATTTATGATAGAGGTCCCCCACAGATGCAATTACCACACTGTAACAGACTGCATCTGTAGCACTGTAACATAATGCATCAGAAACATTTTCTGCCTAGTTTAAATGATTTGTGATCATCACTTTTTGTGTCTATCCTTCTCATGTGTGCCATGGGCTGGATATTCCCAGATGGGCCCCGGGACTGCCAGCCTATCTCCCATCTTTCTGCCAAGCTCCTCATCACCTGGCACACCATTAATGTCAGTGCTTCAGAGTTCACCTCTGTGCTATGCTGGGCACCCAGCATATACCCTCCACACCCTCACAGCAGTGTTGGGTGAGGGTTCTGTGGTCCTTCCCCCTGGTGAGCCAGGGGCCCTGCTGGAGCTGGCCTCAGGTAGCACTGCCTGGTTGCACCTCACTGGCAAGATGATGACACAACCTCGAGGTCAAGCTGGAGGGACCCAACCCCCCAGAACATGTCGTCACTCTTCATTTTTGTTCAAGTAGTTGTAGAAGATGGGTTTAGTTCTAATTCAGGTGCATTTTCTAGTCATATTTGGTTTTTAGCTTTAAATATAAGAAAGAAAGTTTACTTGAGTTTGGTTGCAGAAGTGAGCAGAGTTCCCGTGGCAGTGCACCTATGCCTCTTACCCCAACAGCAAATTCATTTTTTTTCCTCCTGGTAGTTTAGATTGAATCCAAAACCTTCTCACTAAGCTACGTATCCAGCCCTTTAAAAAAAATATTT
The DNA here is from genome assembly GCF_000276665.1 of Chinchilla lanigera. NCBI lineage: Eukaryota > Metazoa > Chordata > Mammalia > Rodentia > Chinchillidae > Chinchilla > Chinchilla lanigera. The sequence continues at coordinate 17,151,112 of NW_004955442.1, read as the reverse complement.
GAGGGTCTCAATAAGTTTCCCAGGCTGAGCAGAAACTTTCAATCCTCCTGCCTCAGCCTCCCAGAGCACTGGGGTTGCAGGCATGTGCCATCACACCTCCTTCCAACAGTGACTCTTGGGGGCCCAACCATGGGGAACCAGTGGAGGGAGGGTGTGTAGAATATTCTGGAGCCTCACTTACGACAGCTCAGCACTTCTCAACTTTAACCTATTTCCCTGAGGCAGGCTCCTCTCCTTGTGAGGGAGACCGGCTTCTTCCGCTTTTTACCATCCATCATGTTTCAAGCCATTGGTCACTTTTCTTGCCATTCTCTGGGTCTTTCCAAGTTCTCAGTTCTGCTGGGGTGCCCTGAGGAGGGCAGCACCCTATGGGACAGGGAGAAGAAGGGACAAGTCCTAGTGCCTGTCACTATGCATCAGGTGGAGCCCTAGCCCCATCTGGGCTTGAACTTGCCCTCCTCCTGCCCCAGCCTCCCAGAGCACTGGGATTATAAGTGGGTGCCACCATGCCTAGCTTCATTTTGTGTTAATTACCTCTTTAAAGACCTTGTTGCCAAATCTAATCACATGCAAAGGTGTTGCAACACGTGAATTTGCGGGGCACACTGCGGCTCATGAAGAAGCACATGCACACGAAGTGCAGAGCACTCGGCATGGCACAGAATCACCCACCAGTGTGACTGCAGCCAGCCCTCACCACCCACCC
>NW_004955442.1:17147595-17149591 GCF_000276665.1 Chinchilla lanigera | reverse complement strand
CAACTTGAGTCCATTCTCATAAGTGAAATAAACCAGATGCAAATATGTAAACATCATATTGTCTCCATAGTGTGAGAAGCTGACAGAGTAAATGTGATCTAAAATGTACAACAGATGTTGTAAAATGGGAAGAAACTTCAAAAGGAAAGAGAAACTGGTTTAGGAGAATGGGGAAAAAAGAAGGGAAAAGCAAAAGGAAAAAAAGTATATATAGAAGATATATATAATATATATAAGATAGTTAAAATAGTTATACTAATTTCTCTCAATTCATTTGAAAGATAGGTTTGTGCTAATATTATTTGGACAATTAAATGCTGATATCTTGTACTTTGAGTAACTAACTTAAAGATAACAATACACAATGTATTAACCATTGTTACCCTCTTACATTGTTTTGGAATCTTGTCTTTTGATTTTGGGGGGATTTTTTGTTTCTTCTTCTTTAAGATAAAAAAAGAAGGGCTTGAGATGTGCAAAGGCCCTAGGTTCCGTCTCCAGTACTACTGCCAAAAATGGGGAAGAGACAAGGAGAATCAGATTTTAGGAAAAAATATCATGTCTTTATTACTTCCAGGCAAGAATGAGTTATTTAGATCTCAAAGCACAATTTCTAAATTTGATGTAAAGAATTATATAAATAAATTTAACAAAAAAGCCTGAAAAAATGCCTACAGACCAAAATGAAAAAGACTGGGATGAAGTATTGGTACATGCCTATAATTTCAGCACACTGGGAGGCTAAGGTACAAGGATCACAAGTTAAAGCCCAGCAGTTTAGTGAGAACTGTTTCTGTTAGGGACCTAGCTCAGTGTGAAGGCCCGAAATTCAATCCTCAGTACCATCATCACTACAAACAAAGAAATGTTTAGACATCACTGCTAAATCTGTGTATATGTACAGAGATACTCTGAAGCATTTCACCGTTCACAGTTTCACTACTGTAAAATAAGCAGAGCACTATTGGTGTCAGACAAAATAAAATTCAAGGTTCATTTCCACGAAGAACATTTCTCTTAAATAAAAACAAAATTACCCACGGAGCCCCAAGTTCTGAGTATTCACTGCTGGCTGTGCTCAGGTGCCCAGAAAGGGAAAGGGATCACAGGGAGGCAGGTGCGCATGGGGATGGGGAACCCACCCAGAGGAAATGGGGCTGCAGGGATCTGAACGACCACACACAGCCAGGAAAAAGGAATCATAGACTCCACTGGAAAACCTGATCAGGATCCCCTTCTCCCCAAGGCTCAGGCTTACCGCCAGGGGGCAAACGAGTTCAGTAACAAAATTGCCGACCAGTGTCGACCAGCGTCGGAGTTGGCCGAGGTGCAACAGTAGAAGGCTAAAAAAACAAACGAGCAAAACAAAACAAACAAAAACAGCAGGAGGCTGTGGGAAAGGTCGGCCCTAGACCCGCGACGCTTCCTGAGACCCACGGCCCAGCGGGAAGGACAGGCATCCTCTGAGGCGAAGTGCCCTGGCCAGTCAGGAGGGACACACCCTCAGCCGTCTCCCCCCGGGGGCCCCAGGAACCACACGGGAGACGGAAGTGCAGATGGGCACGGCCGGCGTGATGTGCTCTAGGCAGGCAGCAGCCCGCGCGCGCGCAACTCGAGCAGCTGGGACAGCGTGTAGCGTAGGCGGCGGAAGGTGGCGTCCGAGCCGAGGCGCGTGAGTCCCTGGCGGAGGACGTCGGGCTTTACTAATACCAAGTAGAGCAGCGGCACCACCAGGAAGCCGAGCGGGCGCAGCACCAGGGTCTGCAGTGCTCCCAAAGCGCACGCCCTAAAGGCGCACAGAGATAAACGGGCAGCGACGGGGGACGGAACCAGGAAGGGGCCCACAGCCCCACGAGTCCGCCGCCTGGCTCACCTGAGACGCCCCGAGCCCGCGCCGCCGAACAGTCGCTTCTCCTGCGAGAAAAGGGACCCGCGTCCCATCCCTTCCCGGACCTCAGGGGGCGGCGCCCAGGTCTCCCCGGAGGATGCGGGTTCC
>NW_004955442.1:17141636-17146760 GCF_000276665.1 Chinchilla lanigera | reverse complement strand
GGGCCAGCCCTCAGGCCCCGCCCAAGCACCTGCAGCTCCACCAGGTGGGTCCCCACGTGCTGCTCTGCGCGCTGCTGACTCAGCTGGTCCCCGCCGTAGTAAAAGAGCTGGGGGAGAGGCTTGTGAGGGCGGGGCTTGCTGGGTTCTTAAGGAGGGGCTTGGGGGACAGGGACCAGAGCGGGGGCCTCCGAGAGAAACCCGGAGAGAGGCCGTCCCAAGCTTGCAGTACCTGACTTGACAGCTCCTCCCACTGTTCCTGAAGTTGCTTGTTGCGTTGCTCCTGCGGACAGGAGCGAGGGAGCGGTCCCCGGCTCTCCGCTGGCCCCACCCTTCCCAAGCCCCGCCCCTCCCACCGGGCCCTCACCCAGGCCCCGCCCCTCACCAGCTCCAATTTGCGGCGTTCCGCAGCCTCCAGCAGTCTCTGCGTCCTCTCCGCGCGCTCCCGGGCCGCTTCGCGCGCCTCCCCTCGTGGGGCCGGTGCCGCCTGGCTTCGCCTCCGCTGCAGGCTGTGGAGGGAAACTTGGGCCGGTGATACGGCGAGGGTGCGGGGCGCTCTGGATCCTGCTGCTGCTGTCGCCCCCGGGAAGCACCAGCGCCGGCCGGGGTTGGAGCCGAAGAACTTGCCCGGTCCGGGATGTGTCAGGCGCCGCCCTCCCTTCCCGGGCCCGCTGAGTGGATCGTCCGCGGGCGTGCGGGCCGGGCGACTCGGCCCACCGTCTTCGGTCGCCGTCCGAAAGCCCTACCGCTCCGCTGCTCCCCGCGCACCTGCGCTCACGCTCGCGCAGTTCGTGCAGACGCCCGGCGAGGCTCTCGCTCTCGGCCTCCAGCCCGCGCACCAGCTCCTCCAGCTCCTGCTTCCGCAGGCGGCCGTCGCGGTTGTCCTTCTGCAGCTGCAGCCGCTGCTCCTGCGCCTCGGCCATCGCTCCCAGCGCTATGCCCAGACCCCGGCACAGAGCAGGGAACCGAACTGCTGCCGGCGTCACAAAGGGCAGCAGGGGGCGCCCGCAGACACCGGGTGGGCCGTCTTTCGTAAAGATTTTATCAGGGACTGAGGCAGGAGGATCGCAAATTCGAGCCCACCCTAGGCAACATAGCGACTTAGTGAGACCCTGTTTCAAAATAAAAAGGCTGAGGATGTAGCTCAGTGCAAAGGCCCTGGGCTCAACCTCAGTAACTGAGGGGTAAAAAAAAAAAAAAATAGAGAAAAGGATTATTATCTAAAATCTCACCACTTGGGCAAAATATCTGCTTCCTTCTGTGTAAATATCTTAGCTCAGCAACTCTCAATTTTTGTCTCAGGATTCTTTCATACTTTGAGAAGTTATTGATCCCTAAAAGCCTTTATGTAGATAATATACCACAATATTCACCAAATTAATTAAAACTGAACAATGTTTAAAATATGCATTACACTACATAATACTATAAAAGTATTTACATGTAAATATGTATCTTTATGTTTTCAAAGACTAAAAATGAGTGAAACAGTATTTTAAATGTCTACAAATCTAATGTCTGGCTTAACACAAGGCAATTATTTCCTCTCTTGAATCTGCTTCTGCATTCTGTCTGTTGCAATATGTTGTCCTGGCTGAGATATATAAAGAAAATCTGGTCTCACAAAGATAGTTGCTTGGAGGCATAGAGGAACCATTTGTAAAGACCAAATTCAAGGACAAATGCGTGAAGGTGCAAGATTTGGCTTTGGGATGGCAGTCACTCACTGACTCATTTGGGGTAGAACAGTGACTGTGAACTACGTCATCTGAGGGATGGGATATTGAAAGAGTAGGATTGGCTGGATGTGGTGGTGCACTGTAATCCCAGCATTCTGGGAGGCTGAGGCAGGAAGATTCCAAGGTTTAACCCATTTATGGCTACTCCAAAAGATTTTTCAAAAAGGGTGGTTTCACCTGTCAGGACACTCAGCCCTGGGAATGTAGACCAGCCACTGATGACTTGCTGTATACGTAATCCTGGTGCAGATGGGCCTGCAGAGGCTGTGTCAGGTGTGTGCCTCTGAGTCAGGACCCCGTTGTGTAGCAGGTGCCAGCAGAGTGCAGCCAGCCAGAGTCCCACACTGGGGACGAGGAGCCCACACCCCATCAGGACTCCACAGACCAAATTTCCTTCCTGGTTGGACCACTTTCTCTTGGGCCAGGTTTGCCCTTTCTAGCACCCATGTCTTCACCTGAAAGGAACTGAGACAGCATAAAAATGCACAGCATCCTTGAATAATTCAGGATAGAAAATCAAAAAGCTTCCCTTAATTGGTAAGGGCTCTATGACTTTTCTCCCCAGCATGGCTAATTTGAGAGGTTATGCCTTCAGGTTATTTTAGGAGGTCACAGAACAAACCTTTTCCTCTGGAGTTCTCCGTCCTTTCACCCCACAGGTCAGCCCAGACTCGACCTCTCCCCAGCCTGTCCTGGGCACATGGCAGAGCAGACTCTGTCAAGTGCATCCCCCTCCATTTCTTCCCTCAGTGGAAGTTTTAACAGTCTCTCGTCATCCTTGTAATTCAGTACAGGATGACTCTTGCTTTTCCAAAAGATCAAGGAAAAAAAAACCTATAGTATGTTATTGAATGTTTCTATCTCTCCCCCCTCACCCCGCCAAATTCATATGTTGAAGCCCTAATCTCTAATGTAACCACATTTGGAGATAGGGCCTTAAAGGAAATAATTAAGGTTAAATGTGGTCATAAAAGTGAAACTATGATCCCGTAGAATTGATGTTCTTGTATAAAAAGGGGTTGTGCACACCTGTAATCTGAGCACTGAAGGAGGCTGAGGCAGGAGAACTGCAAATTCAAATCCCACCTGGGTAACTTAGTGAGATGATGTTGCAAAATAAAAAATAAAAAGGACTGAGGATGTAGCTCAGTAGTAGAGCACCCCTGGGTTCAGTTCCCAGTACCAAAAAATAGTGACACCAAACAGCTCATTCTCTCTCTCTCCATACATCTGAACCAAAAAAAAAAAAAAAGTATGTGAACACACAGAGAGATGGTAATCACACATAAACTAAAAGAAGAGGCCTCAGAGTGAGAGTGGGCAAGGCCAGTGGGCAAGACCTACCTTGCTGGGACATAGATTTCAGACCTCCCAAGCTCTAGAACTGTAGAAAGATAAATTTCTGTTGATTACAAATTACTCAGTTATTCTGTGAGCTGATGGTGACTGTAGTTAAGGACACATATACCTCAACAAAGGTGGAAAAAATAAAGTACGAACATTTCCCCAGGGAAGGATCCTCCTCGATTCTTCAGAATCCTGACTCTGCCTCCCCATCCCAAAAGGGACATGCTCCCTGATAACACACCTGCACGCAGAGACCAGAAGGGATTTGACCTAAGCTTTATAGGAACAAAGATCCAAAATGATGATCAAGCCTTGTTCTCTTAGTGACCATTTAGACATCTGCGGACCCAAGTGAAGAGTTGCTGTTTTTAGTTTAAAAGGTTTTCAGTCATTGCCTTCTTAGGAGAAAGCACAAATCAAGGTTTTCATTCCCCAGAGGATAAGGGCCCTGGGGTTCTGCCATCTCCCATTCCTCTGCTGGCCTCTAAGTCAGGATTGTGTCGCCTGCCACACACCAGGCTCCTCCTTCACCCTCCTCTCTCCACCCACAGCACCTCACCTGTCTCACTGCTTCCCTTCCCTCTCCCCATCCCTGGAGCTCAGCCTGCCCCCACCCTAACCTGTGCCCCACTCCACCCCTTGTCTCCGCCCTTCAGCCTCCATCCTAACCCCACTGCCCCATGTGTCCCCTCCCAATCAAGCCTTGGTTGACCATCCCCCCTCCCCTCCCCACTCATTCCATCCCTGTTCACTCTCCTACCCTTGCCCAATCCTCCTTCCCCAACCCCTCCCCCTCCTTCTCTTTCCCCAAAGGGAATAATGCGGGAGAGAAGCAGTCCAGAGAACAGGTACAATTCATCCTAACAGGCCATGTTCAGCAGCCATCAGCAGGCGTAGCTTGTGCCGGTGCAGGGGAAGGGGATGGAGGTGCCTGCCTCCCTACTTGCTCCGGAGTGGGACTGTACTGAAGACCGTGCTGGACATCCTGCAGGCTCTGTCCCTGTCGCTGAGTGCTGTGAGTGTCCTGGGTGACCTCAGGCTGCCCAGTGCTTCATAGCAGCATTCAAAAAGTGTCAAGGTTTGGCACTGTTCAAATTTCATATTTTCAGATTAGAGTTGCTTGACCTTTCACCTGATTGGGAGAACATCTAATAATCTAAGGACAATCAGCCCAATTGGATGAACACCTAAAAACAAGGTTTTTTTTTTTGGTCTTTTTGAGACAGGGTCTTGCTATGCAGTTCAGGCTGGCCTTGAGTTTACTTTGTAGCCCAGGCTGGCCTCGAACTCACAATGATCCTCCTGCCTCAGTTTCCAGAGTGCTGGGATTACAGGCGTGCACCACCACGCCCAGCAAAACTATTTATTTTTCAAAGATCCTGTTTAACTTTCAAGTAACAGAATTTGATGTGTGGGGTTTTTTTCCCCCGCTTTCCTTAGATCATCTGAAGTAAGTGATCAAAGAAGTTTTGGTTTTCTTTTTCCCTCAAGGAAATTTGGAATTTCCCAGGCAGGTGATGGTGATTCTAATTCTAATTATTAGTAATTCTAATGCCTCACCTTTGTTGATAACTCAACCACACTATTTATAGTTCTAAGGAAATATTTGGTTCCAGTGGGCTTTTGTGGAAGATCACTCAGTCAGCAAGGACATCCTGAGCTTGGATTTTTGTTGTTTTTCAAGTGTCTTAGGGTTTCTCACTGGGTTATTTATTTGAGCTCACTGTTTTTCTAGTGGGAGCATTGATTACAATGAGCTTCCCTTTTAGGGCTGTTCTCATTGTGTCCCATAGGTTCTGGTGTGTCGTACTGACATTGTTGCTTCCAGAAATTGTTTAATTTTTTCATTGATTTCTTCTGTGACTTATTGGGTACTCAGGAGTGTGTTATTAAGTTTCCAAGTGTTTCTAAATATTCTGTGGTTTCTTCTGTGATTGACTTCTAGTTTCATCGCACAATGATCTGATAGTAAACACGGGGAGATTTTGACTCTTTTATATTTATTTAAGCAGGCTTTGTGGCCGAGTTTGTGGTCTGTTTT
>NW_004955442.1:17132644-17140996 GCF_000276665.1 Chinchilla lanigera | reverse complement strand
TCTTCTTGTTGGATTATTCCCTTAACTAGTATATAGTGACCTGCTTTGTCTCTTCTCATCAGTTATAGCTTGAAGTTTACTTTATCTGAGAGTAAAATGGCCATCCCTATTTGTTTTGGGGGTCCATGAATATTGTTTTCCATCCTTTGCTTTTTAGTTTATGAATATCTTTTTGGATTAGATTTGCTTCTTCAGTGCAACAGACTGTTGGGTTCTGTTTTTTATTTAGTCTGCCAGTCTGTGTATTTTCTTCTTTTTTGGTGGTACTGGGAATTGAACTCAGGGCAGTGTGCATGTTAGGCAAGCACTTGACCTCTGAGCTACATCCTCACCACAATCTGAATATTTTAGTTGGGGAGCTGAGGTCATTAACACTGAGGGTTAATACTGAGAGATATTGATTTCTGCCTATCATTGTGCTCTTTTCTGTTGATGACTCTTCATTTCTTCTTTCTTTTAAAAAATCTGTTTCCCTTCCTTGTATTCATCCCACCTGCATTTTTGGCTTTGTTGTCTAGGATATTCTCCAGTATTTTCTTGAATGCTGGTTTGGTGTTCATAAATCTCTTGAGGTTTTGTTTTTTTGTTTTTTTTTTTTCCAAAGAATGTCCTTACTTCTCCATCTATTTTGAAAGAAAGTTTTGCCAGATATGTTACTCTGGGTTAGTGGATTGGTAGTTGTTTTCCTTTAGGGCTTGAAATACTTTACTCCAATATCTTTTTTTTTTTTTTTTTTTGTACTGGGAATTGAACTCAGGACCTTGTGCTTGCCAGGCAGTGCTTGTGCCCCTGAGCTGTATCCCTGGTCCAACTCCAATATCTTCTGACCTTTAAAGTTTATGTTGAGAAGTCTTCTGTAATTCTAATGGGTTCACATTTATATGTAATTTTTTGCTTTTGTCTGACAGTTTTTACAATCCTGGTTTTTGTTTTGTTTTCTTTGTTGTTTGTTTTTTGACATGTGGCATTTATATCGTTATGAGTCATGTGGAGCTTCTTCCATTGTAGTTGTTTAGTGTTCTATAAGCTTAACTTACTTGTGTGTTGAACTCTTTCCTCTTGGTAAGTTTTTTTATTATGATTTCTTTCTTTCTTTCTTTTTCTTTTTTTTTTGTGTATGTGTGTGTGTTTTTGAGACAGGGTCTCACTGTGCAGTTCAGGCTGGCCTTGAGCTCACTTTGTAGCCCAGGCTGGTCTCAAATTTGCAATGATCCTCCTGCCTCAGCCTCCTAAGTGCTGGAATTACAGGTGTGCACCACCACACCCGGCTCTTATGATTTTTTTATTATGATTTTTGTTAACAAATTACCCCACTGTGCTATCTTCTAGTTTGTCTCTAACTCCAGTTAACCTTAGACTGGTCTTCTCAGTTTTGTCTAGTAGCTGTTAGATGAATCTTTCTTGTTCTCTTATCATTTTTAAAGCTTCTCTGAGTGATTCATTACAATTTACCATTTCATCCTTGATTTCAGAAACCATGTCTTTTATACTGGTCATTTCTGCAACTTATGAATTCTGTACAATTTTTTTATATCAGATGCCTTTTCATGGAGTCTATATTTTTGGTAGATTTATTATTCATATTTTGAACCATTTGGTCGATTGTTCCAGTTTTTTTATTTGTTTTCCCCAAATCCACATTGGTCACTTTGTATGATAATTCCATAAACCTGAGTCAATTTGTAAAGCTCTGCTACCTGGTGTTTTCTTTGCTCTCCATCAGAGCCCCCTGGATCAGCCTGGGAGAGGTGGGACATCTTTGGGGTCTTTTGTTGCTTTTTTTCCAATTTTCTTTGTTTTTGTGTGTGTATATTTGGGTGGGTTTTTTTGTTTTTTATTTTTTCCTTTTTGGGGGCTAAGGGTTGAGGTCAAGTAGGGTGAGGAGATTTTAATTGATAGGAAGATCTTTTTAGTAAGATACTATCTGCTAGCGATGTGTTTTCAGTTTTAACTGTCCAGAGATAGTATTTACCTGTTCATCTATTTAAGTGGTTTTGACCTCATCCCTGTGTTTTGAGGAAATAATTAGTTCTGGTTATAATATCAACAGATCTGATCACATATCGCTTATTTGTGATAAACCTCACACTCTCACCCCTTTATCAATATTCTTTCAGCTTATATGAAATTGTTGCTAGCAGTTATTCTATGATGTGGAAGGAAAATAGAAGAGATGGAGGGATGGGTGAAAGAAGAGTGTAAATCAGTGGGGGCAGGGAGATATGAGAAATAATAGTAGGTGAAAAATTAAATGTGCGTCAGATTCTGTGGGAAGTCTTTTACTTGGGTTCAAGGGTCAATGTTGAGGGTTTTAAGAATATATTTTAGGGGCAAAGATGGCATAGAAAAGGAGGAATGTATACACTGAAACTGAGGAAAAGTACAAGGTTGTCAGAACCTGTTGATACATTTAGTACTGCAGAGTGAAAAAGAGGCAAAGGAAGATAAGGGGCTGGTAAGATAAGGGAGAGCAAGAGGAATAGAATAGAGAGGACGGAGGGTTAATACAAGAGAAGACAGGAGTGGCTGCGAGAGGGAAGAATATGGTGAACTAAAAATTTGAGAAGAATTTTAAAAATGGGAGAAACAAGTAAAAACTAAGAGAAGCTAAATAGGGTGGGTGGTGCGTGCCTGTAATCCCAGCACTTGGGAGGCTGAGGCAGGCGAATTGCCGTGAGTTCAAGGCCAGCCTGGGGTGTATGAGCGAGTTCAAGACCAGCCTGCACTATATAGAGAGACTCTGCCTCAAAAAAAAAAAAAAAAGAAGGAAAGAAGAAAGAAAGAGAGAGAGAGAGAGAGAATAGCAGAACAAGTATTGCTGAAGAAGTCTGAGTTGAAGAAATGAGATATGGAGACAAGAAAGAAGGAGAGAAAATAAACACCAACTAAATCAAAGAAAAAAGAAAAAAACCAAAAATATCTGGCAGGAATTCAGATCAAATATACTAACAAGAGAATGTACGCGCAGTTCATACATGGCTGCTATGCCAAAAAGCCTGAGTGCTCACACAGTTCCCTTCTTGTCTTGGGTGTGATTGCAGGCAGCCACTCTTTTCCCTTTCCTTACCCGGGTGCACTACCAAAGATCTGTACTGTCAGTCTTTCTCCCATCCTTCCCCCGGAGGGACCTAAGGCCTTTTACCAGGGTAACAGAGTATGGCCTGCACGGAGAGAGTGGTGGTGAGAGACCTCAAAATATGAGCTGTATTGGCAATCACATGTCCTTATCAAGAAGGCCAAACATAGTCTTAGAGGCAGTTTCTAGACCTTGAAGGAGGGGATACTTGCAGTTGCAGAGGGTCAAGTTGCAATGGCATGGACAGAAGCCCCACTAATGTGCTATAGCAGTAATTATTCTACCCTATATCTTTAATACATTCATGATGGGGCTATAATTCACGTCTCGCTGTCAGGCAGCTCTGATTTGAATGTGCTACATTCCCATCAGCTTGCACCCCTGGTGGTGCATACATGACTGTCCCATCGGGTGGCACGGAACAATCCCATCCCACCATGACTGTCCCATTGGGCAGCTTGGGACAGTCCCATCAGGTGGTACAAGTTGCTGGATGGAACAATCATGCATGTACTACCAGGGGTTCAAATCAATGGGAACATGTTAACTTGTTGGTAAAGTTTGTATCTTCCAGACTAAATAAATTTTGCATTGGGCTGATAATGATGCAAGGCCGACACCAGTGTCTCTGGAGGAGGAACGAGGACCCCGCGTATCACTGGAGCAGTTGGTGACTTTTACTTCTCTGGTAGGCAGGGTCAGCCTCCACAGAACAACCTTGAAGCAGTTATAGAAAATGGACCTTTGCTCTTCAGCTCTCCTTAAGATTAAGAAGGATGAAATATCTCAAGGGAAATGAGACAGAAGCACCTGATTCTCATATTTCCTATGCCAGCTGTTGGGGGTATGTGACTTTGCCAGCTGCAAATAAAGACTTGCTTTGTTGTTCCTGAAAACCTGCTTGTGGTTTATTTCTCCAGTAGTGGGGGGCGGATATAGCTCAGCAGCACAACACCTGCCTGGCAAGCACAAGGTCCTGAAGTTGATTCAATAAATAAAATCATAGATTCATAAAAGAAATATTTGAAAATAAAAGTCATATCAAGTAGTGTGGGGTCCAAAAGTTCTGTAAACCGCTGGGCGTGGTGGTGAACGCCTGTAATCCCAGCACTTGGGAGGCTGAGGCAGGAGGATTGTTGCCAGTTTAAGGCCAGCCTGGGCTGCAAAGTGAGCTCAGGCCAGCCTGAATTGCATAGTAAGACCCATCCTTAGCCCCAAAGAGCTCCAGAGACATTAGCCAATGAAGACCAGCAACAGAGACCACCACCCAATAGAATTGACCTACGGATTCCAGCACAAGCCAACATCAGACAGTGCTGCTCAGCGGCTGGCTGTGTCAACCGTTTGCACCTAACATTACATTGTGTCACAAGGTGACATCGGGACTGCTAGCAGAGCTGCACTTTGCTGATTCACAGTTTCTACCTGAATCGAGCAAAAGGACCCTACGCTGATTTACAATTGATATGTTTTCATTTTTACTGTATGAAAAACAGAAAAGCTGGTCATGGCAGTGCACCTCTGTAATCCCAACATTCAGGAGGCTGAGGTGGGAGGATTTCCATGAGTTCAAGGCCAGCCTAGGCTACATAGGGAGACCCTGTCTCAAAAAAAAAAAAAAAAAAAAAAAAATGGGCCTGGGCTTAAGGATGTGGGTGGACAACGCATCAAATAGCATGGTTCAGGTTAAGAATAAACTTGGCTCTGGGAGGCTGAGGCGGGACAATCATAAATTCAAGCCCATCCTGTGCAGCTCAAAGCAAAAGCCCTGGCTTCAATCAATCCCTAGTACTGGAAAATATCATTTTTTAAAAGCCTTTGGGGACAGTGACATTCTCTTAGAAATACTGAATACCCAGCTTTCTTCATCTAAAGTAGGCTACTGAGGTAAGGTAATGTCCCAGTCAAAGCAGTTATTTCCATTTATCTTGGAAAAGCAACTAACCTAGGTTTAAAAGACTAAGAAAAATCATATGGAAGGCAATGAATCTCAGTCATGATTTTAGCATGAATACGTCCTTTTAAGTTTAATAGAATTAGAAATAAATGCCTTTGTACATATTTCTCTTAGAGGAAATGTTCAGTAAGTTTTAATAACAACTTTAATTTTTTTCTTCTAAATGATTTTTTTTAGGTTTCTAGAAAAGTATTATCACATATTCTGACTTCAGAGAAGAACCTGCGGCCTCGGTCTTCCCTAGTCTCGGCCCAGGTCCTCTGTACTCCTCCAGGGTATTCTGGAGGCCCTTATCTGGGTTACAGTGTAGTTTCCCTAAATGATTTGTTTTATTTCTTATAAGTAAGGTTCAGAGTGCAAAGCTGAATTTATTAACATATAATCAAAGCAAATACCCCTTTAAGTATATTTGAATCCCTGCTGCCTCCCAAAATACCACTTTACCTAGGAGACTATGAAAACAAAGTTCTCTTACATTGTCTCAAGCCTATTTAAAGATACTTTAAAGTGAGATAAAAATATATCTCCTTTCAGGAAAAGCAGATGGCTTCAGGTAATTTACTCTAGACTCTTCTGAATAAGGTGCGGTGAACGAAAGATCACACTTAAACAGAAAAGCCAAGAGCGCTCTCAACTTCCTGTCTTTATGGAAAGAATGGCAAAATGTTTCCATGTTCTTAAACTGACAACTTTTCTTTTATGCTGCAGACGTTTAATCAACAGGTTCTTCTTATTACTTCTCCCAGATACATTCAAATGCCCACACCAGCACAAAGAATAACGTGCTCCTCCACACATAACTCATTACTAGGTTACTGCTGTCCAAATGCCAAGTACTAAATCACACAAATCCTCTCATGTAGCCACTGTTCTGTTTTCCTTTCCTGTCCTTTAAAAATAAATAGGTTTAAAAAATAAAGTAGGTGTGGTTTTCCAAGTACACCGTACTTGTTCACAGATGTACTACTCTCTAGATGACTGATGCCCAGTCTTTCAACTATTAGAGAGGCACTGCTTAGAAAGCAAAGTGTTCAGGTGTGTTTAATTATAAAAAAAATCTGCAACATTTGAAAGGCAAATTGTAAGACAAAGGTCTTTGCAATAAATTCTCAATTATGCTAACATCTGTCCTATGGGGATGGCCTAGTCACTTTCCCATCAACCTGATAGAGGTTTATTTTTTAGCAAATTCAGTCCACAGTTGGCTGGCTCCAAGGTGGAAAGGGCCTGGGCAGAGCACAGCTGCTGTCATCTGGCAGCCCAGAGAGAAAGACAGCATCCGAGGAGGAGCTGCTGGGGAGGGAGATGGACCCTTCCAGATCACACTCCCAGCGAGCCACCTTTTCTGACCAGACCTCGCCTCCTGAAAGCGCATTTGGATGTGAGTTCATAAGTGGATTAATCCACCAAAGTGTATAGCACTCCCATAATCCAATCACCTTCTACAAGCCCATCCCTGAACAAAGGAAAATTTTGAGACATTCTACATCCAAACTATAACATTCTACCCCATCCTCCAAAAGACTCTGTAAGGTCAAAGACCTGTAGCAAAACTAACAAAACCAGCTGTAAGAAAACTTAAAGTGGAAGTTTTATTGCCTCTGGTGACCATAAATCTGGGTCATGAGAGCAGGAGTCAGCCCCCGGCCAGGAGTGTTTAGAGTTATATACAGGAGGGCCAGGACCAGTGGCATGGCGTCTGCCTGGTGAGTGTGAGGTCCTGAGTTCAATTCTTGGTACCAAAATATAATAATAATAATAATAATAATAATAATAATAATAATACAGCTATATACAGGGATCTGAGTATAGGAGATATATGTAAAGATGACTGAACGGGAGGGAACAAAGCTGGTAAGGGTGATTGGGCAGAAAGGGACAAAGCAAGGCTGCCTAAGGTTTAGCTAAGTTTTCTTTTTCTCTTTGGTTCTTTTGAGACAGGACTCACTATATAGCCTGGGCTGGCCTTGAACTCATTATGTAGCCCAGGCTGGCCTCAAAGTTACAGCAATCCTCCTGCCTCAGTCTTTCAAGCGCTGGAATTATCTATCTATGCCATCACACCCAGCAAGTTCTGTTTTGCTAAGTTTCTGTTTTTGTGAAGTGGCATCACCCATTCAAGGTTGTGGTAAATTCTACTTTCCTAAGTTAGGTTTTTATCTCTCAGAAATGATGTAGCCTATCTGCTTAGAGGAGAGATGGTACATTCTCTCCTTACATTCATGTTCATTTCATTATCCAAATGCATTTAGTCCATATCTAAGAGATGCCAAAATCTTAATAGTTCTAGGAAATTCGAAGTCTCTTCTGAGACTAAAGGCAAACTCTTAGCTATGAACCCCTGTAAAAAGCAAAAAGCAAATAAACACTTCCAACATACAAGGGTACGCAGTAAACATTTCCATTTTAAAAGAGAGAAATATGGGGCTAGGAAGAAATGGGACCAAAGCAACACTGAAACTCAGCAGGGAAAACATTAAATCTTATAGTTCAAATATCTAGCATCTGTGCCAGGTGGTGATAAGATGCAAGCTCCAAAGGACTTAGCCATCTCTACCCCTACAGCATTGCCAGTTGCAGCCTTCATGGCTTCTGTCTTGAGGTGGCCCTGTTCACTGCCTGCAGCTTTCCCCATCAGATGTTCCATGTTCCTGGCCTCTCCAATATCCTGGGCTTTCCATTGTACTTTCGTCTTCACTCTCATAGCTCCATGCACTTCCCTCCCAGGCCTCCTTCTGAAATCTGGGTGGAAGCCAGTTACCCCACAACTCTTGTGTTCTCCAGGACTATAAAACCAGCAGTACCCACATGACACCATGGTCTGCTGCCAGTTTGAGCAGTAGTCAGGGCTTTTCAGATCCTATCTGTTAACTCCTCTATGTACCTGGACAGTTGAACATTGTGAATCATATTCTGGGGAACCAGTTCCCTAGACAGCCCTCCTCAGTCAGGGCTCTTTGGGGCTCTCTTATCAAAGCAAAGTCTTTCAAAGGACTTTGCAAGCTGGGGGTGGTGGCACATGCCTGTAATCCCAGCACTCAGGAGGCTGAGGCAGGAAAGTCATTGCAAGTTCAAGACTAGCCTGGGCTACAAAGTGAGCTCAAGGCCAGCCTAAACTGCATATTGAGAACCCCTGTCTCAAAAAGACAAACAAAAAAATTTTTTTTAAAAAAATGGACTTTGCAAGTGAAGGCAAAGGACTTTACCCTTTTGCCCATGAAGTACAGGGTCTTGCTGATTCCCACAGTCCTCTCAAGCTATCTTTCCTATTGTCCTGATGCATAGCCTTTGGTTTCTTTTTTTTTTTTTTTTTTTTTTT
>NW_004955442.1:17129566-17132402 GCF_000276665.1 Chinchilla lanigera | reverse complement strand
AAATTTTACCATATGTGATAGCACACATCCATAATCCCAGCATGCAGGAGGCTGAAGCAGGAAGATCACTGAGTTCAAGGCCAGCCTAGACTACATAATGAATTCAAGGCCAATCTGAACTATACAGCAAGACTCTGTCACAAAAATAAATAAAATAAAATATAATATAATATAAAATAAAATAACCAAAATCTCCTGCTATAGTTTTTAAAAACTGAAAATTTTTCATATAGTTTTTTGCTCCTGATTCTCACTATAAATCTGGCTAAAAGCTTCCAGCAGTACTCATGCCACAGCCTGAATGTTGGGCAGCCTTAAAATTTCCTCCTTCATATTAATTAATTCACCACCCTTAATCTCAGACTCCCACAGGGCTTCAGGACATGGGCAAATGTAGACAAATTTTCCACTGGAGCACAACGTACATGGTCTCTAGACCAACTGCCAATCGAGTCTTTGTTCTCACTGAAACCTCCTGAGAATAGCCCTTAGTGTCTGCATTTCTACAGCATTCTGATCTGTGCTCTGAGTAGAATCTCCCATTAAGCTCAGTTTATAGCATCCTAGGACTTCTTAAACTGGCGTCTTCAAACCTTTCCAAACTGCTCCCATGAACCAGTTTCAAAGGCTTCTGAACCACATGGTCAGGTATAGTCACAGCAACAACCCAGTTCTTTGGCACCAAAATTTGTCTGAGTCACATTCCTTGTTGCTAGGACAAAATACCCAACACCCACATCTTAAAAGAGGAGGGGTTTATTTTGGCTCAGATGTGATTGGCTGACTTCAAAGCAGAGATGGAAGGGCCTGGGTGTAGGAAAGCTGCTTATCCCATGTCTTCCAGGATGCAGAGAGAGAAAGAAGGAGCTGGGGAGGGATAGACACCCCCAGTGGAATGACACCGCCAAGCAGGCCTTGCTTCCTAACAGCATGTTCAGCTCTGAGCTCATCAGTGGATGAATCCATAGTGAGTACAATGCCTATTTGATCCAGTCATTTGCCCAGAGCCCCATCCCTGACCATGTGAGGCTTTGGGGGACTTTTTTTTTTTCAGACAGGGTCTCATTATGTACTGCAGGCTGGCCTTGAACTTACTCAGGTAACCCAGGATGGCCTCGAACTTAGAGCAATCATCCTGCCTCAGCCTCCTGAGTGCTGGAGTTACAGACTTGCACCACCACCTTGGAGGACATTTTAGATCTCACCCATAACAGTAGGTCAAAAGGATACTTGTTCACTATCCTTCCTATGTCAGCTAAGTTTTCCCAGGTACTTTGTATGCTAAGTGGGTTTTTTGGGGGGCTGGGGATTTAGCTCAGAGGCACAATGCCTGCCTGGCAAGCACAAGGTCGTGAATTTGATTGCCGGTACTGCAAAAAAAATCAAAAACCAAAAAAAAAAAAAAAAAGGAGGGGGCGTTGGTTGGTAGGTTGGCTTGTTGTTGTTTGTTTGTTTGTTTTGTCTTTCTGAGACAGGATTTCACTATGCAGTTCAGGCTGACCTCAAACTCACAGCAATCCTCTTGCCTCAGCCTCCTGAGTCCTGGGATTACAGGCCTGCACCACCATGCCCAGCAGTAGTCTTGTATTTTATCCAGAATACATCTGACTTTAGGTACAATACTATGGAACTATTTAAAATTGTCTGCTAATTTTTATTTTAGCAGACTATATGTTCAGTTGAAGTTAACTAGCTTTCTGTGGTTTATGGTTTTCAGAGTGCACCAATTTAGAAAACTTTTGTCGTGACAGTTGGAGCTCTCTTGAATGTGAACTGTACAGTGGCCACCTGGCATCCGGCCAGCAATCTATGCCTTAATTATTTTTCTATAGTCTTTTCATACCCGTGCAAGAGCAGCTCAGTTTGAGCCTGAGTTGCAGAGTGATTTTCTAAACTCGTTCCTCTCCACAATCTTCACATGTCACTCTTAGACCTTCTCTTCTGGTTTTCTGGAAACAAAACTGAGACTTTAGTTCCTGCAGTCCTGGGCACTTTCTGTGTTTGAGGCTGTGTCCATGCCAAGTACCAAGGATTTAGGAAGTAACAAAAGTAACGGACATAAGTGTGACTCTTGGGAAATCAGCTCCTCAAATGAGAAAGGAATGTTCGTTCCAATTAGCTCCACTGTCACTGCTGTGACCACAGAATTTCCTGGATTCTGGGTGATGTAGGATGGAAAGAATAATAGTCATAAGCAAAAGAAAATGAAGAGTAAAGGAAAATTACAGAGTTGCTCAGAGTCTTAGGAGTTCCCTTTACCTTCTTCAAGCCAGAAGAGTTGGGTTCCTTCTGGAATTCTATCTGCCTTCTCGTGTCCCTTCCAGGTCCCAAGCTGCCTTGGGAACAAGGCATAGGACATAGGGGAAAATAGAAAACTTTCTTCTGGTTAGGTATTTTGAAACATGTTTTTGTCCCTTTCCTGTCTGCCCCCCTTTTATTTATTTATTTATTTATTTATTTGCGACAGGGTCATCTACACAGTTCAGGTTGGGTTTGAACTCACTATGTAGCCCAGGCTTCCCTCAAACTCACAGCAATCCTCCTGCCTCAGTCTCCCAAGTGCTTCGATTACAGGCGTGCACCACCACATCAAGCTGTTATTGGTTCTTCTTTTTTTATTTTAAAGAGAAAAAAGATAAACAATGAAACCAAGTCAAAACAGGTTAGTAGGACAGCTATAATATATTGGTTCTTATAGTATGCCAATAACCAGTTTGGATTTTACTCTTTATTACTGCTGATTTCTTTTCTATTGTTTATGGTGTCATGGTTATTGCTTTTACTTGCTTTTTACTGCATGCCATTATCTGGTTTGTTTTTATGTCATCGACACTAC
>NW_004955442.1:17090628-17129301 GCF_000276665.1 Chinchilla lanigera | reverse complement strand
TTATGCCACTGAGCTATATCCCCAGCCCTGTATTTCATTTTCTCCTCTCCGAGTTACCTGGGGATCAAGCCTGGAGAAAAAAGTTGAACACTAGTAAGTCCTTCAAATATTATGTTGATAGGTTGAAGAATGGATAAATACCAAAACATAACTAAAGGACACAATGAATTTAATTAAACAGGTAAAGGATTTTACTAATAAAATGTTCAAGCTGGCCATAGTAGTACATGTTTATAATCCCAACACTTGGAAGGCTGAAGCAGGAGGATCACCACAACTTTGAAGTCAGCCTGCATTACATAGTGAGTTCAAGGTTCTAAGCCAGCCTGCACTACAAAGTGAGACTGTCTCAAAAAAGAAAAAAGAAAGAAAGAAAGAAAGAGCAAAAAAAAGAAAGAAAAGAGAAAGTTCAATAAGCTTAAAGAAGAAACAAACGATAAACTGAGACCATTTTGGGAAAGAATTAGAATGTCTGAAAAGAAAGCAAGAAGCAAGAGGACATAGATAACAGGAAAAATTCAGTGGAAAGCACGAGTAGCCAATGTCACCAATGTGAAAACAACGTCAGAAATAAGACTAGGCAGATGTAGAAGATCACAAACTCAGTGATACCCTGAAAATGACAAGACATCATGTAAGCTGGATTCAGCAACTGCCAGATGACTCAAAAACAGAACCTCTGAATTATAAGAATAAAGGAAAAATTAGAAGATGGCTTAAAAGGTAAAAAAGTGTACTCACTGAAATCAGATCAGCAAGTTTTCCAAATCTAGGGAAAGAATTCAATGTTCAAGTACAAGAGGCATAAAGAGCCCCAAATACTCAGGGCTAAAACAGGACTTCTCACAAATCGCAATCAAAGTTCCAGAAATTCAAAAAAAGGAGAAAATACTAAAAGCTGTTAGGGAAAAAAAAAAAAGTAAGCTATAAAGGCAAGCCCAACAGAATAACTGGATTTCAGTTTCTTAGCCCACCTGTTGCTGGCATTTTGTTTGAGCAGCCCTAAGAAAATAATCCAGGCACATTCTGCCCCCACCCCCGACACAGACCGCAGCGTCTCCCCAAGTCTACCCCACAAGGGGATGGGGGTGGAAACAAGGCGCTCCACTTCCCACCCTGACTGTGTGGGAGCTCCGGCCTCAGCTCTCAGCCTCCTGGGGCCAGGGGGAGGGTGAAGACAAGGAGGAGCAAGAGCTTGGCTCCATGGACCATCACTGAGTCCAGGGTCACTCCCTGGGGGTCACTGAGCTTTCTCCCCCCTGTTCTTGGAGCCCGGAAAGCCCAGAGGCAGAGTTTTTTTGGCCCTCTCACCTCCAACCCCTTCTCCAGCCATCTAATTTGGAAGAGATAAGATAACCCTTTTAACCTCCACGTGGAAGATGCCACAAGAAGCATAGCAAGAGGATGCTCACCTGCCTGGTGCCTCACCTGTGTGCGCCGGGCAGAACAGGCTGGGAGGAAGAGGCCTGGGCTGAAAACGAGGGGAGAAGGGAATGCGGAGGTAGCTGTCAGGACACTGGGAGGAGGAGCCTCACGCCTCTGTCCAGACAGGGAGCCTCTCACCACTGCACAGCTCCCCTTCTCAGGAGGTCCCGTCCCTAAGGGTCGGCTCCGGAGATTTTAGTCCATTTTCCCCAAAATGGACATGATGCAGCTGGGTGAGCCACGGTTCTAGACTTCCAGGACTGAGTCCACAGCATGCCCAGAACAGGAGGCAGCAAAACATCCTAGTGATCCTCAGATAGCTCATTACCCTGACGGCAACCAGGCCCCCCACAGGCGCCTCCCTGCTGGACATCCAAACCCTGCTGGAAACAGGACAGGCCTCCGGCCAAGGCTGGGATGGGCACAGGACTCTGTGTACATCCTGGGAAGGCTGTGTATGTCCTGGGAAGGCTATGGGGGTGGCAACCCCCATAGCAGTGTAGGACACAGTAGTCACTGCTGCCACCCCCTGAGTCCGGGGGAGCCGGTCTGCTGGAGGACATGAAGGTCCAGTCCTCCTGCGGCAGATAGGGGGACTGCTGCCCCCACAAGTCCACACACCCCGCTGGCAGCACAGCCTCTGAGCTCAGGGACCCTGGGAGGCCAGAGCCAAGGTTCACTTCCTCCTCCAGGCCTGAGGGTTGCCAGGGCCGTGCCGGGCTGTACGTGAGCAGGGCGATGGCCTCCCACACGCTGGACTCTGAGGCTCCTTGTGGAGTGCCGTCACCATCCTGGGTTGGCTGGGGACCAGCCCCGCAGGCCCCTGTCCAGGTCTGGAACAGAGCACAGCAGGGAGGGAAGGACCCACTCGGAATAGCAACCTGCTTCTCCAGGAAGCTCTCCAGACATCCACACCAAGTGCCCAGGGAGCGCCTGTGCCCAGAAATTCCGAATTCCCTGTGTGCCAGCCTGGCTTCCGAGGGGCCCTGAGTCCCTCCAGCCTCTCACTGCTCCTTCCCAGAAGCTCATGCTCACAGCAGACTGAACCAGAGCACCGATGGTGGCTTGTGCTAAGGACACAGCAAGCCCCTACAGCCTGCTGTCCAGGCCCTTTCAGCAGCTACAGAGGCTGGGGAACCCCACCCTGAACCCACCACACACACAACACAGAGAAGCAGTCAGGACCCTTCTATGGGGCCACAGGAGGACCTGACCTCCAAAAGAAAGCTTCCCTGGGTGGAACCAGGAGCCTCCACCAAATGCACTGCACACACACGCCCTCCATCTTCTCCAGGAGCACCGTAGCCGTGCCAGACCACCCCTGCCCCCAGGGTGCTGAGATTCTGCTGAGGGACACAGCCTTGCCTCATTCAGCTTTGTCTCCAGTTGCCCAGGCTCTTCACAGTCACCTCCAGTGCCTTGGGGGAAGTGACAGACTTTGTCAAGAGCTAAGTGCCTAGTTTCAAACTTGATATTATATTTTGGGGCAACAGGCTTTTTTTTTTTTTTTTTTTTTTTTTTTTTGTACCAGGAATCAAACTCACAACCTTAGCTCACTTTGTAGCCCAGGCTGGTCTCGAACTCACAATGATCCTCCTGCCCCAGCCTCTTGAGTGCTGGGATTACAGGTGTGTGCCACCACGCCTGGCTAGGGGCAACAGTCTTGAAAAGGTGTTTTGGTTGTTTTTGCATAATAAGTTATACAGGATGAAGATGTTCCCATCCCCAGGGCAGAGAGAGGCCCAGGGACCCTTGAGGGGAAGACACTTAGCCCTGAGCGGGGAAACCAGTGACCAGCCATGGGCACCCACACACACAAACCGTGAACCCCAAGAAACCACACAGATGGTCAGTGCACTCCAGGTGGCTTGTATATGCCCGCTGCCTATGAGAACCAAATAAGCCCATAAAGGGTGAAATGTAGGGTCTACTCATGAGCCATACTCCCCACAATGACCACAGTGGCCTCCAGGGGAGTCCAAGGCCCTGCCAGGCAGGGGACCAGTGGAAGCACAAGTAGCAGAGACCCTTCCCCAGAAACATGTCTGGAGAAGAAGGGGGAAAAAGGGATGAGTCGGTAGGGACAGAGAGCCCCTCAGTCTGCCCCTTGAACCGACCATTTCCTGCAGTGGTGAGCAGAGGAGAGTGATTAGCTAGGAGAAAGTTTAGTTTTCCCACCAAGAACAGAACAAAAGTAAATGAGCAATAGGAAATAGGACCAAGTTTTTACCCCCTTTAGACACAGTATGTAAATTGAAACCCACTGTATGAATAAAGAAGGTTCAGAGCACTGACAAAGGCCCCATGCTCATCCCAACCCCATCCCAGCCACACCCTGTGCTCACCAGACCACTACACCTGCCCCACACAGCTGTGGTGTCCCCACACACCTGGAAGTTCCCGCCGTGCACAGTGTAGAGGGGCCGGAAGAACACTGCTGGCGAGGGCACATGCTGGTAGAAGAATCTCTTCACCCTGGGGACAGGAAGGGACAGTCTGTAGGGACCCAGACAGGGGCTCCTCCCCAGGCCACACTCCAGAAGGCCCGAGATCACTGTAGGGACCTGAGCCTTTGTCCAACTAGCAGGTGCCAGTCCTCCACATCCAGGATGCTACCCCTGTCTCCCCATCATGGAGTCCAAACCTGCCCTCACAGGGCTGGGCATGACAGCCCACTTCTGTAGTCTTAGCTGCTCAGGAGGCTGAGGCAGGAGAATTACTTCAGCCCAAGAGCTTGTTTGTTTATTTGGTGTGTGTGTGTGTGTATGTGTGTGTGTGTGTGTGTTTAGGGATTGAATCTAGAACCATCACAATGAGCTACGTCACCAGTCCTTTTTTAATTTTTTATTTTGAGGCAGGGTCTCCCTAAGTTGCTAAGTTTCCCCAGGCTGGGCTCAAACTTGAAATCCACCTCAGCCAGGGTGCTGAGATTACAGGTGTGGGCCCCTATGCCTTGCTTAAGTCTAGGAATTTGACACAAGCCTGGGCAACACAGCAAGACCCCATCTCAATTGAAAACACACACACACACACAAAAAAAAAAAAAAACAAAAAAAAACAGACAATTCTGCCATCTGGACAGGATGCAGTTTGGCAGGCTATGACCTCTCTGGCTAATGCCTGTAGACCTGATGTGTGCCAAGGCATGTGCCCTTCACAGGGCAAGCTGCAACAGCAGGTCCACAGCTAGAAGTAAGCAGCCAGGTTCTTGTTTGCTGGTTGGTTGGTTACTTGGTTTATTGGTTTGTTGTATTCTAAGACAGGGTCTCACTATGCAGTTCAGGCTGGCCTCGAACTCACTATGCAGCCCAGGTTAGCTTTGAACTTGCGACAGTCCTCCTGCTTCAGCCTCCTGAGTGCTGGGATTACAGGCGTGCGCCACCACACCTGGCCTGCACTCAGACTCTTAACCCACAGAGGGAGCCAGTGGTTCCAGGAACCTCATCTGTGACATCAGCAGGCAGCCTGTGGCTCCCCACCCCACTCAATGTCTCCCTGAATACCAGAGCTCCTGTCCAGGACCCGCTGGTCCTCCATGAGGAGGCTGGGAGAGGTCTCCAACACAACAGAGCCAAATTGACCTCACCAGCCTCCCAGGCCTGGGCTCTCAAGTTTTAACCCCACAGATTATCCTCAGACCTCAGTTTCTCAAGACCCTGGCTGCTCCCTTCACTTTGCTCCACCTCCTCTTTTCTCACTAGCTCAAGTCAAATTGCCACTCCATGGACACCACCAGCGGTTCACTCTCAAAACAAACCTGCTTGTGGCACGCACTGAACACTCTTCCCCTGCTCGCCATGGCCCCAAAGACAGCCAGCACCTCCTGCTCCACAGGACCCTGTGCTACACCCTTGCCCACATCCTCTACCCTTTCTGTCTGCTCCCTCTCATCTTCTCCAAGACTTGGCCACACCTGAACAGTCTCTCACAGCACCCACTCCCAGACACAGTCTCGTGTGCCCTTGACACCTGACAGGTGGCGTGTGAGGCCTGGGGCTTGTCTAAGGTGAGTCCTCATCCCTTCAGCTCTCTGAGGCAGTCCTGGGCTGAGAACACATTCCTATGTGCCCTAGATGGCAAAATGACACTTTCATACATTGTGTGGACAGATGAGCAAACCAGCAAGCCCCAGAGGCAGGAGACAAGGACTTCGGGTCCTGGTTCCCAGTGACTCTATCCCTCCTCAGCTGATAGGAACCAAGCTGCCCTAGTCCTCAGTCTTTGCCATAGGACACCCTTCTCGTCTTGCTTCTGGCTACTTGGGAGCCCCTCCCACTAGCCCAGTGTGGAGACCTGAAGACACCCATCTTCCCAGAACTGGACAGTAGAGAGGGAAGGAAAGGAGCTGGGAGGGCTGGCCTACTGTGCTCCAGATAGCACATACGTACACACGTGCATGCTGACACACTCACACATTCAGTACACACTTACACACAGGTGCATGCACTAATACACACACTAACAAGTGCATGCACATACGCATTCACACATGAACACATGCACACATTAACACATACACACTCATACACGCACACAAACATGCACTAACAGATGCACACTAGTGCACTCACATGTGTACCTTACATATACATGCACTCACATGCAAGTGTTTGCATGCACTAGCACATTCACACACTCACAGACCTCCCAGGCAGACCCATACTAGCAGAGGCACATACTAACATACTCATGCACACTCACATGCACCACTCACTTGTACTAACATGCACACACTAACAACACACATGCACATGCTCAGATGCACTAGCAGATGCACACACTACTACAGGCACCCAAACTCATAGGTGCACACACACTAACACTTCACAAGTGCACTCCCACATGCAGTTCACATACACACATGCATGCAATCACATACACTAACAAATGCACACACTGACACATAATAGCTCACATGCACACTAACAGATGCACACACATTAGTGGGTACATACATGTACTCATACACATGTAGTTACTGGTGCGCATACTAACACACACCTCACATACTAACATACATGCACACGAACACATTCATGTGTACACACACATGCATTGGCCACCTACCTGAGTGACAGCTTGAACAGAAGATAGGTCAGGCCAGTCAGCAGAAGAAAGATGGTCACAGCAACAAGGATGGCCTCTGGCCATCTCTCGGGTGAAATTAAGAGGCCTGTGGGCAGGGCTATGAGCAGCATTCGTGTCAGGTTGCACCCCCTAAGCCATCTGTGAATGCCCTGCAGTAGGAAGGGCTCAGGATGGCCCTGGAGGACTTGGGTCATGCCCGCAGAAGTCTCTGGGGTGAGTCTCACTCTGGGTCTCATGCTTTTTATCTGCCATAGGGCCAGTGGTTAGGTCTGCAAAGCTGTCCAGCACCACTGTGCACAAGTCAGCCCCGCCTTCCCTAAGGAGACCAAGGTCCTGCTCTGCTCCAGACAGAAGCACCAGCCTGGAGAGCAATCCGAGGCCGTGCTCACTCCTAACGGCAGCCGGTAAACAGCTTTCTGGGACCCACTGCATGTCACCCACCTCAGTCTCCAGGGCAGGGGGCTCCAAGATGGCTAAAGGCATGGGGAGGCGGGACAGAGGAAAGAAGGCCCAGCCCAGGTGCAGAAGAGCAGCCACCACACGACACCCACCTCGAGGAGAGGAGAAGCACACAGGCTGGCTCCAGTTGCTCCACTGGCCCTCATGACGCTCCTCCTCTGCCATGTCCCCCTCCAGAGAAGCCATCTGAACACGCAGCCTGGCTTCATAGGCAGAGCCAGGGTCCAACTCAATGGCTTCGAGGGTAAACCAGGTCACCCCAACTATGTGGTCCTTGTGCTGGGCCTGCTGTGGGGTCCGGGCCATTAGCAGGTATTGAGTGTAGCCGGGTCCATTCACCCTTGAGAATGTACACACATACACAGACAGCCCCCTCATGTACACACACACACAGGCGCACCCACCCACACACATCTACAGCCACATTTTCACACTTTCATGCACAGTCAAGCGCACATATGTGTGCACAAGTTCCCCATTCATGGAAGTCACATGTGGACACACCTAGTGCACACACACATAAACACAAGGCACAGACACACTCGTGTATACTCATGAATACACACAAATGTGTGCAAAGAATGAAAGCGCACACGTGCACACACACACACACTCACACTTGTGTGAGGTCCCCTTCCCTCCTCACCATTCACTCTAGCTGCTCCCAGGGAGAGAGAGAGCCCCAGGAAAGCCAACTAAAATGTTACCTCCCAGGTCTCTTCCTGCCTCTTGAAGGCCAGCTCATAGCTGAGAAGTGAGGCCATCGGCTCCAGGGCAGGACTGATGCTCCAGGTCAGGACACAGGAGCCAGAGCTGGTGTTGCTTTGCAAGTCACAGGGAGGGTCCAGCTTCACTGAAACACAGTGAGGATGTGTGAGGCTGCAGCCCATGCTCTGGCCCAGAACTAAGGCTCCAAGAGTCCCACAGGGCCCTAGTCGAGGCCTCCTCAGACCAGGGTCTCACTGGAAGACTTAGAGAACAGGATAGCAGTGACTTCTAGCCCATGCAGCAAGGCGGTTTCCAAATGGCTTCCCTTTCCTTCACAGTCTGTGGGAGTTTTTTTGTTTTTGTTTTTGTTTTGTCTTTTTGAGGCAGGGTCTCGCTCTGCAGTTCAGGCTGGTCTTGAGCTCACCTTGTAGTACAGGCTGGTCTCAAACTCACAACAATCCTCCTGCCTCAGCCTCCCAAGTGCCGGGATTACAGGCATGTGCCACCACGCCTGGTGACATCGCCCTCAGTGACAAGTTGGGTACAGAGTCTGTGTCCATGTGCCATTTGGGCCAGTGACATAGGCCAGGCTGTCCCTGAGTTTGGCCACCTCAAGGGTCTTTAGTTTACAACCCAGAATTTTCCCTTTTAAAATGAGCAGGTCAGCCAGACATGGTAGCACACACCTGTAATCCCAGAACTTGGGAAGTTGAGGCAGGAAGGTCACTGAGTTCAAGGCCAGCCTAAACTTATATATAGCAAGAGTCTATTTCAAAAAAATATAAAAATAAATGGCAAGCACAAGGCCCTGAATTTGATTCGTGGTATAATCAATTAATCAATAAATTTTATATATATATATATATATATATATATATATATATATATATATATATATAGTTTGTTTTTGTTTTGTCTTTTTGAGACAGGGTCTCGCTCTGCAGTTCAGGCTGGTCTTGAGCTCACCTTGTAGTACAGGCTGGTCTCAAACTCACAACAATCCTCCTGCCTCAGCCTCCCAAGTGCTGGGATTACAGGCATGTGCCACCACACCCGGCCGTTCACAGTCTAGGGATGCAAGTCCTTCCCAGTGTCTTGCTAGAGCTCTTCCTGCTGTGACTGCAGAGCATTTCCAGTGACTGAAACCAAACCATAGCCCTAACCCAACTAGTCCTACATCTTCATTCTCTGCCTACAGACCCTGCTGTAGCCACACGGGCCCTCCCCTCCCAGGGACCCAGTCTGCTCATACTCCTGGGTCTTGCTTGGTGAGGACTCTTGAGACCACATGGGTCATAGGCTAAGGTTCCTGTCCCCAAACTCTAAGCACCAAGGCTGCTCCTGGCCAGGCCCCCTGCTCACCATGTCTCCGGGGCAGGTACTGTGGGTCCACGAGGCTGACCTGCTCCATCCCAGAGACACAGTGGTGGAAAGTGATGCTGAAGTTGTCGGAAGGCAGGAGCACCTCCTCAGGCGGCAGCACCACTGTGCATGTACTACCCTGGAAGATGCACTTGTGCTTGCTGCCCGGTGCCTGGTTGCTGGAAAGGCCGCGTGTCAGCACCAAGGGATGCTACTGCCCCCTACGGAGACCACACCTCCAGCCCCTGTTCTCTCCCCAGGTAGGCCTGGCCCTCCACCTCACCTGGTGAAGAGGAGCCAGGGGCCACAGCCCTGGCCCAGTTCTGGGGCAGACCAGTGGCAATCAATCCTGAGGATGTAGTTGGTGAGGCAAGTGAAAGTTGTAGCCCTTGTCCCTGGGGATGACAACCATTGAGGACCACAGTGGACATTTCAGGAACCGAGTCAGGGGTGGGGGAGGACGTGCAGCATAACCCTAACAAGGCATTCTCCAGAGAATGGTCCCAGGGCAGGGCTGGGAGACCTGAGAGGTGCTGGGTTTCCCATGGTGGCACCTTCTGGCGCGTGTGCCACAGCGGGCTGTTTATATCACTGAAAACGCCAGAAGTTTCACCACCACTGCCCTAGGGGGTTAAGGGTGGGAAATGAGGGTGGGCAGGAGCCCTAGAAGAGAGGTCCCAGCTGTCCCCCATCCCAGTCCCTAGTCTCCACCCACCCACCTCACGCAGATGCCGGTGCCCAGCCCTCACCTCCTCCCTCCTCCGGAACAGAGACTCCCCAGCAGATGCAGGTCCAGAGCAGGAGCCAGGTGCCCACATCTCGAAACAGGGCCTCACTCTCCAAGGTCCAACCTGCAAGGGACTGGACTGAGGGGGCCTGTGCCAGGCCCCCCTCTGGGAAGGTGTTCCCCATGAGACCCTCCCCAACGAAGGCTCTGAGTGGGGCAACCACATGCCTTCGCCATGTCCCGTGAAAGAGGCTGAGAACTTCTGTCCAAGCTTCATTGACCATAAACTCAGAAGGGCCACTTGACCTGACCAAAGACCCCTGGCTCAGGCTCAGATCTGCCTCCACATCTGCATAGAAGGCCCCTTTCTGAGACCCTCAACCCCTGCCAGCCCATCCCCCTGTCCCCAGGTCTAGGTTCAGCCACCAGACAGTCAGGGTTGGGGGAACCGGTTCCTACCAACAACCACAGGGAGATTCACTGAGCCCGTGGGTGATGCATCCCGAGCTACTGTAGTTCCGAGAACAGCCATGGGAAGAGCAGCCCCTGTTCATAACAAGGAAGCAGAGTCCCAAGAAGGGGAGGCAACTTGTCCGAGGTCACATACCAGCCTCTGTGTCCATACCCCCTTTCTCTGCCTTAAAGACCCGCATCGGGTTCTGCCCCAGGACACAGATGAGGATGGCAGCAGGTATCCGTGCCACAGAGGACACTGCCTAAACTACCTGTCCCAGGTGCACTGAGGATGGCAAGGCCTTGGGCTCTGGGATATGTGGGAGCCAGAGGTTTCCTGCAGGCCAGGGGGTATCAGGAAGTGCCTGACTGTGGGGAGGCTTCTGACGCCCTGTCACCCCATTTGTAGCTACAGATGGCTCACCGATAGCCCTTAAGCAGGAAGCAGGACCAGCCTAGTTATACAAGACTGATTAGTGATAAAGACAAGAAAAGGAAGCAGACATGCACACAGACCACAGCATGCTCACCCTCCAGGAGCCACACATCCTCCACAGGCACTACACCCACCCCACCCACCCCAGCAGCCTGTCTGTGCATCCACGCCCTTCCCTGCAAGAAGTGTGCGGTCCCACACCAGCAGCAGCAGCATGAAAGAATAGTTCTCCATAGCACTGTCTGTCCCCTCTTGCAGGAGTTACTGGCAAGGTATGGATGAAATATCAGCCCATGCAAGGTGTGAAAAGGCAGTGGAACCAGGACCTGGAGGAATCTCAGCTCCCAGCTGACCCAGACCCAATGGACAATCCTACCCCAGCTGGAGAGGTACCCAGATGAGCCACAGAGGTGCACAACTGGCCCAGCCTAACCCAGGGCAGATGGTGGAGAGCAGGGAGTACAGTGGCTTCTAGCTTAGCAGGCTCCTTTTCTAGATAGGTGCAGGGGGCAGAGGGACAGGAGACACCCTGCAGAGCACACCCAGCAGCAGCATGGCCATCCTGAGGGAAAGGGCCAGTGTTTTCTTCTGCACAGAACACTTTCATCTACATCTGGTAAGCTGGGTAAGATAGGGTGATCCCTCTCCTACTAGTGAAGAAAGTGAGGCCCAGAGAGGTGAAGGATTTGCCCAATACATTGTGCCTAGGCCTCTTTTCTTAGCAGGTGTCCTAACAGCACTCACCTAGCCTGTGAGCTTCTTGAGAGCAAGGTGTGACTCCTATCAGTGCATGCCCCACAGAAGACATCCAAGTGCTGCACAAGTAGGGTGAAGCCTTAGGAAGAATGCAAGCCACACCCATTCCCCAGGGCACCACAGACCTCTCTCTGCTTAGGGCTTCTTGGGCATAGGGCAGGACATTACTAAGCCCAGGGCCACCATCCTTGACCAAGAGCTAGGCAGTCAGGGCAGGTGCACACAGCACACCTGCACTTTTTGGTTCTGGGAGAGGCCTGGAATGAGCCCAGGGAGGCCTGACCGTAGATCAGATATCAAGCCACAGGATAGCATGAGAGCAGTAGAAGCCAATGTCTGCCACTGTTGGCAGGGCTGCTCCCAGATACCCCCGTTCTGTGAACCCTGGCTGACACACCTACCAGTGTGGCCCTCCCCACCAGAAGAGAAGTGAAAGCCCTCAGCCCTCAGCTCCTCCATGACCTCAGGGTCCTGACGGAGCTCAGACGAGCTACCTGCCCATTTCCCAGACCACTTTGAAGTTGTAGGATGAATTGTGGCTGGATCCCTGTCTTTGGCCACAGGCTGGGCCAGACCCAGAGGAGGGACTCTATACAATTCTCCCCCTGCATTCCTGGCTAGCAGGTCACAGTACTTATCCCAGGCTGGAGTAGATCATGATGAATGTGGGCTGGGTGACTGGGCCCCTTGGTGCCTTGAAGCACACTTAGGGCCAGTTACTGTCATACTTACTGTCGTATGTAACCTAATATAAGCTCTCTGTGTATATGTGTGGTTCTGAGGATGAATCCAGGGCCTCAGTCATGTCAGGCAAATAACCTACACTCAGCTGCACCCCAGCCTTTCTCTGTATCTTAAGGGGAGGTGAGAGTCCTGTTATCCCAAATCCCATGAAGCTGGAGGACATGCAGGCGGAGGCAGGGAGGTTATTATTTAAATAAACTCTTCCCCAGCACTGTCTTCTCTCTGCTGGGGTAGAGGAATGCAGACCCTAATTCCCCGGAAGCAGCTAGAACTGGGGCACAGGAAGGCTGTGCCAGGAATTGGGAGCAGGAGCCTTTCCCCCTTTGGGCCACCTAGGGCATGGAGGCCTTCTCTGACAGCCTGGGAGCCCCTAGTTTGTGTCACAGGGTGCTTGAGGACTGCTTCCTGTGTGGTGCTCGTGGGGGTGAGAAGGGGAGGAGCAGAAGGTAGGGGGCTGGTGGGCCGGCCGGGTGAGGACAGGGAGGATGGGGTGGGGAGCGCCTAGGATGTCCTTCGCACACACCTTCAGTGGGGTGCAGGGGCGCCTGGGGGGAGATGTCTGACGTCTGTGGGCCAGGCCCAGAGGTGTTGGATGGACAAGAGCACAAATCCAGGGCACAGGGGAGAGGGCAAGGATGGAAGCCCAAGAGGTTCAGTGAAGTGTGGTGGGGAAGGAGGCCCAGGGACCCCCTCCACAGGCCTGTGCACAAGTGGCCTTCTAGCCACCCTTCACTCCGCCCCCTCTGCCTGGGGTCCTTCCCATCCAGTCCCTTCCGCAGAGCTCTCCCCAGCCGCCAGCCAACCTCCCCAGTCAAATGGGACAGCAGGAGTCGGGTAAAACCAGCTTTGTTTGCACAGCATCTCAGCTGACAGGACAGAGGGGAGTGGCTACAGCCACGGCTAGAGGGGATGACATTGTTCTCTGCAGGGGTCTGAGGGAAAGGACACTACTCCTACTGCCTTGGCCTCCTCTAACCTCCTCTACCCAGCACTCCGCTTCGCCAGCCCACTGTAGGCAAAGCTCACTGCTATGTGGGCCCAATCTGGCTCCTCCAGGGTGAGACCTTGCATTTCCTGGACCCACCCAGTTCCTTAACAAATCCCCTCCTGCCCCTCTCAGAAGCCACCCGACACCAGGTTTGGGGCTCTGGGACGTAACTTGAGGTCACAGTGGCAAGATTCCCAGTCTTGACCTCATCAGGCCAAGCTCTGACAGGAGAGTGAGCCCAGAAAGCAGGCATCACAGGGAGAACAAGTAGGGCCAGGAGGGGAGGGTTCCAGCCAGGCTCCTACCAAGCCCCTGGGAGAGCAAAGTAGCCCAGAGCCCTGGGCGTAGGGAGGGTGTTACTTCTTCCCAAAGAATTCTTTCCTCTCCCTCCCTGCTTGGCTTCAGTGACCTCCTGGAATCCCACCCACACCCACTGCTTTCCAGCTCTTCTTCCCTGAAGCCCCCTGACCTCTGGTGGCTGGGAGGGGATTGGCCAATGCTGGAGCCTCTGCTCCACCTCACGGCTGTCACAGCTGAGCCAGTCTGGCCCAAGGATGCCCATCTGCCCGCATCCCCACAACGTCATCGAGGAAGCAGTTTCTTCCATAATTAGAAGTGCTGCTTGCCAAACTCTACCCTTCTTTCTGTCCAGTTCCAGTATGGTCACACTGGAAATTAATTTATGATTCTAACAGTCTGGACTGCAGTCAGAGAGGAAGCCCAAGGCCAGGACACTAGAGGTAACACTAAGGCAGTGTCCTGAACATACTTTTACCAGACCAGGGATGGGAGCCACACATCCCTCTCTGCCTCCTGAAGTTCGCACTGGCTTGAAAGGCCGGGGAGCCTCGAACAGACTCACCTTCCCAGATGGACCGGCTCAGTGCCATCACCAGCCTGGAAGTGGCTCGTTACCGACTGTCCCACAGAGTGCAGCAAAGCCCCTCGCCTGATCCAGAAGATAACTGCAGCAGGCAGTGACGTGAGCCTCCAGGCAGGCTGACACGGGCCGCCCACATCTG
Source organism: Chinchilla lanigera (assembly GCF_000276665.1). NCBI lineage: Eukaryota > Metazoa > Chordata > Mammalia > Rodentia > Chinchillidae > Chinchilla > Chinchilla lanigera. Next base: position 17,115,133 of record NW_004955442.1, on the reverse strand, counting down.
AAACCACGAGCATCTCACAGAGCTGCTCTCTTTGGCAGAGCTGAGAAGCGCCTGGCATAACACATCTCCAGCCAGGGAATGCTGAGGTGGGAAGAATTCGTGTGACACTGAGTTGTTGAACATGATTTGTGACTTGTTTCTGTACTGGCAGATGCGTGTCTGCTGTGCTCCTGAAAAATCCCACTGAGATGGCAAGCCTAGATTGTAGTGAGTGCAAGGCCAGCCTGAATTACCTCACAAGACCCTGTGTCAAGAACTAGACCAGGAGATCCTGGCCAGGTGCGCATCAGAGGGCAGGGTAGATGTTCACCATAAATGTAGTGCAAACTCTGTTGCTGTCAGCAACAGCTGTCAGCACAGCTCAGCTGTGACAGCCACGAGGTGGAGCAGAGGCCCCAGCGTTGGCCAATCCCCTCCCAGCCACTAGAGCTCAGGGGGCTTCAGGGAAGAAAAGCTGGAAAGCAGAGCCATGGATATAGCTCAGTGGTACAAGCGCCTGCCTGGCAAGTGTGAGGTCGTGAGTTTGATTCCTGGTACTGGAAAAAAATAAATAAATTTTTAAAAAAATAATAAAAGCCATGTAGAAGGGCATGTTTGAAATAGTAATTCTCAGCTGGACGTGGTGGCGCACACCTGTAATCCCAGCACTCGGGAGGCTGAGGCTGGAGGGTCACAGTAAGTTCAAGGTCAGGCTGGGCTCCATAGTGAGTTCAAGGCCAGCCTGAACTACAAAGAAAGACCTTGTCTCAGAAAGAAAGAAAGAAAGAGGAGTCCTCTTTTCTCTTGCCTCGGAGGTAGCCTTTTGTGAATAATTAGGCACAAATCTTTGCAGACACCTTCTAAATTCATCCAAGTGCACATTTTAACAGAATCATACTATGCTGTCTGCTTTGCGATCTCTTGTACCTCTGGCTATTTCCATCACTTTTCTAGTCGGCACATACCTGTGCCTTTGACAATAGTATTTCCCATGGTTTAATAATCCCTGCAATGGTCAGGTGTTGTGGCGCATGTTGTGGCCAACACTCAGGAGGCTGGGGCAGGAGGATCATCATGAGTTCAAGGCAAGCCTAGATTGTAGTGAGTGCAAGGCCAGCCTGAATTACCTCACAAGACCCTGTGTCAAAAAACAAAACAAAACATCCCTGCAGTGGACATCTGGATTGTTGCCTGTATTAGATATAGTGAACAGTTCTGGGCCTGAATGTTTATTTATTTTATTTTATTTTTTTGTAAGAAAATGGTTTTATTCCTAATTTTTAGTTCCATACAGTTTACAAATACACTTTTACTCTGATAATATAGCTTTGCAACTAGCAAAGCAGTTGAACTAACACCCATAAATACAGGTGGGGAAACAACAACCACTAATATTTCTCTACATGAACTATTCTTTTAATGTCATTTTCTATAAAAACACAATTGCAAAGAGACTACATAATATCCGCGGGCAAAAGGCAATTAAGTGAATCTCTTGAAACACTACATGTATATTAAACAGCATATTACCAACATTTATATGATTCACATCAAAATGATGACATCCTAAAATGTATTCCTTGTAAAGGATAGGTTTATCAATAAAATATTACATATCTTCTAATACTCTGGTACAATACTTCATACACTGCAGGAAAATTAAATGTAGGTCTAGTCATCAGCTTAATAAAGGGTCCTTTTCCATTAGCTTTTATTAGTGAAAGAATCACAATTAGGCCTGAACCTTTAATCAATGGATTGAGTACTCCTACATGAAAAACTGCTAGCAGCAGAACTGTGGGGTCTCAACTTTGGCATTTTACAGCATTGGTAGATACTGCCAAGTGGCTTACAAAAATGTTACACCAACTGCTCTTCCCACCTGCAATGTGAAAATGCCTATAACCCTTACCAAGAATAAACATCAATCTTTAATCTCTGCCAGTTTGATAGGCAAAGATATTTCAAAGCTTTTCTATTTTTATACATCCTAAATAATCAGTCAGGAGAAATATCTTAGCACTCAAGAGGCTGAGGCAGGTGGCTCACTGTGATTTCAAGGCCAGCCTGGGCTACAAAGTAAGTTCAAGGCCAGTCTGAATTGCATAGTGAAACCCTGTCTCAAAAAGATAAAAAAAAAAAAAAGCATCTTCTCATGTATGTATTGGCCATGTTCTTTGGGGTAACAAGTTCATTTCTCAGCATATATATGTGTAGCTCAGTCTGACCTTGAACTCACCAGCAATCCTCCTGCTTCAGCCTCTTGAGTGCTGGGATTAGAGGTGTGCGCTACCACACCCAGCTCTAAAATTTAAACTTTAATGAACATTACCCTCATCTAATTTATTATAAGCATATACTTTTCTATTCACTGAAGACATCGCTTCTCTAGTATCCTTACTAAAGAGGGCCTCCTTCTTTTCGTCTGGGTTCTTTTCCTCTCCCTGAAGCCTTAATTTACTAACTCAAGACCAGCAGGCCACACCACCCATAGCATGACACCAGAAGTGAGGACCACAGGACTGAATAGGAAGTAAAAAAATCCTGTAAAAAGGAGAGCCCCAAATTCTGTATCTAAAGTCTATCTAGGGGCTGGGGATTTAGCTCAGCAGCACAGCACCTGCCTGGCGAGCGCAAGGTGGTGAGTTCAATTCCCGGTACCAGAAAAACAAAACAAAAAAATAAAGTCTATCTAAATCTCCTGGGCACAGTGCATCTCAAAAAGTCAAGAAAAATCTAAAAAAGTAGCCTACCCAAATATAGCCTCTGAATGACTCATGAACTACAAATGAGTGCATGACAACTTCAAGTCGCCCAGCTAAGGTTAAAAAAAAAAACAACCACCAGAAGTTTCAGCAGCTGCCCAACTCAAAGACACAGCTGGGAGTCTGCTAAAATAATGAACAAAGAAGTCAACACTCTCCAGAGAAACACTGCAGCACCCAGTCTCAACAATGTTTATCACTCTCAGTCTCCAAGATAAATACAAATTAGACATACGAAGAATTAGAACTATGGGCTGGGGATATAGCTCAGTGGCATAAGCGCCTGTCTGGCAAGCCCAAGGTCATGAGTTCGATCCCAGGTACTGCAAAAAAAAAAAAAAGAAACACAACTATGTGACCCATACTCAAGAAGAATGGCAGCAGAGACTTGTCTCCCACAACCAAGTTGTTGGAAATTGAAAAGGGTTTTGTTGTTCTTGAGACAGGGTCTCACTGTGCAGTTCAGGCTGGCCTTGAAGTCACTATGTAACCCAGGCTGGCCTAAACTTTCAAAGATCCTCCTGCTCCAGCCCTCTGAATGCCAGGATTACAAGTATGCACCACCATACCCAGAAGAAATAGAAACAGTTTTAAAGAATTTACTCTAACTATGCTAAAGGAAAATATACTCCCAATGAATATGAACTATCAGCAGAAAAATAGAAACCTTAAAAAAATTAGCCAGAAGGAAAGTAAGTGAAAAATACATTTTAAATAAAAGTAATAAATCACAGCACTGCATGAAACAAAATGAAACACTGACTATACCAAATCCCCCAAAGAAGGCAGGCAGTCAAGGTTTGACTGGTTGTCAAAGAAAACCACATCTGAAAACACTCAGGAGAGGATGTCTGCAAGAGCCAGCCCCGGCCCCTCCCTGGGCAGCAGGAGCCAAGTGGAGAGAGTCTTAGAGGGCAGTCAGGGTTGGTCGGAGTCCTACATACGCAGCAGCCAAGCAGGCCAGCTCACTCCACCCTAACCCCGCACCTGCACACCCAGGAAGCCACCCACAGACTGGCTGCTTAGACCAACATCAGTGCCGCTTCCCACTGAGAATGGATTCTCTGTCCTTGTGGCCCTTTCCTACCCTTCCACTTCTGGTTTGTTTTTTTTGGTCTTTTTTGAGACAGGGTTTCGCTATGCAGTTCAGGCTGGGCTTGAGCTCACTTTGTAGCCCAGGCTAGTCTCAAACTCGCAACAATCCTCCTGCCTCAGCCTCCCAAGTGCTGGGATTACAGACGTGTGCCACCAAGCCCAGCTACCCTTCCACTTTTGGACCAGAGCCTTCTTTCTCAGTGCACTTTTGGGGTCCAGGTTGAGCGCCCCCAGAGAGTTGAGTCCCTAACAGCCACCACCAGGCAGCCTGTGACTGCAAAGTGATATGCTCAAAGGCACTGTCTTCACTGAAGTTTGTGTTGAAGACAGTAAACATGTTAACATCAATTCTGAGAAATCCAAATTTATTTTCAGTTGTCCCAAAGAAGTGATACTTCTTTTATTTTTTATTTATTTATTCTTGTACTGGGAATCAAACTCACAATCTCACACTTGCCGGGCAGGTGCTATGCCACTGAGCTATATCCCCAGCCAAAGTGATACTTTTAGACATTTAAATGAAATTAACCTCCTTCACTGTACTGATCCAAACGATTCTAAGCATAAAAGAATGGAAGATCAATTTTCTGTTGTTGACAGAAAGGAGGATCTGGCCAGCCAGGGCCTAGGTCAGTGGTGACAAACATCTGGCTGTTCATAGTCACTGGAAGCTCTAAGAGGTTTGCCATCACTGGCCTAGGTTAACAAAAGAGCAAAGCTTAATTGGCTTAGTGGGATTTCAATACTGGAAGAGGAGGACTGACTCCATGAAGACACACATAATTTTGATCATTTCTGAGATGATGAACAGCCTGGGTGGTAATAAACATGTATAGCAATCAGAAGCAGATGGAGCAGATGACGATTTACAAGACAGTGATGACGAGAAAAACACCAGATCAGGAATACAGTACATTGTCATCACCTGGATTTTGAGGAATAAAATAGTTCCTACGTTCCCCGAATGCATGCTTAGAGTTTAAAGCAGAATCTGCAAGGCAACAGTCAGCAGAACTAAAAGCAGTTTGTTCTCAGAGATGTTTGCTTTGGCCATTGTGTCCCCTCCGCCCCATAAGATTGACATGTGTCGTTTGACAAACCATCCCTTTCCAGCCCTGTCCCAACAAACACTCCTATATAATATGTATGCTGCAAATGCTTTCCTTCTTTTTTTTTTTTTTTTTTTTTTTTGGTCTTTTTGAGACAGGGTCTCACTATGCAGTTCAGGCTGGCCTTGAGCTCACTTTGTAGCCCAGGCTGGCCTCAAACTCTCAGTGATCCTCCTGCCTCAGCCTCCCGAGTGCTGGGATTACAGGCATGTGCCACCACGCCTGGCTCCTTCTACATCTTTATTCTCATGTTTTCATGTCACTGAGTTACAAATAAATAACCACAGAGGTCTCACCTCATCACTGTTTTCCTGAGACTTTGGAACCAGCTCCTTTGGGTCTTCTCAGTGACTGAACTAAGTCTTGCTAACTTGCTAAATAATCTTTCTCATCCTGTACCCAGCCACAGTCACACATTGTGACAGGGCGCAATTAAGTCAGCTAAGGCAGTATCTTTTTGTATGAACACTTCTCAGACTTCCGTGAAGTTGTAGAGGTCAGAGGCAATCGATACAGCAGCTATGATGAATAAGAACATTTCACCTAAGTCTCCTTTACTTCATAACACAGTTACTGACAAGACAGGAAACGCTCAGCTTAGGAAAAGGTAACTAAATTTTAGACATTATTCGGCCCTTAAGCTTTTACAGCTCTCAGGATGGAAGAAGGAAACTGTACGTTGTTACTTTAGACTGTACTTTTAGGTCAGGTTTGGGTTTGCACTGCCAGTATGACAAATGAATAAAAAAAGAAATGTTAATCTACAATTGGATTTTTTATTTTTATTTTTTATTCAGTTTATACACTGGCTAAAAAACCCCAATTTATGTTCGTAACAGTGGGGATTCTTTTCAATGTCTCTGTTCCAATAAACTGCTGGAAGGGGGCTGGGGATTTAGCTCAGCGGCAAAAGCGCTTGCCTGGCAAGCGCAAGGTCGTGAGTTCGATTCCTGGTACCGGAAGAAAAACAAAAACAAAAACCAAAAACCAATAAACTGCTGGAAGGCAAGAAGGAAAAGAAAATGCACTAACAGGACACCCTGCCTGACACTCCACCCTTCTCCCACATAGAGATCCATGGGAAACAACATCCGGCCAGGGTGGCACATGCCCGTCATCCCAGCTACTTGATAGGCTGAAGCAGGATGGCAGGTTCACAGCCACCTGTGCAACTTAGCATGACCTTGCCTCAAAGCTTGAAGAGGAATGCTGAAATGTAGCTCAGTGCTCACTGGCTTCAATCTCCAGTGCCACACTTTTAAGGGGGGGCGCAAAAAAAGAAAAAGATGGAAACAGACAACATCCACAGAAGAAAAACCACCAAAGAGCACACAAACAGCTGCAGGGAGTGGTGGTGGTGGTGGTGTTTTGGCTTTTCTGGGTTTCATTTCATTTGGGTTTTGTTCTGTTTGATTTGCAGTACTGGGGATTGACCGAAGGGGGCACTGAGCTACAGCTGCACTTCACCTGCTTTTTCATCTTACCAGGCTCTCACTAAGTTGCCCAGCTGGCCTTGAACTTGCACTCCTCCTGCCTTGGTCTCCTAAAAAGCTGGGGTTATGGGAATATGCCACTGACCCTGGCTAGAGTTGTCTTTAATAAATATTTTCTATTGTGCTAAAATACTCACAACATAAAATTTAGCATCGTGACCATCATATTCTTTTCCTTTTTTTTTGGTACCAGGAATTGAACTCAGGACCTTAAGCTTGCCAGGCAGGCACTTATGCTGCTGGGCTACATCCCTGGCCCACTGACCATCGTATTCTTGTGCAAACATCACCACCACCCATCCATCTCTAGAATCCTTCTTGTCTTGCAAAATTAAAACCACATACCTGCTAAGATACCTCATCATGCCCTCTTCACCCAACCTGACAAATACTTCCCCTTTGTCTCTGTGAACTTCAGTACTCCAGTACTCCAGTACACTTCAGATTCCTCGTATTGCTGAAATCACCCATTTTATGATTGGATTATTTACACACAGCCACCTCTGTTCTCTTCTGGCTACTACAGGGCATGTCTTTCCCATCCTGTTACTTTCATCCAATATTTGTCTTTAGGTGTAAAGTGAGTTTCCTGTAAGTAGTATATAGTTGTATTAGGCAGGTAATTAGATAGTAGCAAGCCTGAAGGACAAAGGGGATCGAAACAATAGGCTTTGCTAATGACGGGTAAATAAAGAAACAGAAATCAAGACCTCAGGGTCTAATAATTTATAATCACCTATTAGGTCTCAGAGCAAAACTATCCCCGCACAGCACAATGAAACCTTTAGGTCAGAGGTGTGCACAGCTGCACTGCACCGTCAGCCAAGATTTCAGGGTCTTTGACTCATACCGGAACAGCCGGACCTTCAGCATTCCTAGTTGCTATGGCCAATACCCACTGACAACACAAAAGTACAAAAGTAACATTTCAAGGTGGTTTATACTAAATTACCTAGACTAAACATTTTCTTATTTAGGTTACTTTTAAAAATATGATTAGCGGGGCTGGGGATTTAGCTCAGCGGCAAAAGAGCCTGCCTGGCAAGCGCAAGGTCGTGAGTTTGGTTCCCGGTACCGGAGAAAAACAAAAAAACAAAAAAACAACAACAACAAAAAATATGATTAGCAAGGTGTGGGGATGCATGCCTGTAATTCCAGCACTCAGGAGGCTGAGGCAGGAGGATTGTTGCAAATTTGAGACCATCCTGGGATACAAAATGAGCTCAAGGCCAGCCTGAACTGCATAGCGTGACCCTGTCGCAAAAAGACAAAAAAAAAAACACAAGAAAATATTAAATGGAAAATCCCAAAAACAATTCATGCATCATTTTTGTTGTTATTATTTATCTTAGAATAGGGTCTCTTTCCAAGTTTCCCAGGCTGACCTTAAACTTGGGATTCTCTTGCCTCACCCTCTCATGTCACTGGAGTTACAGGAATGTGCCACCATTCCCAGCACAATTCGTAAGTTTTAAATTACACAGTTTGAGTTGTTTTTTTTTTTTTTGGTGCCAGGAACTGAACTCGGGACCTCACACTTGCCAGGCAGGAGTTTGTGCCACTGAGCTATACCCCTGGGCCCAGACTGTTTGAGTTGTGTGATGAAATCTCACGGTGTCCCCCACATCCTGCCTGGGATGTGAATGTTCTCTGTCCAGAATATCATGTTTTATGTTATTCTCACCTGCTAGTCACTCAGTGGCCATCTCAGTTATCAGATCAACTGTCTTTTGTGTCCCTGTGCTTGTGTTCAAGCGACCCCTATTTTACTTAATAAGAGTCTCAAAGCCCAAGAGTATTAATGCCAGCTGGGCATGATGGGCACTCCTATAATTCTAGCCAGCTGGGAGGCTAACACTGAAAGACTGCAAGTTTGAGCCTCACCCAGGCAACTTAGTGAGACCTGTCTCAAAATTTAAAAAGGGCGGGGTGTATATAGCTCAGTGCTAGTGTTTCTGGGTTCTGTCCCCAGGACTTAAAACAACAACAATGAAACAACAGTGTTAGACTTCATTTTTTATTAAATATTCAGAATAAATTTTGATTAAATAAGTTAAATATTTAGGGGTATCTAATGAGCTACACTGTACAAACTGTTGGATGGTGGTAAAAAAAAAAAAAAAAGTCAATTGCCCAGTAAATGTAAAATATGAGAGAAAAAGGACTTTAAACTGAGTATACTTCCTTTCAGGTCTCTTCCCCACACACAAACTCCCTGGACATTAATGATTTCACTCACCCTAACTGGCAGATGGGCTACATTTCCTGACACATTGGTCTTCCCCGCAAAAAAGATCAGCTTCTCACTATACCGATAAAGACCCCCCAGGACACACACTTCACACTCCCAGCAGGTACTGAAGCAGCTCTACCAGCCTAATCCCTCCAGCGGTGTCCGCACTGGGCATTGCAGCACTTGTAGAAGGTGGTCATCGGCTCATCTGCAGAGCGAGTCTGAAGCTGCATGAAGTAGGCACGAGGATGTTCGCATTTGGGACATGGTTCTGGAAACAAGAAACAGCAAATGACCCACATGACACAAAAGTGACGCTTGTGAGGAACACCCCTCAGGAGAAGGTGAAGACTGACTTGCGCATCTGGTCTCCCTGCGCAGGAGTAAGTCCAGTGACATCATCCTTTCATGCACTCACCTTGAGGAAGTCAAGGAGTCCTGCCACGTTTAAAATGCTCTCCTCCCCTCCCTGGGCCTCACTTTTCTTTCAAATTTGATTGAAGACGGATGGAACCATAACATAGATGGTGACCATCTCAATCTTTTTTGTGCTACTGTAACAATATACTTGACATGGGGCTATAGGTAGAGGCTGGAACAGTTTTCTTTCCTTTTTTTTTTCTTTTTTTGAGATAGGGTCTTGCAATAGTCCCAGACTGCCCTTAAATTTGGAGATCAGCCTTCCAAGTAGCTAGGAACCACAGGTACATACCACCCTGAGTCCCAGCTAAAACTAGAATAGTTATGTTTTTTGTTTCATTGTGTTTTTGAGACAAGGTCTCACTATATAGCTCAGGCTGGCCTTGAACTCACTATGTAGTCCGTGCTGGCCTTGAACTCACGGTGATCCTCCTCCCTCAACCTCCCAAGTGCTAGGACTACAAGCATGCACCACCATGCCCAGCTACTAGACTAGGTTTGAAGTGAATGCTGGAAAAGTTTGTTACTGTGAATGCAGTATTAGGTTTCTGGGAAGGACTCAAAACCAAAGAGCGGTAAGGAAAGCTGTTTCTTCCTGGAGATTGGTTAAATGTTTCTAAACAAAATACTGCAGAAATAGACCATTCTGAGGAGGTCTTAAAGGAATGAGTACCCTGTTGGAAACTGGAGGAAAAACCCCACCCAGGGATTTTGTAGAAGGTAGAACTGAAGAGGACTGGGGCCCTGTGTACCCTGCAGCTCACGGCCCAGGGCTGCTGCAGGTCTCCGTTCCCTGCATTCCCGCAGCCTTCTCCACCTGACCCTCCGGCTATCCCCTCGATCTTTGACTTCTTCCCAGCCTCCAGAACTTCATACATTATCCAGTGCATGGTACTCTGTTAGAGCACCACAAAAAGACTAAGATAGTAACTCATGGATGGTGTTTATTTTGGGGTCAACACCAGGTAGAATCTCCCCAATAAGGGTATCACAGCTTTCTAAACAATGGACATATGGCAGGCGTCTCATCTTCCCAATGGATGGCTATGTCCAGGGAATCATTTTAGCAACAGCTTCTCCAGCTGCTTTAACACAGTAGATTTATTTGTTTAACTAACTTTTTAGCATAGATTTATATGTTCTTCTATAGGAGGAAAAGACAGCACTAATCATGAGTTAAACATTCCCCCTCTCAAAACAGGTTATATTCTAATCAAAGTAAATTGTATTTGTTTTTGTTTTGAGGCAGTGTCGCGCTGTATAGTTCAGGCTGGGTTTGAATTCACTATGTAGTCCAGGTTGGCCTCAAACTCACAGCAATCCTCCTGCCTCAGCCTCCCTGAGTGCTGGGATTATAGGCATGCACCACCATACCCAGCAAAATAAATGTGTTTTTAAAAAGGCTAGTCCCTGGACATGGTGGCACACTCGTGTAATCCCAGCACTCAGGAAGCTGAGGCAGGAGGATCATTGCAAGTTTGAGACCAGCTTGGGCTACAAAATGAGCTCAAAGCCAGCCTGAACTGCACAGTGAGACCTTGTCTCAAAAAGACAAAAAAAAGAGGGAGGCTAGGTATGTAGCTCAGGAGTAGGCCACTTGCACAGCATGTGCAAGACCTTGGGCTCAATCCCCAGTACCAAAAGGGGGAGGGGAACAACCAGGTTATAAAGCACCCTTCTCTTTCCTTCCCTTTCACATCAAGACTTAAAATATACCAGGCGTGGTAGCACATGCCTATAATCCCAGCACTCAGGAGACTGAAGTAGGAGGATCCCCAAGAGTTTGAGGCTAGCCTGGACAATATAGTGAGTTCAAGGCCAGCCTGGACTACATAGTGAGACCCTGTCTCAAAAAAACAAAACAAAATATAAAAAATAATTTCTTTTATCCCACCTACACTTTAATCCTTCCTGGTACTAACATTCTAAAGTCCGTATTAGAATAAAAATACTTTTTTGTTTCTCCAGTCTCTGGTCACTGTTGCTGTCATCCAAGCTGTCACCTGTGGCGTGTAGACCAATAACTGTGCAACTCACTTCTAGCTCGCACAAGCTACATGGATGGCTTAATCAGTGATTTCCTTTTCTTTCTTTCTTTCTGTGTTTTTTTTGTTGTTGTTGTTTGTTTGTTGAGACAGGGTCTTGCTATGCAGTTCAGGCTGGCCTTGAAATCACAAGGGTCTTCCTACCTCGTGAGTGCTGGGATTACAGGCATGCACAACCATGCCTGGCTCTTAGCCGGAGATTTCAAGGGAAGGCTGGGGATTTAGCTCAGTGGCACAGTGCCTGCCTGGCAAGCGGGAGGTTGTGAGTTCGATTCCCAGTACCGGAAAAAAAAAACAAAACAACAAAAAAAGATTTCTGTTGGACTGGGCATTTAACTCAGCGGCACAGTGCCTGCCTGGCAAGTGTGAGGTCATGAGTTCGATTCTCGGTAATGGAAAAAAACAAACAAGAGATTTCAAGGTATACAACCAAGGGCCTATAACAAGAGGTTACTCGGAGAATCTAACTCCAAAGCTTATACCCATGTTGTTTGTGTAACAAATTTTAAATAATAAACTAAAGAAAAATGCATTTCCTGTTTTTAGAAGCCTACATCATACAAACAGATCAGGCTCTGACATACAGTGACACAGTCAACACCACAGTTGTCCACAGCTTGGCAGTGGAAAAAGTCTTCCCTCTCACCTGCAGTAGAGTCAACATTCTCCCAGGCTGCTGATCCTCCAAGCACATCATCCACTTCTTTCAGCTTTGGATACTTCCGGTTGGTTACCTAACAAAAACAAACCTTCAGACTCCAAGACAGGGAGCAGTTCAGGCATAAACCACCAAACCACAACTGCCCCCAAATGTCCCTTCAACTTCCCTTCACAAGAAGCAAAGAGATGACAAATGCACAAAGTTCCTACTCTCAGAGGAGCAACACACCACGGAAATGTGGAAGTCCCACTGGGATGTTCCCCAAGCGGAAGAAACAGGTTCAGCTATCAGACGCCTTTGTAAAGACTGGAAGAAGCACCAGAAGAGGAGGGGGAAATCAGCTTAGATGTGAGCTGCTCTTCTCCCCTACCTCTAAGACATTTGATAACCCAAGATGAAAGAAGCAAAAACAAGGGAAGCCAATCAGTACCACTTTGCTGGGTAGCCCAGGCACTACTCCCAGGAAGAGAATTTCAAAGCAGGGGGCTGGGGATTTAGCTCAGCGGCAAAGCGCCTGCCTGGCAAGCGCAAAGTCGTGAGTTCGGTTCCTGGTACCGGAGAAAAACAAAAAAAAAAAAAACAAAGCAGGTCACACTTGGTTTCTTTCTCAAATTTTATCAAGCATTCCTGAAATGTCAAGATTACATAAAAGCTCATAATCATACTCTAGAACCACACAGTCGTAAAGGTACAGTACGTAAACGTTAAGAGTGAGGGAGCAGCAATATGTCCTAACTTCTACAAAGCAAAGTTGGATTATAAGGGAAACTTACAAGCTATATATAGTGCAGTGTGCATCATTCACACCTACACCTACCATTTTCTAAATTCCATTCTAGGCGTTGAGCAAACAAAAACAAAAGAAATCTCTGCCCTCCTAAGCTTATATCCTAATACTAATAAACAAGGTATACAAGCTACTGAATATATTAAAAAGTAATGAATCCCACGGGGGAAAAAAAAAAAGGAGGAAAGATAATAAACGGGAGGGAGGGGCTACAATTTTAAACAGGGCAATCACCTAAGTGGGACAAGACCAATGAGCAACGTGACTATCTAGGCTGGAAAGTAAACATGCGCAAAGCCCTAGCAGGACCATATGTACGATGGGAGCGCCTCTAGCAGGCCAATTTGAATGGGGCTGGGACAAAAGAGCAAGAGGAAGCACACTGGGACCTGAAATCAGAGAAGCAGCGTGGGAAGCGGGCCCGGAAAGCCCTGGGGAACTGCTCTACGTTTCCAAGCAGAGTTCGGACTCCGACGAGGCTCTAACATGATCACCTCCTACAGCGGTTAGGAATCCCGCGGCACGGGAGCGCAGGGCCCGACGGGAAGGTCCCCGGTGATCCAGGGGTGGCCGCGGCCGAGCCAGGGCGACAACACCGAGGAAAAAATGGCTGGACTACAGGAGGGTCCAAATGAGGAGTGCCCAGCGCCCACAGCCGAAGGACTAGTGAGCGCGCGCACAGAGGCCGACTCGGGACCGCGGGGGAGGGGGCGGCGGCGGAAGCAGAGCCGCGCGGGCCGCCGGGTCCTACCTTGCGGGTGATGTTGTGCACGTAAGGGCAGGTGTTGCAGGCAAAGCGGTGACAGCGCTGTCCCTCCTCCACGATCAGCCCGTTCCCACAACCGGGGCAGAAGAGCAGCATGGCTAGCACTCCACTGCGTCCCACGCCGGCTTCTCACGTTGACAGCACCCACTCCCACAACTCCCTCACCATCCGCACGCTCCCAGCCAGCCTTGCGGCAGGAGCTCTCGTATTTCTCATTGGTCATTGCTGCCGCCCGCCCCTCAGCGAGCCAATGGCTGGGCTGCCTCGCTGGGGCGGGCTCAGTGTCTGCGCGTGCGCACTCTGATTCCCCAGCAGGACGGACTGGGCCGGGAAACAGGAGACCGTGGAGGACTCCGAGACCGCGCGCGGACCGGAGGCTCTGGAGGACGATGAGGATGAAGAGGAGACGCTGCCGCACTCCGAGGCCGTGGACGTGTTCCAGGAGGGTCTCGCCATGGTGGTCCAGGACCCGCTGCTCTGCGACCTACCGATCCAGGTACGCGGACTGCGGGATCGAAGAAGGCGCCTCGGGGCAGGGCGGGGACTCTAGAAGCCCCTTGCCCGGGTAAACGGCGTTCGCACCCTAGAGCCTCCCAAGTATTGAGATTACAGGACTGACCCGCCCAGCTGACTTCCCCCCACACGCACCCGGTGCTGGGGGTTGCGTAGCTGTGTTCCCTGCTTAAATGTTTTATTAAAGCTTTTTTTTTTTTTTTAAATCATTACTTTGGAAGCCTGGCTTGGATCCCAGGAATCGGAGGGAGAACTGACAGCCCCCACGTTCTTCCCCAGAAGCATGCGGGTTCATCCTCCCCAACTGTTTCTATGCCCTTCTTTCCAGTCTCTGTACTCTGAGTATTATATATAAACATGTGGAGGGTTAGGATGTAGCTCAGTGGTACAGCACTTGTCTAACACAGGTGCAGACCTGAAATCTATCCTCAGTATGCCTAAAACAAATTAATAGAAATGGATGGAAGCTGGGTGTGGTGGCATAAGCCTGTAATCCCAGCACTCGCCTGTAATCCCAGCCCTCGGGGGGCTGAGGCACGAGGATTATTTCGAGTTCAAAACCAGCCTGGGCTATAAAGTGAGCTCAAAGCCAGCCTGAACTGCATAGCGAGACCCCATCTCAAAAAGACCGAAAAAAAAAGGATGGAATGTGAGATGGGGTGGAGTACTGAGAAACAGAAAACCATAATGTTTAGGTAACAGCTCGTTCTTCTTGCCTTTCATAAAATGATGCATCACTTTTTGCTCGCTATCAGCATGTTTTTCTTTGCCCTTTTTGGTGCTAGAGGGCCAGGGTTCCTGCCTCAACCTTTGGTCTTTTCTAGGTTACTTTGGAAGAGGTCAACTCGCAGATAGCACTAGAATATGGCCAAGCCATGACAGTCCGAGTGTGCAAGATGGATGGGGAAGTAATGCGTGAGTGCTGTCCTCCTCCCTTTACCCCTGACCTTGCACCAGGACAAGATGTTACCAGAGCTAATCAGTGAGAAACTCAGGGGCCATGCCCAGGGATACTGGGACAACCACGGGCCCATCCTGACCAACAGAGCAGAGCCAGATAAGTTCTAGATTCCTGTCCTGCTGTCAGAGGCTCTGGCTGTGGATTCCCACATGGGTCTTCTCCCACTTGTGTCCATTCATGGTTGCAGCTGTGGTCGTAGTGCAGAATGCCACGGTGCTGGACTTGAAGAAGGCCATTCAGAGATATGTGCAACTTAAGCAGGAGCGTGAAGGGGGCATTCAACACATCAGCTGGTAAGTGGAGGAGTGGCTCCTTCATTCTACCCCTTCCTGGGGCTGGTGTGGGGCTTCCGAGGGAAGCTGCTCCATATGTGCATAGCACCAGTACTCTGCTGTGGAGTAGTGGCTGCAGTGATGAGTCGTGAGACCGTGCAGAGGGGCCTGAGGGTTTCTGTGCCCAGAGCTCCTACCTCCACTGTTGTTTCTACATTCATTCTGTCATCAGCTTCACTACACCTACACTGCTGGATTCTTCACTTGGGGGCACCTTTGGCCGTTAGTATGTCTGGAAGTGGTCTCCCTAGTTAGGAAGTATCCTTTCAGCCGAGTCAGTACCGTCACCTGTTTGATCAGCCCAGCCATCCACACAGTACCTCCTGGCAGCTGCCATAGTCCTGGTGTGTACATTGTACAGGAGAAAAGCCCAGCTGCTCTTGGCCCCATAGGCCTGTGTACCTCAACCCCTCATCCCTACTGCTCAGCCTTCCCCCCACTTCAGGTAGAAGGTGGTTTACCTGAGCCTCTCTTGCAGGTCCTATGTGTGGAGGACGTACCATCTGACCTCTGCGGGAGAGAAACTCACAGAGGACAAGAAAAAGCTCCGAGAGTAAGTTCAGGCCATGAACTCTAGAGGGGCATGTAGTCTGTTGCCCTCTAGTGCCCCATACTCTGCCAGAGGGTACAGCAGGAATATCCCTGACAGCACTAAATCGCTCCCACAAGGAGCTCCCGTGGGGCTCTCATAGGTAGAGGAGCAGCTCCAGGGCCCAGGCTGATTCTCACAATGTCAGAGAGGGAAACCAGAGCAGGCATGAGGTAAAGGCTGCTTCTGGTATATTATGGCCAGGATGGGCGGATATGCACCCCACCTCATGGCTTCCTTCAGTACCCCCCGCACCCTCACCTGTCCTTTCTCGGTCCTTCACAAGTCTCAGGTTGGGGAATCACAATCCTTCTGTGGATCAGACATTACCTTTCCTTTGTTTCCCCCCAGTTACGGTATCCGGAATCGGGATGAGGTGTCCTTCATCAAAAAGCTGAGGCAAAAGTGAACCTCAGTCAAAGACAACTTCATTCACTATGGTTGAGCTTTCCCCAGCAAGATGGATTCCCTCCAGCCATTGTCCTTCTCATAAAAAGGGTGTCAAGGTGACTGCATCCACAGTGTGCCCAGTGGAAACTGGCAGCATGAATCCTGGATCTCTGACGACCAGAACAGGGCAAGCCTCCGTTCCTGCTGTCCTGTGAACTTCACCTGACCTCTTCCTGGACTTAACAACCCTGGGCACAGGGCTGCAGGCCTGGCCTTATGTGCACAGTGAACCTGTTTGCTTCATATTTTGAAGTCAGAAAGCCACAGTACCCTGTATAGGAGGGTGTGGATTTGCCCCTCACAGAGGGGAGCTTACGGCAGAGAACTGGCACGGGTGAGCCTTAAGGTCCAAGAGACCACACCTGAGTCCTGTGTCCATACCACATGCCTGTTACCGTGATCTCCACTGCAAGGATTTGTAAATAAAATCTAAGCAGGTGTCTCCTGTTTATGCTTGTGAGAAAACAAGGGCCAATATCCTGGAGCCTGCGTTGGCAGTGAGCCTGTGACACGGGTGTACCTGGGCCTCCAGCCTCCACCCATCGGGCTCCCTACAGCGGCGTCTTGCCCAGCTCAGTGGAAAGGGAGGCAGCATGGGGAGGAAACAGGAGCTGCTGGGGACAAAGGTGGGGCGCTTCCCACGTGCAAATGGGGAAATGTGGCAGTACTTCCGCAGGGCCCTGTCCCAACGCTGTCTTATTAGAAGGGTGAGCGAGGTGCACCCACCTGGCTGCAGGCCTTCCCTCTAGAGGTAAGAGGGCCTATGGCTGCATTTGTCCTGGATTGGGGGTGGGGGCGGGGGCCAGGGCCTACAGAGCCTCCCTCCACTATCCCAGCTAGAAATCAGGAAGGAGGAGACAGCCCCAGTCAAGTTAGTGGCAGCTAAAACGCTCCCAGTCCATTTATTGGCCACATGCAGTGGTCGTCAAGGGACTAGTTAGAAGGTTATCATGGGAATTAGTGTAATAAATGCCCAGCAATATAAAGGGTTCAACAAAAATGAACAAGGCACAAGAGGTCTGTGTTTGGAAAACGCAAGTCCCCACATAGATCAGGCACAGTCCTGCACACCTGTGAGGCTAAGGGTGGTCACAGCCACCAGCGCCCACAGCTAGCTCAGTGGAGCTGAGCATCCAGCTCATACTTCTCACAGAACTTGTCGGTGAAGGGGATGCAGGTGAGGAACTCGCACCACTCACAGCGGACGGGATAGAAGTAGAAGAGGATCACCAGGCCAGCCAGCAGGCCCAGGAAGACTGCCTGGAAGATGATGATCTGGCAGCGTTTGCGGTACAGGTCAAACTTGCCGAAGCTGATGTAGGGCAGGAAGGCAAAGGAGAGGAAGAGGCCACTGATGAAGCCCGAGATGTGGGCAAAGTTGTCGATCCAGGGTAGCAGCCCAAAGGCGAAGAGGAAGAGCACCACAGCCAACAGCTTGAAGAAGGCACGCCAGGGCCGTGCCAGGATCTGCCAGCTCTGGAAGAGCTCCACGAAGAGGCAGGCCAGGATGCCAAACTGCGAACCGGCCGGGCCCACCTGGGGGCAGTGGCAGTGACAGCGGCTGTGAGCCAGCCAGGCCAGGCAGCCTCCCTAGGCTCAGTTTCATCTCATCCCCGCTCCCTGGGCCCAGAGCACGCTGGGACTGAGACCAGTGAAGATTCCCCCAGGCTGGCCACTCGTGCTCAATACAGACAGTTCATGCAGGGCCACAGGCATATAAGGAGGATCCCCACCCAGGGAGGCAGCCTTACCTCTGCCCTGTATGGCAGGAAGATGGCACTGGCCAGGTTGCCAGTGACACCACTCAGCAGATAGATGATGGCTATGCGGTGCCAGCCTGCCAGCTTTTCCAGGTCGCGCAGGACAGTCATCTGGAAGCAGACAGACACCAGGCAGTGCAGAATCCTGTGGGCAGTAGAAGGTGTAGGTTGGAAGCACTCAGCAGGGATAATGGCTTCACCGCCACCGGCCAACCACTCGTGGGCTCCCTGAGACCACCTGCCCAGCCCAGTTTCACTTGCCCAGCGTGCAGGAAGAGGGACAGCCATAGGCGGTAGAACTGGTCAGGCACCTCGGGGTTGAGGAAAGGCAGGAGACCACACACATCATCCATGCAGTGCACCTGTGCAGAGTGGCCAGTCAGTACCTGAAGTGATGGGGAGGAGGGAAGGGACATACCCTCAAAGCCTACCTGCGAGCAGAGTGTGGCTTCCTCGTGGAAGTAGCCTCTCATGAAGTCACAGTACTCCCGGGAGGTGATTTCACACCTGGAAGGTCAGGCCAAGGTTTGGAGGGTGACACCCTGCACTGGGGGACTGCTGGGGTCCAAGGGTGGAGGCATCTGCTCATACTACCCAGGCCAACACTTCTGACCCACATACCTACCCACTTACCTTTGTTGGCCCTTTCTCCGAAACCCTGTAGAACCTTGGGTTATTTCAGGACTTGCTGTTTTGTTGGGGGTGGTTACTGGGGATTACAGGGACACTTTACCACTGAGCTACACCCCTAGCCCTTTGCTGTTTTGGTTTTGGCAGTACTGCAGACTGAACCAGGGCCTTGAACATACTAGGCCAGCACTCTACCACTAAGCTGATTCTCAGTACTTTGATTTTGAGACAAGTTCTTATTAAGTTGCCCAGGCTGGCCTCAAGCTTTTGATGCTCCTGCTTTGGTCTCCTATAGAACTGAGATTATACATGTATGCCACCATGCAAGCTAAGACTTGGTAAGGGAAAAGCGTACAGTCTAGGACAATGATGTGTGCCCAGAGACACCTGCATTTGCACACCTACCTGCCTTTGGTGCCAATGCAGCAAGGCCGGCCCGTTATGACACAGTCCATGTGAGGATGATTGGTATGGTTCCCAGCACTGTTTTTGGTGCAGATCTAGGTCATAAATAAGGATGAGCTAGGTCACGGCTTCTCCCAGTTCTTGGCCCCACACCCAATTTACAGGCTGAGGCAGAGATGGGCAGTGTGATAGGGTAGAAGATGGGCCTTCCTTAACTTTAGCAGACTACCTTACCCTAAAGCCTCAGCCGGGCCATCTGTCAAGCTAGAAGACTATGGTCTGGCCTTCCAGATCTCTACCTAGATTTCTTGCCCTATTTGCCTGGAGAGGCAGGCCTTACTGGGCAAAAACCAGGAACATAGCATCTAAAAATGGGCAGGCCCATAATGGGAGTCTCTGGCATCACCAATGGGTGGAGTGTGACCTCCTACCCCATATGACAAGCATGACCCCCTAAGACTCCCCCCACTCCTCACCGGCCACTTGGTGATGTCTTCTGGCCACTCGTGGGGATCCTCAGAGGAGGGCTCATCACACACCCTGCATGAGCCCAGAACATGGTCAGAGCCTGCTCCAGCCCCTGGCATTGGCACCCTCCCACTCAGTCCACAAGGAGAGCACCTACACCCTTCAAGGAGATGTGGACAAGGCAGGTAAGAGAACAGCTGGCAGGACTGACCTGGGGTCTTGGTGGCAGACAGAGCCAAACTGCCTCTTGTGACCAGCAAGGTCTGGGGCGCTGGGATGCCTCGGCCATTTCACCCACACTGCCAGCGTGGACTGCAGAGACACAGGGTCAGCCCTGGTCAGAGGCCAGCCCTTGCCCAGTTCAGTCAGCACAGTGTGGGGGCTCAGAGTCAGGAGTCAAAGCAAAGCCACGGAGCTCCTCCTCTAACTTCACCACTTCACCCCTGAGTTTACACTCCTAAAACGCACTTGCAGTCAGGAGAGATTCTGTTACAAGGAGTTCAACAGCATAATTCCTATTAGTTTAAAAGCAGCTTCTATGTCCTAAATCAGGAAACGTGAACTATCCACCTCCGTATCAGATGATTAGAGCTCGAAAGGCAGTGCCGCTTATGTTAACTTTCAGAGGCACACACACAGACAAGATGGATGCCAAATCAAGACCAAATCAAAAAAGCAAATAATCATCTAAAGGAACCAGGGGCAGAAAAGGGCAATAGTGAGAAGTCATGACAGCCACAGGCAAGGCCTAATGTGGCAGGCAGGTATGATGCCAAAAGCCAGGATACCAAAAAAAAAGAAGGCCAGGATAGCTGGACATGGTGGTGCACACCTGCAATCAGGAGGCTGAGGCAGGAAGATTGCCACAATTTCAAGGCTAGCCTGCGCTACATAGTGAGTGCAAGGCCAGCCTGAACTACATAGTGATATGTAAATAAATAAAAGCAAGCAAGCCAGGGTAAAGTCTAGGGACACAGAGCCAAGGGCAGGAGCTGTGCAGACACACCGAGCACTCCTCCTCTGAGGTCTGCACGCAGCCAGACTGATCGTTGCGCACGCAGCAGGCGGAGTGCTTCTCCCGCTCACGGGCGGTGCTGATGAAGCTGTGCACCTGCGGGTCCTGGCGCATGCAGGGCGAGAACTTGGCACCCAGGTGAATGAGGGCCTCCTGTGGAGAGGGAGACAGCAGCTGGGGCCCCTGTCCCCCCAACCTACCCTGCCAGGCCCCGCCCTCAGCCCCCGCCCTCACCGAGCTGGGGCCGATCCAGAAGTTCTCCTGCTGCACGTACTTGACATTCTCGTAAACACCCCGGTTCCGCAACACCTGGGGGACATGCCACGATTAGACCAGGCTGAGCAGGCCTCTTCCTCCCGGAGCACGGCCTGAGGGGGCCGGGAGCGGGCGAGAGCTCACCGAGTCCACCGTCTCATGCTGCGAGAAGCCCACGGGCGCGATGCCATAGATGCACACGGCTAGAATGGTGACGAGCGAGTGCACGAAGGTGAGCCAGTAGGTGAAGAAGGGCCTGCAGGGCGGAGCGTTAGCGAGCGCATCCCCTGCCCCGCCGGAGCCCTCGCCCAGGAGCCTGTGTACCAGCCCCGGCCTCGCGCCCACCTGTGGTCGTCCATGTCCTCGATCTGGCGCTTGACGTAGCTGTCGATGCGCTTGCGGTAGGTACGGTTGGTGAGGCGCCCCACCATGCCCAGCCCATACGGCCGCTTCTCACGGGCAAAGAGCTTCCGCACGGGCACAGCGATGCGCTGGCCGCGTCGTGGTCCCGCGGGAGTCACCACCTCCTGTCGAAGCCGCACCTTGGGCTGTGGGGCCGCTGTGCCGCCCTCCTTTTGCTTCCGCCAGCCGCGCTCCAGGGGCCTAGGGGGAGCCGGCGCGTTCACCACCGCCCGGCTTGCGGAGATCCACCCCCAGCAGAGCAGAACACTGGTCAGTCTCTGTCCTGTCCCGGCTGTCGACACGGGGCAGGCCCCTTCCTTACCAGTAAAAAAGCAATGTGGCACCCTTCCCGGGACCCACAGGAGGTTCTGTACCTCAGCCATATGGACCAAGTCATGTTCCTCCTCCCACCTGGAGTGGTCCAGCCCCTGGGCTTTGGCATTTTCCAGGAGCATGCACAGTCCTGGGTTCCCAGTCCACCAGGAAACCCGCTCTGTCGCAAATGCAAGGGCATCACTCACTAGGGACCAGCAGCTCCTGGTAAGGCAAAGCTTATCCCTGCGAACCCCTGGCCTGCTGTCATACTCACAGCATCAAGTGGCTGCGCTCCAGCTCGCTCCGGTCCAGGGCCCCACCCGTGAGGTCAGCCTGCTCAGGGGCTTTCTCCCAGTCCTTGAGCGCTGCCTCTGATGGGGACTCAAACACTTCATCCGGGTACGTGGACAGCTCCTCGTGGAGGACACCTTCCTGAGCAAACATGTGAGGTCAGGATGGATACAGAGATGCGGGAGAAGGGGTGATACCCCAAGCTCTTCTTACCCGGGCAAAGAAGGATGTGTCCAGCTCATCAGGGAAGTCCACTGTGTCCTCCTCTAGGAAGCTGGCAGGGGTAAAGCTTCGGCGCTGTGCCCGGCGCAATGTGCCATCTCTAACAGAACGGCCCTACCGGCAAGGAGGCAACCTTGGGACCTGGCAGCTGACTGGGCCCCACCCTCACCCGTGGCCCCTGTACCCACCTTCATGAGTGCTGCGGCTGCCCGGAAGCTCATCTTGGCCACGGACTCGCGCTTGCGTCTCCGAGGGAGCCTGTTGAAACCTGAGCGGGAGCTGGAGAAGGAGCAGAGGGAGGCAGCACCTGGCGTGACAGGGGTGTGCGGAGCACTCAGGCCATCAGCAGCATCATCTGCCATGCGGAAGGCCCGGCCCCGGGCGAGAGGGTCTATGATCTGGCAGAGACAAGGAGGTGCTAGTCAGGGCTGGGAACATACCACGGGGGCTCCTAGCCCAGGCAGACCCATAGATGCCTCAAAGGGAGAGCTCAGCTGCTGCCTTCTCACGCTTTGGAGGCCCTGGACAGCTAGCTACACGGGCATCACCCCACCCACAGCACCTACAGGGATCCCTCTCCTTCGTGAGGGTCTCCTATCCAAAAGCTGGCCCCAGAGCAACCCCAGGACTCAGCCTCCCCATCCACTATGGTTCCTCTTCCCAGATTATCTGAGGTGCTTTCCTGGGACTGTCTGGCTGCCTGCCCAAACATGACTCCTGAGGACAGTCCTCTGCTCTGGCTGATGTCCCCAGTCCCAGCCCAGACAACAATGAGGGCCCTGCAAGAGTCAGCAGCAGCAGCGCACCTTCTGCATGCCCAGCTGGCATGGCCCCACATATAGTGGAGGTGGTGTCTCAGTACTGGTCAAAGACACATTGTCCTGGCTGGGTAGGTCCAGTTCCCGGATGACCTGAGGCTTCAGTTTCCCGTATCGCTGGCTGCAGTGACGGATGCTTTTGCGTTGCCACTTCTGGGTACTGTCACTGTCTTTGCTCACTCCGAACCAATCAGCTGTCCCCCTGACATGGGAGGGACTCAGTATGGGGTAGCCACATCTACTCCTCTCAGGCAGGGGGTCTCAGAGGGCAACCCCCAGCCAGCATGCTCTGCACCAGGCCTCCAGGCACTCCAGGGGCTAGGGGCTGGATTGGTATAATCTAATTACAAGGACAAGTGGGTTTCAGCTCTAACCCTCTCAAACAATAAGCCGACTCCAGTTCCCAATAGAGCACATCTTCTGACCTCAATCCAGGCAAGCCACACTCAGGTCCCCACCCTACCCGAGTCCAGAGGGGGAGCCTGGCTCCAGGCCGTGGCTGCAACCCAGGACACCAGAGAACTCAGCAGGTGCCACAGGCCCAGGCAGGGTGCCCACAGCCCTAGAACATGCAGAGAAACATGGCCAGCACCTGCCCTGAGGGGACCCCAGGAAATGCCAACCACTCTGGCAGCTCCAAGAGGCCACATGACATGCACACACCAAAAAACACCAACACATTCATGACCTGCCTGCGGTACCTGAGCAGGGACCAAGACAGAGACTGGCGCTGTGGGGAGGCCCTGCGGGCAGCCCGGGGACCTGGGAGGGGCAGGGTGTGAACTCGCCCAAAGCGTACCTGTCGGCTGTGAGGGGCCAGAGTGTTAGGGTGGGGGGAACAGAGGAGAGTGGGTTCGGAGGGAGCAAAGCGGGGTGAGGTGAGAGCAGTCAGCGCCCAGAACATGGAAACCCAGATAGAGGAGTGACCTGAGATAGGAGGGGCTCCTGCCCCATTCCCAGGACCAATACCCAAAAGGGGACCTGTGCGCTGCCTCCCCACGACCCAGTCCCTGACCCAACCTCCAGAATAGCCAGGGCGGTGCGGTCAGTACCTGCGGATGGTCTGTGTGATGGACGTCTGCCGCTGCAGCACAGGCCGCCGGGGCTCATGGTAGGGCGAAGGCACACGGGCTGACTCAGCGGGCATGCTCACACTCCGCAGGAAAGCCTGGCGTCTCAAGGGCTGGGAAACAGGGTCATGGTGAGGTGCCTGCGTGGGGCACACACACAACTCCTGCTGGCCAGGGCCTACCTGCAGGAAGCCAGGTTCCTCTGTTGCCGGGGGCACCATAGCCGGGATGTCTAGCTTTAGCCAGGGCGGCTTCTTGCGCTGCAGGCTGCTTGTGCTGTCCCTGCGGGCCTCATTCATGGTTTCAGGTGGAGTGAGGCAGGCCTGGGGGTGTGAGGCACCATTCACTAATTACAATGCTGACTGATCTCTGACGACTCACTGTGCCAAGACCAATGAAGCAGTGATAAAGCCAACAGTGGTGCTTACAGCGGTCACGTCGGAGCACTGCCCTGTGCCCCACACTGACATGCTCTGTGCTTGCCTTGCTCCTCCCCATAGGCAGGTCCTCAGACAAGACTAATGCATGAGACATTGGGAGCACCTACTATGAGCAAGATCCTTAGGGTGCTTGGCACATACTGGAGAAGCAGGTGAAAATCCCTGCCCTCCCAACTGGGCATGTACACCTGTAACCTCAGCACTCGGGAGGCTGAG